>NC_135974.1:22911096-23511096 GCF_053455715.1 Rhinoraja longicauda
GTGCTGCCCCCCCTGATTTATCGAAGTTTTGACAGAAGGGGGGCGCTGCGCTGCGGATTTATTCTTCATTGTGATGTCACAATGCCCCTATGAGATGAACTCGAGCAGACCCCCCCTTCCCCCCCCCCGTGGTATTCAGCGTGTGACGTCACAATGCCCCTGTGCCCCTCCCTCCCCCCCTCCCCCTCCCCCTACCTCCCCCCTCCCCCCCTTCCCCTCTCCCTCCCCCCTTCCCCCCCTCCCTCCCCCTCCCCCCCTACCCCCCCTCTCCCCCTCCCTCCCTCCCCCCCTTCCCCTCTCCCTCCCCCCTCCCCCCTTCCCCCCTTCCCCCCTCCCTCCCCCTCCCTCCCCCTCCCCCCTCCCTACCCCCCCTCCCCTCTCCCCTCCCTCCCCCCACCCTCCCCCTCACCCCTACCCCCTCACTCCCCCCTCCCCCCCTTCCCCCCTCCCCCCTCCCTCACCCTCCCCTCCTCCCTCCACACCTCCCTCCTCCCTCCCTCCCCCTTCCCTCCCTCCCCTCCTCCCGGTTACAATGGAAACCCTACGAGGACGGGCCCAACGGGGAAAGAGTGGTACTGGGAAAAGGGGAGAGCCCCCTCCCTCCCCCCTTCCCCCCCTCCCCTCTCCCCCTCCCTCCCCCTCACCCCTACCCCCTCACTCCTCACTCCCCCCTCCCCCCCTTCCCCCTCCCCTCCCCCCCTCCCTCCCCCTCCCCTCCTCCCTCCACACCTCCCTCCTCCCCCTTCCCCCCCTCCCCTCCTCCCGGTTACAATGGAAACCCTACGAGGACGGGCCCAACGGGGAAAGAGGGGTACTGGGAAAAGGGGAGGTCCCCCTCCCCCCTCCCCCCTCCCTCCCTCCCACCCCCTCCCCCCTCCCCTCCCCCCTCCCCTCCCCTCCCCTCTCCCTCCCCTTCCCCCCACCTCTGCCCCCTTCCTCCCCCCCTCCTCTCCCCCCCTCCTCTCCCCCCCTCCTCTCCCCCTCTCCTCTCCCCCCCCTCCTCTCCCCCTCTCCTCTCCCCCTCTCCTCTCCCCCCCTCTCCTCTCCCCCCTCTCCTCTCCCCCTTCCCTCCCCCTCCCCCTCCCTTCCCCCCTCCCTTTCCCCTCCCTTCCCCCCCCTTCCCCCCTCCCTTACACCCTCCCTCCCCCTCTCCTCCCCTCTCCCCCCTCCCTCCCTCCCCACTCTCCTCTCCTCCCTACCTCATCCCTCCCTCCCTCCCTTCCCCGCAGCGCTGACCGCCGGGAAGTGTAGTCGCCGTCGCCTCTCCCGCTTCTGCTCTATAGATAAGATTCATTTCTTTTTCAACAAAGAATGCTGTTTATTTTAAAGTAAAATAGACACCTCTCCTCTCTCCCCCCCTCTCCTCTCCTCTCTCCCCCCCCTCTCCTCTCCTCTCCCCCCTCTCCTCTCCCCCCTCTCCTCTCCTCTCCCCCCTCTCCTCTCCCTCCTCTCCCCTCTCCTCTCCCCTCTCCTCTCCCCCCTCTCCTCTCCCCCCTCTCCCCTCTCCTCTCCCCTCTCCTCTCCCCCCTCTCCTCCTCCCCTCTCTCCTCTCCCCTCTCCTCTCCCCCCTCTCCCCTCCCCCCTCTCCTCTCCCCCCTCTCCTCTCCCCTCTTCATTGTGATGTCACAATGCCCCTGTGCCAAGCAGCTGCTATTGGGTGTCTGCTCTTTACAAATTTACATTTTTTAATTTTTAACCTTTTTTTTCCAAGGTCTTCAGCTTGTGACGTCACAATGCTTGTGCTACATTGTTGCGAAAAGCAAATGGTTGTTTTTTAAAGTTGTGTTTTTAATTGCAAGTCACTTAACATACACAGATCAGCATGGGGCCCCTATGCTCGTGGGCCACCGGGGCAAGTGTTACGAAAAAAGAAAGGGGAGGTCCCCCTTCCCCCCTCAACCCCTTCCTCCCCACTCCTTCCCACCACCATCCCCACTCCCTCCCCCCCTCCTCCCCAACTCCCTCCCCATCCCTCCCCACCTCCCTCACCCCTCGGGGACGGGCCCAACGGGGAAAGAGGGGTACTGGGAAAAGGGGAGGTCCCCCTCCCTCCTCCCTTCCCCCCTCCCTCCCCTCTCCCTCCACCTCCCCCTCTTCCCCCCTCCCCTTCCCCCCTCCCCTCCCCCCTTCCCTCCCCTCCTCCCTCCACACCTCCCTCCTCCCTCCCTCCCCCCTCCCTCCCTCCCTCCCCGCCTCCCGGTTACAATGGAAACCCTACGAGGACGGGCCCAACGGGGAAAGAGGGGTACTGGGAAAACGGGTGGTCCCCCTCCCTCCCCCCTTCCCCCCTCCCTCCCCCTCCCCATAACCCCTCCCTCCACTCTCCCTCCCCCCTCCCCTCCCCCACTCCCTCCCCCTCCCCTCCCCCCTCCCTCCTCCCTTCCCTCCCCCCCACTCCCCTCCCGGTTACAATGGAAACCCTACGAGGACGGGCCCAACGGGGAAAGAGGGGTACTGGGAAAAGGGGAGGTCCCCCTCCCTCCCCCTTCTCCCCTCCCCTCCCCCTCCCTCCCCCCTACCCCCCTCCCTCCCCTCTCCCTCCCCCCCTTCCCCTCTCCAACCCTCCCCTCCCCCTCCCCTCCTCCCTCCACACCTCCCTCCTCCCTCCCTCCCCCTTCCCTCCCTCCCCTCCTCCCGGTTACAATGGAAACCCTACGAGGACGGGCCCAACGGGGAAAGAGGGGTACTGGGAAAAGGGGAGGTCCCCCTCCCTCCCCCCTTCCCCCTCCCCCCTTCCCCCCTCCCCTCCCCCTCCCTCCCCCCCCTACCCCCCTCCCCTCTCCCTCCCCCCCTCCCCCCTTCCCCCCTCCCCTCCCCCCCATCCCTCCCCTCCCCTCCTCCCTCCCTCCCCCTTCCCTACCCCCCACTCCCCTCCCGGTTACAATGGAAACCCTACGAGGACGGGCCCAACGGGCACACTCGTGCTAGTCTATATTACTAAAACTCAGATCTTGTATGTATATATATTTCACTGATGTCGGCTGAATACGGCAATTTCGGCAAAACGGTGAACCGGTGAGTTTTAGTAATATATAGATAGATGTATAGATTATGATTTAAGTCATTTATAAGAAAAAACGTGGTTAAGACTATGCTGTATTTTAAACACATCTTCATCTTCAAAGAAAATATATTTTGTACATAATGTGGTGTTAAAAGCAATATGGGCTTAAAATGATATTTAAAAGGACACAAGAAGAGGCTCAGACTTAGCTAGATTATGTTGACAAATCATAATTAAAACATAACCAACCAATAAATTTACAAACTTTTAACATTCTTTTTTCTTACCATAGCGGATACAATCCTGCAAATATAAACAGGAGAAAATCTACGCATGTAATCCTTTGCTGGATTCTTCAGATGCTTAAGGCTGTTGTCTAATAATTTAAGACAAATATCCAATATATCTTCTTCAAACTAAAAGAAAACAGATTATTATGTGAATCAATTTTGTAGGAACCAGTCAAATGATGTGAATTCTGTCACTTGTGAGCCCCTGGATAACACAAAACTACGGAAACACACGCACGTACAGATTGTGACAGCGGCTCCTCACTCTGATCCCTATCACTGGCTGACAGGCCATGAAAGGCCAATTCTCTGCATCACTAGTAACTGCTGGGTCCAATTAGAACCGTATCAGCTTATGCCTTATAAAACCCAGACATTCAAGTGAGTGAGAAGAAGAATAATCAGGAGAGAAAGAAGGAGAAAAGAGAAAGGAGAAAGGAGAAAGGAGAAGGGAGAAAGGAGAAAGGAAGTGGGGCACCTCGCTAATATCTCCAATCCCTGTTGCAGGTTCGAGGAAGACTGAGCCATTGGCCTAACCTGAGATAACTAGCACCACCGTGTGGTCAAGACTCTGCAGCTGGGAAGAAGCCCTAGACAGTCAGTGCCTCCACAGTCACCAAGTTTGAGCGACTGGGGCAAGCATGAGACTGCAGTGCCTCTTATCTGTTCACGCACAACGAGGGACTGTGCCCACACACAGAGGCAAAGAGTTAAGCCTGAGACTGCCAGGGCTGCCCCTTCAAGCCCAAAGCTGAGCCTGGATAAGCCTGAGACCGCCAGTGCCTTCTTTCGTGGCAAGGGTGAACTGCAGGGAGAAGTATAAGATCATCACACCTCCCCTTCAAGACCTGGACTGAGCTGCCGGGACAAGCCCGAGATTGCAAGTACCTCCTCATATGTGCCCTGACAATAAGGGACAGCAAACCCCTGTGTCAACCTGGAATTTCTAGTCACTATAAATAAAACCTATCATGCAAGTTCACCCTACTGCTGAAGTCGGCAAAATCCTTGATACCACATTAGATACATACATTTAATGACTTGGAAGAAAATGTAGATAGGCTGGTTGTAAGTTTGCAGATGGCAACAGAATTGGTGGAGTGCAGACTGTGCGGAAGTCTGTCAAAGGATACAGTGGGATATAGATCAGATTCAGACAGTGCTTTTCTGTGATGGTATGATCCTCTTAAGTTAAAAATAAAATTTTGGTATGTTGATTTTTTATGCTCTTCGATCTTAAATTATCTGTTTTATTACAAAAAGTTTATGAAAGTTTTTTTTAAAAATCTATGTGGTCAGGCCCTGAAACAGCTTTTGGTGGTATAGTAGAAGCTAAATAATTGTTCGATGTACAGCAGATAATAGTGTCCTGTGAATTTTTATATCGAAGTCGGTGAAAATCAGCATGGGTATTTCATCGTGGGCATTGACAGTAAGGGCCAGAGTTGGGAGATTGCCTTTGATAACAACTTGGACAAAATTTGGAATCTTCTATCAAAGAAACACTGGTAAATTTCTTAGTGTTTTGTTATTTTGATATATTTCATTTTTAACATGCGCTGATTTTATATTCATCAATTATTAGTTCATTAGAAGTTGATCACACACCAAAAGTGGCGGTATATTGATGGAAAATTGTTGATTAAACATAGCTTAATTTTTTAATTGATATATGTACCAGCACATTTTTGTCTACAAAACAAAAACACTGACTTCAAACCAATAACATGGGTGGAGAAATTACTGAAATTAATCTAGCCAAGTGAAATGCTGCAAGGTCAAATGTAAAGGGAAAGTAAACAGTTAATGACAAGACCCTTAACAGAATTGAAGTACAACAGGATCTTGGGATCCAAGTCCATAACTCCCTGAAAGAGGTAACATAAGTAAATAAGGTGGTAAAGAAGGCACAAGGTGTGCTTGCCTTCGTCAGCCGGAGCATTGAGTATAAGAGTCAGGAAGTCACAGTGGTTTTTTAAAACTTTGGGTGGGCTGTATTTGGAATATTGTGTGTAGTTCTGGTTGCCACATTACAGGAAGATTGGAAAGGTTGCTGAAGAGGTTTACCAGGGTGCTCACCGGATAGGGTATTAGCTATAAGGAGAGGCTGGATAAACAGATTGTTTTCTCTGCAGCATTGGAGATTGTGGGGAGACCAGATAGAAGTATATGAAATTATGAAAGGCATAGATATGGTAGACAGTGAGACCCATTAAACCAGGGTGGAAGTGTCAAAAACGTTTGGGCAAGATTCAAGGTGAGAAGGGCAGCATTCATAAGAGATGTGTTTTTTGTTACACAAAGAGTGGTGGGTGTCTAAAACATGCTGCCAAGGATGGTGATGGGAGCAGATCGAACAATGACATTTAAAAGGATTTTAGATAGGTATACGAATATGCAGAGAATGGAACGATATGCAGGCAGAGGAAATTAGTTTAAGTTGGTGTCATGTTCAGCAAAGACATTGTGGGCTGAAGGGTCTGTTCCTATGCTGTGCTGTTCGATGTTCAATGCATGCAGAAAGTATCTTAACTGCTTACATTTTGTGATACTGATATTTAAAGGCATCCATTGCCATTACACAACAAAACAGACAAGAATTATGCCATCTCTACACATTGGTGCCTTTCACCAAAATCCCATAAAAGCTATCAGGGAGGGGGGAGCAAGGGTTTAAACCAGGAACCCTGCACCAAGATTCTAGCACAGTACAGGGCAGGGGAGATGTTCATGTCAAGTTCCGGGCACAACAGCACAAGGCACACATTTCTATTCATGACCTCTTTGACCACTGCTTCCTTGTTCCTGAGAACAATTGGAAACACCAAATGAAATAATCGGCCTGTGCCTTTGTTACCTCACGGAGATCCATGTAAAACTGATGGGATTTTACTTTGTGGCTGAGACAAGGGAGGACATTTATTGGGATGGGCATTGTAATCTGACACCAGTAGTGATATGATGGTGTTTTGCATAAAATATTTGCTTGATTCCAAGAAAATGCATAATCCACAATCAGATTCACAGTAAAGGAGTACAACCAGGCTTGACTGCCCTGTGGAATATCATTGGAATTCATTGCTTATAGGAATTGGTGCAGTGAAATATGGCGTGCAAAGAAAGTTCAATAGAATATTTGTCCCAGCGTTACAGCACCTGTCCATAATTCCAAGGCATGCCTTGAATATAATCAGCGCAACCAGTATAGACGATTCCCTGTTCGTTCAGCACATACTCGTTCAGTTTTTCTTCATCATTCAGAAAGACTTCATCCTCTAAAAAAAGAAATAAAAACAGACACTGTAAGAGCTGGATCGATGGTGAATTTGTGAGTTTTAGTACTATCTTCTTGACCTCTGACACACCAGAGAGCCCAGCAGCCACTCCATTCATAACACTTTGAGCAGCCACTCTGCAGAGATTGAAATAGCTTACGTGGTTCTCCACATTTGCTTACTAAATAATTTTGCTGATCCGCTGCTTCCATTAAGTACTTGGTTCAATTCTTTTTCTGTGCGGTTGGTAGAGGAAGGCTATGCATATCTGTTATTCTAGCGAGTAGCTAAGTCTCAGGAGCTAAAATACCAAGGAAATTAATGGGTTGGATGCAAAGAATTTTTCACAATTTGTAATGAAAAAAAGCCACATTGCAAGGTGAATGAGAGTGGCAATTGGGTTGTTACCCGATGGGTTGGTACCTGGTCGGTTGGCGTCTTGCTCTTTCAGCATCAGGGCTACCTGTGGGCTCTCATCATCAAGTGCATGAAACATTTTAAATTGAAAACTCTCGAGTTTCTCTACTACAACCTGCTCCCCTAACATGATCTCTGTGTCATTCACACAAGGGATGGCATTCGCCAACAATACTTCCAGAACAACTACCAGTGCTGAACTGGGATCTCTGTAAGTAAATTCCAAACATAGCTATTGTTCTTACCCCTCTGCCTATTAAGGAGTCCCAATACCCTGAGTGCAGGTGCCTGACCCTCCAAATCCATGATCCATCTAATACTCAAGGCACCTTCAATCTTGTTAACCATTCAAACCCACAACTCACTTTGATGGAAGCCTTGATCTCAATCCATTGCCACACCAGATTGTTTTGCTGCCAATTCACATCCACCCTGCCACAATCCTTGGTGATAATACACTGCTGCAAAATTCCTGCTTACAGCCCCAGACCTCCAGGACAACAACCATTCCTTCCCCACCAAAGACGTCCACCAACAATGCCACACTCATATACTGACCACAGGCTCCATTCAATCTTTCATCCACCATCTGAAGGCAGCACCACCACAGATTGTTCATGCCAAACGGAGCAAGAGTACTTATTGTTTTCCCCTCTGCCCTTCCCTCTGATCTCAGCAGGTGCTCCTGTGATTACTGACCTTGCTAACTCCCAACACCTCCCTCAATCCCTCCAGCAGAATTTCATTCACCAAAATGTGCAATAACCATTCATTTCCACCTGAGATCTTGATCACTGCCAAATGGGTGCACTATATTTTCAGGACAACAATAATAAACATCCTTAGACTAGGTATGGAACAATTTACCCTCTGGTGATTCACTATTTCAGCTATCAAATTGCTTCCTTTTTTTAAAGTAAACTCTTACTGTTTTTTTAAACTGATCTTTATCATGAATCTAATCTTAGCTGTTTAATTTGTTCACTCGTGGGGATCAGGGTGCAAATGGGGATGCCAGCTCACTAATGCCTTCTCTAAATACCTTTCAGAAAGCGGCCATGAGATGCTTTCTTCAAATTAGCGAAGCCCTTCTGATGGTGCTCTCACAGTGTTGCTGGAGAGGTAGATCGAGGATTGAGAACCAGCCACAATGAAGAAACAGAAATATATTTGCAAATCAGGTTGGTGTGCAGTTTTGAGGGGAAATTGCAGGTGAGAAACTAATGAAGTGAAGAAGAAAGTAGAACTGCATGTGCTGGTTATATAAAACACAAAGTGCTGGAGTAACTCTGTGGGTCAGGCAGCATCTCTAGAGAACATAGTTAGATGATGATTTGGGTTGGGACCCTTCTTCGGACTGTTTGTAGGGGTTTATGGAGGGGGGGGAGGAGGGAAGAAAGCTGGAATAGAGGAGGGCCAGGACAAAGCCTGGCAGGTAATAGGCTGATACTGGGCGGGGAAGGCTTTTTGATTGGCAGATGGTTGGACAAAGGCCAACAATGAAAAGACAGAAGATGTGACTCAAGGATTGAAGAATTGCAAGTTGTGAAGCTAGAGGAAGGAGTGTAGGGAGGAGGGGGAGGGGAGGAATAGGTGCAAGTCCCAGTGGGGCACAGGGGGTGGTGGAAAGAAGGGGTGGGGGATTTATATGGGGCAATAAGGGACAGGAGGGATTACGCAGTTATCTAAAATTTTAGAAATCAATATTCATACCGTTAGGTTGTAAGCTATTAAACGGAGTACAAGGTGTTGTTCTTCCCGTTTTTGTGTGGCCTCGGTCTGGCAATGGAGGAAGCCCAGGACAGAAAGGGCAGTATGAGATTGGGAAAAGGAGTTACAATGGATAGCAACCGAAAGATCCAACAGGCCTTGGCAGACCAGGCATAATTGTTGGAGGCAACGGTTGCAGAGTCTACACTTAGTCTCGCTGGTGTGCAGGAAGCCACATCAATTCATTTTATTTTATTTGTATAGACTTGGGTTCATAACTTTGGTTTGAATTACAAAATATTGTTGAAATGATGCAAGTTAGCATAACTCAAGGCTGCAGAGAATGAAAAAGATATTCCAATGATATTTTGAGCATAAAAAGCAAGGCCTTGTAAGGAAGGTAAGAAATATTCAGACAGTTGCCTTGTAACCAAGCCACAACTGTCACGTGTGGTCTCCCACATTTGCTTTAAATATATTTATATACCATGTATGTCTCATTTCCTCTAATAAGATCAAGAAACTAACTCTGAATGCAGAACCCTGGTCATTCGCCAGTGTTATCAGGTTGGGATTTTCTTGTTCTAATGACATGACCTGCGAAGGCAATCCTACTTTAAAGTAAATGTTTCACTAGGTGCCTGGTTCTATTTCACTGACTGCAGCAAACATTGTAATCTATTATTAAAAGAAGGGCTACCTGAGCACCATGGGTTGAAAAGCACCACAAACTCCCCAAGATGATAGTTCTCAATCTGGCTCACAGATTGCTTCTGCAGAATTAAAACGTGATGGCCAATCTTAGCATTCGGCGACGAAGACATTTCGAGGGACAATTTGCCCCTGGAGAATGACGCGGCAACTGCACTCCATCGCCTTTTATTTATGGAGTCTGTCAATGGAAACAGTATCTTGGTTCCAGAAGTCTCTGATGGCTCTGGCCCTAAAGTAAAAGGAATTTTACAAAATTAATTTGTCAGCAGATCAAATATAATAACCTAGTGGTTAAGTTACTAGACTGTTAGCTAGAGTCCTGGGACACAAGTTTCCAAACCATCATTGCAGCTTATTTAGTGTAGTTCAGTGATTCATCGTGGAAACAGGCCCATCGGCCCACAGATCCCCGTACACTAGCACTATCCTGCACACACAATATTGGGTCAATATACAATTTTACCAAGCCAATTAGCCTACAAACCTGTAGGTCTTTGGAGTGTAGGAGGAAACCGGATCTCTTGCAGGAAACTCACACGGTCACGGGAAGAAGGTACAAACTCCATACAGACAGCACCCTTAAAGGCCTGTCCCACTTAGGCGATTTTTTAGGCGACAGCTGGCGACTGTCAAAGTCGTAGCCGATCGCCAAAATTTTCTTTTATCCGATGACAATGACCACGACAATGCTGAGTCAGGTCGAGATTACACCGTCTTTGGAAACATCGCGAAATTCCCACACTGTCAATGATTCTCCGGCGTCCTAATTTTCGCTGAAATCACTGACAAGTCGGTAAGTACTTGAGAGTTTTGAACTATAACATTTTGTATGGGTTACTTAAAAACCAAGCATCACTGTAACAAGGCATAAACTGGATTTACTTCCAGATTACTAATAGCTGTATTAATTTTTATTTTTTTTAAAGTGGTTAAGTGGATTTTTGTGAAAAGTGCGTGGGCATTCTTTGAAAATGTATGGGAGATGCATATCTGGTTTCTGGGTTGCATATCTGGGTTGGGAGCCTACTTTAAATGTAATCGCTGATAGCCATAAACATCGCAAAAATTCCCACGCTTACCTGACCGTCAAACTGTCGTCTCCAATCTAACTGTCAACTGTCCTGACGGTAAATAAATTGGTTAAACACAAGCATTTTATGGTATTTTGAAATGACTTTACTTATTTTAATATTATGTGCTTCTAAATGTATCTTAAGAGAACCTATCAAACCTGGGAACAGCATGCTGACAGCGCCCACAATAATCAACGATACCTGCCGACAAACCAGCTGTCACCGAGAAATTTCACTCCGGATGATTTCTCAGCAATGCGCTGAGATCCACTACGATTCTTGGAAGACTCCTCACGATCAGACTCCTCCAAAGACGTACAGGTATGTACGTTAATTGGCTGGGCAAATGTAAAAATTGTCCCTAGGGTGTAGGATAGTGTTAATGTGTGGGGATCGCTGGGTGGCGTGGACCCGGTGGGCCGAAGGGCCTGTTTCCGCGCTGTATCTCTAAATCTAAATCTAATAAAAAATCATGGCCGCGACACCCAGCGAACTGTTGGCGACAGCCTAGTCTTAAAAATCGCCTTAAAATCGCCTAAAGTGGGACAGGCCCTTTTGTCAGGATCGATCCCGGGTCTCTGGCGATATAAGAAAGCAAACTCTACCTCTGTGCCACCTTGTGCCCCATGGGAAATTAAATCCTGGTAAATAAATTATGTGTGGAATTTAAGAGAAAGGCTATTTTCAGAAAATCTAGACAGCAAGGGCAGCCTTGAAACTATCAAATTATTATAAAACCCCATTTGTTGTCCATGTCCTCCAGAAGACAAAAATCTGCCATTCTTACCTGGTCTGGCCTCTTTATGTTTCCAGGCCCCACAATGTGATAGAACCTTATATGTCTCTTTAGTTCTGGGGCAATTAGAGCCAAACATTAAATGTAACAATGCCTATGGCGCCCGGATCCCCAAAACAAATAAATAAACATATATAATCAATCAATCAATCAATCAATATAATCAATCAATATAATCAATCAATACATCCGAAAATTGCTTCTTGCTCACTCTATTGAGAGTACATATTTATGTGGAATTCTATTTCCATCTTTAGATTTCAGGAATAGTTATTCTGCACACAACAAACAAGTGACTAACCACAGAGTCCATTAACATTCTGTTAGTAACATTGGCGGTAAAAAAATGAGCTGTCCAATTATTCCACGCACATTTTAGGCTGTTGCAGTCATGAGGCTATAAAATTGCTCCGTGTCTTAGAATTGATGCTGCACCTACAGTAACACCAATATTTCTTGTCTGATATATGGGTGAATATTCAAATCCCAGAAAATGAATCAGCCATTGTGTCTTTTTAATACAGATCTTTCACATTTCACATGCCAGACGTTAACTCTTTCGGCAAACCATTCAAAGGGAGGATATAAGAAGAGTCTAAACACAACGTGTTACTAAATCAGGAAAAAAAATAAGACCAACGTCAAAACAAACAATCCTTTTGCCCAAAACGAATAATTTACATTTCCTTGACTCAATGCAAATGGATTACCTGTCTGAGCAACAAGTATAATTTTGTCATTATCTGGATCATACTGATTTTTATTGAAATGGATGGTGATGCGGAAAGTCTGGCCTCGCCGGATGATTAGTCGTTTGGTACTGATCTCGGCGGTTCTGTGCTCTCGGTTGTTCTTCTCACAATGAAAGTCAACATAACTCAAGACACGTCCGGCACCAAAGTCAGCTTAAGGAAAGAAAAGGATGCGTTAAGCTTTGAGTGCGTTAAGCTTTGAGTTGAGCAAACATAAATGGTGAAGATCAGCCAATGCTGAATGGTACAGAGCAGGTGTCGCCAGGTAACGCTCTGTTCACCTATTAATCCTACCTTTTGAATTTGATTTCTCATTTGCCTATCATGTAATTATATATAAATATATAGTACCTAACTGAGCAACACAACACCAGCATTTCATCAAAATCAAGTCTTTAATGGGATGTTACATTAAGATAGAAAATTATGGACTTTCATATAAACAAATTAAATAGTTAATATACTAATATCATTCCATAAGACAGTTTTTTGCCTCTGAATTCATTTGTCATTTGAATTCTAGAATATGTTCTTTCCACAACAAAAGTGTATCTTAAAAACCATTTTGGTTTGAATCCCAGAACTTTGAAAAATTAACATGTATTTTGCAGTAATATGCTTTATGACCTAATTTTAAAGTAACTATGAATGTTATGAATGTAAATATGTATGTTACACTAACACAATTATTAAAAAAATACAGATCATCTCTATCAGAAATTACCACAATTGCTTAAAGAATTTGCTTCTTAGAGTCATAGAGTCATACAGTGTGGAAACAGGCCCATCGGCCCAACTTGCCCACAATGACCAATTGTGGTCATTGGTGAATGTGGCCAACATGTCCCATCTTAACTAGTCCCACCTGCCTGCGTTTGCCCCTATCCATTAAACCTGTCCTATCAATACCTGTCCAAATGTTTCTTAAACGTTATGATACTGCCTGCCTCAACTACCTCCACCGGCAGCTCGTTCCATACACCTGCCAACCTGTGTGTGAAAATGTTACCCTTCAGGTTCCTATTACTGTAAACCTCCCCCCACCTCACTTTGAACCCATGTTCACTGGTTCTTGATTCCCCTACTCTTGACTCTGTGCGTCCAATATTTAAAAAAAACAATTTCAAGTTCCATTAAATGGGAAGGATTAAGGTTGGGTCAATCACTTGAAAACATCCTCGGGAACATTACGCAAACAAAAAGGAAGATGTCAGATGGATCAGGCATAAAGATAAGAAGAAATCAAAGTACCAGTTGATAGGGAAAGAAAATTGTTAACCTCAAGGAAGATAAGTGGAAATCTATGAAGGACAGAAAGTGTGGGAATATGGCTTTGCTTTGCAAAGAGCAACTGTTTTAATGTGAAATAAGTAATTTCAACAGTGCTGCAATCACAAAACCTGAACACTGCAATGATGTGAATGTTGCAATAACATTTGTAGCTGCAATGTAAACACTCTTACCATAGATGGAGGGCACATATCCTGTGTCAGAAAGCAGACAAGTAAAGTCATGTTTATCGTCATATGTACAAGTGCAGTGAGGTACAATGAGGAATTTGAACAACGTGTATCAACGCTTTCCAGCCCTAGGGGAAGCTACAGTGGCCAAAGGTGCAAAAAACCTAAACCAGGACTCACAAGGACAGAAGAAACAAAAGCAAACGTAGTTTACTTGGCCCCTCACAAGATCAATGAGATCAAGGCTGATCCTTTAACAGTACCACTCTTCTATATTAACCTTATATCCCTTTGTGACATTTCTTGGTCATTCACCCTGTGTGCAGATTATCAGAGCTACTCAAATAAACAGATAGCTTATTGAGGTTAGCGTGCAGAGCTCCAGTCAACTGCTGACATCCTGGTGTTTTGCTAAATGATTGCCAATTTGCAGAGGCCTTCCTGGCAGATAAATTGTTTCAAGCTGCCCCAAGGACCTCAGTGCTTACTTGTTCACTTTCTTTCCAGTTACATCTGTGGCATAACAAAGAACAATACAGCACAGGAACAGGTCCTTCGGCCCACAACATCTGTGCCGAACATGATGCCGAGTTAAACTAATCTCTACTCCCTGCATGTGATTCATATCCCTGCATATCCATGTGCCTATCCTTATTTGCCTAAATCACCATCCCTGGCAGTAGGTTTCAAACACCAACCACTTTCTGTTTAAAGAAAATCCCCCATACATCTCCTTTAAACTTTGTCCCTCTCACCGTCAAGCTGTGCCCTCTAGTCTTTGACAGTTCCACCCTCGGAGAAAGCTTCTGACTACCCGTCCTATCTATGCCTCTCATAATTCTATATATCTGTCAGGTCTCTCCTCGACTTCTGACGTTCCAGAGTAAGCAATCCCATGTTTGCCCAACCTTATAGCTAACAGCCTCTAGTTCAGGCAGCATTCTGGTAAACCTCTACTGCGCATTCTGCAAAGCCGCCACATCCTTCCTGTAATGGGGCAAAGAGAACTGCATGCGATTCTCCAAATACGGACTAACCAAAGTCCTATAAATGTCCAACGTGATTTCTTGACTCTTATATTCAATGCCCCGATTGATGAAGGCAAGCATACCATACAGTATGTCTTCTTTTTTTTCTCTTTTTTTTCTTCTTTTTTTTAAATTAAATTTTTGAAAAGCATATGTACAAATAGAAATTTTAAAACACATTTGTTACAGAGTTCTTACATAGCTTCAATTTTTAAATTTTTAAAGAGAGAAAGTAAAAAAAAAAAAAACTATAAACTATTGGGAAGAGAGAATAAGAGGATTAAAAAAAAAAAAGATCTAACTATAAAAATTAAAGGGAGTAGATCCGGGAGACAATAACCACAGTTGTACATCCAACCCCTAACTCAAGTTTCAACTTTAAATTTAAATTTTTTATTTTAGTCCTGTGCCAAACCCATTTACTTTTCTAAAAATTCAATAAATGGAGACCATATTTTTTTAAATAACTCAGGTTTGTCAATTAAGGCAAATCTTATTTTTTCCAAATGCAGGGTCTCTGTCATTTCCGTAGTCCACATTTTAATTGTGGGGGTTATTGGTTTTTTCCAAAATTTAAGTATTAATTTTTTCGCAGTTATTAGACTGTAATCAAGAAAATGTACCTGACTTGTTGTAAAATTTGCAGTATGTTCTGATAATCCTAATATAATTAATTTTGGATCTATATCCAATTTTTTGTTAATAACTTTAGAAACTATTTTAAAAATCTCCAACCAGAAGTTTTGCATTTTTATACAAGTTACGAAAATATGAGTTAAATTAGCTTCTTGAAATTGACATTTATCACAAATAGGAGAGATACTAGGAAAAATCCTATTTAATTTCGTCTTCGAATAATGTAATCTATGTATTATTTTAAATTGTATTAAGGAATGTCTAGTATTTAATGAACATTGGTGTATATGTTGTAAACTTTCATCCCATATATCTTGCATTATGAGTTGATTCAATTCGTCCTCCCATGCTCGTCTATAAGATTCTGATGACGGAATGTCAGTGTCAAGGAGAGTATTATAAATAAAGGATATTAATTTATTTGAATTATAATGTCGATTCAGGCATACATCAAGTGTTTCTGGACCTCTAAACTTATATTCTTGCATGTGTAATTTTACATAATCTCTAAGTTGTAAATATCTAAAATAATTATTAACATGTAATCCGTACTTCTGCTGTAAATCCTGAAAAGAAAGAAAAGTTCCCTTATGATAAAGATCTCCCACCCCAGTATGTCTTCTTTACCACTTTATCTGCCATTGTTGCCACTTTCAGGAAGCTGTTGACTGGCCCCCAAGATCCTTCTGTAAATCACTGCTGTTATGCCATTGACTGTATATTTTCTGCTTACATTTGGGCTCCAAAAATATATATTGTGCACCCTTGTTCACTGTCCACATCTCCACCAATTTTGTTGTCGTCTGGACATAAAGGAGATCCTGGCGCAAATCCCTATGCAACACCACTGGTCACAGAATTCCATCCAAAATAACACCCTTCCACCAGAAACCTTTGTCCCACCTACATCACCTCCTTAAAATACTCAATCGTTCATAAGACATGACCTGCCATGTTGACTGTCCCTAATTAACCCATCCTCTTCTAAATGTCAGTAAATCCTATCCTGAAGAATCCTTCCAATAGCTTCCCTACTACTGACATGGCCTATAATTCCCTAGATTAACTCTACCTCCTCTTTTAAACCAAAGGAAGAACATTGGCTCCGCTCCAGGCCTTTGGGACTGTACCTGTGGCGATAAAAGATACAAAGATCTTTGTCAAGTCCTGTGGCGATAAAAGATACAAAGATCTTCGTCAAGCCTCCTACTATCTCCTCTCTTACCTGTCTCAATTACCTGGGATAGATCTCACCAGGCCCCAGGGATTTAGCCACCCTAACACTCTTCAAGAACTCCAACATCACCTCCATCCCCCTATCCCCTACTCCCCTACACTACTCTATACCCTACTCCCAATTCCTCCGTCTGCGACGCATCTGTGCCCAGGATGAAGTTTTCCATACTAGATCATCGGAAATGTCCTCATTCTTTAGGAAATGGGGGTTCCCCTCTTCCATTATAGATGAGGCTATCATTCGGGTCTCCTCAATATCCCGCAGCTCCGCTCTTGCTCCCCCCACCCCCCCCCCCCCCCTCCCCCCATTCGCATCAAGGACAGAGTCCCCCTTGGCCTCACCTTCCACCTCATCAGCCGTCGCATATACAGCATATAATCCTACAACACTTTCACCACCTCCAATGGGATCCCACTACTGGCCACTTCTTCCCATCTCCACCCCTTTCTGCTTTCCGCAGAGACCATTCCCTTTGCAACTCCCTGGTCAACTTGTCCCTTCTCACCAAAACCACCCCCTCTCCAGGTACTTTCCCCTGTAACCGCAGGGGATGCAACACCTGTCCCTTTACCTCCCCCTTCAACGCCATCCAAGGACCCCGACAGTCTTTTCAGGTGAGGCAGAGGTTCACTTGCACCTCCAACCTCATCTACTGCGTCCACTGTTCCAAGTGTTAACTTCTGTACATCGGCGAGACCAAGCACAGGCTCGATGTTCATATGGCTGAACACCTCCGCTCAGTCCGCTTTAACCTATCTGATCTCCCAGTTGCTCAGCACTTTAACTCCCCCTCACATTCCCAATCTGACCTTTCTGTCCTGGGCCTCCTCCATTGTCAGAGTGAGGCCCAACACAAATTGGAGGAACAGCAGCTCATATTTCGTTTGGGTAGCTTACATCCTAGTGGTATGAACATTTACTTCTCTAACTTCAAATACCCCTTGCTTTCCCTCCCTCTCCATCCCCTCCCCATCCCAGTTCTCCCACCAGTATTATTGTCTCCAACTACATTCTATCTCTGTCCCGCCCACTCCCCTGACATCAGTCTGAAGAAGGGTCTCGACCCGAAACGTGACCCATTCCTTCTCTCCAGAGATGCTGCCTTGTAGCGGAGGATGGGGGTTTAAGTGTTAATGTGTGCTGATTGTGTTGATCATCATTTCTGGCACATTTGATCAGAGTCGTAGTCACAGAGTGATACAGTGTGGAAACAGGCCCTTCTGCCCAACTTGCCCACACCGGCTAACATGTCCCAGCTACACTAGACCCACCTGCCTGCATTTGGTCCACATCCATCCAAACCTGTCCTATCCATGTACCTGTCTAACTGTTTCTTAAATGTTGAGATGGTCCCTGCCTCAACTATCTCCTCTGGCAGCTTGTTCCATACACCCCCACCACCCTTTGGGTGAAAAAGATACCCTTCGCATTACTATCAAATCTTTTCCCCTTCACCTTAAACCTATGTCCTTTGGTCTTCAATTCGCCTCCTCTGGGTAAGAGACTCTGTTCATCTACCCAATATCTTCCTCTCATGATCTTATAGACCTCAAAGATCACCCCTCATCGTCCTGCACTCCATGCAATAGTCCCAGCCTACTCAACCTCTCCCTATAGCTCAGACCCTCCAGTCCTGGCAACATCCTTGTAAATCATCTCCGTACCCTTTCCAGCTTGACTACATCTTTCCTATAACATGGTGCCCAGAACTGAACACAATACTCTCAAAGTGGCCTCACCAACGTCTTATACAACTGTAACATGATGTCCCAGCTTCTAGACTCAATAGTCTAGCTGATGAAGGCCAATGTGCCAAAAGCCTTTTTGACAACTGGATCTACCTGCGACTCCACCATCAAGGAACCATGCACCTGCACGAACACTTTAATAATTTCCAGCTTCTTGGTCCCAACCATCTCATTTTCACATTAAAATCCAATTCACACCAGGACAGGCCTGAGCCCATTGCTTAAAACTTGAGGTAAGTCCCTGCCACTTTCTCCACACCAATACCTTGGTACTTCTGCCCTCATCCCGTCTTCTTCTAACCAGAACAAGGATACGGTTCTTGTTGACCACACCATCCACCTCCACATTCCACAGATAATCCTCTGTCATTTCTGCCCCATGCAATAAAACGATACCTGATATCATTCCTCTCCTTTCAGCATTACAAAGGAACCATTTTCACCACAATGCACTGGTTCACCCTTTCATCTGCAACATCATCTACCCACCTATCACCCCGCCCCTTCTCACAGCAGCTTCCCTCGCAACCAAGGGAGTTGCAGTAACTGCCTTTTTACCTTCTCCCTTCCTGCTGTCTCAGGACCTAATTCTGGGCAGGAAATTTGTCCAACACCCACTAATATACTACAATGGAATCAAATATTGCAAGACAGGTACAACCAAAGATACTAGAGGAACAAGATGGACCACTCCGTTGAAATCGCCTATACTGATGTGTAGTTACGCAAAGGAGCGATTTTAGTAAGCAAAACCCGCCGTTCGCTATGCCTCTCGCAATGTAATCAGTGTTTGGGGGAACAGTATGCGTGATGATACCATTAAAATGCAGAATATATCTCATCTATCAATTCACAGATTTTTGTTATTTTCTTTTTAAATGTTTCTGCAAGTTTTTGCCTACTAAAGTGGCATCATGACATACTACGGTTTTTAGGGTTGAGTGGTCTATCTTGTTCCTCTAGTATCTTTGGATACAACTGTTAACAATATTCTTGCACTTCCTGATCACCAAAGCTGAATTTCCCCCCTCCTGCTACGGTTGGAACCAAAGTGCTTTATTTTCTAAATTAATAGAGGCACTGCCAAGTCAGAACATCAAATCATATAAATACTTCCAGTACAAGTTTCATCAAGGTCTGCTTCAGTTGTTTGTTGAACCACTGAAGACCCTCCCATGTGCCGAGAAACAAAACTAACCACAAAAAAAAATACCTTACTATTTTCTGTATGTAGATATTTTCACAACAACATATTCATACAACCTCTTCTCAGTCTGAAATACTGATTAACTTAGAAAATAATTAATTAGAGATCTCAGAGGGACAGGCAACATCTGTGAATCAAAATGGACAGTCATTGGTTGATGTTGGGAAACTTGCCAGCTCCCTTCACTCTTTCAGTACAATGGTAAAGTCTTGACCTGAAACGTTGTCTGACAATTCCCCTCAACAGTCGCTGCCTGACCCATTGAGCTCCTCCAGCAGTTTACCTTTTGCTCAAGAATCCAACATCCGCAGTGTTTCGTTTCTCCAGATGAGAGATTTCATCTTTTGAATTTTAACTTTAAGCTTTATTAGCTGCAAAATGCATCCCTTTTATTTCACTAAGCAGAAGAGGACAAAAGACCAAACCAACTACCAGACAAAGCTAACCTGCAGCAGGTCTGAATTCTCCAAACATTGCTCCTTCATTTTGGTCAGAGATAGAAACAAAAAGCTGGAGATTCTTCCTCCTCGACCCAAAACGTCACCCATTCCTTCTCTGAGTTACTCCAGCTTTTTGTGCTATCTTCGGTTTAAAACCAGCATCTGCAGACCATTCCTACAGGCTCCTTCATTTTTGGTGTCTGCTGTTCGAATCTGATCAAAGCTTAATAAGTAAAAATGAAAGTAAATGGAAGCAAACAGATAATCCTGCATTTTCACTCACTGCTTGCCATGTTGTCTGAAGTGGAGGCTGGCTTGCTTTGTTTCTCTCAAACACACTTGTGCACACACCTTGAAGTAAGATGATAATGACTGAAATGGAAAAACTGACATGTGATCAAACTTTGCATATGATTTGTGTTTCACTTTATTTACTCCACACACCACGTGATCATTAAAGGCGTGCTCCTTTTTAAATAACAGAAATTTTTAATCACAAAGTCAATGGAATGATTTACTTTATGTCAAAGCAAAGCACCGCAATTCTTTCACAAATCACAATGGTGAAATTGCTTAAAAACATTTACTGTCCTACCAGGGATTTGCCAGATAAATTTAACAAAGACAATGTACCCTTTAACTAGGAAACACTTCTAATCCAACATATGAACTACATTCACTTTAAGAAATAGTGTCCGCAACATTACAAGGAACAGTTCAATTAATTCCTCAAATAAAGCAACATGAACACTCAGGAGTTGCAAATAGATTTCTTACCGTAGACAGTTTCGCTGGGTTTTTTGGAATGTGCCGTATTTAAATGAAAACACCAAAACAGGTCATGTCCTCGTGCAGTGTGCCTTGCCAATGCAGTTAATTGACGCCAGCAGTTGGTTAACCACAGCTTTCGTTTTGATTGAAACAGTTTCTAAACTGATTTCTGAGCTGGCAAGAAGAGAATACCCGAAACGATGTTCAACCTCTGTAACCCTCTCTGAAACCAAGCTATATCCTTGAATCATTTCTACAGAAAATAACTCCGTTTTTACAAACAGCGACTATGTAAATTTAGTGCTTTTTCATTTATTTCCATATATTTTATGTATTTCCATATGACAAGGATGGGGGTTATTTGGCCCATCAATAACAGTGCCCTCCATAATGTTTGGGACAAAGACCCATCAATTATTTATTTGCCTCTGTAGTCCATAATTTGAGATTTGTAATAGAAAAAAATCACATGTGGTTAAAGTGCACAATGTCAGATTTTATTAAAGGCCATTTTTATACATTTTGATTTCACCATGTAGAAATTACAGCTGTATTTATACATAGTCCCCTATTTCAGGGCACCATAATGTGTGGGACACGTGGCTTCACAGGCGTTTGTAGTTGCTCAGGTGTGTTTAATTGCCTCCTTTTTGCAGGTATAAGAGGGCTCTCAGCACCTACTCTTTCCTCCAGGCTTTCCATCACCTTTGGAAGCTTTTATTGTTGTTTATCAACATGAGGACCAAAGTTGTGCCAATGAAAGTCAAAGAAGCCAATGTGAGACTGAGAAACAAGAATAAAACGGTTAGAGACATCAGTCAAACCTTAGGCTTACCAAAATCAACTGTTTGGAACATCATTAAGAAGAAAGAGAGCACTGGTGAGCTTACTAATTGCAAAGGGGCTGACAGGCCAAGGAAGACCTCCACAGCTGATGACAGAATTCTCTCTATAATAAAGAAAAATCCCCAAATACCTGTCTAACAGATCAGGAACACTCTTCAGGAGTCAGGTGTGGATTTGTCAATGACCACTTTCCACAGAAGACTTCATGAACAGAAATACAGAGGCTACACTGGAAGATGCAAACCACTGGTTAGCCGCAAAAAATAGGATGGCCAGGTTACAGTTCATCAAGAAGTACTTAAAAGAGCAACCACAGTTCTGGAAAAAAGGCCTTGTGGACAGATGAGACGAAGATTAACCTATATCAGAGCGATGGCAAGATCAAAGTATGGAGGAGAGAAGGAACTGCCCAAAATCCAAAGCATACCACCTCATCTGTGAAACACGGTGGTGGGGGTGTTAGACCCTGGCATGTATGGCTGCTGAAGGAACTGGCTTACTTTTCATTGATGATACAACTGCTGATGGTAGAAGCATAATGAATTCTGAAGTGTATAGGCACATCCTATCTGCTCAAGTTCAAACAAATGCCTCAAAACTCATTGGCTGGCATTCATTCTACAGCAAGACAATGGTCCTTAACATACTGCTAAAGCAACAAAGAAGTTTTTCAAAGCTAAAAAATGGTCAATTCTTGAGTGGCCAAGTCAATCACCTGATCTGAACCCAATTGAGCATGCCTTTTTATGCTGAAGAGAAAACTGAAGGGGACTAGCCCCCAAAACTAGCATAAGATAAAGATGGCTGCAATACGGCCTGGCAGACCATTATCAGAGAAGATACCATCTGTGATGTCCATGAATCACAGACTTCAAGCAGACATTGCATGCAAAGGATATGCAACAAAATACTAAACAAGACTACTTTCAGTCACATGACATTGCTGTCCCAAACATTAGGGTGCCCTGAAATGGGGTGACTATGTATAAACACAATTGTAATTTCTACACGGTGAAACCAAAAAGTATAAAAATGGCCTTTATTAAAATCCAACAATGTGCACTTTAACCACATGTGATTTTTTTCAATTACAAATCTCAAATTGTGGAGTACAGAGGCAAATAAATAAATGATGGGTCTTTGTCCCAAACATTATGGAGGGCACTGTATGTGCCAGCCCAGGGTTATCCCCCACTTATTTCCCTCAAATCAGTCTCCTGCTCTTGCCCATTAAAGCTTCCCACTCCTCGCCCCCTAATTCCCCAGCCAGCCACTTGCACTTGGTGTAATTCACGGCAGCCATTTAGGCCTAAAACCCAACTGTCTTTGGGATGTGGGGGGAAACGAGAGCATCTGGAGAAAACCTGCTCGGTCACAGGACGAGCATGCAAACTCCACGCATAGGTAGGCATCTACCTGGGTGACTTCCTGCAGAGCCACTGTACCACTCTTGTTTTCTTTGAAAGAGATAATATCTGCATTGCGATCATAGACAAAGAAACATTCAGCATGTAGGTTCAAGCATAAAGTATGAGCCAGGAGGTCAAGCTGTTGCAGTTTGTCAAGTAGTACTTAAAAGAGCAACTTGAGAGAAGTTCATGATGAAAACAAAATATCTTAAGATTTCTTTCAATTGCTCCACCAAAGTCAACAAAGATTGTTTTAAACTGTCTGAATAGGTTTAGGAATTAACAACCAGACTGAACGACATAACTGCTTGATCAAAGAACGGTGGAGAGCATGGATTTACCACAGCCTCTTTGGGTGAAATTCTAAAATTAAACTCACCTGCCATCACAAAGCCTTTGACTGGATCTCTGGAGTTCTTGTACTTCACCCTTCTGCAGATTTTGCTGTTAGAACACATTGGAGGAGATTGTAATCTCTCTCACCAATGCCATTAGGAAGTTAGAAATAGGAATTCAAATGCTGGAAACTTGCCAACAACTTGATATGACTGGTTCTGGTTGAATGCTGGTCTAACAACATCCATGTAACATGATCCAAAGATAGGGGCCAAATACCATGATTATTGAATGAGGCTCCTTTCACAATGTTTTGGCAGCAAACCTTAAAGCCCCTTGTGCAGGTTTCCAGGTAACAGGAGTTTATTGTCTGCAAAGCAGAGACCAGATTGAGTTATACCCCCATGGAGATAATTAAAGAAAAATAATGAAGTCATGGTGCAAGTGTTTTTTTTAAGATTATCATCCCCATAAAGATTGCAAAGTATTGTTAGAAAAACGTCATTATTTGTGTACGAACACTTCAGAAGCTTTATTTCAAAGCAAAGGATAAGAGTGAGTTGAATAATCACTGGCACTTTCTTAACATGAGAATAAAACTAGCCATGCTCTTTCAACTACTGCTTTCTGGATTTGGGCCATGGGACTGTATAAAGTAGAATGAATAATTTAGGATCTAAACAAACGCAAGTGAGAATTTGGCCACAAAGTCAGCTATTCAACCAGAAAGAGTCCTGCAAAACCACGAGCACTGTGATTATCCTTACAATGATTCAGAGTTCACAGTTGATTTCTCAGTTCCTCTGGGGAATAGTTTGGTGAGAGTGAAAAGCCAGTTTGCAGGGTCTCAATTGTCGACACAAGTAGCAGCAGGTGGCTGGTGTCATGACTGCACTAAATTTGGGCCATGGGACTGTATAAAGTAGAATGAATAATTTAGGATCTAAACAAACGCAAGTGAGAATTTGGCCACAAAGTCAGCTATTCAACCAGAAAGAGTCCTGCAAAACCACGAGCACTGTGATTATCCTTACAATGATTCAGAGTTCACAGTTGATTTCTCAGTTCCTCTGGGGAATAGTTTGGTGAGAGTGAAAAGCCAGTTTGCAGGGTCTCAATTGTCGACACAAGTAGCAGCAGGTGGCTGGTGTCATGACTGCACTAAATTTAACTTCACCCAAAGTAAACCATCAGCATTATAACCAATAAGGTTATGGGGATGAAGCTGCAGTTAGACTACAGGAAACAAAGAAGAGCAGTCAAGATTACAAGGAACCATATCTGGTTGATCATTACCATACACGATTACATCTGGTAATGCAAAAAAAAAGAAGAGTGTAAAATATGGTGTTACAGCTAGAGAATGTGCAGATAGAAAAAAGTGCAAGGGCTGTAACGAGATAGATGGGAACGTCAGGAATTCATCCTTACCGTATGAGAGGTCCATTCAATGGCCTTTAACAGCAGACAAGAAGCTGTTCCTGAATCTGGTGGCACATGGTTGCTAGTTTTTATATCTTCTGCCCGACGGGAGCGGAGAGAAAAAAGAATGACCTGCGTGTGCATGAATGTCCTTGATTATGTTGGCTACTTTCCCAATGCATCATGAAGTGTAGATGGAGTTGATTTGAGAATGGGAGGCCAGTTTGCATGATGTACTGGGCTGCGTTCACAACTCTCTGCAATTTCTTGCCGTCTTGGGCAGAGCTGTTGCCATACGAAGCTGCAATGCATCCCAACAGAGAATGCATCAGTGGAAATTGGTACACGTCGTTAGAGGAATGTCAAGTTTTCTTAGTATTCTGAGGAAGTAGAAGCGTTGTAATGCTTTCTTGGACATAGCGTTAATCTGTTTGGACCAGTACATACGAGTGGTGAAATTTACAACTACGGATTTGAAGCTCAACGATCTCCCCTTCTACACAATTGATACATACTGGGTGGTATATTCCACCCCAATTCCTTAAGTCAATGACAGGTTCCTTCAGTACTGACATTGAGCGAGAGGTTGTTGTCTTAACACTATGTTACTAAGCTCTCGCCTTTCTGTATTCTGGCTTCTCATTGCTTGTGATCTGGTCCACAATGGTGGTATTGTATGCAAATTTGCATGGAAATAAGAGCAGAATTAGGCAGTTGTGAACGTATAGGGAGTATGTTAAGGGATGGAAAACGCAAGCTTGCAGGGCACCAGCATTGAGAATACTCGTGGAGGATTTGTTGTGCCCTATCCTTTTTGTCTTGGGTTGACCTATTGTTGTCGATGGGTCAGGTAATCAGTATTCCGATTGAAGGGGTGGGGGGGGGGGGGGGGGTGGGCGAGTCCTCAGTCTAGGTGTGTGGAAGTGAATTTTGTTAGAATTATGGTGTTGAAGGCTGAACTACAGTCAACAAATAAGAGTCTGTAATAGGTGTCCTAGTTATCCGGGCGTTCCTGGGATGAGTGTAGACAGAGAGGGTGAGCAAGTGGAAGCTGCGTGTACATTTTATACATAAAAATCATGAGGCATAGAGAGGGTAAGCAGTCAGACCTCTTTCCCAGGGTGGTAATGTCAAAAAAATAGAAGACATAGCTTTCAGGTGAGAGGGGCAAAGTTTAAAGGAGATATATAGGACTTTATTTTTAAAACACAGAGTGCAGAGTGCCCAGAACACATGGACAGAAAGTGGTAGCCGAGGCAGATATGATAGTAGCATTTAAGAGGCTTTTAGATAGGCAGGGAATAAAGATATATCGATAATGTACAGGCAGAGGAGATTCATTTATCTGGCATCATGCTGTGTGTGGACATTGTGAAAGGCCTCTTCCTGTGCTGCACTGTTCTATGTTCAGCTTATGTAGTCAACAATCCAACAGTGGAGGTAGTAAACATACAAGATGATGGATAGGTGCCAATAAAGAGGTCTGTTTAGGCCTGGTTGGTGATGAACTTTGTGATTATTCGTAGAATGACATTTATTCCAGGAAAGGAGCTTCAATTAGCTATTCAAGATCCTGATGTCGGCCCTGCCCTGGGTGGGGGCCGACATCGGGAGCTCCCGCAGCAGCAGCATCTTTGCCCGCCCCGAGTCGCGGGGCTTGGGTCGGCCCGCCGCAGACCTTTCACCATCCGGCGCGGCCTGAAATAGGCCGCGGGATTTTCTCCGCCCGGCAGGGTCTTCAATGTCGGGAGCCATGACCACCCCGACGTGCAGCGGCAGCGTCTTCGCCCGCCCCGAGTCGCGGGGCTTGGGTCGGCCCGCTGCGGACCTTTCACTGTCCCGCGCGGCCTGGAACGTGGCAACTTCAACAGCCTGACCACGGGAGAAGATGGCAGGGGAAGAGAAAAGACATTCTGGCCTTCCATCACAGTGAGGAGGTGACTGGAGGAGACTCACTGTGATGGATGTTTCTTTTTGTTTGGTGTTGGTTTATGATTGTGTGTGTTATTGCTTATTTTTATTGCTCTTATTGTTGGACTGTGGGTAATCTTTCATTTCACTGCACATTTATGTGTATGTGACAAATAAAATTGACTATTGACTATTGAAAAATCTATATTCAAACTTCCAAACTGTGAATTTCGACAAAACAAGATGTTAAAGAAGCAATAATACAATTTGATATTCAAGAACAGAATAAACTTTAATAAAGCTTATTTTTAAAAAAGCACATTTTCTTCAGTCAACATGGAAGACTTAATTTCACAGCAAACTTTCTGGCTGTCTCAAATGTTATCCTTCTGCCTGTGAATTAAACTCCATAATTTACCCCAGTAGATAAGATGTAGATGGTCCAGTGGTGCAGCTGGTAGAGCTGCTGCCTCACAGCACCACAGACCCAGGTTCGATGCTGACCTCTGATGCTGTCTGTGTGGAGTTTTCATGTTGTCTTTGTGGCTGCGTTGGTTTCCTCCACATTCCAAAGGCTTGTGGGATGGTAGGTTAATTGGCCTCGCAAATTGCCCCTCATATGTAGCAAGTGGATGCAAGTTAAAGAACACAAAACAAGTGTGAACAGGTGATTGATGGTTGGCAGGGCCTTGGTGGGCTGAAGAGCCCATTTCCATGCAGTACCTCAAAACTAAATTAAATATAGTCTATGCTGTGACTATGCATCTTATGCAAACTGGACTAATTTAGACTAAAGTAATACGTAGTAACTCTTATTAGACACGGAAGACTTTTGTGCATTTCTGATGGAAAGATAAAATCTATCTCAAAACCTAAAATACATCTGAATTTGATGTTAAAATATTACTGCAAGTTTCAAAGAACAAAAGGCACTCCTGATTCTTAAGAACATTGAATTCATGCCAATATATAATAATGCTAGATCAGAGTGCATTTAAAGAATCGATATTCACAGACATTTTTTTAAATTAAGATGCATTGGTTACCATGGAGATCACAGGCATACAAATACAGTCATATCGACACAAAGTATTGACCACAGTGTTTATTTACCCGTTGAGTTTCATGAATAGAGTAAACACGCTTTTCCAGTCCATTATTGTTCTGTTAGTGACAGGTAACCGTGAACTCCTTTCACATGCTAAGAACTACCATGTGTTAAATCTTTCACTTTGTCCATATTGTGATCAATTGCTCCGCTTAAGAACTGCAACCAGTTGCTCTCTGATTCGAGACACACGTGACTGGATCTATGCCAAAGAAGAGAATTAGCTCATGAAACTGAGAAACATGAGAATTAGCTCTGAAGAAGGATCACAATCCAAAAAGTCGCCCATTCCTTCGCTCCAGAGATGCTGTCTGTTCGCCGAGCTACTCCAGCATTTTGTGACTACCAAGCTCATGAAACTGTGGTACTACAAAATACTGAAAAGTGTCCATTGTGTACAAAGTGCCTACATCTTCCAAGTTTAAAAATCAATTATAAATTAAATTAAATGTCATTTTAACATCATTGGCAATGCCAAATAATATTCATTTAACAATGACAACATTACAACCTCCTTTGCCAAATTCAAACTGCTGCTGAATTAAAATCTCCACTCGAGCTCCCTCAACGGTTTTGCCCCATCAGCTAATTCTATTGCACAATAAAAGTCAGTTTTAAATTGGGATGAAAAGGTTGTGTGTGACCTTTATTAGATTAACAGGTTCAACCTGTTCTTATGAGTATAGGCGTGAGAATTGTTGCTGCAGGATTTTAATCTCCAAATTTAAAAAGTACTAACGCGATTAAGAATTCTATCCCTTAATTGTTATGCAATCCCACCAATGCATTTAGAAACCAAATTATCTGGTGAAGAAAATGGTATGAGACCATATAACGTTTACTGACTGATGTGTTTCTTCTCTACATTGTTTTTTTTTAAATGTTTCTCTTCAAGCACATCTTGCAACAGAAGAGAGGCTGAGACAATATGAAAAAGGAAATCTTCCTTTCCCACAACTGATTATCACCAGCATCACTTTTTTTTCCCACATATTTATTCGCTCCATTATCTCTACCATTCCCCTCTGAAATGTACGCTTCGCTGTACCTCAGTTTTTAAAAAGTCTACAGTAACCCTTGTTTTAATGGACCTCTTTATAACGGATTTTGGTCATAGTGGATGAACCTATTGATGGCTGCCAACACCATCCCTGGCTTGCACTGCCTCCTCTGCTGCTGACATCCAGGTCAAATCACCTGGATTCCAGGACAGTTCTGAACCGAGAGAGCAAAGAAGGATCTCAACCCAAAATGTCACATATCCATGTTCTCCGGATGCTGCCTGACCTGCTGACTTACTCCTTTTGTGTATTAACCAGCAACTGTGGTTGTTTTGTTTCTACTATTTATACAATGATTCCGTACACAGTTATAAAGAACAATCGGCAATAACAGACCCCCCCTCCCCCTTCCATGGTCCATAAAAGCGAGGGTTTACTGTACTTAAACTTGATTAATGCCAGTTTTTCCACACTGTCTCCAGGTGATTAACCTCCATCTCCTCCAGCTTTGCATTCCATTAATACCCTCTACTTCCCAGTCCTCCCCAGTCCTTCCCATGTTCACTAACAATACTCCACCATTCTTCCAGACAAATTATCTGGAGTTTTTTTTTTTTAAAGACAGAGCACTTTAATCTTGTGCAATCTACAGATTTTCTCCCTAAGATCTATGGATATTAGTGACCATGTGCCATCCCACACTGACTTGTTGCTGGAGCCTCAGCTATTCAGCAGATACCTTAATGACCCAAACTCATTAAATGAAACAAATTTGTGACATCACATCATTTGAGAAAATTGAATTGAAAATGGGAATACTGGAGGTACACTTCCCACGAAAAATATTTGACTCACTTGGCTATTTCCAGAGATTTTTTCAACACAGAAGCAACCTTCACAGCCTAATACAAAAATAAAATTTGAAAACAATTCAAAATTTAAAAGCTTCCCATTGATCCGCAAGACAATCATGTTAAATGCAACATTTCCCATAGCAAAAGACCGTTCATGTGTTAACCTAGAAGACATTTGAATAGCAGAGATGAGATTCTGAGTTTTAATTCATTCCTTTTGTTTATCAGAAAAATTTAAAAATCAGAACATTTTCTTTAAGAAAAAATGATCCATGTACTCAGTTTAAAAGAAGCAGATTAAATGGCTGTTAACAACCTTTGTCCCCATAATTTTATTTTTAAGTGTGTGAACGCGTCACCAAAGTTTGGCTTCAATTTCAATTCCGCTGATATCCAAATCATCCCAGAATCCATAAGGAATTAAACCGATGGAAAACAGTATGTATTAGTTCACATGGACTAACCTGCACTTCCCCACCATTCACCCACCATGTAGATCTATCACTATTCTAGATTAAAGATGCAGACAGACGAAACAGTGCCTATAACAAACACACACACCCACCCATGCTAATTAAACTAAATGGGATGACATACAGATACATAATACATAGCCCAATTTATTGTTGTATTTCTGTAAACATTACATACTTATGAAATCAATGTACATCAGAATCAACATATTTCAAGATGAGGAGTGCTACTCACATTCATTTGAACAGTGATATAATTCATCGGAGGATAAAGACTCAAGACCAATTCATCAACACTATAAAAAGAGAAAACGTTATCAACACTAGTTTCAAATTAACTCAACAAGTAGTATATTGTTTAAACACCAATAAAAATTATCATAGTTGGATGCATGTCTCAGCAGAAATATGCATTTGGAAAATTAAAATGTATAAAATTTATCACTTTCTGAACCAGTGCCAATTGCTAACACTGAGATAAAGGTTGAATAAAAGGCTTGTGTTACCTGCATCTACCTTTCAAATGAAATCTCAAGCAAAGTCCATTTACAAGCAGGTGATAATCATAAATGTTGATAATGCCACGTGAAAGACTGGTTAGGCCACAACAGCAGCGTGTCTAATTTTGGTCAGCTAACTTCAGTAAGGATAGTAATTTCTTGGAAGATGCGGAAAATAAATCCTATCAGTTCCTGGGGGTAAGGAATTTCAGCTGTAAGACTAAACTGCAGAAGCTAGGATAGTTATTCTTAAAATAAAGGCTACGAGCAAATTTGATCATGACACACAAGATTACGGCTGGTTTGAAAGACACAATGTTGGTTTACAATTAAAAAAATTAAATTGCTGGAGTAACTTAGTAGCAGGGTAGGCAACATCTCTGGAGGCAGATGTTTTGGCTTGGGACATTTCTTTAGATTCATGGTAGCCGGGAGAGAAATCTGGTAAAAAGGTGGGGGTGGGGCAAAGCCTGGGAAGTGATAGGCAGGTGCAGGTAAAGTTTTAATTGACAGGTGAGTAGACAATGGCTAGAGATGAAAAGGAGACATAAGAGTGTCAGATAAGGAGAGAAGAGTGAAATATGAAGGCAGAGGGAAAGATATAGGTGAAAGGGGACAGAGATGGGAATGGGGGGAGAGAGAGATGAGTTAGTGGGTGCACACCAGGGTGGGGCACCAGAAAGAGAAGGGGTGAAAAAAAAAGGATGGGTTGTTACCTAATATTGGAGAAATCAATGTTGGAGAATTTGAATAGGTTGGTTTAAATAGGATAGAGGAAAGATGTTCTCTTCAGTCAGCATCTCCACACAGATTTAACATTTTGGTGATAAAAAAATAGCAGGAAAATGTTTGTAAAATATTTTCTTTTGAGTCCCAAAAATAACTGAATACAGCACAGAAACAGGACCTTCAGCTTACCGAATCTAAGCCGATCATCAACCACATTGACTCCATGTTATTTTGCCCGCATTCCCATCAATACCCCGTCTGAGATTTTGCCACTCACCTATACACAAAAGGCAATTTTCCATTGTCAATGAACCTAGTGATGGCATGGTGGCGCAGTGGTAGAGTAGCTGCCTTATAAGCCCCACGGACACAGGTTCGATGCTGACTATGGATGCTGTCTATGAAGTTTGTACGTTCTCCCAGTTTTCTTTTGAAGCTCCAGTTTCCTCCCACACTCCAAAGACATACAGGTTTGTAGGTTAATTGGCTGGGTAAAATTATAAATTGTCCCTAGTGTGTGTAGGATAGTGGTCGTGTACAGGGATCGCTGGTCAAAGGGCCTGTTTCTGCGCTGTATCTCTAACTAAACTAAACTAAAACTAAGATCATATTAAGTGGTTACATGTATTGTAAGGAGCAAACTGGATGTGAAGGTAATGGAGAAAAATATTAATTACCAAACTACACATTTTGGGGGTGCAGACGAGAGCACGCACACTCTAAATAGACAGCAGAAATCAGGACCAACCCCAAATTGCCAGAGCTGTGAGGCAGCATCTCTATGATCTATGTGACAAACAAAATTAAACTTTTGAAAAGGGAATTGAATAGGCACTTGAGAGAATAGTTTGCAGAATAATGGGGAAAACAGGACTGCCTGTACTCAGCGTCAATCCAGGTTAGATGTTCAGAATGGCTGCCTTCTGTACTATTGATTTTATAATTCCATGAAAACCAGTATAAGTAATATAGCTGTGCCCTCGCAGCTGCGGCTTGCCTGCAGTCCGTTTGTCTTTTGTGTTTTTTGTTGTTTTTGTCTTAATTGTAGTTTAAATATGATGTAGTGTTTGCGGTTGTGTGGTTTGTGGGGGGGGGGGGGGTGGGAACTGTAAAAGTGTCGCTCCCGAACGGAGACCCGACCTTTGTTTTCTGTGTCGTGTCTCCGTTCCCGCTGCGGCCTACCGTCGGCCATGCACCTGGAGCTGGTGGGCTCCGGCTAGGACCACCTGGGCTCTGGTTCGCAGAGCCCGCGGACCGGACTCACCACCTGCGGAGCTGGCTGCCTTCGGAGGTTGCGGGAGCGGCTGCGACGTCTCCGGAGGCTTCGGCGCGGGCCTCCTGGACGTCGGAAGCCCGCAGGCCCCTGGATGGGGGCCGACATCGGGAGCTCCGGCAGCGGCAGCGTCTTCACCCGCCCCGAATCGCGGGGCTTGGGTCGGCCCGCCGCGGACCTTTCACCGTCCGGCGCGGCCTGAAATAGGCCGCGGGATTTTTCTCCGCCCGGCGGGGGCTTCAATGTCAGGAGCCCCAACCATCCCAATGTGGCAACTCCAACAGCCTGACCGTGGGAGAAGACAGCAGGGGAAGAGAAAAATACATTATGGCCTTCCATCACAGTGAGGAGGTGACTGGAGGAGACTCACTGTGATGGATGTTTCTTTTTGTTTGGTGTTGGTTTATGATTGTATGTGTTATTGCATTTTTATTGATTATTTTTATTGGTCTTATTGTTGAACTGCGGGTAATTTTTCATTTCACTGCACATTTATGTGTATGTGACAAATAAATTGACTATTGACTATGAGAAGTCTCAGTTTCCTCTGTAAAATCCTCATTATTTTCTGAACTGGAACAGTACACGTAAGCAAACCTTATGCTTTGTGATGTCCTGGCATGAAAATAATAGAATAATCACCTCACCTGCCCTAAAACTGTCAGAGACTAAATCTACTTCAACAATCGTCATAAACTTATCAAACTCACAACATGCTATTGATCTCCATTAGGATGAATTGCAAATTTGATCAACGGAGAGGACACATGGTAACACAATACAAATTATTCTGATTTGAATAAAATACGGAGCTAAGTATGCAGTGTACTTCAACCTAGAGGGGAGGGAGCTGGAGGGGGGGGGAGGGGAAGTGGGGAGAGAGGGAGGAAAGGGTGCTGTACTAATGCAGGAGGTTTGGGCCCAGTGGGTCCATGGTCTAGTTTAACCTAAATTTTATCATAATTCATGTTCAGTCAGGCTCAAATCATGCAGACACCACCTTGTATTTCATTATTTGCTTGTCACCTGTGTCTACAAAAGCGCAAAACAATAGTTGCAAGAATTTTGTAATCGGCAATTAAAAACCTACCTGGGGCTAATTTCATTGGTGACATCACCCAGATCATCCAGTTGTGTTATGTTTTGCAACGTGTCTGCCTTTCCATGATTTTTAACAGCTTCGGAGACTTTCTTCAAACATGCTTTGGCTGCTTTCAGTAGGCCCAAACAAGGAGCTATGACCCGTTTGTCTTCTTCTGACCAGTAAGTGTCCCGATTTTCTCGCAAGTAGGAATCGTCATCTTCAAAAATGTTACTGAATGGATCTGCATTATCTGCACGTTGAGCCTGCCAATTACACATCACGATTATTTCTACAGCACAGATACATTCAGATCTTCGGAGTAGATTAGCTGTTACAAAATTCAGTTCTCTCAATTACAGTCTTGGTCAGGTATTGTTGATCGTTACATTTACCGCAGGACATGGTCAAATACTCATTAATTAATTGAAGATTGCACAATTCAATAAACGGGCAGCAATGATGCAAGAACGAATTTGAAAGTTGGACCTTTTTCACCAGGTGGTTCAAGGGCACTACTCAGATATGTTAAATACAAATCATTAACTTAATTTTATAATCAGCAAACAGACAATTTAGAATGATAGACATAAGGAACTGCGGATGCTGGAATCTTGAGCTAAACATAAACTGCTGGAGAAACTCAACGTGTCAGGCAACACCTGTGGAGAGAAATGGATGGACAACATCTCTGGTCGGGATCCTTCTGCATCTAGATCACAACATTTTTTCCCCCCTCTTGATTACTTCCAAGCAAAGAAAGTCCTGCTAACTTCCCTACATTCTGAGATTCAAATAACTGCTGCAAAACCATGTAACCTCCCCATGCACACATAATTGGGTTCCATCTTAACTGGAAGCTATCCGTAAACACAGAAATTAGATCAATCTAATAATAGCAACAAATAAATTGCTGGAGGATGTCAGTGGGTTGGGCTGAATCTATGGAGGGAATGGGGCAGACAATGTTTTAGGTTGGGACTCTTTTTCCATCTTTCTGATCTGGATTTCAGCATCTGCAGTTTCTTGGATCTCAGTCAAATAATAGACAATGTGACCACTGGAACATCTAAAGCATCACTAAGCTGAATCCTATTTTACATTTAGTAAGACTATTTACTGTTGCATACCAATTTTACTTTAACCTAGGCCATAAGATTAGTAGTTAAGCTCCGTATTGACTGTAATGTTTCTGGTGTCAAGATAACCAGATGAAAAGAATGTTTTCAGCATTTGATCTGAAAAGAGATCCATAATTGGAGCATGATATTACCTAGGTTACATTCTTATTGATTAGTAAAAGACCTGGATAAAGTAGAAACATAGAAAATAGGTGCAGGAGTAGGCCATTCGGCCCTTCGAGCCTGCACCGCCATTCAATATGATCATGGCTGATCATCCAGCTCAGTAGCCTGTACCTGCCTTCTCTCCATACCCCCTGATCCCTTTAGCAAAAAGGGCCACATCTAACTCCCTCTTAAATATAGCCAATGAACTGGCCTCAACTACCTTCTGTGGCAGAGAATTCCACAGACTCACCACTCTCTGTGTGAAGAAATGTTTTCTCATCTCGGTCCTAAAAGACTTCTCCCTTATCCTTAAGCTGTGACCTCTGGTTCTGGACTCCCCCAACATCGGGAACAATCTGCCCGCATCTAGCCTCTCCAACCCCTTAAGAATTTTATATGTTTCTATAAGATCCCCCCTCAGTCTTCTAAATTCCAATGAGTACAAGCCCAGTCTATCCAGTCTTTCCTCATATGAAAGTCCCGCCATCCCCGGGATCAATCTGGTGAACCTTCTCTGTACTCCCTCTAAGGCAAGAACGTCTTTCCTCAGGTTAGGAGACCAAAACTGCACACAATACTCCAGGTGCGGTCTCACCAAGGCCCTGTACAACTGCAGCAGAACCTCCCTGCTCCTAAACTCAAATCCTCTTGCTATGAATGCCAACATACCATTCGCTTTCTTCACTGCCTGCTGCACCTGCATGCTTGCTTTCAATGACTGGTGCACCAAGACACCCAGGTCACGTTGCCTCCCCTTCTCCCAATCGGTCACCATTCAGGTAATACTCTGCTTTCCTGTTCTTGCCGCCAAAGTGGATAACCTCACATTTATCCACATTATATTGCATCTGCCATGCATTTGCCCACTCGCCTAATCTATCCAAGTCACTCTGCAGCCTCCTAGCATCCTCCTCGCAGCTAACACTGCCACCCAGCTTCGTGTCATCCGCAAACTTAGAGATGTTGCATTCAATTCCCTCGTCCAAATCATTAATATACACTGTAAATAACTGGGGTCCCAGCACTGAGCCTTGCGGTACCCCACTAGTCACTGCCTGCCATTCCGAAAAGGACCCGTTTATTCCTACTCTTTGCTTCCTGTCCGCCAACCAATTTTCTATCCACCTCAACACTGAACCCTCAATACCGTGTGCTTTAAGTTTGTACACCAATCTCCTATGTGGGACCTTGTCGAAGGCCTTCTGAAAGTCCAGATATAACACATCGACTGGTTCTCCCTTATCCACTCTACTAGTTACATCCTCGAAAAATTCTATAAGATTCGTCAGACATGATTTGCCTTTGGTAAATCCATGCTGACTTTGTCCGATGATTTCACCACTTTCCAAATGTGATGCTATCACATCTTTAATAACTGACTCTAGCATTTTCCCCACTACCGATGTTAGGCTAACTGGTCTATAATTCCCCGTTTTCTCTCTCCCTCCCTTTTTAAAAAGTGGGGTTACATTACAGTCCTCAGGAACTACTCCAGAATCTAAAGAGTTTTGAAAAATTATCACTAATGCATCCACTATTTCTGAGGCTACTTCCTTAAGCACTCTGGGATGCAGCCTATCTGGCCCTGGCCCTGGCCCTGGGGATATATCTGCCTTTAATCCATTTAATTTACCTAACACCACTTCCCGACTAACCTGGATTTCCCTCAGTTCCTCCATCTCATTAGACCCCCGGTCCCCCGCTATTTCCAGCAGACGGTTTATGTCTTCCTTAGTGAAGACAGAACCAAAGTATTTGTTCAATTGGTCTGCCATCTCCTTGTTCCCTATGACCAATTCACCTGTTTCCGACTGCAAGGGACCTACATTTGTCTTAACTAATCTTTTTCTCTTGACATATCTATAAAAGCTTTTGCAGTCAGTTTTTATGTTCCTTGCCAGTTTTCCCTCATAATCTATTTTCCCTTTCCTAATTAAGCCCTTTGTCCTCCTCTGCTGGACTCTGAATTTCTCCCAGTCCTCTGGTATGCTACTTTTTCTGGCTAATCTGTATGCTTCATCTTTTGTTTTAATACTATCCTTGATTTCCCTTGTTAGCCACGGATGCACTACCTTTCCTGGTTTGTTCTTTTGCCAAACTGGGATAAACACTTGTTATAGTTCATCCATGCGACCTTTAAATGCCTTCCATTGCATGTCCACCGTCAACCCTTTCAGCATCAATCGCCAGTCTATCTTGGACAATTCACGCCTCATACCCTCAAAGTTACCTTTCTTTAAGTTCAGAACACTTGTTTCTTTATTGACTTTGTCACTCTCCATCCTAATGAAGAACTCTACCATATTATGATCACTCTTGCCCAAGGGGCCTCGCACAACAAGACTGCTAACTAACCCTTCCTCATTACTCAATACCCAGTCTAGAATGGCCTGTTCTCTCGTTGGTTCCTCGACATGTTGGTTTAGAAAACCATCTCTCAAACATTCCAAGAAATCCTCTTCCTCAGCACCCCTGCCAGTTTGGTTCACCCAATCTATATGTAGATTGAAGTCACCCATTATAACTGCTGCACCTTTAGTGCATGCATTTCTAATTTCCTGCTTGATGCCATCCCCAACCTCACTACTGCTGTTAGGTGGCCTGTACACAACTCCCACTAGCGTTTTCTGCCGCTTAGTGTTTCTTAGCTCTACCCATATCGATGTGGAGAGGATGTTTCCACTAGTTGGAGAGTCTAGGAGCAGACGGCACAAAGGAGAATGGGGTTGAGAGGGAAAGGTAAATCAGCTATGATTGAATGGTGGAGTAGACTCGATGGGCTGAATGGCCTAATTCTCCTATGATTCATGAACTTTTTCAGAAATTACAGGTTCTTTTGTAATGCATCACGTAATTCTTTTGTTTTCATTAAATGTTGCTATTTACTGATCTGCAACGCTGAGCATCAAATTCTTAAGTTTTGTTCGACTTTAGCCTAGTGAAAAACACGGAAATATGCAAAAAGCGCGGAAAATGGATTTTTAAAACGCCGAAATCCGCGGAAACTTCACATGCCTGATTCTGAGAACTAAATAGCCCTTAATTCTCCAGAATTTAGATGAATGAGAACATAGATTTTTCATTTAAAACAGACTGAATTTCCTTTAATGTCTGGAAAACTAAAGGTTATAGAGATAGTACTGGAAAATGGCGCTGAGCAGGAGCAGTGATCGCAACCAACTCCTACTTTGTTAAGTGCCATGGTAACCGCTAAAGCGTAATCCTTGCTGCCACCAAGTGTTCAAAATAAAAAGCTTAGAGATCTACTCTTTTAAGCTTCTTTCTTGACATGATGGCAGTTCACAGACGAAAACCCATCCAGCTCAACATCACATATGATTTGTGTGCCAGCGGCTTTTGTTGAAACCTAAAGCAACTAAATAGCTCCACTCCAGAGGACACAAATGTCAACAATTCTTCTAAACTCTTAGAAGTAACATTATTTGGACGAGCAATAGAAATAAGAAGCTATAATAAACCATATTAGGGCACTCCCTAATCCAGTAACTCAACGAAATCAATAAGGTTTCAAAATCAGATTGTAAATTAAAGAAAACATTTTTTAATAAAATAAAATTTGACAAAAACATCTTAAAAAACTTATTGGAACTTCGGCCTTTGCTGGAATTTGCAACTTAATTAAGGAGAAAATTAAGGAGGGAAACATTTGACCTCAGCAATAGGAATATTATTTTACATGTTTCCAAAAACTGTGCTTTGTGTGTTCATGGAACAAAATAAGCTTAATGGCATAACTTTAAAGGGTGACTGGATCGATAAATGTGAGAGTGCCTGTTCAAAAGTTTTAAAGATGGTAGGATAAATTAAAGTTTTTAAAAAATCGAAGATACACCCTTTTAGAAACAAAAGTGCAGAATACAAAGGGAAGGAATATGACAGTATACAATTCCAAATATTGCACATTAGGAACAAGGACAAAACCTTAAATGGTGCAAAAAATTACCACAATTGTACCGAGAATTTGAGACTTCAGTGTCATGTACAAAATTGTTCCCTTTAGAACAGAACAGCTTAATAAACGCGTGTAAACATGTTGAGAGCTTTGACTGTTTGGAAACATTAAACACAGAGAATCTATTTTTTGCAGCAGAAGGCTCAGTAACACAAACTCAAAGTTTAAGACAACTGGGAAAAGATCTATAAATATCAGGTTGTTATAAATTTGAATGCACACAGTCTGAAATGATGGCAGAACAAGTTCCAGAGAGAATTGGATAAATATTAGAAATGGTCACAAAAAAATGACAGTGTGGAACCATTCGACAACTCTTTACAAGTGGTTGATCAAATGAAAAAAGTAATGCCCTAAGGACCAATCTGTATGTGCAGCCAGAAAGTATGCACAAGCTCCAAAATAAATACTTTTCAGCAGTAGTCTCCAAAGAAACAGACTTTCTTATTGGATAATTCAACGAAGAGTTAGATGAAAGTCTTGTGTATGTCTCCATCATTAAAGAAGGGGTACTTGCTGCCTAGGCAGGTTTGAAGGTGGGTGAAAACCTAGCACTGGATGGGACTTATTCCATGCTGCTATGGGATGCAAGGGAAGAAATTGCTGGTGCGCTGGCTGAGATTTTGAAATCTTCACTGGATACAAGTGAGGTACCAGATGACTGGAGGGCAGTAAATGGTTCAAGAAAGATGTTGGGATATTTATTGTTAATAGTATGGGAGGAATATGTGGGAGGCATGATTGCTAAGCTCACATATGATATGAAGATGGGCAAAGTTGTTGATATTGTAGAAGGTAGTCTTAGACTGCTGAGAGTTATTGATGTTTTGGTAAAATGGACTGAAAATGGCAGATTTGGTTTAATCCAGGCAAATGTGAGGTAATGTATTTTGAGGCTAGGTCATGCATCATGTATTGTGTATTGACAAAGAGGGACCTCAGAGTGCAAGTCATTCTGTAAAGGTGGCAACACAGATAGAAAACACGTTTAGGAAGATATGCAAGATACTGGCTTTCATTAGTCAGGCACCCTCCCCCCATCTTTCTTTCCCGTGCTCCAATCAGTTTGGAAGAAGGGTCCCGGTCAGAAATGTCATCTGACCATTTCCTCCAAGACGCTGCCTGACCCGCTGAGTTCTTCCAGCACTTTGGGGGTTTTTTTTACTCAAGATTCCAGCATCTGCATTATCTTGTGTCTTCATTAGTCAGTGTTGATTGCAGAAGTAGGGAGGTAATGCTCCAACTTTATATAACCTTGGTCAGACCTCAGAAGGGCTACCGTGTGCAGTTCTGGTCACCAAGGTATAGCAAGGAAGTGATAGCACTGGAAACAATGCAAAACAGATTCATCAGAATGCTGCCTAGAATGTGGTAAATTCAGTTATGAGGAGTGACAGGAGAAGTTAGGAATTTTCTCCCTAGAGCAGAGGAGTTTAAAAAGACACAATTGAGATGTTGAAAATTATGAGGGATATGCAGTAGAATACAGGAAACATTCTCCTGCATCAAAGATAGATAAAACCAGAAAACATGGGATTAGGGTAAAGGGGAAGGAGACCCAGAAGTTAAGAGGGGACATTCTTTACTCAGAGCATGGGAAGTAGCTATAAGGCACTGCCTGAGAGAGGTTGAAGCTGGGTCACTGGCAGCATTTAAGAAGCATATAAAACACTTGAATAACAAGCATAGAGCGATGGACAAGGTATTGGGTAACAGGGGTAACCCACTGTCAGTATGGATAGGTTGGGCCAAATGTCCCCTTGCTATGCTGGGGGATGAAATAATCCTATCATTTATGTTCTATGAAGTATAGTTTTTAAATCAATTTTATTCATATATAGAAGTTATAACATGGAAGCAGGCTGACAGCACATTGGTCCAAAAAAGCATTTATGTTGTATCAAAGCAACAATTCCATGCACATTATTCTTACAACTGTTCAACTCCTTTACATTCAAATTTATACCCAATCTAATCTTCGCATTGCTTCTACCTCAACTTCAAATCCTACAAATACAATCCACATCTTGAATAGTCCAATCACCACCTTTAAGTTTTTAACTCTGTAGATGCTCTTTTCCACTCAAATACAGGTTTCAACATTTTTTCACTTTTAATTTGACTATATTCCACTGGACTGTGCAATACTCAAATAAAAACACCTAATTTTCCAGGTAATTCAATTTTCCCATATCAGAGAGCAATTCTGAATATTCCTTCTCTATCTGCAATATCCTTAAAAAAATGCACACTCATCAAAATGATTTCTTAAATTTATGCTATTTAGACTGCACCTGTTTCATTTCTTCCAAAGCATCTTCTACAATAGCATAATAAGTGGACATCAGGGATAGCACAGCTGCATGATTATCTATGGGGAAGTTCAAAACAGATTAGTGTGTCAGACAGGTTCAATTAAGCTAGGCAAACCTGACAAATATCACAATCACAATGCTATTTTTGACAGAGGCATGTGTACGTAAAAATCACACAAAGATACACATATAACCAATATTCAAAATTACATTTTAGTAGAACTTATGTCTTAAAAAACAAACTTATGTCTTCAAAACCTTTTAGTAGAACTTATGTCTTAAAAACCAAACAATCTGCACAATCAGGTGACATGTTGTAAAAATGTTTGCAATACAATACGCAAGGGTTTCAAACTTAAACACTAATAAGAGTAAAATTTTAGAATAAAAAAACATAAAATGCTAAAAAACACATCTATTATGACATGGACCTGTGTCTGATGTAGTCAAATGTCCATGGTACAAAGGATATATTAAAAAGTCAAGCATTCCAAACAAATTTCCATTCAAATAGGTTGACAGCCTTGGAAAAATACCAAATGTGTACGAACTTTGTCGCTTGCTTACAATAACAATGAAATCTTTGCAGAGACATGGATAATTAGAAAGTGCGATAGATGAACACGAGAGATGTGAAATGTTGAGCTTTACCGAAGTTTCCCTGAAACTAATAAGATGAATAAAGTGTCCAATATACCAAAAGTTCTTTCCTGCTTGTTTTCCAGATCACCATTTTCCATCGGCCTTCTGATGGAGAAACACTTTGGATTGCAATTTGAAATCTGCATTACCTTTTGGTATCTTGGAAAACCGGTCACAAGCCTCCCAGACTCCACCCGTGGATGTCAGTTGGTCCTGGGATAAACTGAAACAAAAAAAATACACTTACAAATCAGGCAAAGGTACAATTTGATATTGAACACTATTAGAAACTACATTGTACCCAAATTATTAGCAATTTTATTCACAAAGAAAATTCCCTCATATACACATCAGTGCGAAGCTTTTGAAGGTAAATCGTAATAGAATTGAATGCATTAAAAGCACACACACACCGCAGCAGCTAAATTGAAATGAATCTAGTTTGAACCTAGAGCATCCTTTTACTTGGTATTTTGAGAAAATTAGATAATTTTATGCATATATATTTTAATCCAATTGTTTTCAGATTTGTTTTATACACAGCGCGTTTGTTGAGTGACAGAATTTATTATATTAAAGACCAAAAAGTTTCAAATGCAAGATTAATTAATTATAGATGAATCGGCAAATAGTTTCTCCATTAATACTGATTGTTTTTCAGTGAATCTCACAGTCTAACCAATGTCAACAATAATATATTACTTAAAAGACTATCTTTGAAAGGTAAAAGAAAGAATCAAAGCTTGTTAAAGAATGAATAAGATTTCTCAAGTTGACAAGTTTGAAAGCTTGGTCCAATTTATATTTGATTTCTCTGCATCCCCCATCACATCCCATTCCTTATCCTCTGACCACATTTTCTCATGTATCACAGCCAACAAGTAGCAAATTACAAATTCTAACATTAAATCAGATTTTACATTGCCAACTTTTTTTTAAGACCTTTCAGCATTTCAGACTGATTACTTGAAACTACTTTTTCTCATCTGCTGCTTTCTAAAAACTAAGAATCAAAATACAGAAAGGGAACAATACAATCACGTATTTCAAGTGGTTGCCCTCGCTCCAACAAAGTATGCTGATACCATGCAACCATTCATGTAAACAACATATCGGTGACAATTCTGAGCTTGATGTTGTTTGCCACTTTAATTACCAATCACATAATAATACCGATCTATAAACCTTTAGCTTCCTGTACTGTTACCAAGCCCATTGAAAATTTAACGCATGGCACCTCATCTTACATTCAGATATGTTGCGGTATTCTGCACTCAATATTTTATTGTAAAAAACAAAAACACACAAAGTGCTGAAGTCACTCAGCAGGCCCGGCAGCATCTCTGGAGGATATGGATAGGTAACGTTTCGGGTTGGGTGCCTTTCTTCTGACTGAATGTAGTTGGGGGGGAAAGCTGGAAAAGTGGCGGGGGCGGACTAAGCCTGGAAAGTGATAGGTGGATACAGGTGAGGGTGGTATTTTGATTTGCAGATGGGTGTATAATCGCTAGAGATTTAATAAGAGACAAATGTATGCAAGATATGAGGTATGAATTGTGAAGCCAGAGGAGGGGATATAGGTGGAAGGGCATGGACGGATGGGGTGGGGGGGGGGGCAGAATTATGGGCGAAATGGGTGCGCATTCAGATGGGCACAGGGAGAAAATAAGGGAAGGTGGTGGTGGTTGTTACCTAAAATTGGAGAATTCAATGCCCATACTGTTGGGTTGTAGGCTTCCTACACACCTTCAGATTTTCAACACAAATGCATAGATTTAGATGAGATTTAAAGATTAGAACCTTTGAAGTGGTGTGCTCAGTATCACATTCAATAGTTGAATAACTCCCTCCGCTATGTCCATGGTGGCATCTCGAACTAATCGACGTAAAGTCAAGCCTGAGATTAAAAGAAATCCTGTTATAAAAACATCCACATTTACCCTTGATCTAGTTATTTTCTATCCATTTTTGTATTTTAGCTAAACAACATAAATCATACCAAAGATTTCAAGTACAGCTAGTTCTGCTATAAAACAACAGTTTATTAGAAAGATGCCTGGATTAGAGGGTATTAACTACAGGGATATGTTGAACAGATTTGAATTCTTTTCTCTGGAATGCCAGAAGTTGCAGGGAGCCCTAATACAAGTATATGAAATTATGAGAGCCATAGATAGGGTAGAGAGCCAGAATCTTTTTCCCAGATTGTCCCCTTTTCTTCTATTTAAAAAAAAAACTTTCCAAGCTTTGGCCTGTCCTCCTCTCTTCCAGCTTTCCTGACAATCAGTCAGAAGGTAGGTCCTGGCCCAAAATGTCATCTGTCCATGTGTCTCCATGCTGTCTGATGTGCTAAATTACTCCAGCATTTTGTTGTTTTTTAATATAAACCAACATCTGCAGTTCTTTGTTTATAGTTCTGCGATAGCATGTTTCCATGAAACTAATTGAATATAACACAACAGATAAATTAGAGAACACTATTTATATTATACAGGCCAAATTGGTTATAACACGATTTTGACTGAGAACTGGAATCACTTTAAAGTTATTTTGGAAATTGACCAGCAGAAATAAAACAGTCTTGGTAAAAAACAGTCCAAGAAAGAAAAAATGTTTCCATTGTCTCTTAAGAACACAACCTACCAGTTTCAATGCGGGTGGACATTGAAATTGACAGGCAATCCCTTCTACTGATGCTTGAACAATGTTACTCTAATAAACAATGCAACATACAACCTTGAGTATTTTTAGCTTGCGGTAATAGAAATAAATGTATAGCTATTTTAAAGATTTTTTTAAAATTCTGCTGGGAAAAAATACAATGTTATTGCAAGTCTGAGACTTTCCAGCTCCTAGCCCACTATTTACCCTTTGGCACAATTGTTTTAATAATAGACGTTTCCCAACCACGAGGCTTCTTAATGCGACTATCACGTTGTATCACTACCTATATGTGGTAAAATATATTTTAAGTAATTCATCCAAAGAATTATTTTAAAGGACAAAGTTAATTTATAAAATACTGTTTTAATAGATTATCTCTTCTATTAAGCATTCTAATGCAGAATTGCTCAAGATTATCAAAATGTTGCATTATTTCCGATATCTACTATCACCCGAGACATCACCTTATCAGTCTGTACTGTTGTAGTTTTTGACAGTGACAAGAATATTCCTGCAAACACTGTTCACTTAATGGAAGATTCTAAAACACAAATTAGTGGTTGCATTATTAAGCTAAATGCACAATTTTTTTAACAAAATTGCAAATAAGTAAACAATTATTTGTGGTAATTCATCTTCGGGGAAATGTAGATCTTATTGAAACGTATAAGATTATTAAGGGGTTGGACACGTTAGAGGCAGGAAACATGTTCCCAATGTTGGGGGAGTCCAGAACAAGGGGCCACAGTTTAAGAATAAGGGGTAGGCCATTTAGAACTGAGATGAGGAAAAACTTTTTCAGTCAGAGAGTTGTGAATCTGTGGAATTCTCTGCCTCAGAAGGCAGTGGAGGTCAATTCTCTGAATGCATTCAAGAGAGAGCTAGATAGAGCTCTTAAGGATAGCGGATTCAGGGGGTATGGGGAGAAGGCAGGAACAGGGTACTGATTGAGAATGATCAGCCATGATCACATTGAATGGCGGTGCTGGCTCGAAGGGCCGAATGGCCTCCTCCTGCACCTATTGTCTATTGTATCAATTCAGTTTCTGAAAATGAAATGTCAACCTCCTATTCAGTAGTTTCATATACACTTACTTTATAGTATGCCGTTAGTGTTTTGTTTTGACATCCATTCCATATTTTCACAATTTTGGCTTTTGAAAAGCCACCTGCTGTTTCCTTTGTTATTAATTTCAGAATCTTTCTTTGCATTAATGTCTCGACAATCTTCACCCGTTTTAAATGAATATTTTTCTTTATCAATATATTCTTCACAGTTGCCACAGCAAATAAATCACAAAGTACAGGTAACTAAGAAATTATTTGGATGCCAACCTAGATGGATTATGGTCAAGGTTCGGAAACCATGAATACCATGCTAAAATTTTTGGAGATTAATAATAAGCTTTTAATATTTAGTAAAATGGTGTCAAGACAACAACCTCTCCTTCAATGTCAACAACATGATGAGATAAAGGCCTTTCAAGTGTTGATAAGGGCCTTTCAAGCGTTCTTGAGGTACTGCAATAGTATAATCAATCAAATTGTTTTGGTGTATCATAGGCTTATGAGAGGATCATTCAATATTCTGATAACAGTGGGAAAGACACTGTTACTGATTTTGGTGGTACATACTTCCAAACTTTTGTATTTTCTGCACAATGGAAGAGGAGAGAAGAGGGGATGATTAGTGTGCACATTGTCTTTAATTATGTCAGCAACTTTCCCACGGCAGTGTGAAGTGTAGGTGGCATTGGTGTGCTTTCTTGTCTGTAGCTTCAATGTGGTTGGTCCAGGCCCAATTGTCGGTGATATTTACGTCTAAGGATTTGAAATTCGCAACCAAATTCACTTTGGCAACATTGATGCTGACTGGGGCATGTTCAGTGCCCTCCATAATGTTTGGGACAAAGACCCATCATTTACTTATTTGCCTCTGTTCTCCACAATTTGAGATTTGTAATAGAAAAAAATCATGTGGTTAAAGTGCACATTGTCAGATTTTATTAAAGGCCATTTTAAAACATTTTGGTTTCACCATGTAGAAATTACAGCTGTGCTTATACATAGTCCCACCAAAATCAGGAACAGCTTCTTTCCCGCTGTTATCAGACTACTGAATGATCCTCTCATAAACCTATGTTAAACCAAAACAAGGATCTGATTGATTATACTATTGCAGTACCTCAAGAACACTTGAAAGGCCCTTATCTCATCAACCTTCGCCCAGGGGCTCTGGATGTTTGAAGCATTTATAATCTGACAGCAAGGCATCTTAAGTTGGAAACTCAAGCAAATTGATTTCTGTGTGCTTCTAAGACAACAAAAAGAGCACTAATTTTGTCCTGTCAAACATCTGTGAAAAGAACTGCACTTGGAATAAAATTAGACTGTGTGAACTCAATTTGCATCGGAGCGATGTAGTGAGATTTCCATGCTTGTTATACTGCAGATGAGGACTTCATCCTACCAGGACACCATATATATTAACAAAAGCACCTCTATAATTTTAAGCCTTTGCATTTTTTACACTGAGCAACAGAACAATTGCTTATATCAACTAAAAATTACAAATATAAAACAAAGGCCATATTTCTGCCCCAAGCATATATTCACTACAGCATTGGTAACATTTAAATGCATGAATTTGGAGTCTTGTCAGTACCACTTGCCTCGACTCTTTGGTAACCAGTAATACACACTGGCTACATTAAGGATACTCTTCTGAATTTCAGCAGTGAGCTTCTGGCAGTCCTAGCACAAAAAAAATCAATAAGTACAATTTGGTTGTACCTCAGCGATTGCAGAGATCATAATCTGAATCTTAACCTATGCACTTACTTGTGCAGGTGGCAGAGGTGGCTTTGAAAAAGCCAAACTCAGCTTTGTGGCTTCCTGAGATACTGCTTTGAAACACTCACCTGGAAGAAAAAGAGATAAGGGTCACACAATTTTTTGTGAAACTACATCTTGTAGTGTCAGCACATCTAATGAAAAAAGGGAGGTTATTACCTAAAAATCTTCAAACCTAGATTTATTATTGAAGCAGAAACGTTACTACTTTTCATGCAAATATCCTCCACAAACTTACATCCCCATTCACAATAAGTATTTCACTATATTTTACATGCTCTTAGAACGTAGGTAAAGTTAAACTGTAGGAGAAAATGCCATAATAACATTGCTAAGACGTTGTGAATCATAACATGATTTAAATAGCAATCTGCTTGCAGTCCATTGAAAGCTATCTTTTCAAAAATTAAATCTGCTTATTTAAAATTAAACTTTATATTATTATAAAATATTTAGGATCTGGATAGTTCTGCGTGGTGTTGGATCCACTGTGCAATTTAGTCAAAGTCAATTGACTCACCACAATTGACTTACAAAATTGAGCTGAGCACAAATACTGAGAATGGAAACTCATCTTAATGTTTCAAAGCAACAAAAAGTTTGGAAGTACGGATAAGCAAACTAATTTCCACTGCATCTTTCACGTTTTGTCTTGTTATCTTTCCTGTGCTTGTAAAACACATAAAAATATACCTTATTCAAAAACTTAAACACCCTTTTTGGTGTATTAATTGGCAAATTCAAAATTTATCCTCCACCATATTTCAACTTATCGTATCTGTGGAGAACACTGAAAGTTACATAGATACTCTATACCATTCACAATCTCTTCCTGCATTTTTATATTAAATACCAGACCTAGAGTTTTCCAGAAGAATTGCAAGTCAAAATCTTCCAATTTCCACGATTCTCCCTCTGTAAAGAGAAAAGATTGCATTAATATACTACTTTAGATTCACAAAATAGAAATGACAATGCAACACATTAAAAGCCATTCATACCAAACTATCTAATTTCTGTCATGGGGGCAAGAGTTCATACCTCAACTCATTGTCTCTTCCTCATCTTACTCTTGCATCCCACACTGGCATTTAGTGGCACTTGAATTGCCCGTCTCCATACTTAGAACACAAAAGGAGCAAGAGTTGTTAATGTTTGGTTTAAGTTCAGCAAAATGCTGGCTGTAAGAGATGAATCTTAGATCCTGACCCATACATACACCACTCAAAACGTGGGGCATCTTGTAACTCGCTCAGCATCATCCTTCACTCCATTTTTTTATCTCTGAAGATTCTGTTCTATAGACAATAGACAATAGGTGCAGGAGTAGGCCATTCAGCCCTTCGAGCCAGCACCGCCATTCAATGTGATCATGGCTGATCATTCACAATCAGTATCCCGTTCCTGCCTTCTCCCCATACCCCCTGACTCCGCTATCTTTAAGGGCTCTATCTAGCTCTCTCTTGAAAGCATCCAGAGGCAGAGAATTCCACAGATTCACAACTCTAAGTGAAAACGTTTTTCCTCATCTCTGTTCTAAATGGCCTACCCCTTATTCTTAAATTGTGGCCCCTGGTTCTGGACTCCCCCAACATTGGGAACATGTTTCCTGCCTTTAGTGTGTCCAATCCCTTAATAATCTTATATGTTTCTATTAGATCCCCTCTTATCCTTCTAAATTCCAGTGTATACAAGCCTAGTCACTCCTGTCTTTCAACATATGACAGTCCTGCCATTCCGGGAATTAACCCATGAACCTACACTGCACTCCCTCAATAGCAAGAATGTCCTTCCTCAAATTTGGAGACCAAAACTGCACACAGTACTCCAGGTGCGGTCTCACTAGGGCCCTGTACAACTGCAGGACATCTTTGCTCCTATACTCAACTCCTCTTGTCATAAAGGCCAACATGCCATTAGCTTCCTTCACTGCCTGCTCTACCTGCATGCTAACTTTAAGTGACTGATGAACAAGGACACCCAGATCTCTTTGTACTTCCCCATATTCTAACTTGACACCATTCAGATAATAATCTGCCTTCCTGTTCTTACCACCAAAGTGGATAACCTCACATTTATCCACATCAACCTGCATCTGCCATGCATCTGCCCACTCACACAACCTGTCCAAGTCACCCTGCATCTTCATAGCATCCTCCTCACTGCCACCCAGCTTTGTGTCATCCGCAAATTTGCTAATGTTACTTTTAATCCCTTCATCCAAGTCATTAATGTATATTGTAAATAGCTGCGGTCCCAGCACCGAGCCTTGCAGTACCCCACTAGTCACTGCCTGCCATTCTGAAAGGGACCCGTTAATCCCTACTCTTTGTTTCCTGTCTGCCAACCATTTTTCAATACCATGTGCTCTAATTTTGCCCACTAATCTCCTATGTGGGACCTTAAAGGCTTTCTGAAAATCCAGGTACATTACATCCACTGGCTCTGCCTTGTCCATTTTCCTAGTTACATCCTCAAAAAATTCCAGATGATTAGTCAAGCATGATTTCCCCTTCGTAAATCCATGCTGACTCAGAACGATCCTGTTACTGCTATCCAAATGTTCTGCAATTTCTTCTTTTATAATTGACTCCAGCATCTTTCCCACCACTGATGTCAGGCTAACTGGTCTATAATTTCCTGTTTTCTCTCTCCCTCCTTTCTTAAAAAGTGGGATAACATTAGCTGCCCCCCAATCAACAGGAACTGATCCTGAATCTATAGAACATTGGAAAATGATCACCAATGGGTCCACGATTTCTAGAGCCACTACCTTAAGTACCCTGGGATGCTATTTGACATTCCTCAATTCCTCAACAGTCCTATACTGTTTGACATTCCTCAATTGCCTAAATATCACCCATATCCTCTCACACGTCTATTACCATGACTAATCACACACATAACTAAAGCCAAGCCTCTTCGCACTGGATACTCATGGATAAACAGCCAAAGTTTACCCCGTGTAATTCACAAAGACACTGTGACCAACAGGACCTATTCCAAATGATGGCAGCCAGTTAATCAGAAACTCAAAATCAAGTGTGCAATCTTTTAATTGTTTTTTGTAAATGGCTTTTAAAATAGGAAAGTTGCATACATGCATCATTATGAACAAGAAATCATCTCAAATCTCCAAATATGACATCATAAACTTGTTAGATCTGGATTTTAAGGCAAAAATTAACACCTAGCTGAAGGAAAGTATATCTCTTAATTCCCTCTACAAGCTCCAACAGGTTAAAATAAAGCAATGTTTTATTGTCACAGGTACTGAATTTAATTGTTCCATTTCAGTGCATATGATAATAAAATACTCTTGAAGCGAGGACTTTATTTCTTGAAGTGCAGGAGGCTGAGGGGTGATCGCATAGACGTGTACAAGATTATGATGGGGAATAAATAGGGTAAATGCATAGCATCCTTTACTCGGAGTAGGGGAATCAAGAACCAGAGAACATAGGATTCAGGTGAGAGGGGAAAGATTTAATAGGAAACTGAGGATCAAGTTTTGCCACAAAGAGAGTGGTGGGTATATTGAATGAGCTGCCAGAGCAGGTAGTTGAAGCGGGTATGACAACATTTAAAGGACATTTGGACAGGAACGGATAGAAAAGGTTTAGAGGGATACTAGCACAGATGGGGCATATCGGTTGTCATGGGCAAGAGAGCCTAAGAGCCCGTTCTTGTACTGTATGACTTTGAGCTTGCAAGTCGGAAATGCGGCCGTGAAACGTGTTTTCACGCGGCTAATGATGCCGGCAGAGGTAGGTTGTTCCACAGAAATAGAGAGTCTGGAGAAGCCTTTAAAATCTTGTTTTGCTATTCTTAATAATAAAGATGATATCCTATCACGAATGGCATGTCTCCAGATAAGATTCACAAAATGGACATCACATCTAGAATGCATTCTCCCTTGGCTCAAAGTGTCAAGATTTCAGCTGGTGTCAAGGACAGTCACCTGCAGCAGCACTGCAGCAACTGACAAATCCATCCCTCAACATGGTCTCCCAACTGCTTGAGTATGTTTGGAGAGTACATGTACATTTGGGCAGTACATTTAAAAGATATTTGGACAGGTACATGGATTACAAAGGTTTCGAGAAATATGAGCCAAACACGGGCCAAAAGGACCAGAGTAGATGGGCCTTCTTGGTTAGCAGAGGCAAGTTGGGCCGAAGGGCAGGTTTCCATGCTATGACGCTATAACTCACCAACCTATCACTTGCCAGGCCTTGCCCTGCCCCTCCTCTCTTCCATCTTTCTTCCCACTCCACACCACAATCAGTCTGAAAGCCTGACCCAAATGTCACCCGTTTTCCAGAGATGCTCACTGACCTGCCGAGTTACTCCAGCACTGTGTCTTATTTGTAAACCAGAATCTGAATCTATGGCAGAGTTGGCTTGAGGGGCTATGTTGTTTACTTCTCCTAAACCTTCCCCACACCAGGGCAGGTGACCAAATGCTGAATCAAAATAATGTTTTAAACAGCACCTTGAGGAAAGATGCAGAGAGACAGGTGTTTAAGTAGGAAATCCTAAACATCTCAGCTGCCAATAGTGGAGCAAATGTACAAGTTAGAAAATCTCTCGAAAGGTTGTAGGGCTGTTGTGGTGCCGAAAGTCACCTGGCTACATGATTAAGCATTTTAAATGTAAAGCATTCCAACATCAGCAACAAAAGATAAATAATTGACACAGGATTGACCGGAGAGTTAGATTTAAGGATTCACCATCCTTAAGGATTTAAGGAGCACAATTGTATCTCTAAATCTAAATAATTGTCAATAAGTTCAGGTTACAGACAGTGGAAAGATGACAGGTCGGCCAGGAAAGCTTTGGCATGGCACAGCACAGTCAGCTTACAACAAAGACGCAAGGTGAGATATTTCACGAAGTCAACTTGACAGTCGTACATTAGATTTCAGTGTAGAAAAGTAATATAATGGTGGCGTTGAAGCCGATGGCCGGGATAGTTCAGCACGATCCTCATTTGACACGGGCTGAAGGAGTCTATGGAGTCCCCGGCACCGTGGAGCTCGCAGACACTGGCTTCACCTCACCGGGAGCCTGGAGCAGGAGTGTCTATTCCAGGTAGAGACCCACATCAGCAACCCCTTCAATACTGCAGCAACTGCAGCAGCAGCAGCGGCAGCAGCGGCGGCCATGATGACCACCACCACCACCACCAGGCCTGTACCCGGACCCGGCTCCTCCTTCCTGATGGCCTAGAGCTGCCACTCGACCAGGAGCCGCCCGCACTCACCTCGCAGCTGCGATGCCACTTCCCGCAGTCCCTGCACCAGATTCCGCAGCGGCAGCCGCAGGTCATCCGCGCGATTCGAGGCCTCCATCACTTGCTGCTCCTCCATTTTGTCCAAAGGTACTAGAGGAGCAAGATGGACCCACTCCGTTGGATGCGCCTATACTGAAGTGTAGTCCGCCATTTTAGTAAGCAAACCCCGCCTCTCGCAGTGTAATCAGTGTTGTGGGGGTACAGTATGTGTGATGATACCATTAAAATACAGACAATATCTCATCTATCAATTCACATTTTTTTGTTATTTTCATTTAAAAATGTTTTTCCCCTGCTTAATTTCTCTGATTTTATTATTTCTTACCGTTTCTGCCCATTTCCCTCCCATCCTTCCGACCCAGCCCCCTCTTTTGTGCAGTTTCCCTTGTATTGCTCAAACACACACTCTGCACAAATTTATCTTACATGTATATATGAATGAGTGTTTGTGTGTGTTTGTGTGTGAGAGACAAGATAGAGATAAATAGATCTCAAAGTTCCTTCTGATGGATCAGAAGCAACTTTGATTTAAAGCAAAGCTCATGTCAAGATATTTTTCATTCTATATTAGTGTAATAAAATGTAATGCTACACTGATACAGAAGTGCTAGCTTTGGACATAAATAATGTACATTGCTACCATAGTTTAGTTTTGAATTTAACATATAATTGAGGGGGTCGGTGTAATATAGTGCTAACCCTCACTTTTGTGAAAAATTAGTCACATGCCTTAACACAATCCTTATCCACTACCCTACAACCTGTAAAAAAAATCATATTTAAATTCAACCAATAAGTTGGTCAAATAACCTAGGCACCTTCTTGTTTTTTTTTTGTGATTTATGGATTTTTCAAATGTGAATATCTCATAACAACACATTTGTGGGTTAGTAGTATATTGCACCAACCCCCTCAATTTTAAATAATTCAAAAATGAACTTCATAAACAAGGATAACACTTTTTATTTCTGTCATTATCATATCATATCATATATATATACAGCCGGAAACAGGCCTTTTCGGCCCTCCAAGTCCGTGCCGCCCAGCGATCCCCGTACATTAACACTATCCTACACCCACTAGGGACAATTTTTTTAAACATTTTACCCAGCCAATTAACCTACATACCTGTACGTCTTTGGAGTGTGGGAGGAAACCGAAGATCTCGGAGAAAACCCATGCAGGTCACGGGGAGAACGTACAAACTCCTTACAGTGCAGCACCCATAGTCAGGATCGAACCTGAGTCTCCGGCGCTGCATTCGCTGTAAAGCAGCAACTCTACCGCTGCGCTACCGTGCCGCCCATTCATGGTAAGATTTATATCATTTTGTGTGTGAGATATAAAGGGTTGCACTGTTTTGCATATCAGTTAACCAATAAAAAGATCAGGTCCTGATTTATACCAGCTCTTCACCTTCCCCCCTTGTCTGAAGAAGGGTCCCAACCTGAAACATCACCCATTGTTTTTCTCCAGAGATGCTGATTTACTCCACCACTGGGTCTGTTTGAATTGGATTCATGCTTCTGTTCCACGTCAGGCAGCATTGGTCATTTTAGTGGCTGTCAAGAGTTTTTAACTAATCAATTCACCAATTCAAATTTTCTTGGCACTAAAGTTAAATGCCTTTTCAATTATATTGTGGATACAGTAGTTCTATTGTTTGCAAATGCCTAATCTCTGCTTCCATTGCTTTTCAAAATAAAACAAAAAGAAATACAACTTGGGGAGGTGAAATTAAAATTAACAGAGAAAGCAAAGAAGAACAGTTCATTAAATCTGATCAATTGGCCTGATACAGAGTGGATCTCTAGTGCAAATATTCAATCAGTAACATCCAATGTTTAAAGATCATGAAGCAGCAACTCTTCAAGAAATAGTTATAAATGTCAACTATCAACTTATCCAAAAAGTTGAACAAAAATAATTGTTTGCAAACATTTTAAATACGAAGAAATCGCAGAGTTGTGAACACTGCACAGTCTAGCACACAGAATATGCTTATTAAAATGGTGCTGAAATTTACCCAAGACTGTTTTTAGAGTCGAGTGGTCCATCTTGCTTCTCTAGTATCTTTGATTTTGTCCTCCCAGACGGCCACAGCAAGGAGCGGGGGAGGTCCTGCAATATAATGCAGGACACTGTCACTGCACTGAGTAGCTCCTTCAGTGACAGACTCCTTCACTCCAAGTGCGTGAAGGAGAGATATAGGAGGTCCTTCCTTCCCGCTGCTGTGAGACTGCACAACCAGCACTGCTCCCAGCAGATGAGTCAACAGTAACAGTTAAGGAATACACAGTAAACTGATGACAATTTATCCTTGTCTTTACTTTTATTTATATTGAATGATCTCTTGCTATCCACTTTGCTGCTGTAACACTGTAAATTTCCCCAGTATGGGACGAATAAAGGAATATATTATATTATTATATTAATGTTGCGGTTTTTATATTCTATATTCCCTGACCGATAAACATGCCATATGCCTTCTCCATCACCTTATCTATCTGTTGCCTCTTTCAGAGAACAATGGACTTGAAAGTCATGGTCACTCAATTCACTGACATTCTTTGTGCCTTATCATTTATTTTCATACTCGTATTTGATTTCCTAAAATGACTCACCTAGCATTGGTTGGGATTAAATTCCATCTGCCAACATTCCACCCAACTTCCAATATCTGATCTATATCCTGCTGTTGCCTGAGACAACTTTTGTCGCCATTTGACACTACCAATATTGGTGCCATCTGCACCTTTACTAATAATTTATCCCACATCCACATCCACTTTACTAATAATTTCTCCCACATCCACATCCGAGTCCTCGATACATAGAAACATAGAAAATAGGCGCAGGAGGAGGCCATTTATATTAATGATTTGGATGAGGGGATTGAAGGCTTTGCAGATGATGCGGAAATAGGTGGAGGTGGTGGTAGTATAGAGAAAGCAGGGTCTCTGCTGAAGGACTTGGATAGGTTGGGAGAATGGGCAGAGAAGTGGTAGATGGAATATAATGTAGCGAAGTGTGAGTCATGAATTATCAAAGTGCATGATCGCAGTTTGCTATGCTATATTCCACGTGCCACTTCTTTGCCCATTCTTCCAACCTGTCCAAATCCATCTGCAGACTTATGCTACCTGCCCCTCCATCTACCTTCATATAATCTGCAAACTCCGTTCAATTCATGAATATATATGAAAAGTAACGGTCCCAACACCGTCCTTCTGAAAATCCAAGTAAACAACATCCCATTGATTCCAGTTTGTTTATACAGCTCTTTATTTCCTCAAATAATTCCAACAGATTTGTCAGGCTAATCACTTCCTTCCACACAAAGCCACATTTGTTTTAAACTTAACATTATGTTGATGAACCTTCTGAACACTTCCACTATGCAAGGGTTCTCTTTTGTGTTTGTAATCTGGATATCACCCTGATTGCACAAGTAATATCGAACACCAAAAACCTTATTTTCCATATTTGCCTGGAGAATCTTCGACTCACCTCATTCTGTTCCACACCCTGGAGGTTTTAATTGCCAGATAATTCTGCTGTCTTCTACCAACATTGAGTTGTGTGAGAAATGTCCGTGAGGGTAAAATATACCGTTCATCACATCTTCTGCTGTATTAAGGGTCACTTTGTAATCTTTGCAGAAATGATCAGTCCTGTCTGCCATAAATAACTCGAGCATGGGTGTCATGTAATTACCCTTGAACTCTTGCACCATGTGTTCCAGTTTATTCCGTTTTTTTAATTGAATTGATTAAAAGTTGCATCGTGGAAACAGATCCTTTAGCCCAAAACTCCAGTTCCATGTTAACCCCCGTTTGCATCCACACCCTTCATACAAAGGGCGATTTACAGAGGCTGATTAACCTATAAACCTGCACATTTTTGGTTTGTGGGAATAAACCAGAGTACCTGGGGGAATCCCACACGCCACAGAGAGACACACTCCACACAGCCAACACCCAAGATCTGGATTGAACCCGGTTCTCTGGCTCTGTGAGGCAGCAGCTCTACAAGCTGTTTTGCGTAGATCTTTAATGCATAAATTTAAGATCCAAATTCACAAGATTAATTTGGCAATTGCTTTGATATGTGTGTTAGGTCTGTGCTCTTTAATACTGGTGTATCAATCCTTAAACATACCCAGAAGCAGCTTGCAGCATGGTTGTATGTTCGCGCTTAATATATGTTTTAATCCACATTCAAACTTTTCAGTCAATCCCTAAATCTTCACATAATCAACTACTCTCATCACTAGTTTTGTCTTTTGCCCAATAAGTTATAAAGTTATCAAGCATGGAGACAGATCCCTCACCCACGAGTCCACGCTGATCATTAAGCATCTGTTTAGTCTAATCCTGCACTAACCCCAATTTATTCTCCCCACACTCCCATCATCTCCCCCCCCCCCCCCCCCAGATTCTGCTGCCCACTTACATACTTGGAGAAATTTATAGTGGTAAATGTATTTACCAACACCTCACACCTTTGGGATGTATAATGAAAGTGGGGCATCTGGGAGAAATCCGTGAGTACAGGAAGAATATGCAAACTCCACACAACACCAAAGATCAGGATTGAACTGGTGTCACTGATAATGTGAAGCAGCAACTCTACCAGCTGTGCCACTGTAACACACACTGCATGTTCCATTTGTTCAATTATGTAAAAGATTTTGCCAGAATATAATGTTTTGTTTTTCCCCTTAATAGTGGCACTTTACTGAACTTCTGGTCACACGTATCCCTCTCATCTGTCTATGATTCTGTCAATGTTCATATTGATATCTTGATTTGTTAATTTTTACTTTTAGCTTTGCATTTTATTATTTCCACTGATGGCATTTGCCATCTCAAGTGCAATGTAATATAAACCTCCTTTCTGTGTTTTTCTACTTTAATTATTCCTTTGCGACTGGCACAGTTGTCACCACTTTGATTTGCTTTATTGATTCAGTTCACCCAGCAAAGAAATATTATATACCTTTGTCTCCACAGTTGAAACATCTTTGCGTTCTGAAATGTCAAGTGATACTTGATTTGAATGATTCCCATTGCAGTGAATGGCAGGACGGTGGCACAGCGGTAGAATTGCTGCCTTAGAGCGCTTGCATCACCAGAGACCCGGGTTTGATCCAGACTACGGGAGCTGTCTGTACGTAGTCAGTCAATCTGTATGGTCTCCTTGTGACCTGCGTGGGTTTTCTCCAAGATCTTCGGTTTCCTCCCACACCCTAAAGACGTACAGGTATGTAGGTAAATTGGCTTGGTACAAGTGTAAATTGTCCCCAGTGCATGTTGGAATGTGTTAATGTGTGGGGATCGCTGTTCAGTGCGGACTCAGTGGGCCGAAAGGCGTTTCTGCGCTGTATCTCTAAAACAAAAACAAACCTAAAACTAAAGCAGTGGCAGGAGAGCTTCCTGACATACCTGCTTTCCAAGCTAATCTTAACTATCTTGTAAGATGCTCTGTTCACCAAGCTATTGATCATTTGTTTGATAATATTCTATAAAACTCCTTGGACTGTTTCACAACAAAAAAAGGACCCATATAATCCAACGGGACCACACCACTAGTCACATCTTCGCATCTCCATCCCACCTTTCCGCCTTCCTCAGAGACCGTTCCCTCTGCAACTGCCTGGTTAACTCATCCTTTTCCCACCCAAACCACCTCTCCCCAGCAACCGCAGGAGATCTGTCCCTATATCTCCTCCCTTGACTACGTCCAGGGATCCTGCAGTCCTTTCAGTTTAGGCAGAGGTTCACTTGCACCTCCTCCATCCTCATCTACTGTATCCATTGTTCAAAGTGTGGAATTTTCTACATCGGCGAGACCAAACATACACTGGGCGATCGTTTCGCTGAACACCTTCGCTCAGTCTGCCTGGATCTACCTGATCCCCCAGTTGCCAAACACGTTAATCCCCCTGCCCATTTCCACACTGACCTTTCTGTCCTAGGCCTCCTCCATTGTCAGAGTGAGGCCAAATGCAAATTGGCGGAACAGCACCTCATATTTTGTTTGGACAGCTTATAACCCAGTGGTATGAATATTGATTTCTCTAACTTCCAGTAACCCTGGCATCCCCTCTCTCTGTCCCTCCCCCACCTAATTTATTGTACTAGGTTCAAAGTCGTCTTGTTGAGTCTCATTGTCTATAACTTGTTTTCACCTAGCCCACAGCTAACAATGGCCTGTTTCCTTTATCACCGTTACTTTTTTGCATATCTTTCAGTCATTTGTTCTATATCTCTCTATATCACTGCCTATATCTCTTGTTTCCCTTTCCCCCCAACTCTCAGTCTGAAGAAGGGTCTTGACCTGAAATGTTACCTCTTCCTTTTCTCCAGAGATGCTGTTTGACCCGTTGAGTTACTCCAGCTTTTTTGTGTCTATCTTCCATATAATTACTACTCACTATTGTTGCATCTTTGTTAACATGTGCAATAAGAGTGGTAATTGTGTTAAATTTCATCTTGGTCAAGATCTCACAACCAAACTGAATCAAATAAATATTGGCAAAAATGGAACAGGATACCTGTCTTTTAGCCATAAAGGGGTTTGCACCATATTCTGAAGCACAATACAAGATATATTTTTTATTTAGTTTATACCATATTAAGTATTTCTCAAAGTACACCGCAAACCCAATGCCAATTTAGCATTTTGTTTGGAGAGTTTTATTAAGGATGTTTTGTTTAGTTACATTTGAAGAATAATCTATTCAAATTCCTTTCAATATTTGTTACAGACAATGCTGTAGTTAATAGTTTATTTAATGTGACAAACAGCTTTAAGGTTTCTTACAAAATCATTATCGCAAAACATAAATCTGCCAAAGCTTAAATGACCTTCTATTAAAACCACAGAAAAGTGATTAGAAATCATTCATACAACCACACTATAATAGGAACAAAGCAAGGTCTTCACTTTCGCTGGAAACAAGGATAACATTGATCGTAGATAATTATCTTCTTACAGTTTTGCCTGAACGTATCCCAACGTATTTACCATTAGTCACAATGACAGACATTGTTTTGAAGGAAACCATACTCCAGGGTCAACAAACTATGTTCAAACCCTGGCGATGTAGCCCAGGGTGTGCTAGCACGGCGGTACATCTATGCTTATTGCCCATTGTTTGTCCAGTTCCCATTTAATGTGCCTGACGTTGGGTAGTGCAGTTCTTATGGAGAATCATAATTACTTCATCTGCTGGATTAGTGCTTACTGCTTACAAATTTAACATTATTTATTTTAACTTGATATAACCTTGGGTTATTACTCCTCAATCAAACGTCGCAATGCACCCACTTCAAACCTCAGTGTATGAAGCATGGGGCAAGTGTGTGGTTTTCAGCAGCTCTGCAATGTATCGAGATCTTTGGCCTTCCTCCGCCCTAGATGGACTTAAGAGAGTGTGCTCTTAAGAAAGGTTTGTAGAAATTGGGATCTGTTATTTGCACTAAAATAACCAATACCTTCCACAAAGCTTGGACCCTCCTAACGTACTCAGTTTCTGTTCTTTTGATACGCTTAATTTCATGAATTAATTTAAGAACATCTTCTGCGTGGAAATGGTTTACATGACAGATCTAAGATTAGACAGGGGTCTTCACATCAGGATGAAACTTGCCCATAAAAATATTAAAATTTAGATGAAAATAAATCTTTTGCTGTTGAGGATTCACAACATAAGATTATTAAGGGGCTGGACACGTTAGAGGCAGGAAACATGTTCCCAATGTTGGGGGAGTCCAGAACCAGTTTAAGAATAAGGGGTAGGCAATTTAGAACGGAGATGAGGAAAAACTTTTTCAGTCAGAGTTGTAAATCTGTGGAATTCTCTGCCTCAGAAGGCAGTGGAGGCCAATTCTCTGAATGCATTCAAGAGAGAGCTAGATAGAGCTCTTAAGGATAACGGAAGGGGAGAAGGCAGGAATGGGGTACTGATTGAGAATGATCAGCCATGATCACATTGAATGGCGGTGCTGGCTCAAAGGGCCGAATGGCCTCCTCCTGCACCTATTGTCTATAACCGCATTGTTTCCTTGATATCTAATTTCACTGAAGCATTTGCGTCAAGGGGAAGGGAAGGTACACGCCTAGTTTGGCCTGCAGTACCCAAGGCAAATGTCCCACTAGAAGGCAGGAGCATGGCTTCTCCTGACTTGGGTTTCCCCAGGCTATTCCTAAAGCCCCAAGCTTACTTAAGATTATACCCATATTTAGATAGAAATTTCCTGAGTGCTCTCTGATCCCTTTAGTTGATGGTTGCAGTTTTACATCAGTCCGAGGGACAGTGACATTAATTTGTAAAGTATAAAATCAACTGTACAAACCAAGTCCCTTTCTTTATAGATGGTTCCAAATGTGCACTTTTGCAAATAAAACAGATTACCTTCCAGTGAAAAAACAACAAATGCCCCCATTTTAATGACAAGTAGAAACAAACTATATCAATAGAGAATAATGTGAATGGGCAACTCATAATAGAGGTGCCCCCTTACCTCACTTGCCTTGGGGTTTACAAAGAGCATTGACTACAACACATGCATAACCCAAATTAATTTTGGATTAAAGCATTTTAAATACATGACTGATCTTCAATTATTCTAAAGTAAACAATCGTTTTAAGATAAATCAAAAGATAACCCAGCGTAATTCAGCCTTATTCATTTTGCTTTGCATTTGCAAAGGATAAAACAGAGGGCACAGCCCCTCAAAAAAAAAGCCTGATGTCCATGTGTTGCAACAGGATCATCATATTCAGCTGAAGCGACCTAAACATGAATGTAAACAGGACAAGATCTTATGCATAGGAATGAATGACCGCTCTTGTTCATTATCTGAAAAACTCTCAGAGGTCTTCGTAATTTAACATATTGTTAGCAGTATCTGACCAGACTGCATATTGAGCTCCATCCATTTCTGAAGCCACCTCGTTGCTACCCTCCAAAGCATGGTTGGTACCTCCAATTGTTGCATCACAATCTGGGCATTTGGTTTTTTCCATGGCACCTCCGCATTCTGTGATGACATAGACATGTCCATTTGGACACTTGTACCAATGGCCTTGGCGAAGGCCCATTGCCTCGACTATCATTACTCTCTCATTTTCAGATATACCAAGGCTATTGTCAGGCAGAGCCACCTTCAATTTTTCCATGTTCTCTTCTACAATCTTTTCATCCTCCTCAGTGAATTTCTTTGTGCCTTCGAGGATTTTCTGCACGCATGCGATAGTCCGTTCTGTTGATGGGTCCAGTGTTTTGCTTGATGCCTTATTACACCGAATATAAAGGTCGACAAGGAACGTAAGCCTTTGAATTTCACTTTGCAGGTCATTAAGCTCCTGCTCTGTAAATCTTCCACGCTGTTTGTTTATCCATTTCAAACACTCAGCCAACTTTGTATTAAACTTTCCATTCATGGAAAAATTTAATTTCATTTCTTGACTTTTAAGTTTGGCCAGCCTGCAAAGAAATGCGATTTTATTTTCAATGACAGGCAGACTGTGCAGAGTTATTCCAGGTGAATGCAATGAGGATAACAAGTTATCATGCATATCTGGAAACTCTTCGGCTATGGTGTGTTGCGTACACAAGAGAGACATTAATTCTTTTACAGATTGCTCCTTTTTTTTTGCATCTCCCTGGACAAGTTTCTTCACTTTCTCAATTTCGGCGAGGCTCTTTTTTATTATTGCTCCATATCGAAGACTCTTCCTGATGGGTATTCGGCATCTTGGACAGTCTTTCAGCTTTATGACCATACTATTGTCTTCATCCTTCGAATTCATGTAATGGTCAAAACCAGTCACCTCAAAGATGTGGTTACAGTCTTCTAGTTGAACAAACCTGGCATCAGGTTCATCCTCAGTTCCAAAGAAAATGTCAGTGAGATCAGCATGGTGACACACACGGCATTTATTAGGGCATTGTTCACCACAGAGCCCGACACAAGGATGCCGACACTTCAACAATTTCTTGCAGGGCTTATTACATGGTTCTCTGTCGCATGGCTCTGAGCACAGTTTTTGACATCTGTAATGCTCACATGCCCACTCGCAAGGCTCCACACAAGGAGTGCACAGCTCTCCACACTTCCTCCCACATTTACTGTGCTTGCATAGGTTTTCACAGTGCCGCAGACATGGAGGGCACTGGTTTGTGCAGGGCTCCAAACACTCATGGGAGCAGATCAGCAAACGCCTGCATGGCTGTTTGCAACTCTCGTGGAAGCGACCTTCATGGCAAAGGTGGCAAGATCCACAACAGTTGTGTTCGCATTTCAGGCGTGTGTCGCATTTTTGTCTGCAGGGAACACATTTCCCAAGTCTTGCAGCCTCTTTAATAGAACATTCCACTTGCTGTACATGACCACACCTTAAGGTGATAGAGACTTCCTTGCTGCACTTTGCACATTCATCCCCACAAGTCGTTGTGCATTTATGGCCACAGTGCAGTATTTTTAAACACGGTTCTGTACAGGAAAACTCTTCTGGCTTCTTGGAACAAGGCACCTTTTGCACATGTTTACACCTCGGAATGATTTTATCCACTTTTACCTGACACTTGCCACACTTCTCATAGCATGATTTGGTACATCTGTGCCCGGCATCACAAATTACTTTCTGACACGGTTTTAAGCAGTTAAATTTCTTGTGCTCGACGTCGTACGGATGGCATGCTCTTGTGCAGACATGGCCGCAATCCAGCCTGTACTCGCATGGAAGGTTGCAACCTCCCTCGGGCACTTTGCTGAAGTCCGCCTTGTTGGACACAAAGGTGGTCGTTGTTGGGTGGTTCTGGCAAGTGAGCAACAATGAGGGTCCAATGTTACCTTTCGCATGCAAGGTATGCATAATCTTGCTCCAAAGTGGAACGTTTGCCAGAATGTTCATGTTTCCTATGCAATAAAGACCTTTCTTGGCCCTTGAGAGTGCCACACAGACTCTGTTTGCTATTTGCAAAAATCCAACTTTGCCCGATTCATTGCTTCTCACCAGAGAGAGCAGGATAATGTCATTCTCCTCTCCCTGGTATTTGTCAACTACATGTACCTTCACACCAACAAACTTTTCAGAAGGCATCATCTTGCGTAGACAGAAGAGCTGCCCTGTATATGTGGTGAGGATAGTGATCTGAGAAGGCTGGTAGTCTTGACAGATGAGGTAATGACACAGAGCTACCACAAAGGCAGCTTCATGCTGGTTTTGATGGCTTTTCCCTTCCCGGATTTCCTCTTCAGGGAAATGATGTTCTACGAAGAACAGATTTTTTGAAATCCCCTGTGGAGAAATTGTGGAGAGAGAGAAGTTTTAAAAATAATGCAAACAAAAATAAAGTATTCTGTACAGCTTAACTTGAACTGAGTTGGACAGAGATGCCAAAAAAAAATGTGCTGGTGGAACAGCAGGTCAGGCAGCCTCTGAGGATGGAATGGACATACCAATGTTTTGGGTTGGGATCCTTCTCCTGACTGGTGGAGGATCCCAAGAAGGGTTCCGACCCAAAATCTTGTCTGTCTATTCCCTCCACAGATTCTGCCTGACCCATTGAGTTCCTTCTGTTCTAAGTTTTTTGCTCAAGATTCCAGCATTTGCAGTCTCTTGTGTCTCCATTTTAGATGGACAAGATTATTCACTGAAAGATGGTGGAAACTTTGAGAACCATGAACATTTTTCCAAGGAACATTTTGCAGAAGCCTGACCTCCCACAAATTTAGAGGATTATGTTATTTCATTACCATCCAGTATTCAAGAAGCAGTTCTTTAAATGAAATTAAACTGTTCTGGTTATATGTCTGGGTCTACAGCATCACAAGTTTCTAGAGGTTAAACCAATTACTTTCTTTGTTTAATATTTAGTGGTGTCGGCAGCTGAAAAAATGGTGTGCCAGCTACTTCCAAGTCCATATTTCTGGGAATTTCATTTGGAGCCACATTGGCCTTATGTTTGTCAGGATGACAATTTAGTGTAAGAAAATAACTGCAGATGCTGGTACAAATCGATTTATTCACAAAATGCTGGAGTAACTCAGCAGGTCAGGCAGCATCTCGGGAGAGAAGGAATGGGTGACGTTTCGGGTCGAGACCCTTCTTCAGACTTAGTGTGTAGCGGCACCATCAAATCTAGGACTTGATCTCGCCAAATTTGAGAATTAATTTTAAATCAATACTTTTGATATTCAAGTGACCGAGAGAAGAACCTAACAAAAGCTTTTGAAATAGCATCTCATCAGCGAACAATTAAGTCATTGCAACGACCAGGGTCTTCGGCCCCCCTCGATCATGGCTGACCATGGGTGATGCATCCTCAAGTCAAGTCAAGTCAATTTTATTTGTATAGCACATTTAAAAACAACCCACGTTGACCAAAGTGCTGTACATCAGTTCAGGTACTAAGAATGAACATACAATGGCACACAAACATAACAGCACATACATAAACAATTCACAGCGCCCCCTCAGAGGGCCTCAAATGCTAGGGAGAGAAATAGGTTTTGAGCTGACTTAAAGGAGTCGATGGAGGGGGCAGTTCTGATGGGGAGAGGGATGCTGTTCCACTGTCTAGGAGCTGCAACCGCAAAAGCATGGTCACCCCTGAGCTTAAGATGAGACCGCGGGATAGTCAGTAGCTCCAAGTCGGCCGACCTGAGGGACCTGGAGATAGAGTGGTGGGTTAGAAGATTTTTGATATAGGGCGGGGCAAGCCCGTTTAGGGCTTTGTATGTGAATAGGAGGAGCTTGAAGTTGATTCTGTACTGTACTGGGAGCCAGTGGAGAGAGGCCAGAATCGGGGTGATGTGTTCCCTTTTACGGGTACCCGTCAGGAGTCTCGCTGTGGCGTTTTGGACCAATTGCAGGTGGGACAGGGATGATTGGCTGATCCTAGATGGATGCTTGCTCCACACCTCGGCTAGAGCAGCGTCACTTGTGGTGACCAGGGTACAATGACAATAAATACAATTCATTTCATTCTCCATTATTAAAAATCTAAAAAATATATATAGTTCATACCTTAATGTTTTCATAATCCATTACAGATGGGTGATTCTCCAACTGTTCATAGATGTGAGGAGTTAAAAGCTCAGCAATTTCTGGTCTCATGCGATGCTGGATTAAAAAAAAGATTAGCATTATATATGAATACACACACACACACACACACACACAATGTAGGAGCAAGAGAAGGCCACCTTGCTCTCTCAGGCCAGTTCTGCTGATCTGATGGTCACTTGAATTAGTGTTCTTCCAATCTCTTTCTATACAGGGTTGCTGCCAGGAGCAGAGAGTTGCAAATTTTAAATCTGCTGTTCCAAAATAAAAAGGGATGAGGGGTAAAACCAGCAAATGTACGCTAATCAATATAATGATGAGAATGAGAAATGTTTTTGAGGCAAAAATGAGGACAGGATACGTTCTGATATGTTGTGATCTTCAATCAAGTCCCCCTTCACACTTGTATGATTAGAAGCTTAACCTGTCCAAACTTTCTTCATGGGACAACCTGTCGCTTCTCCTATACTGATTCCTTCATACATATGTCAAACCTCACAACAGGAAGGGAAAATAGGCAGGACGTGTGTGAAAGGGAGGAGAAAGTTAGTGTCATGGGCAAGATGACTTTGATTGGCTGAAGGTATGGGGATATAGATTTAGGGATAGCAGTAAGGCAGTGATTGGATCAAATATAAGGTGAACAAGGAATTTTGGAGATCAGTACCAAGGAGAATGGCACGTGGATGTTTTTAATATTGGTGAGATAGTAATCCAAGAGGTACACGGACATGGTGTACAAAGTGAGGGGTGGAGTGCAATACATTAGTTATATTGGATGCATGCAAGAAATACAAATCTTTTACTTTATTCCACATGTCTAAATCATTTCACTCATGGCTGTAAATTGGAAAAACAACTATCAGTGTACGATAGGCTCAAGCTGCCACAGAAATGTAATACACTTCCAATGGTGTTGTTGGTCTTTGGTTCTGTTGGAGCTGTGCCAGCTGACTATTGCTGTAGCATTACACTGTAATGTGTGACATAGATTTGGAAACCAAGTCAACTTTAATCACCAAGCCACAATACAATTTAAAAGCTGCATTTACTTCAATTTCTGCTCCTTATATCCCCTCCAGAAGGGAGTAATTTGTGGGGGTGAATTTAGTTCAACACAAACACCCATATTAATGTGGAAGCAGGAGGTTTGAAAGGAAAATGGTGACTAGAGTCAGAGTTGTACCTCATAGAAACAGGCCCTTCATCTCACCTCATCCATGCCAACTAAGATGCCAACCAAGATGTCTATCTGAGCTAGTCCTGTCTGCCTGTGTCTGGCCCATATCCCATGTATCTGTCAAAATGTCTTTTAATCACAGTAACCGTAGCTGCCTCTAAAGCTTCCTCTGGCAGCTTGCACTCTGTGTGGAAACAATTGTCCCTCTGGTCCCTTTTAAATCTTTCCCCTTTCAAGGTAAAGCTACGCCCTCTAGTGTTCAGACTGCTCTATCCTGGGAAAAAGACTGAACATCATTTCATCTCATGATTTTATATATACACCTCCATAAATAAGGTCACCGCTCAGCCGCCTAGCCTTCAGGGAATATCCAACTCCCCAGCCTTTCCTTATAACTCAAGACTTCCAGTCCCGGGAACATCCTCATGAATATTTTCAGCACCCTTTCTGGCTTAATGACATCCTTCCTGTAGCTGGCTGACTAGAACTGCGACAATACTCCAAATGTGGTCTCATCAACAACTTGTACAACTGCAACACAATGTCCCAACTCCTGCACTCATTGATGAAGGCAAGCATGCCAAAAAGTGACTTCTTCTTCATCCCATCTATCTGTGTTGCCACTATATATCTGTCCCCTCATGTCTCTCTGTTCGACCACACTCCCCAGATCCCTATAATTTACCGTGTAGTCCCACCCTGATTTCTTTTACCAAAATGCAACATCTCGCATTCTACATATTGTTTGAGAAAATAATCCTGGAAACATTAGACAAATTCCGCCCCATCCAACACCTTTGCACTCTGGCAATCCGAGTGAATACGAGGGAAGTTGAAATCGCTTACTCTTACATCCCTATTATTTAGTTTTTAGCTTTTAGTTTAGAGATCTAGTGCGGAAACAGGCCCTTCGGCCCACCGAGTCCGCGCCGACCAGCGATCCCTGCATATTAACATTATTCTACACACACTAGGGAGAGTTTACGCTTATACCAAGTCAATTAACCTACAAACCTGTATGTCTTTGGAGTGTGGGAGAAAGCCGAAGATCTCAGAGAAAACCCACGCAGGTCACGGGAAGAACGTACAAACTCCGTACAGACAGCACCCGTAGTCAGGATCGAACCCAGGTCTCTGGCGCTGCAAGCGCTGTATGGCAACATCTCTACCGCTGCGTTACAGCTATCTGTGATCTCCGTACATATTTGCTACTCTAATTCCCGCTGATTATTGGGGGTGGTGGGTGGCTAGGGTTACAATCCCACCAAAGTGTTAATCTCCTTCTTAGCTCTACGTTTCACCCATATAGCCACAATGGACAATCCCCCAAGAATATTCTGTATAAGTACCACCATGATTTTCTCCCTACTCAAAAATGCAACACCACCACTTCTCTTACCTCCTCCTCCTCCTCCAATGCCCCCGTCACATCTGAACCCTAGACTATATTAAGCACCAATTCTGCCCCTACCTCAATCATGTTTCTATCATGGCTCTATTATCCCAGTCCCATGTACCAATCCATTCCTTGACATCATCTGCCTTACCTGTCAGGCTTCTTGTATTAAAATAAATAGTGCTGTCTATCAGACCTTCCTCGCTCCCTGCCTCGCCCCTGCATGTCTTGTCCACTCAACTTACTCACTTTAAAATGTATGTTTAGTACAATGTGCCCTACTACCACACTACATTTTTGGGTCAACTCCTGCCTGACTTGTTTATATTTGTACTGCTTTATTAAAAGAGAAAATGGAAGTATTTTTAAATTGTTAGGAGGCTAAAAGATGGACCTGGGTGCCCTTATTCATGAATCACTGAAACTTAACATGTGGGTACGTGAAGCAATTAGAAGGTAAACAGGGCATAGCACAGCAATGTGTTCCAGAAACTATTAAACTGTTTGTCATGATTCCTCCTGCTCTCACCTGGTAATCTAGCCGTACGAATGGAACGTTCACTTTTACGAGTCGCTCAAATAAGGAAACTTCCAAGTGGAAGTTCCTGGCCAGGTCATACACTGTTGCACTAGGACGAAGCTGTCAAGAAAACACCGTGTTAATAACTGCAGATAAAAAGGCACATAAAATACAAGATAATCCATATAATCCAAATATCAATGGCCAATTTCACATGGTCAAAGCCACCCAAAATATAGAAATAGTTGAGTTGCAATTTCAAGAGGCCCTATCATATTACAATCTGCAATTACAACTAACAATCTGCAACCCAGCATATTTAATGGCTGGAGTCATAACCTGAACCAGCATTATATAAATCTTATAGAGAAATCTTATTAAAACATGGAGTTTCAAAGCCAATTCACTTTCTTTTGATTATCTATCGAGCTTGATGCAGTAAGACCATTGCGGAGGGAACATTGGAGCTGATAGAGGGACTCTCAAAGTCATCTTGCCCAAGAGAGAGCTAGATAGAGCTCTTAAAGATAGCGGAGTCAGGGGGTATGGGGAGAAGGCAGGAACGGGGTACTGATTGTGAATGATCAGCCATGATCACATTGAATGGCGGTGCTGGCTAGAAGGGCCGAATGGCCTCCTCCTGCAACTATTGTTTATTGTCTATTAACTCACCAAGGCAGCACCCACCAGATATCAGACCAGTCAGTGTATTTTTCAAGTAGCAGGTGTGAAATCTTCCTCACCAACAGTCAGTTATTAAAATTAAAGCCCAGTCTAACAATTGCATACTTTATGTATTTCATTATTTAAAAAGGTGATCACTGATGTCCTGGATTTAGTAATATTCTCGTTTTATAGAATATATGTTGATCTGGTTTTATAGAATATATGATGATGATATTTAAGTGAAATTTTTGATATGGGTAAAATAATTTAGTAGCAAGGAAACAGGATCAATCTTCTTCTGTTGGCACTTCTCTGATTAATAGCAGAAGTCAATTTAACACTGAGACCACGATGATTAGGCCCTGTTTGTTTGTTTGCATTTGGAGGGTGATGACAAAATCTCACGGGAACAAATGGAGCATCTACAAGACAATATTTTAAAACAATATCACCCGTTCAAAGATAGCACAACTTCTCAGCTGAACTTGCCATTATTTTAGAATACTAGCTCTTTGGATTTTATAAGACAACTCGTGATGGATTGTGAAAACAAGCCGATTTGAAAGATGGTTTTTAAAAATGAGCCTGAAACACAGAAGACTTTACACTTTAGAGATACAGTGTAGAAACAGACCCTTCAGTTCATCGAATCCACGCTGACCGGCGATCGCCCTGTACACAAGCACTACCCTACACACTAGGGACCATTTACAATTTACAGAAGCCAATTAACCTACAAACCTCTATGACGTTGGAGAGTGGGATGCAACCGGAACACCTGGAGCAAAACCACGTGGTCACAGGTAGAACGTGTAAACGTTGTACAGACAATACCTGTAGTCAGGATCAAATCCGGGTCTCTGGTGCTGTTAGGCAGCAACTCTACTGCTGTGCCATTTGGTCACCCTAATATCATATCATATCATATATATACAGCCGGAAACAGGCCTTTTCGGCCCACCAAGTCCGTGCCGCCCAACGATCCCCGTACATTAACACTATCCTACACCCACTAGGGACAATTTTTACATTTACCCAGCCAATTAACCTACATACCTGTACGTCTTTGGAGTGTGGGAGGAAACCGAAGATCTCGGAGAAAACCCACGCAGGTCACGGGGAGAACGTACAAACTCCTTACAGTGCAGCACCCGTAGTCAGGATCGAACCTGTCTCCGGCGCTGCATTCGCTGTAAAGCAGCAACTCTACCGCTGCGCTACCGTGCCGCCCTAATATGCCAACTTAATATGATTATTACGTTGAATTTTTCATTCAGTCATGTGATGTTATAAACAGGACAAAAGGTATTCCTGAATGGGCTCACTATTTGTTCGGTATAGGTGCTTTTCTGCTGACAATCCACAATATTGCACAAAATTGCACAACACATTATGCTGGAAATAAAGGTACCAACTTCTGGCTGAAGTGGTGGACATTCCAGTTTGTGGTTCTCTTAATTTTAATTTAGCCTCGATTGTGAGGCTCAAGTAAATTTTGCACAGCAAATGATGGATTGTAGCGACCTCTCACTACTCCATTCTCAGGTCTCCACCTGCACCAAAAATACCACTGTCATCCCAGTGCTGAAGAAAAGGAAGGTAGCGGGCCTTAGGATAGCTTCCAATGGTCTGACATCCACCGTCATGAAGTGCTTTGAGAGACTGGTAATAGTGCACATAAACTCCAGCCTTCCAGCCAGCCTTGATCCACTGCAGTTTGCTTACAGGTCCACAGCAGATACCGTTTCCCTGCCCCTAAACACTTCTCTGGAACACCTAGACAACAATACTCCTCTGTATCAACTACAGTTGTTCCCAGTGTCTTACAAACCTTTGCAGGTTCACCATAATAAGAAAAATGTTGGGTTGCATCACAGCTTGGTTTAGGAACAGCTCTACCCAAGACCACAAGAAGTTACAGAGAGTTGTAGATACAGACCAATCCATCACACAGACCAGAATTCCTACCATTGATTCCATCTACACTTCACGCTACCTCAGAAAAGCAGCCAACATAATCAAAGAATTGTTCCACACAGTCATTCCTTCTTCTCTCTGCAGAAGGTACAGAAGCTTGAAAGTTTCAGGACTCAGGAACAGCTTCTTCCCCTCTGTTATCAGGCTTCTGGACAGTTCTTACATAAGCTAGGGTACTATTCGATTCATCTCTACTCCATTGAGTAGACTTTGTCCAAGGAACTGACGTGCTCCAACGCTAAGATCCATATCCTACACTCTGCATCTTCCCCTTTCCTCTATCTATTGTAGTGTTTGAAATAATTGTATCTATGTATTGCATATTTGATCTGTTTGGATAGCATGCAAAACATAGCGTTTCAATGTACCTTGGTAAATGCGACAATAATAACCTAAACTGGGTGAAAATTAAACTGAGGTAATAGGAAGAGTAGGGCAATAACCTAAATAGATCAAATGTGCAACCACTGAAATGACAAAAAGGAGGGAACCACACCTGCTGATGGTCACCGATCAGAATGAGATGTTGGCAGGCATTGCTGAGTGTTGTTATTAAATGAGCTTCCAGAACCTCAGCTGCTTCCTCAACCACCACAATGCGAGGCTGTACTTCCTGCAGAACCTTCCTGTATTTAGCTGCACCTGTTTGAATAAATAATTTAGTTAGATTCTTGAGGTCATGAAGCCCTATCATTTGCATGTTGCTTGGGTCTAGTCTATTTTAAGAGATTGATTCAAATGTACTTAATAGAGCAAATTCAAGACATTCCGGAATTTGGATGTGAGCTACAGAGGCTGACGGATAGCAAAGGCCACTACTATCAACTATCCAGCGAGAACTATTGTGCAAATTCTCTATCCGGTTTACCAACATGACGCAATAAAAGACGGCTGCTTGAGGCCTTGCAAAATGCACAGAGCAGATATGCTCATGTTTTTGACACATTCAGCCAAATGTAGACGTTTGATAACCATGAGGGAAAGTTAAAAGGTTTCATTGGTAAAGAGGAGGTGGCATCAACTTGAATCGACAACAGGAAAATTCACTGCATCTTCTGTCATTATACAGTCATTTAACACCGAAACAGCCCTTCGGCCCAACTCGTCCATGGCGACCAAGATGTTCCATCTATCATATCATCATCATATCATATCATATCATATCATATATATACAGCCGGAAACAGGCCTTTTCGGCCCTCCAAGTCCGTGCCGCCCAGCGATCCCCGTACATTAACATTATCCTACACCCACTAGGGACAATTTAAAAATTATTATTTTTTAACATTTACCCAGCCAATTAACCTACATACCTGTACGGCTTTGGAGTGTGGGAGGAAACCGAAGATCTCGGAGAAAACCCACGCAGGTCACGGGGAGAACGTACAAACTCCTTACAGTGCAGCACCCGTAGTCAGGATCGAACCTGAGTCTCCGGCGCTGCATTCGCTGTAAAGCAGCAACTCTACCGCTGCGCTACCGTGCCGCCTAACCTATGCCGCCTAATCTATGCTAACCTATTATCTGTAAAAGTCAACAGCAGGAGGGCAATAAGTAATCCTCAGTGGTGGCATAGAATGGGGATAATTAAATCCACAATGAGCAATGAGATGGAAGGAGAAGACATGGCTGGATATTGTCATTTCTACAAAATTTAGAACTCAGTCATAATGAGATAAACAGGCCCTTCGTACTGCCAAATCCATGCTGACAACCAGCAACCTACTACTCTACACTAATCCCATTTTATTCTCCCCAAATTCTCATCAACTCCTCCCAGATTCTTTCAGTCACTACACACTAGTAATCTAACATATTTATTGGACACTATTAATTTGTTCAGATTAATAGTGATTTGTCTACTATTAGTCAATGGTTTTTAGATGCCAGAGGAAACCAGAGCACCCAAGGGAATCCCAGAGTCACAGAGAAAATGGAAAATTCCACTCAAACCACACCCAAAGCCAAATGTGAACCTTGGCCTCTGCCGCTGTAAGGCAGTGACTCTGTGAGCTGCACCACCTTGCCACCCAATCTCAACCTATAAATTGGTAAGCCACAAAATCCAGGAGTAACTCAACGGGTCAGGCAGCATCCCCGATTAACATGAATAGGTGATGTTTTGAATCAAAACGTTTTGGATGAAAACATCACCGATCAATGTTCTCCAGGGATGGTGCCTGACCTGCTGATTTACTCAGCATTTTGTGTCTTTCCTTGGTAAACTAGCATCCACAGTTCTTTGTTTCTTCTCTTCAAGCTTTAAATTCCTTACTATGAACAAAGTAAGTTTTTTTGTTGCAATGTGTTAATAAATCAAATTTAAAACTACTTTATATTTCTTTCACACCTAATTCACAGGGGACCCTCATCAGCTTCTGTGGTTAAAGCAAATCTGTTTAGTTGGATCTGAATAATTGCATACTACCATGGATTCAAATAGATCAAACCTGTAGTTGTCATTCCGACGACTTTAGCTTCCTTTAGAACCCAGAGGTCTTCTTGAAGCCTCAACTCTGTCAGCCTGTCTGCTGCTGCTTGATAGAGCTGCTCATGTTGAATTATCCGTCGTCTTATATCCATCTGATACATGGACAGCCACAACCTATAATGTCAAAGCAGTATATTAGTTAATTGCTGAAGTAATCAATGGTATAAAAACATTATGGGAAAAATTCATAACCCATATAAAATTCATCACCCTGTATTATGGAAATTAATACAGAGAAGTGTGAGGAGGTTCATTTTGGGACGTTGAACAAGGGAATGACCTACACAGTAAACGGTCGAACCTCTGGGTAGTGTTGTAGAGCAATGGGATCTAGGAGTACAAGTGCATGGTTCCTTGAAGGTCGAGTCGCAGGTAGGTAAGGTGGTAAAAAAAAAAGGCTTTTGGCACTTTGGCCTTCATCAGTCAGAGTATTGAGTATAGAAGTTGGGAGGTCATGTTGCAGTTGTATAAGACGTTGGTGAGACCCCATTTAGAATATTGTGCTCTGTTCTGGGCACCATGTTATAGGAAAGATATTGTCAAGCTTGAAAGGGTTCAGAAAAGATTTACGGGGATGTTGCCAGGACTAGACGGTGTGAGCATTAGGGAGAGGTTGAGCAGGCTGGGTCTCTATTCCATGGAGCATAGGAAGATGAGGGGAGATCTTATAGAGGTGTACAAAATCATGAGAGGAATAGATCGGGTAGATGCAGAGTCCTTTACCCAGAGTAGGGGAAGCGAGGACCAGAGGACATAGGTTCAAGGTAAGAGGAAAAGATTTAATAGGAATCCGAGGGGTAATTTTTTCACACAGAGGGTGGGGGTGTATGGAACAAGCTGCCAGAGGAGGTAGTTGAGGCTGGGACTATCCCATCGTTTAAGAAACAGTTGGACAGGTGCATGGATAGGACAGGTTTGGAGGGTTATGGACCAAGCGCAGGCAAGTGGGACTAAGGTAGCTCGGACATTGTTGGCCGGTGTGGGCGAGTTGGGCCAAAGGGCCTGTTTTCACACTGTATCACTGTATGCCTCTTTAACCGCACCACTCCCTTCTGTGCAAGGATTCTGTCCCGGGCCACTGCAAGACACTCTTCTTCCACTAGGGGGTGCCTAATAGCCATTATCAACTCAAGACCCGGCGATCCCAGGAAATGGCAGCAACTGGCTTGGACAACAGAAAAGTCAGCTGGGTCCCTTGTTTTTGTGATCTTTTGCAGAGAACAAGTGGGGAGCAAGTTTTCATCAGGTGGCAGCATAGAAGGCCACACATCCTTCTGTCCAGGATCATCCAGGAGTGAGGTCGCTCCATGTATACAAATTTGACGGGAATGGGTAAAAAGGAAAGTTCTAAACCAGAACAAAAATCAAACTGTTGGAAGAACTCAGCGGGTCAAGTGGCATTTTTGTGGAGGGTGACAACAACCCATCTACCAGGCCGATGGGAGTGTTAGTGGAGTGTTTAGTGGAGAGGGGACTGCTTGGGTCCTTGAGCCAGAAAGAAGCAAGAGGGCTCATAGATCTTCCTAATGGGAGACAGAGGTTGTAGAGACAGGACGTCCATGCTCCATATCTCCGCACTACTTTCAGCACTGTCCATATCCCTTAATTCCATGAATACCTAAGTACATAAATCTCCATCTTGATCGTACTTAGTAACTGAGCCTCCACACCTCTATTTGATGGAGGATTCTACAGGTTCAAATCTCTTGGAATGAATAAATATCTCCTCATATCAGATCTGGATGGCTGGCTGCCCCTTTATTTTAGTTCCAACCAAGTAGTGTAGAATCATCAATCTTTTTTACATCTACTTTGTCAAACCCTGCAAGAATGTTACACGTTTCAAAGCTTTATGTACTTCATGACCATGCACACTACAGCGAGCAGCCCACCTCAGTTTTTTCAAAACTTTGTAGCTGGAAAGGGTGTATTGTCACATGTTGGGAATATGAGCCCCCCATGAATGGTAGCTCCCTCTACAAGATGGTCTAAATTTAAAAGAAAAAATATTTTTCAGGAACTGAATAATTTCAGTGCATTAATTTCTACCAAGCTGGCTGATTTCAAGAGAGCTACAAGTGTCAGAAATATCATGTAGGGTTTTTGTATCATGTTTGACAAATGTTGGTTCATGTTCATGTTCTGAACTACAAATCTGAATCTCAAACCTATTCATTTTTCAAATCACATAACCTTACTGGCTATCTATCCATCAGTTTTTGGGGGGTATTTAATCAAATGCATTAAGCTCATGATTAAGTGCTTTTGTTTAAAACTAAAACACATAAACCTTCAATTGCCCAATGAAGATTTTAATTATCATGGAATTGAAAAGTGAACTCCACTAACGACATTACCCTGCACCACCCGACTCCCACAGAGTGAAGCACGAATAGCAACAATTCCTGGTTGTTCTGTGTCATGTTGGAAATTTAAACAGGCAATTCCTTGCATTGCAGGAGAACTGGTGTTATGTTGTTCTGAACCATAATTTCTTATCCCAGGGACAACTTTGAATCAGAACTCTGCTGGACAAAACCCTTGCATCCTACTGCGACCCACTCACCAACACCACTTAGTTTGCGGTCACTGTTAATCTTGAGTACCTCTCCACAATCCTCTCAATTCGGGAGATACTTTTCCTTCCACAATTTTATTCCTCACTAACCCAAAGCAAAAAATTTCCCTCGTACAAGTCACACCAATCATGACATCATCTCCCACATCATCCACAAAACCTCTCCAGTGGCTATGTCCTCACAGGATACACACCTGTGGCCTGATCTTTCCTCCTTCATCTCAATCCTACTGGCTCATGTCACTGGCCTGATCCTTCGTTCCCCCAACCTCAGCCCCATGGGCACTCTGCTTCATATATAGAGGAGCAGGCACTCAGTCTCTCCGATGCATTTCACCACTTAATAAAATCCTGGCTAGTCTGACTAACCTCATGCCTACTCATGAAGAATTACAGCCTCTTGGTTGTCAAGAATGTATCTACCTCTGCTTTGAAAATGTTCAAGGTCTCTGCTTCCACCAAGCTTTTCTGGATATGAGTTCCAAAGATTCACAATTCTCAGAAAATGTTGTCAAATTTAAAAACAATAGTCCAATGCATCCACTTTGGTGAAAACAGAACACAATGGGCAGCAGGGCACAATTTCTTCAGAGAAGTGGCAGAAAGAGATGTTTTCAAAAGCACCGTGGAATTCATTAACAGCAAAAACAAACATGCACACGCATGTGCACACACATGCAGAAACACACAAATTAGAACATGATGTGCAAACAGAAAATTCTGACAATACTCAGGCAGCATCTACAGAAAATAAGAAAAAAGTTAATACTTCAGAGAAGTGAAATTTCATCAGGTCATCTACTCAAAATAATAGTACTCGCTCCGCGGATGATGTCTCAACTGCTGAGCTTACAGCATTTACTGCTTTTAATTCAGATTTTCTGCAGCTTATTGGTTTTTGAATGGGACACAAAATATTGATGTCGAGGACAATGTGCACCCTCTCACCTGTAAAGACGCCATCTATCCTTGAGGGAAAGCAGCCAGATATTGGTGATTTTTTCCTGCTCCAATGCAGTCATAATGCCGCTCTTCTGCAATTCCCCCTTTGCTTTCCTTTTCATTTTCCTCTTCTGTGCACGTGGTAGCTGTTTAAAAGCAAGAACACTGTGCTAAGAGCAGGACTAAAGAGTACGGTTTTGTAGGTTAAATGGCCTCTGTAAAATGCCCCTAGTGTGTAGGGAGTGGATGAGAATGTGGAATAACAGAGTGTGAACGGGTGATTGATGGTCGATGTGGACTTGATGGGCCAAAGGAGCTGTTTCTCTTGCTGTATCTCTAAACTAAACTGGTTCACAATTTGTACTCTGCTGAATTTACACAGGAACATTATATAATGCTTGCTGATGACATCAGGATTAGCAATTTCATTCATTTATAACAGTGAAACGATCACTTTCGGAACTGTTAGACTTACGACCCAGCCTTCTTCATCCGTGGGTTCTGCTCCCCGAGTTGCCTTTTTGTTGAGATTCATTGCGAGCAATGTGTTTGCCAGTTCAGCGATATCAGCATCTTCTTTCTTCTTGTTCCTCATTTTCAGCTCGTTGCCGTCAATCACTCTCTCCGCCTGAATGAGTTCTGCTTCCTCGGGGATATGAATCAACTCATCTGCTTCCTCCTCCTCCTCCTCCTCCTCCTCTTCCTCCTCCTCATCTTCATCCTCCTGTCCATCTGAACACAAACAGAGGTTCCATTTCATTTTAGAAGGCAAGGAATCGGAACAGAATAGAGAGTCTGATCTCCCAGTCAATGAAAACTGTCCCAGTCTATCTCATCTCCCAGTTTCTATCTCATCTCAAGTTAGTCGATTTTAATGCTGAGGCCATACATGCTTCTATCTCCAGCTTGAATGTAATGAAGGACTAATCTCCCGCATCCCTCTGCAGTAGAGAATTGGAAATTCTGTAATTAGATCCCTCTGAAGAATGGGTAGGAAGGAACTGCAGATGCTGGTTTAAATCGAAGATAGACACAAAATGTTGGAGTAACTCAGCGAGTCAGACAGCATTTCTGGAGAAAAGGAATGGGTGACCTTTCAGGTCTCGTCGATTATTCCTTTTCTCCAGAGATGCTGTCTGATCTGCTGAGTTACACTAGCTTTTTGTGTCTATCTCCCTCTGAAGAATGCGCAGGAAGGAACTGCAGATGCTGGTTTAAACCGAAGAGACACAAAATGCTGGAGTAACTCAGCGGGAAAGGCAGCATCTCTGTAGAAGGGTCTGAAGAAAGGTCTCGACCCAAAACGTCACCCATTCCTTCTCTCCAGAAATGCTGCCTGTCCCGCCGAGTTACTCCAGCATTTTGTATCTATCTCCCTCTGAAGAATGTTTTCCTTGCATCAATCCTGAGACAATGAACCAGAAATCTCACCATCCAAACACCATTGCGTGGTAATGGAGAAAACTCCAAACAGGACTTCTTTCCTTGAGAAGGCAGTAAATTAATTCACTGGCCCCGATAATAATCAGGCAGAGCTGCTGTCAAAAGGGCCCCGAGCATAGCGAGACAAGTATTGCTTTTGTTCTCTCTCTTGCCAATAAATCTGATTTGTAACTAAACAGACGAGTGAGCCTTTCTCTGTTCTACTCGTCAGGTCCTTGAACCTGTTCCCTTGCAAAAGTTAATAAGTTTTCAGTTGACACTGAACGGTGATAAATGCTGTCAACGTATACAGTGAGATATAGATCAGCCTCAAAAAAAGGGCAGAGAAATGGCAAATGAAGTTTAATCCGAGCAAGTGCGAGGTTTCCATGTTGGCGGGGAATGTAGAAAATTAATGGCAAGACGCTCAAGAGCATTGAGATTTTGGGGTCCAAATTCACAGCTTCTTTAAAGCATCAACACAAAAAGATAGAGTGGTAAAGAAAGTGTATTGTATATTTGCTTTCATCAGTTAAGGCATTGAGTATAAGAGGCAGGAAGTCATATTGTAGCTTTATCGGACTCCAGTGAGGTCTCATATGAAATGTAGTGTACAGTTCTGGTCGCCCTACTGCAGCAAGGATGTGGAGGCGGTGCAGAAGAGTTTTCTCAGAATGCTGCCAGGATTAGAGAACATAAAGAGAGGCTGGACAAATTCAGATTGTTTTCTCTAGAATGTCAGAGGTTGAGGAGAGACCTGTTAAATTATGCCATAGATTGATGGTGAGAATCTGCATCCAAGGGTGGAAATTTCAAAAACTGGAGGGCATAACTTGAAGGTGAGAGGGACAAAGTTTAAAGGAGAGGTCTGGATCACGCTGCCAGGGGTGATAGTGGAGGCAAATAACATATAACAAACATATAACAACCACAGCATGGAAACAGGCCTGTCCGGCCCTACCAGTCCACGCCGACCATTCTCCCTGACCTAGTCTCATCTACCTGCACTCAGACCATAACCCTCCAATCCCCTCCTATCCATATACCTATCCAATTTACTCTTAAATAATAAAATCGAGCCAGCCTCCACCACTTCCACCGGAAGCCCATTCCATACAGCCACAACCCTCTGAGTAAAGAAGTTCCCCCTCATGTTACCCCTAAACCTTTGTCCCTCAATTCTGAAGCTATGTCCCCTTGTTGGACTCTTCCCCACTCACAAAGGGAAAAGCCTACCCACGTCAACTCTGTCCGTCCCTCTCAAAATTTTAAAAACCTCTATCAAGTCCCCCCTCAACCTTCTACGCTCCAAAGAATAAAGACCCAACCTATTCAACCTCTCTCTGTAGCCTAAGTGCTGAAACCCAGGCAACATTCTAGTAAATCTCCTCTGTACCCTCTCCATTTTGTCGACATCCTTCCTATAATTTGGCGACCAGATCTGCACACCATACTCCAGATTCGGCCTCACCAATGCCCTGTACAATTTCAACATTACATCCCAACTTCTATACTCGATGCTCTGATTTATAAAGGCAAGCATACCAAACGCCTTCTTCACCACCCTATCCACATGAGATTCCACCTTCAGGGAACAATGCACAGTTATTCCCAGATCCCTCTGTTCCACTGCATTCCTCAATTCCCTACCATTTACCCTGTACGTCCTATTTTGATTTGTCCTACCAAAATGCAGCACCTCACACTTATCAGCATTAAACTCCATCTGCCATCTTTCAGCCCACCCTTCCAAAAGGCCCAAGTCTCTCTGTAGACTTTGAAAATCTACCTCACTATCAACTACTCCACGTATCTTAGTATCATCTGCATATTTACTAATCCAATTTGCCACACCATCATCCAGATCATTAATGTAAATGACAAACAACAGTGGACCCAACACAGATCCTTGGGGCACTCCACTAGACACTGGCCTCCAACCTGACATACAATTGTCAACCATTACCCTCTGGTATCTCCCATTCAGCCATTGTTGAATCCATCTTGCAACCTCACTATTAATACCAAACGATTTAACCTTCTTAATCAACCTTCCATGTGGAACCTTGTCAAATGCCTTACTGAAGTCCATATAGACAACATCCACAGCCTTGCCCTTATCAATTTCCCTGGTAACCTCTTCAAAAAATTCAAGAAGATTAGTCAAACATGACCTTCCAGGCACAAATCCATGTTGACTGTTTCTAATCAGGCCTTGATTATCCAAATAATTATATATATTGTCCCTAAGTATCTTTTCCATTAATTTTCCCACCACAGACGTCAAACTAATAGGTCTATAATTGCTAGGTTTACTTTTAGAACCATTTTTAAACAAAGGCACAACATGCGCAATGCGCCAATCTTCCGGCACCATCCCTGTTTCTAATGACGTTTGAAATATTTCCGTCATAGCCCCTGCTATTTCTGCACTAATTTCCCTCAATGTCCTAGGGAATATCCTATCAGGACCTGGAGACTTATCCACTTTTATATTCTTCAAAAGTGTCCGTACCTCCTCTTCTTTAATCCTCCTAATTTCCATCACTACTCTACTTGTTTCGCTTACCTCACATAATTCAATATCCTTCTCCTCGGTAAATACCAAAGAAAAGAAATTGTTTAATATCTCCCCCATTTCTTCTGGCTCAGCACATAGCTGTCCACTCTGACTCTCTAATGGACCAATTTTATCCCTCACTATCCTTTTGCTATTGACATATCTGTAGAACCCCTTGGGGTTTACTTTTACATTACTTGCCAAAGCAGCCTCATATCTTTTTTTCGCTTTTCTAATTTCCTTTTTAAGATTCCTTTTACATTCTTTATATTCCTCAAAAACCTCATTTACTCCCTGCCGCTTATATTTATTGTATATCTCCCTCTTTTTCCGAACCAAGTGTCCAATTTCCCTGGAAAACCACGGCTCTTTCAAATTATTATTCTTTCCTTTCCACCGAACAGGGACATAAAGACTCTGTACTCTCAAAATTTCACCTTTAAATATCCTCCATTTCTCTATTATATCCTTTTCATAAAACAACAATTTCCATTTCACTCCTTTTAAATCCTTTCTCATCTCCTCAAAATTAGCCTTTCTCCAATCCAAAATCGCAACCCTTGGTCCAGATTTGACCTTCTCCATAATGATATTGAAACTAATGGCATTATGATCACTAGACCCAAAGTGCTCCTCAACACATACCTCCGTCAAATACAAGAGAGGAGCTGATAAGAGGCCTTTAGATAGCCACATGTTTATGCAGGGAGTGGAGGGATGCAGTTCACATGCAGGCGGAGGAGATTAGTTTAACATGGCATGGTGCTCAGCATGGACATAGTGACATAAAGGGCCTGTTCCTGTGCTGTACTGTTCTGTTTTGTAGGTTACTGGTGAAATGGGACAGGGAATGCTGTAAATAATGAAAGCAACAATTTGAATCAACCTGGTTGATTCCTAAATGAATGCATGGTGTAAAGACTGCTTATCAGTGACGTAAAGAATAAAAGGCGATCTTATTAAAGCATGAAAGATTCTGGTGGGAATGACAGGGTGGGTGCTGACACGATGTTTTCTCTGGAATATCTAAAACAAGGAGCATAATTTCAGAATAAGCAGACATCACCCACATTTGACAGCAATCAGAAAACATTTTTTTTGTTCAGTGGGTCAAGGAATATTGGAATTCCTGACCCGAGGCAGCATGCAAGTAGAATTACTGAATATACGCAAAAGTAGATTGAAAAACGTTTCAACGTCTTGCTGGTCCATGTTTTTAGTTTGCCATCAATCATTCTCTCTGCCGGAAGACTGGATGGTGGCTAATGTTGAGCTTTTATTTAAGTAAGTCTGCAAAGAAAAGCCGGGGAACAACGAGCTGGTCAGCCTAATATTAGTGGTGGAAAAAATACTGGAAGGAATTCTGAGAGACAGGATTTACACGCGTTGGGGAAGGCAAGGACTGATTAGGGATCGTCAGCCTGGCTTTGTGGACGGGAAATTGTGTTTCAGGAATCTGATTGAAATTTTTTCAGAGATCACCCAGAAAAATATATGAGAGCAACACAGTAAAAGTTGTCCACATGGACTTTAAGGCGCTGAAAGGCTGTAGCTCTACCGCTGTGCCACTGTGCTGCCCAATGGACAGTTTGCTGCCGATTGGATAGTTAATTTCCCATCTCATCTTCATTACTGGACAATAAAAATCAATAACTGCACACTGAATAATATGAAAGCTCGAATATATTAAACCCCCACGGGAAATAATCAATTGTAGAGAAATGTTTTGCAAAGAGTTCATCCAGGTTTCCACGAGGTCATACAGTTTTTGCGAATTCCGTAGATTCATTTTTCCAAGTTGATATAAATATATTGCAATTGCAGACAGAACGTGCATTTACAAAGTGCATTTGCTCTGTCCTCTACAGCTCTCAAAGTGCTTTGCAGTCCCCACGATTTTTGAAACTGAATTTGTATGTTCTTCCTGTGACCGTGTGGGTTTTCTCCGGGTGCTCCGGTTTCCACCCAAACTCCACACTGTAATTCTAAAGTCTAAACTTGATAATTCTCGCCTCATGAATCAAAAGGTTACGATTCAAACCCTGCTCTAAACACTTGAGCACAGAAATCCAGGATGGCTCTCCGATACTTTAGTGAAGGAATGCCACACAGTAATAGAATGCCCAACTTGCCCACACCGGCCAACGTCCCACCTACACTAGTCCCACCTGCCCGCGTTTGGCTCATATCCCTCCAAACCTGTTCTATCCATGTACCTGTCTAACTGTTTCTTAAATGTTGGGATAGTACCTGCCTCAACTACCTCCTCTGGCAGCTTGTTCCATTCACCCACCACCATTTGTGTGAAAAAGTTACCCCTCAGATTCCTGTTAAATCTTTTCCCCTTCACCTTAATCCTATGTCTTCTGGTCCTCGTTTCACCTACTCTGGGCAAGAGACTGTACAAGTATTGTCTTTCCGCTGTGCATCAACCCGATCTACTCCTCTCATGATTTTATGCACATCTAGAGGCACTGTGCTGTAAATCAGAACTTCAACCACCTCCGTTCTCTTAATCCATGCAAATCTATGAGAGCAGCGCAGTAGAAGTTGTCTACGAGGACTTTAGCAAGCTCTTTGATAAGATACCACAAGGTAAGCTAATCTGGAAGTTTAGATTACATGGGGTTGAGCATGAAGTTGCCAATGGACACAAAATTGGCTTGAATGTGGGAGAAAGAGGGTTGCTTTTCAGACTGGAGGCCCGTAACAAAGGCTGTGCCACAGCGATGGGTGCTGGGTCTACTGTTGTTTTGTTATTTACATTAGTGATTTGGACAAGAATGTAAGTAGCCCAGAATGTAGGAAAATGGTTAGTAAATTTGCAGATAATACGAAAATTAGTGGTATTGTGGACATTGAAGAAGGTTATTCAAGATTACAATGGGATTTTCATCAACTGGGCCAATGGGCCAAGAAATGGCAGATGGAGTTTGTTTTTTCCTCAACATGGGTGTCCTTTCAGCTTGGATTTGGACTTCAGAACCAAAAAATGCCACCTCATTGACCACTGTAGTAAGAAGGTGATTAATATCTCAATACCATCGACAACCAAGGCTGTCTCTGCAAAATCATCCAAATTCATTGGAAGGATCGGTGAACATCCCCAACACTGAGGCTCTATTTACATTTGAGTGGCTATATTATGGAGGTCACATCATGTGCACACCTGACATCTGACACGAGAGGAATAGATTAGGTACATGCACAGAGATTTGTACCCATCTGGGTAATCACGAACCAGAAGACAAACAGTAGGTTTCTGGTGGGGGGGGGGGGGGGGGGGAGATTTAACAGGAACCTGAGGGGCAACTTATTTTTTTTACACAAAGGGTGGTAGGTATATTAAATGAGATGCCTGAGAAGGTAGTTGAGGTAGGTACCTGGAATATTATTCAATGAAAGCAAAGATGGAATTAAAAAGAGAAAAGCAAGGAACTAAAAATCTGTTGATGTGACAAAATTTGTATGAATCTACGACTCCTGGAATTGACACTCTACTACGAGGTCAGTCATGGGAACTGCATGCCAGGCAGACAGCGAAATTGAAACACATGCTCGAAACTTCCTTGAAGAAGTTCAATGCCCTCTGCAGTTCCTTCCTACATATGTATCACCCTGATCTTCAGCCAATCTGAGGTGGAAACAAGAAATTTTAAAGACTGCAGTGTAAATTTATTTCCTTGTTGTTGACCATAAATTAATAAGGCATCATTAATTTAGAATCTAACACGCAAGAGCATCCACTTAAGGGAAGCAATAAGAGTACACCCTTAACATTCCGCTTCACCGAGTGATACATTCCAGTAGTCAATTTGAATGTGCCTCATCGGGCGGCACGGTAGCGCAGCGGTAGAGTTGCTGCTTTACAGCGAATGCAGCGCCGGAGACTCAGGTTCGATCCTGACTACGGGTGCTGCACTGTAAGGAGTTTGTACGTTCTCCCCGTGACCTGCGTGGGTTTTCTCCGAGATCTTCGGTTTCCTCCCACACTCCAAAGACGTACAGGTATGTAGGTTAATTGGCTGGGTAAATGTAAAAATTGTCCCTAGTGGGTGTAGGATAGTGTTAATGTACGGGGATCGCTGGGCGGCACGGACTTGGAGGGCCGAAAAGGCCTGTTTCCGGCTGTATATATATGATATGATATGATATGATATGAAAAGGCACGCGTTAAATGGTTTTATCATTAAGAGGGCAGCACGGTGGCGCAGGGGTAGATTTGCTGCCTTGCAGCGCCAGAGACCTGGGTTCAATCCCGACTATGGGTGCTGTCTGTACGGAACATGTACATTCTACCCATGACTGCGTGGGTTTTCTCCGAGATCTTTGGTTTCCTTCTGCACTCCAAAGACGTACAGCTTTGTAGGTTAATTGGCTAGGTATAAGTGTAAATTGTCCCTAGTGCATGTAGGATAGTGTTAATGTGCAGGGATCGCTGGTCGGTACAGACTCGGTGGGCTGAAGGGCCAGTTTCCGTGCCGTATCTCGAAACTAAACTATCGACTGACGTCTATTACAAACCCACTGACTCCCACAACTATCTCGATTGCACTTCTTCCCACCCTGCTTCCTGCAAAGACTCTATCCCCTTCTCTCAATTCCTCCATCTATGCCGCATCTGCACCCAAGATGAGGTGTTCCATACCAGGACATCCGAAATGTCCTCATTCCCCTCTTCCATCATAGATGAGGCCCTCACTCGAGTCTCCTCGGTTCCCCACAGCTCTGCCCTTGCTCCCCCTCATCACAACAGAGACAGAGTCCCCCTAGTCCTTACCTTTCACCCCATCAGCCGTCGCCTACAACACATAATCCTCCGAAATTCCCACCACCTTCAACGGGATCCCACCACTAGACACATTTTCCCATCTCCACCCCTTTCCGCCTTCTACAGAGACCATTCCCTCCACAACCTCCTGGTTAACTCATCCCTTCCCACCCAAACCACCCCTTCCCCAGGTACCTTCTCCTGCAACCTCAGAAGATGCAACATCTGTCCCTAGAACTCCTCCCTTGACTCTGTCCAGGGACCCCAACAGTCCTTTCAGGTTAGACAGATTGCCTTGCATCTCCTCCAACCTCATCTATTGTATCCGTTGTTCAAGATGTGGAATCTTATACATCGGCAAGACCAAATGTAGACTGGGCGATCGTTTCGCTGAACTCCTTCACTTGGTCCGCCTGAACCTGTCTGGTCTCCCGTTTGCTCTCCTTCCCATTCCCACACAGACTTTTCTATCCTGGGTCTCCTCCATTGTCAGAGTGAGGCTAAATGCAGATTGGAGGACCAGCATCTCATATTTTGCTTGGGCAGCTTAAAGCCCTGTGGTATGAATATTGATTTCTCGTTAACTTCAGGTTGCCTCATCCCGCTCTATCCCGCCCCCACCAAAGTCGCACTAGCTTCTCATTTTCACCCAACAATGGCCTGTTTCCTTTATCATCGTTACTTTTTTGCATATCTTTCATTCATTGTTCTTTATCTCTCTACATCATCGTCTATATCTCTCATTTCCCTTATCCCTAACCAGTCAGAAGAAGGGTCTCGACCCGAAGCATCACCCATTCTTTCTCTCCATAGATGCTGCCTGTCCCGCTGAGTTACTCCAGCTTTTTGTGTCTATCTTCGATCTAAACTAAAACTAAGATCATATTAAGTGGTTAAATGTATTGTAACGAGCAAACAGGGTGTGAAGATAATGGCGAAAAGTATGAATTTTATGTCACAATCAAAGAGTTGCATTAATAAAATATGGACAACTTATTACCTGCATTTTCCATGTTGTGAGGTGATGTCGCTGGAATTTCGCTCACACCCATGAAGCCAAGGCCCAGCCACTCTAAGATTATTGAATGCCTTCCTCTAGGTAATAGCATATGATCAAAAATCTGCAAAATTGAAACAATCAGTAAAAACCAGCAATATTAGCTTCATGAAAGTAAAAACTGTAGGTGCTTGACGTGCATGGTTAAAAACAGGAAATGCTGGAAACTATCAGCAAGTCAGAAAAACAATAATTGTTTTCAGCATAATGCCCTTCAAGCCCGAGTTCAATGGTCCTTTAATGTCACATGTACCAAGGTGGAGTCAAATTCTTTTTTTGCATACATTTCAATAAAATTATTGCCATACATAAATACAATCTCAGATTAAGTACAGAATGCATAGAGACAACCCACTGAGACCATATGCAAGAATCACCAGGTTTTGGTGCCTTAAAAATATCCATTGACTTGGGCTCCAGTCTTCTGTGGCAACGGATTCCACAGATTCACCACCTTTGACCCATATGATGAATAATCACTTGTTTAAAATGGTAAAACATGTTGGAATTTATGGAACCACACCTTTGCAAGCCTCATTGTAAATGGAGAAAAATAGAATAACTAGGATATACATACCAGTCCACTCTGCAAGCTGTTCCAGTGCCCTGCTATATATTTTTCCAAATACTGTTCATGAAGAACTCCTTGTGTTGTGCACTCCAAATGTCTTGCTGCGGTGCAAATCTTTTGCTCAGATTCTCTCATCTGATTCGTTACCTATAATAATTTGTAGATAATTTACTTCATGCAAATGTTGCTAATATTCATTTCAAGGCATGGGATTTCAGTGCTGCTTTATAGGCTAGGGAAGATGTACAACTAAAGTACAAGAAAGCCATTGCTTAACGGTGGTGAGAAGATGGAGAGAAAGGACAAGAGAGAAATGGAAAAGGGGAAAGAGCAAAGGGAAGGAAAGAAGAGTGAGAGAAGGGCGAAAGACAGTGCAAGAGAGTGAAAAAATAAAAGTAAAACTCTCTCTGACGATCTCCTTTCAGTCACCCCCACCCCTAAACTCCTCCCTACATGCTCCATTTAACCTATTGATGCTCCTGCTCTCCAGAGGAATCAAAACTTCAATTCTGAGCCATCTCCTATCTCCAACTATCAGGTCCAGGCCAGATATAGGCTGGTTGTGGGCAGTGGAGGCAAGTTACAGACCAAATAGCAATGCTTTGGTTACTGGGACAGTGTGTTGAAGATGAAGTTTGATGTAGAGACAGGGTCATGTCAGTTGAAACTGGCTCAGGGAAATTAGTGCAAAACCTCTATATTTCTGATTTTCCCAGTAGTACACACTAATTAACAATCAATTATCAGTCACCAGTGACTAAGAACCCCAATACATATTGCAATCTTACTTCAAAATAGGCTCCTCGCAGGTGCTGAGGAAGTTTTTTTCTGAAATCCCTGGTATTCCTCAGTTCCTTCAGGGTGAATCTTTTCAGTAGTTCGCTGTTACTCCGTCCACCCACCCTGACCAGGCCAGTATGCAAAAATCCATAGATTCCTGAACAAAACAAAAGCAGGTTTATTTGGCCAAGGTTCTCCTCTTTCAGTAATTCGCTGAGGGCAATAGTGGGATCTTTGTCCAATACCCGTGTAAAATCATGCCATGTTCTCGGAAAGACCTTTCTAACATTCTGGGTTCACATTCTGTGGCATCCAGTATTTTCTTAGTGTTGTCATTAGTGTATTTATGTTGGATTCACCTTGGAAATACCATGCAAAAATAAACCACCCCGAGAGAGAGGGAATTATGTTAATCCTTCGAAATGAATTGCATTCCATTCTGGACATCCCATTTCAGGAAGGATATATTCACTTTGGAGTGGAATATTGATGTTGGACTAGAAGTCCTAAAGTTTGAGAAAAGATTTAAAATCCAGACTTTAAATACCGCGATTAAGTTCAACTGATTGGTGATGCAATTGAGGTGGATTAAGTACATGATGGGAATTTATTTTCTTGGGTTTATTTGGTCCAAGTGCTATGTATGCGTTCAAATGCATGCATAGGCCCATCACAGAGATCTGAGGTAAGGCGACAATTGTACCTGAAAAACCAAGAAGTGTAGATGGTGACAGTGGAGGTCTATTATGCGGTCCTGCCAATTTTACCTGTGAACTATGGAGGTCAGAAAGAACCATGTACAAGTACATGGTGGTTAGTTCTCACAGAAACAAATCATTTACTTATAAATAGAAAGAGAGGGAATCTTATGTTACTCCCAACGTAACTCTTCTGGTGGCAGCAGAGGTTAATGTCGGAGTTGATATAATTTGAAAAGTGTTCTTGTTCAGATAGATGTGGAGATATGCAGCTAATGTTTAATTGGCATCAACTTCATAATAATTGTTCCCTTTGACAGATGCTGTTGAGTATTTCCACTATATTCCTATTTTTCCCCAGCATTATAGTACCTCGTCTTTGGACAATATCATAATGGTTGGTATGGCGATGCAACCAGAGTCAACAGCAGTTTTCAAAAAAGAACTGGAAGGAAAAAAATAATTACGGGAAATGGGAGAGGGTAAAAGGATGGATCTAATTGGACCCTCCACAAAACAGAAGATACAGACTGGGCCATCGACTCTCTTCTGCACTTTACCACAACTCCATGATCCTACATCAGGGGTCAGGGGATCAGGGGGTATGGGGAGAAGGCAGGAACGAGGTACTGATTGAGAATGATCAGCCGTGATCACATTGAATGGCGGTGCTGGCTCGAAGGGCCGAATGGCCTACTCCTGCACCTATTGTCTATTCTGTCAATTGCCTTCAACACCTTATTTGGCTCAATGAAGTCAACTCTCATTCCTCTGATCTTGAGCAAGTGAACACTAATCTTATTCACTATTTCGTCAGATAACCACCTAATGCCAGAGATCAAACAGTTAACCTACACTGCGCTGGTGTTCAGATAGCTATCTCCTTAAGGTACAGGGAGCAAAACTGTACACAAGTTGGCCAGCTATCACAGTGGTCCTGGGCTTAGTTTGTGTTCAGTCCATTGTCAAGATAAACTGACTTAGGCCCTTATTGATCATTCTCATCAGATCTTATCACCTGCTGTCAAATCTGTGTTTTTTTTGTCTCCACTGGGCCTTCTGTACATCTGACAGTTGGCCTTTAATTCCTTGCATTTGCAGGAATTGGGTAATAGAGTTGCCAATTAAATCAGCCATTGCTTCTGAAGTAGACATTTTGGAACAATGTCGTCCTGTTTCAAAATGAGCAGCATTATGTCAAAACACTGTGGTTGAACTCCCAGCCTGGCCTCAAGACAGACAATTTTTTAAAATACGTCATCCAGCCGAATCAGCTTCGACTTTCAAGTCCTCTCTCAGCTCTGGATAACAAATGGACATTGATCTATCGTGAACTCGCTTCAACTTAAAATTATACATCAATATAAATGCCACTGAGATAGCGCTTCTGTGAATGTTTATGAAACTCTTAACATTGTTAATTATCCATCCTCACCTTTTAGGCTTGCCTGCAGCCTTTGACATTGTGGATCCTGCTGCTAAGTCACCTTCCATCACTTAGCCAGAAGGGAATGCACTTTCCTTGTGTCTTTTCTATTGATTATCAGTTCCAGCTACTCATTCACCCACATTGGCAAAATTGTATTATTTCTGATAAATTCCCATCCATGTAATTATTGACACCAAGTTCATGAAAAAGGTGGCGTGTATAGTTTAGTTTGGAGATACAACGCAGAAACAGGCACCTTGGCCCACCGAGTCCGAACCGACAAGCGACCCTCGCATAGGAACTATCCGACACACACTAGGGACAATTTTTGCATTTATACCAAGCCAATTAGCCTACCAAAACCTGTACGTCTTTGGAGTGTGGGAGGAAACCGAAGATCGTGGAGAAAACCCACGCGGTCACAGGGAGAACGTACAAACTCCGTACAGACAGCACCCGTAGTCAGGATTGAACCCGGGTCCCTGGTGCTGTAAGCACTGTAATGCAGCAACTCTATCGCTGTGCCACCATCCGGCCTGATGAACCATATCATAGCAAAATAAAGATGAAATAGATGGATTCCCAAAACATCTGTTCTGATAGACTTCTACCAGAATGGGCTATCGAACACTGCAACTGACTAAACTGGAGGAATACTCTGCACTGTCCAAGCTGTGCGGTACCTTTGCTGTCACAGCCTGCAACCAAACCACATTAACCAACAGTCTCACCATTATTCTTGTACAGCACTTTGTTGTCATCCTCACAACCGGGACAAAGCCGGATAACCAGCAACAAAATGAACGAAAATTGCTTGGAAATTCCAGACTCAGGAGAGACTGACTGAGGAGGAAGAAAGAAAATACAAGGTCGGGGGAGGGAGACAAAGCTGGTGGAAATCACGTGCACACAAATACTCACACACACAAATACACACACACACACAAAAATGGTCTTTATTAAAATCTGACAATGTGCACTTTAACCACATGTGATTTTTTTTCTATTACAAATCTCAAATTGTGGAGTAGAGGCAAATAAATAAATGATGGATCTTTGTCCCAAACATTATGGAGGGCACTGTACTTTTCATTGTTGGTGTAAAGAAGCAATTTGCCTGGAGGAACAGGGAAAGCTCAAACATCCCCAGCAGCAACAGATATAAAGCTGGATCAGAAATGCGAAAGCACACCTCAGTCCTTCAGTTAAAATCACCTTTTGTTTTTATGGCCCGTGCAGTTCACAGCCTTTCGTGTGCATGGGGAATTGAATTCAAATAGCATAAATGGACAGTCCTATGCTGTTTGATGTCTGTGCATGCCCAGTAGCCTTTCTGTGTATTGTGTGTTAATCACAGTGGACCCTGATCAAATATCTGGAAGTACCTGATTAGATTTAGCAATTAGGGATTTTCTTAAAAATTCTATCCTGTTGTACATAAAACTATTGCATCATACGGCAGTATTTCCAAGAAAAGATTTTCAGAGATGGGAAAAGAAAACAGAACAGAAAGTTAGTGTTGTTACTGGATGGTTGACGTAAAAATCTCTGAACACAGTTTGTATCATTTGGACATTTCAAATAATGTTACAGAACAGTGAATCGGTATTGTCAGTATGTGATTTGCATTATTACACAAAATTACAGCGGAAGTGGTTCATGTGATGGGTACGACGAGTCAACTGAAGTAGAGTCACTCGGGCCGAAGCTGTAAGGTTCTGCCCTTCGTTCAGTCTTATACAACTGTGATTTGAAAAATGGGCTGTAACCTCACAACTCAATTTTCTATGTCACTGGCAGCAGTCATTCAATTCTACAATGGCAGCCAGGTCACAAGATTTACAGCTAGTACAGTACAGATACAACATTATACAATACTCAGAAGCAGTGTAATTTGAAAACGTAATTCAAGCTGACAAACACCAGAACCTTACCTTCAAGGAACTGGTCAAGTGCATGGTTTGTGTAGCACACCACCAAGACTGGAGACTTCTGCAAATACTCTTGCCACGTTTGCTCATTATGCAGGAGAGCTTGCACAATTTTTAACCCTACATAGGTTTTTCCTGTAAAGGATGAATTGGTATTACTCAAAGTTTTAGGAAAACTACTAACTGATGAACACTGACTTTATCCTCAGTGTGACATCTATTTACCTTAAATTTTCCAGAAGCATTTATTACACATTGTAAGACAATAAGCATGCATTACAAGACTGAATACAAGTTTGTTTGTTTTTTAATGTAAAGGAAACCTTGGTTAAATCTGGGATATCTGATTCCTTCAGTCAGTTTTTCCAATTAAAACAGTACTTGGAAACTCATGATTGTGCTTTATTCCACTGCAGGTGCACTCTGCTTTGACTTTTATCAGTGCAGATCCTCCCTGGGTTCCAGAGTTCAGTTTCCGAGAACTGATCAGAACAACAGCAGCAGTTGGAAATGCAGTCGCAAACTAAGTTCCCACACGGCAGAGGATGCCTGTGCCTTGCAGCAGCGGGCTAATCCATCCCGCCAGTGTTTCGAACACGCGTATGTGCGTATGGGTTGAACATCAGTCGGGTGTTCAAAGGATGGGAGACCCTGTGGTTAGCCAGGAGATGTTGTGCCATCTGAATCGAGCAACAAGATTCGCTTTGAGAATAGAAGTCATCACTTAACTAACGATACCTACACAATGTAGTGTAAGAAACCTACACAATGCTCCCTCGAAACATAGTGACCTGAGCAAAGTGTCCCGAGGCTTCTTGATTCTGAGGAACTGGCCAAGAAGACATTTTAAATTAACAATATATTGAACTAAAAGAGGGAATAGTTTGAGCTCACTGACCAGGGGGGCGTGGTGGTGCAGCGGTAGAGTTGCTGCCTTACAGCGACCAAGACTCGGTTTCAGTCCTGACTACGGATGCTTGTCTGTACGGAGTTTGTTCGTTCTCCCCATGACCTGCGTGGGGTTTTGCTCCAGGATCTCCGGTTTCCTCCCACACTCCAAAGTAGTACAGGTTTGTAGTTTAATTGGCTTGGTATAATTGTAAATTGTCCCTATTGTGTGTGGGATAGTGTTCGTGTGCAGGGGTCACTGGTCGGCGCGGACTCGGTGGGCCAAAGGCCCCGTTTCCACTCATATCTCTAAACTGAACCAAACCAGACCCCAGGCCCTCAGTTATAGGCATCAGGCTACTCTCTACTTAACTCTGAACAATCATTTTCCTTTTGCACAATGGGGAGCTCAGAAGAGACAGTCCAATGGGCATTCAGCAGAATTGTGATCATCTCCTGTATCTATCTATGGACACTAGTATTTTGCAAGAGCAATGTACACAACACAAGCTCACGGCTCAAATTAAACCCACAGAAAGGTTCAGCCACAGAACACAAAACAGGAGGTGGGTGGGAATTTTGGAAGGGAAAGAAAGAATATGAATATATATTTTTCAGCATGCAACACACTAAATTCAGAAATAAAATGTGGCTTGCAAAGCATACCTGTTCCAGGCGGGCCTTGTATGATGGCCAGTTCCTTAGTCAGTGCCATCTCCATTGCTTTCATCTGTGATTCATCCAAGTTGAGCTCTTCTTTTGAAGGCCATGATGCATGATCAAGTACATTGATTTTGGTCTTCTTTTGCAAAACTTCTTCTGCAAAAAGGTCTCCAGTCGTTTCCTCAGTGCGTTTGGGCTTTTCCTTCATTATTGGCTCAAGATCATAGCAGTTATGGAAATTCAAGTATCTCGGGGCCTGGATATCTGTGTTACAATCAACAATATACTTCTGGAAGGGAACATCTTCTGCTTGTATCTCCTGCAGTCCTTCGAGAACGTGACGGTAGGCTTCGAAATAGGCTGTTGTTTCCACCATCAAGAAACAATCTGCGGGTTCCACCTCGGCAAGTAATGGTCGGCTTCGTGCATTAAAGGACAGATAAACGATGCCTTCCTTGAGTTTCTTCGGATCTCTATCTGACACCGTTGCAAAGAGCAAGGTCTCAAAGTTGTCTTTGGACAAACACACAAGTGAGCCGTAGAGCAGGCGCTTTGAGTTCTCCCACCGGACATACTTCATGGGCTGTGTGTCAAACTGGACTTTATATCCAACACCGCTAGCTGAGCAGATGGGAACCAAGATGCGTGTGTTCACGTATACCCTGATGTCATCAAATCTCTTCCTCCTGAGGCCCTTGACATCAAAATTATGCAGCAAATCTAAGATACCTTCTCGCAAAGGTCTCACAAAGTCTTCTCTTAGAAGACGAAAATGGGTGTCAAGGTACACTTCAGCATTCGCATACTTTTCAGTAATAAGATTAGGTCGCAGAAATGGCCTCTCATCAAGATGCACCTCATTGTACGTTGGATATATGGTCATTGTTCTGTAGTTGTCTTCAGGATTAGTTTCTTTATTGTCTAGCATCATGAGGGTGTCATTTTTGAGTGTCCCTTCTCGCTTTCTCTGCTGCAGGTGTTGAATTATATTTTTGATCTTTTCCATGTTATTTTCAATCTCTTCACCAATGGAAACACCGGCAGCCCTTAGAGTATTCACTGTGGGCTCCAGTACCAAGATTACCATGGACACCTCTTGAACTGAACTGGCTGGGAAAATGCTTATTAACTCCTGAAGCAAGAATAGAATTATTTCAATATATTCAGGGTACTGCTCTCTCCGGGAAAGCATTGAATCTATACTCATCTGAACCACATAGTGAGGCAAATGAACCTTCAGAAACTGAGAGTCCTTTACCACACCCAGAAGATGCTGAATGCTTTGACGGTCAGTCTTAGACTTGCAAGCCTTGCACAAAACCTTACAAATAAGTTGGATGAAACCTACATTTAATTGGTGGTTTAGTAGGTCGACCATGCCAGAGCTGCAAGCCAATGTTATAACAATTTCAGATGACTCTTTATCCAAAAGATTCTCCAATGTTTTATAGCCCAACCTTCTCACATGGTGTTCTTTGTCCTTCATGTGCTCATCATAAGATCTTCTCTGAAAGCGTGGATTATCTTGCATTTCTGCCTGCCTTCCTCTGCCTCCTTCAGGGAGGTCGTTCCTTCTCCATGGTTCTTGTCTACGTTCATGGTGTTGATCCCTTTTACCCTGCTGCGGACCTGGGCGATTGCCCTGAGCTCCGGGGACTCTATCAACTGCGATTCGATTCGCTCTGCCAGCATTTTGCCTCTTGTTAGTATGTCTCGGATTGGGATTAAAGTTATTTTCTTGGTACCTTCCACCAAACTCTCTGGTCGGTAGCATTTCCCCAGGCCTTGGCGTTGAAAGTGCTCTCCTTGGATGTGATCCACCTCTCCGGTCTGGCACGCCAGTGGCATTTCTCTGGTCCCTATTGTAGTGCTGGCCTTGTGGTAAAGCTCGTTCTGCAGAGGCTAAAGATGTGGACAAGAAAAATATTTCTTAATTTCATGCTCAAATTGTGTATTGTCATCTGCTCTTCTAAAGGCTCTTATCCTTCTGATTCACTGAAAATTTAAAGAATGTTCCCAAATTCATTGTGTGATTATTTGTTACTCGGGACTAACATCAGTTAGTTTGAGAAGGCCAGCGCATAAATTTTGAAAAATATCAGTAACTGGGGAAAGTAAAATTCATTTGAAACTACCAACTATTCTGCAACTGTTAATGCATTTATTATCAGAGCCCACTTCTAAATTTGTATCTGAATGTTAGGTCAAGGTCAAAAGGGATAGGAATAGAATTTGGCCATTCGACCCATCAAGTCTACTCTGCCATTCAATCATGGCTGATCTATCTCTCCCTCCTCATCCCATTCTCCTGCCTTCTCCACATAACCTCTGACACCTGTACTAATCAAGAATCTATCTATCTCTGCCTTAAAAGTATCCACTGACTTGGCCTCCACAGCCTTCTGTGGCAAAGAATTCCACAGATTCACCACCCTCTGATTAAACAAATTTTCTCCTCATCTCCTTCCTAAAAGAACACCCTTAAATTTTGAAGAACTTTATTTTGAACTGAGGAATATCATCTTTCTTGGATCCAAATCACATCCCAAGAGTCCAAGAAAGATAATATTCAGACACCAATTTAGAACTGGGCACTGAGATTTTATGGATTATTAGTTGCAGGATAGTTGGTAGTTTCAAACAAATTTTACATTCCCCAATTAAAACAGGTCAAATTAACCAACTGATTACACTGCAGTTTCCAAATCTATAGCTTTTTTTGTTATTTGACTACATTTAACAACTGTAGGCCTCAGTCTAGAATAACGCCACTTTATTAGACAGGCAGTATTTAATGGCTGAGAGACAGAATAAAATAAGTAAACATTTGTGTTTGATCGTTCACTTTGTTGGGAATGTTCCATAGTCTACTTTCACATGAGCTCATTGGCTGAGTGTTATTGAGTAATCAAGCACAGGAGCCTTTCTGTGCAAAACATGGTCCTACATAAAGTAATGGATGAAATGAGAATGAAAATTAAAATAAAATACAGATGCTGCAAATTGGAAATAAAAACAAACTGTTTGGACAAAGGGCCACAGACCCTCAGTGTTGACTGTTGTTCTTTCCTGATGCTGCCTGACCTGCTGAGATTTTTCACCATTTTTTGTTTTTGTAAGAGATGGCAAGAGAAATTTGTTTTGGTGCAAGTTGACCAAGAAACAACGAGAACTTCTTTGCTCCCAGAGCTGCAGACTGCACACTGGCGCAGCGGTAGACCCAGGTTTGATCCTGACTATGTGTGCTGTCTATATGGAGTTTGCACCTTCTCCCTCTGGGTTTTGTCCGAGTGCTCCAGTTTCCTCCCACATTCCAAAGACGTGCGGTTTTGTAGGTTAATTGGCGTCTGTAAATTGCCCCTAGTGTGTAGGATGGAAAAGTGGGAGGACATAGAACTTAGAACTAGTGCGCGGGTGCTCGATGGTCAGTGTGGACCCGGTGGGCCGAAGGGCCTGTTTACACACCGTATCTCCAAACTAAACTAAACCACCAAAGAGCCACTCCATTACTGGCTCGACTCAATTCCATGGTCCAATCCTAGAATATCGCTCAAGTCAACATCGTCTGCCTGAGCACCTAACGCTGCCACTAGATGCGACTCTAGAGGGAGGAAATTTGCAAATAAGAGTCAAGGCAACTGTCTAGATCAGAAATGATCTGTTAAAGCCATCTGAAATGTTAACGTTTCCAAAGATCATGTGATATATGAATGAAATTCAGTTTCCTGCTTTCCATTCGATCCATTACATTAGTAACATCGAGCCTCCTGGGACTCCCCGACTACGTTTTATTCTTCACGTGGGCTGTCGTTGTCCAATTGCTATTAACCATATTGTGATCAGGTAACAAGAAAGACATTTTAATGGATAGTTTCACAAATCCAAGCTCAGACTTATACTGCAGTGCTTTACTCTGAATCAAACCCACCAATCTAATTCAAACTTGAGGAAAGAAGAGTCAACAGTGAAAGAATGAAAAAGAAGCACAAGCATCAGAGGATAATGCAAAAAAAGAGAAATTATTAAAAAGTTCAAGCAATAAACAGGTTAAGACTGATCGGCTGTAAGAGGAGTAAATATAAAACCTTCCTCATATGAATAAAGAAACGGTCAATAACTGACTCACTGATTTTTTTTGACAAAGTAAATTTCTGCCCAATTCAAGAAAAGTAGCTCAACGGTATTTAACTGAAAACTGTGCTTTTGAAATGTAGTTTGCAAGTTAACATTGTGCTGCAGTACTCTGATATAGCTAGTTCCTGGCGTAACCAGAAGAGGCATTATGTCTAAGGTTTTTGTTTAATTGCTCCAGGGTGTACTGCCATTGGAAAGGGTCCAGAGGAGGTATACGAGAATGATCCCAGGGATGATTGGGTTAATGTATGAGGTGCATTTGATGACTCTGGTCCTGTACTCGCTGGCGTTTAGAAGGATGAAGTGGGGGGGGGGGGTGGAGGGGGGATCTCAGTGAAACCTACTGAATAATGAAAGGCCCAGATAGAGTGAATGTGAAGAGGATCTTTCCAGTAGTAGGAGCATCTAGGACCAGAGGCCACAGCCTCAGAATAAAAATAGGTAACTTATGAATGGATATGAGGAGGCATTTCTTTATCTAGAGGGTGATGACTCTGTGGAATTCATTGCCATAGATGGTGGTGATGACAAAGTCATTATGTATTTTTAAAGCAGAGATTGATTGGTTCTTGATTAGTAAGGATGTCAAAGGTTACAGGGGGAAGACAAGAGAATGGGGTTGAGATGGAAAAATTGTTCAACTATGATCAAATGACATAGCAGTCTCGATGGGCCGAGTGGCCTAATTCTGCACCTATGTCTCATGATCTTATGAATCAGAGGATAAGTTGCACCACATAATTCAGAAGCAGCTTTAACTGAACTAGGTCCAAGTATAGACCAGTCAGCATCCCATACCTGCTCCTCATTTCCATAAGATCCTGGCAGATTCTGCATTTGGTCCACTTTCTTATGTCCAATTGAAATAATCCTTAATTTCATTTCATGCCCCACATCTATCAGTCATGAACATAGCATGCCAAGCATCCCTGACTACCCAGTATGGTGAATTCTGGAGACTTACAATTCTCAGTGAAGAAATTGCTCTTCAACTCAGCTAATACTAAACCCTCATGCTCTCACTGTAGCTCCTATCCCTCCATGCAATAGATACAGTCCCTCAATAGTGACCCTCTCAAGCACACTTTTCTTTTGGCTTGGATCCAGTTAATATAGGTTCAATCACTCCTCATTTGACTGCGCTCCAACCGTGGAATAGAGCAGATGTGATCACTGTGCCCTTGATTAATTCATCTTCAAGCCTGGCAGCGGGATCACTGCCTTATCTGATTTCTGACTGATTTTCTCCACACTGGTCTAAATTTCCCCAATCTAATCCCACTGTTCTGCTCTTTCCTTGAAGTCTTCAACAATTCCCAAGATAATTCTCCCATTCCTCCACTCTCTGTACTAATCCAACTTCAAGCAGCAATCATCACAGCTTGGGAGACAGTCCACTTACCTGCTTTCCTACTTTGGTAGATCGTGAATACTTCAGAAAGACATGAAGGAGAGGAGGAAGAAAATGATATTGTAAAGGTAAAGAAAACTAAATCCAAGATATAGATTTCAAGATATTTCTACAATTTTCAAAAAATATCTCTCACCATCTCCCCTCCTAGGATTTCGTCTTGGCTGTTCTGCTGCGGCTGCTTCCCTGGATGGATTGTCCATTTCAACATCACGGTCGTTCCACCTGTATCCAAAATCCATTTGAAATAGCTTGGTCTGAAAAGGCATAATTTAACTTTAGCAAAAACAAATGGAAACTTTTAAGACCTGATGCAAGGACTTACACTTTGGGGGAAAAAAAACAAAATACAATTCAGAATGCAAGTTACAATTGGTAAACGAGCAGCCAAACGGGCTGCATGGTGGCACAGCGGTTGAGTTGCTGTGCTAGAAGCCCGAGTTCTATGCTGACTGTGGGGGCTATCTGTATGGAGTTTGCATGTTCTCCCCATGACCGCATGAATTTTCCCCAGATGCTCCGGTTTCCTTTCACATTCCAGGTTTGTAGATTAATTTGGCTTTGGCAAACTTGTAAATTGTCCCAAGTGAATAGAATAGTGCAGTATATGGGGATCGCTGGTCGGCGCGGACTCGGTGGGCCGAAGGGCCTGTTTCCACGCTGTTTCTCTAAATTAAACTAAGCCAAATGCAAAGTTAGTTACCTATCCAAATTGCATTCCCCAAGTTCCAGCGGATATCAAAGTACGTGACTGGATAACGGGAATCCTACCCAAATGTTGAAACAAAGAATTGCAGATGCTGGTTAATACACAAAAGGACACAAAGTGCTTGAGTAACTGAGGGTCTCGGCACAAAACATCACCTATCCATGTACTCCAGAGATGTTGCCTGACCTGCTGAGTTACTCCAGCACTTTGTGTCCTACCAAACTGTTCCTCTCAATCCAAGCCTCACACTCTGACTGCATTCCCCAGGAACTGTTTCTTGGGCATTTCCAAATTATATGGTCTGTTACTTAATGTGTTAACCATCCTCGCAGTGAAAACAGTGGGGACCACATGAGGACAGTTTTTGTTGAATAATAAAATTCATAATTTGTTAGAAAATACCTGGCAATGTGATATTTCAATGATTGGTTCCAAGTCTTTGGATTTAATCAGGGATATATTATTTTAAATTGAGATTTGAGAATCTCTCATTGCTGGGGGTATATACGTAAAAGGCAAATATACCTGCATGGTATTTGTCACTTTAACTTCATGTATTTGTGTTTTATGACTGTTGGCAGACCAATTTCCTTCCTGGGATAAATAAAGTTCTATTGTATTGTATGCACAAGCCTCACTGAAAAAGTGCAAAGGTATTCTCTAATGGGTGGACAGCAAGTTTCAGTAATAAATTATTCGCTCTTAGCTTTTGCTTAAGTTTCAGGAAAGTTGGAATCTGACAGTGTCACGTGGTTATGTATGGAATTCGCAGAACTGTTGATTAAATGCAAAAATAAAGAAAGCCCAAAGTTTTCCCATACATGAAGCGATGGCCTTTCAAGGATTGCAAAGTAGCCTTTTACACTTAGTTTCTCATCTTAGCAGTTGTACAATGCATCTGTCTGGCCTTCCCTGGATACTTTATATTTGCCAGTGTATGCCCAGCTCCCACTTGAGCAGATGGGTTCCAGGAGCTCTGGTTGTCCTCTGGTACTTAAGTCAAACATCCATCTCCATAATGTTTCCCCAAATTTCAATAACTGCATGTTATATAATTACACATGGTTCCTTGGTCACAGCAGTTAGTGTCCCATTTTGATATCTAGGCAAAATCATTTGTAGATATGTCATTGATTAATAATTAACAATGGGATTTCCTAATCCTCCTTTCTTTGCCCCGCGTTTATGGGGTCAACAAGACTAACCCAGATGTCACTGAGATTGAAGACAACAAGTTCAGTACAACAGGACTGCTCCATGACATTTGGGAGCAATTGATATTAGACAGGGAGATGTTATAAATGCCCCAACTCCTCAGCAATGATATATTTTGATCTAATCCAGAAATAATGGTGATCTTTGCATTATTTCCAAATTTAAAGAACTAATTTGAGAATTAAAAAAAAAAAAATTATGATACATGTGAGAATTTGATAGATAAATGATGGATTTTTCCAACACATTCTGGCCCTAATCTCCATAAGGAATATTAAAAAAACAAAATATTATTTTTAAAAACGATTTTATTTTCTGTAAGCTAGAAGTGGTACGAGTGTTGTGTTAAACAATTCAAACAAAATTCCTCCAAGGGGCACTCTTCTCTAATCACATCGGTAATACTGAACGTATCACACAAATCCTTTGTACAGATCTAGTTAATACAACATAAGAGCATCAAACTTTCAAAGTTTTTACTTGATTCTTACATTGCAGACAAAATAACATTTATCTAAGTTAACTCGGTTTCACTTTCAATAATGCATTGGCCCTAAAGTGTACACAGAGCACTATATGAGCCACCAAACATTAATTACAATTCAATTTCTATATCTAACAGGTCAAAAAGGTGTACACAAATACTATATGTTGACATATTTACAAGACAATTTCAAAGACACACAGAATAACATGGGGCAACTAAGGCTTGTTGCCGCACTGTAACACTACACCTCAGGCAGTTTAACAAGCCAAATGTCCCAGCCTAGTTACAGGTTATAATGAGAAAAGAATATGTTTCATTGTTCATTTTTATTGGGTTTTTTACTGACCGATCGTTTGCACACATGATGCAGTTAATATTTTCTTTCCCCCACCCCAATCTTTTATGCTTCAGGTTCAGTTCCATAGCAGTCATCTGGTATATCAAACATGGCCGAGAGTTGGTGGTTACTTAGCTGCAAAAGATCATTGTTCTCAAACCAAATTGTATCTTGACTTGTCACACAAATGACTTTTTGACTTCTTTCCACATAGTGCCTGCTGTGGGCAAATATGACATCAGTAACGATCTATATAATTTCAGGTAATATTTAAATACTAAGTCTGTTTCTGTCTCCAGGGTTGCTGACTGACCTGTTAAGCGTTTCCAGCCTTTTTCTATTTTTCCTTCAGACTTCCATCATTTGCAACAATGTGCTTTTGCAACAGCTGTGATGTTGGCCTGAATGGGAATAGCTAACTAAATACAGAGATCTCAAATCTGAATCTGTCATGGTCTACTTGATCATGCACTGAAATCCATTGGCCTGCTTAAAATCTTATTAGATGATATGCCCATATTGTACATGGTGGATTTAAAATGATGCATGTTATTCAGTTTTAACTCCATTATCAAATTTTCCTATGAATTTTTAAAAACTAAAATTACCAAAGCATTAAATGTCAATAAATAAAAATTTCAAATTAACTGTGTGTCAATGAAAGTGTTGTGATGTTGCTGGGGAAATTAATCCGGACAAGGCAAGAAATATTTGTTACAAATTTTCCATTATGCCAAACTAAGATATTTAAAAAGGAAAAATATGAGTTCAATTGCAAATAAGCACATTTCACTGTAACACCCAAATCCATCCTCAAATATATTTGGATACCTTTGTAAAACAGAACATAAATCTTCTGTCTTATGTCTGAGCTCCTATACCTCTTGCATAACATAATAATTGATTTTTAAAAAACATGTTGTGCTCTTGTCATGTGAGACAGAACCATACAAGAGAGCTCACCACAATAAAAATAACATTTCAAAATAAAAATTCCAACATACCTACTGTACAACTTATTCACATCTTTGGCCTGTTACAAAATCATGAGAGGAATATACAAAATCATGAGAGGAATAGATCGAGTAGATGCAGTCTCTTTCCAGAGTTGGGGAATCGAGGACCAGAGGACATAGGTTCATGGGGAAGGGGAAAAGATTTAATAGGAATCTGAGGGGTAACTTTTTCACACAAAAAACAATAGGTGCAGGAGGAGGCCATTCGGCCCTTTGAGCCAGCACCGCCATTCAATGTGATCATGGCTGATCATTCTCAATCAGTACCCCGTTCCTGCCTTCTCCCCATACCCCCTGACTCCGCTATCCTTAAGAGCTCTATCCAGCTCTCTCTTGAATGCATTCAGAGAATTGGCCTCCACTGCCTCCTGAGGCAGAGAATTCCAGATTCACAACTCCCTGACTGAAAAAGTTTTTCCTCATCTCAGTTCTAAATGGCGTATCCCTTATTCTTAAATTGTGGCCCCTTGTTCTGGACTCCCCCAACATTGGGAACATGTTTCCTGCCTCTAACGTGTCCAACCCCTTAATAATCTTATACGTTTTGATAAGATCTCCTCTCATCCTTCTAAATTCCAGTGTATACAAGCCTAGTCGGATGGTGGGTGTATGGAACAAGCTGCTGGATGAGGTCTTTGAGGCTGGGACTATTCCAACATTTAAGAAACAGTTAGGCAGGTACATAGATAGGACAGGTTTGGAGGGATATGGACCAAGTGCAGGCGGGACGTGTAGCTGGAACATGTTGGCCGTGTGGGCAAGTTAGGCCGAAGGGCCTGTTTCCACACTGCATCATCACTCTATGACTTCATATTTATCTTTTTTCATTGGTTAATAATTATTCATACACGCTAGCTTGGTATTGTTGTTGAGCTCAACATTAAAAGTGGAAAGGTAGTTTTGTCTCTTCAATAGCACGTTTATTGAATGCAGATCTAAACTTTGTTGTTTAGAAAATTACAGATGCTGGCTTAAATCGAAGGTAAACACAAAATGCTGGGGTAACTCAGCGGGACAGGCAGCATCTCTGGAATGAAGGAATGGGTGACATTTCGGGTCGAGATCCTTCTTCAAGGGTAATTCAGATAACAGATCCGGATATTTAGATAACAGACAATTTATCTAAATAAATAAAGTATTTAACTGGCAAGATAATTTAGATAACAGATTGAGATATTTAGATAACAGATAATTTAACAAGCTGTCCCAAACATTGAGAGCTTCTCTCAAAAAACACAAAAGCGCGGGAGGAACTCAGTCAGGCAGCATGTGGGGAGGAAATGATCAGGCGACGTTTTAGGTTGGGCCACTAAGAGACAAATTTATATTTAGCTTCCATCAAATTCAATGCAATGTGGTCCATGTGATGAATTTGGCACCCCAGAAGAATCAAATTAAATTTTACATTCATTCCCGAAATTGATAGGCCTCCTCTTAAGTACCAAGAAATATGAAACCTGATTGTTTATGCAAAATTCATCGTTGTTTATCCTATGTATCAGGGAACTCACAGTAATTCGACTCTTGTGGCTCTTTGGCGTGTTGTTGGAACCAAAGGAATTCTCAGCCATGGAGATGACTGGTGAAATGAGGTCATATAATTTCCCCACCAGACCCTGTTATCTGTCGGGGTCAGCAACAACAAGCAGCGGCCACGCCAGAGGGCAGTGTGGGCAGCTTTCTTGCAGATCTGCTGATGGTCGGTACCAGGAGGTGCTCTGAAGCACCAGTGAAACATCACTTCTATTTTCAGCACTTCCCTTTCAGCTAAAACAATAAAATCTGCGAGCCCAGCGGAAAGGCGGGGTCAAGCCAATGTACCCACACACTGAAAACTTTTGCATCACTACACTATTGAGCTTAAATTAAAATGCATTTAAACATTGGATTTTACTAGAGTTCCCTGGAAGGCAGTCGGTCCACTTCAACTATGAAACGGAATTCGTGACACGTAATGTCCACAGGGACGATTCGACCTTGACAGTGGGAACATAGAAACATAGAAAGGTGCAGGAGGAAGCCATTCGGCCCTTCGAGCCAGCACCGCCATTCATTGTGATCATGGCTCGAAAGATAAAGAAAAATATAAAGGTCACAACAATTAACTCGGGATACATCTCCGGGTTATTGCTTTACAAGGCTTCAGAAAATGGCGCTAGCTCTCATCTCGCATATTCATAGTTTTGATAGGAAGCTGTATCCCCACTGGGATATTCTCAGGCTGAGCGAGAAAACAAAACTTCCAAGGTAACGTGAAAGGCTCGATGCAATGACATCATTGTCACATCGGTCTCAATGCAGACCTGAGCCAAAATATTCGATGTTACCAGTGACAGCGGCGGTTATGGATTAGATGTATCAACATTATCCACCGAATCCCAACAGGTAAACTACCTCCAACTGAAGTCAAAGAAAATATACCAGCCAATGCAGCTTTCAGATTGATCTCCGCCCATTATGCAGCACTGACAGTAAACAAACTGCATTACTTTCAACTGGTCGCTTGTTTCAAGTTATATTGCCATCAAAGCAAATTCACTGAGTCATATGTGCTGGGAAATGGTTATTTAAAAGTCGAGTTTCGAAAGCAAACGCGGAATTACCCGTAAAATCACACTCCCGTGCCACTTTAGCAGGGTTACATTTCCGAACTCACGTCAGGGCGGCCGCTTTACATCGGTTCACGCGGTTAGCAGTCAATTTATTCAAGAAAGTTAGGACAAAGACTGACATTGAATATCAACAACAGCGAGGCGCTAAATGACAAGATGATTATGCGAAGATGCTCCCTTTGTTTAAAACTGTAACAGATATATGGGTAATGCCATTTTTTTTTTCTCAGGCCTCTTTTTAAGTTAAAAAATATTTGATGACGAGAGGAATTTCCGTTCATTCCCCCGGTCTCCAGCCATATCATACCTCCTTCCCGTCTGCTGAATCAAGTCAAAAACAATCATTCGTTTTTGCACAAGACAGCATTTCGGGAAATTAGATTAAAATGCCGAAGCACTTGATAATAGGTCAGCATTTGCGAAATAGAAATGGGTCACCAATCTCCACCCATTTTGTGACATCAGCTTCAGCGGAGATGAACGATCCACACAAGGCAGACAACAAGCCGGGGGCCGAGAGCGCAACTCCTGAATCAGGCCATCTCGTAGTACAGATTATAACACAAAGCGGCCACCTCCTTTGTGGAGAAGTGGTGCGGGGGGGACATTTTGGCAGCAATTTGCCTGGTGTTAAACAGCCTTTCACTGCACTTAAAACAAACAAAAACCTTCCTGGTTGTGTCTGCGCAGTTTACTTCCTGCAGGAACTTTGTTCACAGTAGACGGGGCTGAGATGAATAAACTGTGGCTGGAGATCTGGCGGCGGCCGATGGAAGGGGGGAATGTATCCATTCCCCCTGCAGTCGCTACATTGTTACTGACGTCATGCAATGTAAGAAAATTGTTACATTGCTACTAACGTTATGTTCACCCAACATTCCAGCCGTGCCCCCCTCCGTGCTGGTCAGGGCAGCACCTGTATCCACCGGTCTGATGGTTACTGTGCTGTTTGTAGGTCTCACCTTGCGTTGTTTCTGCCCTCCTCACTCACTCCTTCCTCCGCCTGCCGATGGCGACAGCAGTAAACCAAAACAATCAAAATGTCACTGAAGACAAAAACAGATCTCTCCGTCTACTGCCTGTGGGTTAAGGTCCTCTCGCTGCGTCTGATCATCTGCAGGCTCGCCCTCCTTTATAAAGCGACACCCGTTCACCAACGCCACCCCCCACCCCAACCCCACGTCACTTTCGGTTTTCATTCCTCGATTTGGTTCCTGGCTCGAAGAAACAGGGGAGTGATGAGGTTTAAAAACAACAATCGCGTGATCGGCTGAAATCACAGGGCGGCCGTTTTGCTAAAGGCGAATCCCTTCTCTGCAGAGGCTGCTGTCAGCAGCAAGCTTCATCTTGGTAAAGGAAAATGCAGGATCGCCTTAAAAGGGTTGCTGCCAATTAAGGTCAACGAAGTGTCTTATTGAAAAGCTTATTGATTTTTTTTTCTCTCCATTTCACCACTCGCTTTTGGCACTTACATCACCCATTTACCAATGCACCCAGGATAAGGTTTTCCATACTAGATCATCAGATACTTTCCCCTGCCAACACAGGGGATGCAACACCTGTCCCTTTACCTCCCCCCTCGACTCCATCCAAGGACCTCTGTAGTCTTTAGGAAACGGGGGTTCCCCTCTTCCATAATAGATGAGGCCCTCCTCGATATCCCGCAGCTCCGCTCTTGCTCCCCCTCCCCCCATTCACAACAAGGACAGAGTCCCCCTTGTCCTCACCTTCCACCCCATCGCATGGCACCCCAGCCATGATCGCGTTGAATGGCGGTGCTGGCTCGAAGGGCTGAATGGCCTACTCCTGCACCTATTGTCTATCAGTCGTCGCACACCACATATAATCCTCCAGCACTTTTGCCAGCTCCAACGGGATCCCACTACTGGTCACATCTTCCCATCTCCACCCCTTTCTGCTTTCCGCAGAGACCGTTCTCTCCACAACTCCCTGGTCAACTCGTCCCTTCCTACCCAAACCACCCCCTCCCCAGGTACTTTCCACTGCAACCACAGGAGATGCAACACCTGTCCCTTTACCTCCCCCCTCGACTTCATCCAAGGACCCCGACAGTCTTTTCAGGTGAGGCAGAGGTTCACTTGCACCTCCTCCAACCTCATCTACTGTATCCGCTGTTCCAGGTATCAAATTCTTTACATCGGCGAGACCAAGCTCAGGTTCAGCGATAGTTTTGCTGAACAACTCCGCTCAGTCCGCCTTAACCTACCTGATCTCCCGGTTGCTCAGCACTTTAATTCCCATTCCCAATCTGACCTTTCTGTCCTAGGCCTCCTCCGTTGTCAGAGTGGGGCCCAGCGCAATTGGAGGAACAGCATCTCATATTTCGCTTTGGTAGCTTGCACCCCAGCCGTATGAATATTGACTTCTCTAACTTCAAATAGGCCTTGCTTTCCCTCTCTCTCCATCCCCTCCCCTTCCAAGTTCTCCCACCAGTCTTACTGTTTCCGACTACATTCTATCTCTGTCCCGCCCACTCCCCTGACATCAGTCTGAAGGGTCTTGACCCGAAACGTGACCCATTCCTTCTCTCCAGAGATGCTGCCTGTCCCGCTGAGTTACTTCAGCATTTTGTGTCTACCCATTTCCCAATCAGTGCCATTCACCTATGTCTGAAGAAGGGTCTCGACCAGAAACGTCACCCATTCCTTGTCTCCAGAGATGCTGCCTGTCCAGCTGAGTTACTCTAGCTTTTTGTGTCTATCTTCAGGTTTAAACCAGCATCTTCAGTTCCTTCCCCCACCTATCACTTTGCTAGGCTTTGTCCCACCTCCACTTCTCTCTTTCGGCTTTCTTCCCACTGCTCCCATCAGTCTGAAGAAGGGTTCCAAACTGAAATGTCATCTGTCCATTCCCTCCACGGATAAGGTCTGACTTGCTGAGTTCCTTCAGTATTTTGTTTTTTTGCTCCAGATTGCAGCAAGTGCAATTTCTTCTGTCTCCAGAATGAGATAGGCATTTGATTTACTATGTTTAATGCACAGTATGAACGAATAAATGCTTCTAAAATTAATTTTATTATAACTTGAAGGCATGCAAACACCAATATAATAAAATTAATTGGAAATCATTGTAATACTGTGCAATTGCATCTGACCTTTCATACATTCAACTACTTATTTTACATTGTAGATTGGTACAAGGAGATCAGTTTCCAATATAACCTGAAACAAGGAAGAATAATAATAATAATAATAATGCATTTTATTTATATAGCGCTTTTCATATACTCAAAGACGCTTTACAGAGATTTTGAGAACATAGGTATTGCCAGAATGGTGTCCTATGGTTAATTTCCCAAGAGAACATCAATAAAAATAAAATGCTTATGTATTAAGAATACTTTTACATCATATCCTAGGAGGTCTTTATATTAATTATGGGATTTAATTTATAAACAAAGTAAAATTTAACAAAAACAGAAAATGTTTGAATCCATATAGATTAGATGCCATCTCAGGACAGACACAGCGATAATACTTCAGACTACTAAAGCCACCACATATTAAATTTAAAATTAATATCCTATTGTGACTTGTGAACAAAACTACTCGGCATTCTAAGTAGGTCAGCAAAATGCACTTCATTAAAGATCCTCTTCGAATTACTAAGCTATCATGTCACTAGGCAGACCTACATCTAAACGATCTATCTTCCTTAACACGGTATCTACAGGTGTAGGAAGGAACTGCAGATGCTGGTGTACACCGAAGATAGACACAAAATGCTGGAGTAACACAGTGGAACAGGCTGCATCTCTGGAGAGAGGGAATAAATGAATGAATGAATGAATGAATAAGTTTATTGGCCAAGTATGCATATACAAGGAATGTGCCTTGGTGCTCCGCTCACAAATGACAACACAAACATACAGTTAACAATTAAGAATAAAGCATAACCACATCAAAACAATAAGGATACAACATTACGTTAGAAACATGTGGGTAAAAATAAACCAGAGCAAAAAAGAGACTACAGACTTTGATTATTGAGTAGAACTATCACTCTTGGAAAAAAAGCTGTTTTTATGTCTGGCTGTGGCTGCTTTGACAGTCTGGAGTCACCTTCCAGAGGGAAGTGCTTCGAAGAGTTTGTGGCCAGGGTGAGAGGGGTCAGAGATGATCTTTCCCGCTTGCTTCCTGGCCCTTGCAGTGTACAGTTCGTCAATGGGGGGAAGGATGCAGCCAACAACCTTCTCAACTGTGCGAACGATCCGTTGCAGCCTCTGGATGACGTGCTTGGTGGCTGAGCCAAAAGCAGACCATGATGGAGAAGGTGAGGACAGACTCAATGATAGCAGTATAGAATTGGACCATCATTGCCTGTGGCAGATTGTGTTTCTTCAGTTGCCGCAGGAAGTACATCCTCTGTTGGGCCTTTTTTACTGTGGAGTCGATGGTGGCCTCCAATTTAAGGTCCCTGGAGATGATGGTCCCAAGGAACTTAAATGACTCCACAGATGTGACTATGGTGATGTTGATGGTGAGTGGGGGGAGGGGAGGGGGATCTCTTCAAAAGTCTACAATTAGTTCCACTGTCTTGAGAGTATTGAGCTCCAGGTTGTTGCGATGTCACCAGGATGCCAGCGGTGTCACTTCCCCTCTGTGAGCAGATTCCTCCCCATCCTGGATCAGTCCAATCAGGGTAATGCCGTCCGCAAACTTGAGGAGCTTGACAGAGGAGTCTGTGGAGGTGCAGTCGTTGGTGTAGAGTGAGTAAAGGAGAGGGGAGAGTACGCAGCTTTGCAGAGCTCCTATGCTGAGGGTCTTCGGGTCTGAGATGTGCTTTCCCAGCCTCACATGCTGCTTCCTGTCCGTCAGGAAGTTGATGATCCACTGACAGAGGGGTTCAGGCACAGTCAGCTGGGAGAGTTTGTAGTGTAGTAGCTCTGGCACAATGGTGTTAAAAGCAGAGCTAAAGTCCACAAACAGAATCCTGGCATAGGTCCCCTTGTGATCTAGATGCCGGAGGATGAAGTGTAGGCCTAGATTGACTGCGTCGTCCACCGATCTACTGGCCCCGTATGCAAACTGCAGGGGGTCCAGCAGGTGGTTTGTGATGTTTTTCAGCTGGGCCAGCACGTCTTTCAAAGGTCTTCATGACTACAGAGGTAAGTGCGACAGGCCTGTAGTCATTAAGACCAGTGATCCTAGTCTTTTTGGGTACAGGGACAATAGTGGAGACCTTGAAGCAGGCAGGGACAGTGCAGGTTTGCAGGGACTGGTTGAAAATGTCTGTGTTGATCGGCACAGTTGTTTGGCACAGAGCTTGAGGGTGGAGGGGGAAACATTTTTTTTTTTTTTATATCAAAAAATACTTTATTCAAATAATAAATATCATTCACAAAACATATTCTTAAACAAGCCCATCCGACATTTCCGGAGGTTACATTTGGTACAGACATTCACTTAGACATTTACTTACATTTAGACATTTACCCAGTATCCCTTATTTGGAGGGGCGTCTCTCTCCACCACACCCTGCCCCCCCCCCATGTCCAGCAGTGGAAGGACCCTAGACTGTGGTCCTCCCCCACAGGGCCTAGGCGTTGGCTGCACCAAGCTTCAGTGCGTCCCTCAGCACGTACTCCTGCAGTCTGCAGCGGGCCAGTCGGCAACATTCCTTGACGGACATCTCGCTCCGCTGGGAGGCCAACAAAGCTCGGGCAGACCAAAGAGCGTCGATGACCTTCCAGCAGCACTCGATGTCAGTCTCCGAATGCGTCCCTGGGAACAGTCCGTAGATCACAGAGTCCTCTGTGACGGAGCTGCTCGGAATGAATCGTGACAGGGACCCCTGCAGACCTCTCCAGACTCTTGGCAAATCCACACTCTGTGAAGAGGTGGGCCACCGTCTCCTCTCCGTAGCAGCCGTCCCGGAGGCAGCGTGCGCTGGTAGTGAGGTTCCGGCGGTGCAGGAAGGATCTGACTGAGAGGGCTCCCCTCACCGCCAGCCAAGCCATGTCTTGGTGCTTGTTGGTGTGTTCTGGCGATGAGGCATTTTGCCAGACAAGCTGGGCAGTCTGCTCTGGGAACCACGCCACAGGATCCATGGAGTCATTCCCCTGCAGTGCCTGCAGGACGTTCCGTGCTGACCACTGCCTGATGGACTTGTGGTCCAAGGTGTTGGTCCGAAAGAACCTTTCCACAAACGACAGATGGTTCGGCAATGTCCAGCTGACTGGCACATTGCGTGGCATCTGCGCCAGGCCCATCCTTCGCAACACCGGAGACAGGTAGAACCTCAGCAGGTAGTGGCATTTGGTGCCCACGTGCCTTGGCTCTATGCTCCGCCTGATGCAGCCACACACGAAGGTGGCCATCAGAATGAGGGCGACGTTGGGCACGCTTTTTCCCCCGTTGTCTGCCGACTTGTGCATTGTGGCTCGTCGCACCCGGTCCATCGCCGACCCCCAGATGAAGCGGAAGACGGCCCGGGTGATCCCTTTGGCGTGGGAGGGAGGGACGGGCCACACTTGCGCCAAGTACAGCAGCCCCGAGAGCACCTCACACCTGATGACCAGGTTTTTCCCCGTGATGGAGAGGGAGCGCTGCTTCCACAGCTCCAGCTTCTTCCCCACCTTGGCTATCCGCTCCAGCCAATTCTTGTTACATGCCTCAGCCTTCCCGAACCAGATCCCCAGCACCTTCAGGAAGTCAGGCTTGATGGTGAAGGGGATGGAAGATCGGTCCTGGATATTTCCAGCTTTTCTGTTTTATGAATAGCCTCTCCACCTCCGCAATTTCTATCGTTAAACTGGAGTCATTCTGTGAGGATGTGCAAATTGGTGATTGCAGAGGGGTTGGGGGAGGGCCAGTCTTTGCAAACTCCAGCCAGTCTCTGAGTAGGTGTGAATAGCTGCTTGGGGAGGAGTGGGTGGGGACGGATCCAGTCTTTGCAAACTGGAGTCAGTCTTTGAGTACGTGTGAAGTGGTGAAGTGGAGGGAGGGGGTCCCAGGGTTATGTTTCTGTTTCTCGAACCTGCAGTAAAACTCGTTCAGGTCGTTGGTCAGCTGACGATTGTCCAAGGGTTTTGGGGTTTCCTCTTGTACCTGGTGATTTCTTGCAAGCCCTTCCAAACTGAAGAAGCGTCATTAGCTGAGAACTTGCTCCTCAGCTTCTCAGAGTACCTTTCATTGGCAGCTCTGATTCCTCTTTTCAGCTTGTACTTGGCCTGCCTGTAGAGGTCTGTATCCCGGCTCCTGTAGGCCTCATCTTTTGACTGGTGGAGCTGTCGGTGAGTTCTGCTGTGAACCAGGGCTTGTTGTTATTGAACCAGATCCGGGTCTTCGTGGGAATGTAACTGACCTCGCCAAAGCTGACATAGGATGTCACAGTGTCTGCATATTCATTGAGGCTTGTGGTTGCTTCCCTGAGCACATTCCAATCAGTGCAGTCAAAGCAGGACTGTAGGTTTTCAATGCCCTTGCTTGTTCACCTTTTCGTTGTTCTGACCACAGGTTTAGCAGATTTTAGTTTCTGCCTGTAGGTCGGACTAAGGTGAACTAAACAATGATCGGAGAGACCCAGAGCCGCCCGAGGAACAGAGCGATATGCGTTCCTGATTGAAGAGTAGCAGTGATCAAGTGTCCTCTCCTCTCTGGAGGGGCAGGTAACATGAAGTCTGTACTTTGGGAGCTCACGACTGAGGTTGGCCTTGTTAAAGTTCCCCAAAACAATGACCATGGAGTCCGGGATGTCACTCTCTACCCTCAATAGAGTGAGTTGCGTTTGCGCTTCACGTACGCAGGCTGGGGGGGGGGGGGATGTAAACTCCAGTGAGAGGTAAATTCCCTCGGAGAGTAAAAGGGTTTGCAGTTTATAAAGAATGATTCTAGATAGGGGGAACAGAAGTTACACAGTACCGTGATGTCGCTGCACCAGGCCTGGTTAGTGTAGAAGCATATTCCACCTCCACTTGATTTTTCCGCTGCCTCTGCGTCGCGGTCCGCTCTGTGTAGTTGAAAGCCAGCCAGTTGCAACGCGCTGTCCGGGGTCGACTCACACAGCCAGGCCTCGGTGAAGCACAGGCCAGCGGCTCGAGAGAAGTCCTTGTTAGTGTGGCACAGGAGTTGCAGTTCGTTCACTTTGTTGTTGAGAGAACGTTAGATTTGCGAGGAATATACTGGGGAGCGGTGTGCGTAATCCTCGTCGCCGGAGTCGGGCGAGTGCTCCAGAGCGCTTCCCACGGGTCCTCCTCCATTTCAAGACCTTGAACGCAGCCGCAGCCCTGCCAACGAGTATGTACAAATAATCCAGCGAGTGAGAGAAATGCAGAACAATGTTTGAAGGTACCGTATGTCTGATGTGAAGGAGTACCTCTCTCGTGAAAGTGATCTTTGTAGGATTACCGCAGACAACACAAACAAACAAACAAACACATACAAAACAGCAAGGAGCAGTACACCGTGGCTGCCATCGTCAGCGCCACAGAGCTCAACTGGGTGACATTTTGGGTCGCGTCTGAACAAGAGTCAAGAGTCGAGTGTTTTATTGTCACATGTCCCAAATAGAACAATGAAATTCTTACTTGCAGCAGCACAACAAAATATGTAAACATAGTACTCTGTGAACAATATAATAACCAAGAGAGAGAAGAAAGAATAAAAGAAAAGGAAAAAAATAAATATGTTCAGTGTGTGTATATATACACATACTCACAAATACACATATATACACCGATTAGCCAAAACATTATGACCACTGACAGGCGAAGTGAATAACATTGATTATCTTATTACAATGGCACCTGTCAAGGGGTGGGATATATTAGGCAGCAAGTGAACAGTCAGTTCTTGAAGTTGATGTGTTGGTTGCAGGAGAAATGGGCAGGAGTAAAAACCTGAGCGACTTTGACAAGGGCCAAATTATTACGGCCAGATGACTAAGTCAGTGCATCTCTGAAATGGCAAGGCTTGTGGGGTGCTCCCGGTAACAGTGGTAAGTACCTACTGATAGTGTCCGAGGAGGGACAAACCACAAACCGGCGTCAGGGTGTTGGGCGCCCAAGGCTCATCAATGCGCGAGGGCAACAAAGGCTATCCCGCCTGGTCAGAACCGACGACAAGCTGGTAGAGGGAGTGCGATGCTCTGGGCAATGTTCTGCTGGGAAACCCTGGGTCTGGCCATTCATGTGGACGGCAATTTAACATGTGTCACCGAGCTAAACATCGTTGCAGACCAGGTACACCCCTTCATGGCAATTGTATTCCCTGATAGCAGTGGCCTCTTTCAGCAGGATAATGCGCCCTACTACACTGCACACATTGTTCAGGAATGGTTTGAGGAACATGATGAACTGTTCACGGTGTTGCCCTGGCCTCCAAATTCTCCAGATCTCAATCCGATTGAGCATCTGTGGGATGTGCTGGATCGACAAGTCCGATCCACAGTGGCTCCACCTCGCAACTTGCAGGACTTGAAGGAGCTGCTGCTAATGTTTTGGTGCCAGATACCACAGGCCACCTTCAGGGGTCTTGTAGAGTCCATGCCTTGGCAGCTTGGCGCTGTTTTGGCGGCACACGGAGGACTAACAACATATTAGGCAGGTGGTCATAATGTTTTGGCTGATAGATCATATATAGATATATATATATGTGTGTGTGTGTGTGTGTGTGTGTGCCATTTATGTTTATTGTTGGCATATATTATTTTGCTTAGATATACCTTACAGTGCGGCCCGTTAACTGAACCAGTCAATTAGCAAATATTCTAAGAGAACATATCACAAGGCTCAATATTTCAGGATCCACGTTGAGTGTGGTTTGGATGATCATTGCTCATGTTTTGTAACTGCAGATTTCATTAGATAGATTCAAGTGGACTATTATGAGCTGTTAGACTAAGCACTCTTTGATTTTGTGACTAGAAGTCATCTTAATTGGACATCACAGCTGCAGTGTAAGCAAGTTTGATAGAACGTCAAGTCAAGTCAAGTCAAATTTATTTGTCACATACACATATTCGATGTGCAGTGAAATGAAAGTGGCAATGCCTGCGGGTTGTGCACAAAAATAATTACAGTTACAGCATATAAATAAAGTTAATAAGTTACTAAACATAGCACAAAAAGTGTCGACAAAAATTTAGTCTCTGGGGTTATCAAAGTTGACAGTCCTGATGGCCTGTGGGAAAAAGCTCCGTCTCATCCTCTCCGTTTTCACAGCGTGACAGCGGAGGCGTTTGCCTGACCGTAGCATCTGGAACAGTCCGTTACTGGGGTGGCAGGGGTCCCTCATGATCTTGCTTGCTCTGGATCTGCACCTCCTGATGTATAGGTCCTGCAGGGGGACGAGTGTAGTTCCCATGGTGCGTTCTGCCAAACGCACTACTCTCTGCAGGGCCATCCTGTCCTGGGCAGAGCTGTTCCCAAACCAGACTGTAATGTTGCCGGACAGGATGCTCTCTACAGCCCCAGAGTAGAAGCAATGAAGGATCCTCAGCGACACTCTGAATTTCCTCAGTTGTCTAAGGTGGTAAAGGCGCTGCTTAGCCTTACCCACCAGTGCGGCAATGTGCGTTGCCCACGTCAGATCCTCTGCGATGCGGACTCCCAAGTATTTGAAACTGCTCACCCTATCCACAATAGACCCATTTATCTCCAGTGGCGTGTACGTCCTTGGATGTTTAGCCCTTCTGAAGTCCACAATCAGCTCCTTTGTTTTAGTGACATTCAAGAGGAGGCTATTGTCCTGACACCAGAGTGCCAGATCAGCCACCTCCTCCCGGTAGGCCTTCTCATCGTTGTTGGAGATCCGGCCCACCACCACAGTGTCATCAGCAAACTTGATGATGGAGTTTGAGCTGAACCTGGCCCTACAGTCATGTGTGTACAGGAAGTACAGTAGGGGGCTAAGGACGCAGCCCTGGGGGGATCCTATGTTCAGGGTGAGGGAGCTAGATGTGTGTTCCCCCATCCTGACCACTTGGGGCCTGGCAGTGAGAAAGTCCAGGACCCAGGCACACAGAGGGGTGCTAAGCCCCAGTTCCAGCAGCTTCTCAACCAGTCTGCTGGGGACTATTGTGTTGAATGCTGAACTAAAGTCAATGAACAGCATCCTCACATAGCCCCCCTGGCTGTCCAGATGAGAGAGAGCGGTGTGTAGAACCTGGGAGACCGCATCATCCATAATATTTCAAAACCAGATCTAAATCTAAATCTAGATTTGCTTTCAACGTGGTTAAATCTTTTGACATTCTGCCTTTTGTGCACGTTTCTTCTCTCTTCCCTCCCCTTGGGTCTGCCACATCTTCAAGAGAGTCAAGTGCTTAATTGTCATATTAACCGAAATGGAACAATGAAATACTTACTTGCATAACAAGTCTAAAACCACAGTACGCAAAATAAGTTTATTACACAAAAAAACGATATTAGTGCAATACTAAACACCATGCGCCTAAAACCAAAATTGAGCACTGCAGCGAGTGTACCATGAGATAGATGCCTCCACTTCTCTCTTTCTCCGATACCTCCATTCGGTCCATGTGATGAATGGAGAAACCTTTGGAATAGAGGCCTGAGTCTGAGGAGCTGGGAGTGAGCCATATCTCTGTGAAACAGAGCACAGATCATTCTCTCCTCTCTCTTTGATAAAGCTGCGTTGCCCTTGGCCCCAACCTTATTTTCTAGCAACTATACATTGGCCAATAGAGGTAAAGAGAGGGAGGTGGTTGTCGGGTCCTGCACTTGAGTCCTAATTGCAGGCTGACATGTTGACCATGTTTCCAGATACAATGGAGGCCTCTCTGGTGTTTCCTGGCACTGCATTCACTGTGAGTGTGATCCTCCATGAGGTGGGGGTTACTCCTGCCATCGGGAATTCCTTGCAGTCGGTAACTCTCTTATCATCAGGAGATGTCGATACCACTAATCCATTTAAATGGACACCAGCTTGTCAGTTACAGAACTGATTTGTGCTGTTTATTTTATCCAAATAAGTTCAGATCTGTAATATTTGATCCTGTCCTGTTGAGCAGCTTTCAAAATGTCACCACAACACAGCGCCATATTTTTAAGGTTGTGCAACTTGATGTCTTTGCCATCCCTTCCCATCTATTTTTCCAATATTTTTCGACCCTGACATATCCCACTCGACATTAACTCCCAAAACCAGCCTCCATTACAAGATACGAATACTGCTACACTTCTGTGCTTTTAAACTAATGTGGCAGGGGGATGGGAGCAGGAGCAGAGAGACAGAGGGGTGTAAAATGAGGGTAGAAGCAACAGGTAGCAAGGTGAAAAGTAAAAGTGGCAGGCAGACAGACAAATCCAGGGCAAAAATCAAAAAGGGCCACTTTTCAACATAATTGTATAAGGGGTAAGAGAGTTGTAAAAACAAGCCTGAAGGCTTTGTGTCTCAATGCAAGGAGTATACGTAATAAGGTGGATGAATTAAATGCGGAGATAGTTATTAATGATTATGATATAGTTGGGATTACGGAGACATGGCTCTAGGGTGACCAAGGCTGGGAGCTCAACATCCAGGGATATTCTATATTCAGGCGGGATAGACGGAAAGGAAAAGGAGGTGGGGTAGCGTTACTGGTTAGAGAGGAGATTAAAGCAGTGGAAAGGAAGGACATTAGCTTGGAGGAAGTGGAATCGATATGGGTAGAGCTACGAAACACAAAGGGGCAGAAAACGCTAGTGGGAGTTGTGTACAGGCCACCTAACAGCAGTAGTGAGGTTGGGGATGGCATCAAGCAGGAAATTAGAAATGCGTGCACTAAAGGTGTAGCAGTTATAATGGGTGACTTCAATCTACATATAGATTGGGTGAACCAAACTGGCAGGGGTGCTGAGGAAGAGGATTTCTTGGAATGTTTGAGAGATGGTTTTCTAAACCAACATGTCGAGGAACCAACGAGAGAACAGGCCATTCTAGACTGGGTATTGAGTAATGAGGAAGGGTTAGTTAGCAGTCTTGTTGTGCGAGGCCCCTTGGGCAAGAGTGATCATAATATGGTAGAGTTCTTCATTAGGATGGAGAGTGACAAAGTCGATACAGAAACAAGTGTTCTGAACTTAAAGAAAGGTAACTTTGAGGGTATGAGGCGTGAATTGTCCAAGATAGACTGGTGATTGATGCTGAAAGGGTTGACGGTGGACATGCAATGGAAGGCATTTAAAGGTCGCATGGATGAACTACAACAAGTGTTCATCCCAGTTTGGCAAAAGAACAAACCAGGAAAGGTAGTGCATCCGTGGCTAACAAGGGAAATCAAGGATAGTATTAAAACAAAAGATGAAGCATACAGATTAGCCAGAAAAAGTAGCATACCAGAGGACTGGGAGAAATTCAGAGTCCAGCAGAGGAGGACAAATGGCTTAATTAGGAAAGGGAAAATAGATTATGAGGGAAAACCGGCAAGGAACATAAAAACTGACTGCAAAAGCTTTTATAGATATGTCAAGAGAAAAAGATTAGTTAAGACAAATGTAGGTCCCTTGCAGTCGGACACAGGTGAATTGATCATAGGGAACAAGGAGATGGCAGACCAATTGAACAAATACTTTGGTTCTGTCTTCACTAAGGAAGACATAAACCGTCTGCCAGAAATAGCGGGGGACCGGTGGTCTAATGAGATGGAGGAACTGAGGGAAATCCAGGTTAGTCGGGAAGTGGTGTTAGGTAAATTAAATGGATTAAAGGCAGATAAATCCCCAGGGCCAGATAGGTTGCATCCCAGAGTGCTTAAGGAAGTAGCCTCAGAAATAGTGGATGCATTAGTGATAATTTTTCAAAACTCTTTAGATTCTGGAGTAGTTCCTGAGGACTGGAGGGTAGCTAATGTAACCCCACTTTTTAAAAAGGGAGGGAGAGAGAAAACGGGGAATTATAGACCAGTTAGCCTAACATCGGTAGTGGGGAAAATGCTAGAGTCAGTTATTAAAGATGTGATAGCATCACATTTGGAAAGTGGTGAAATCATCGGACAAAGTCAGCATGGATTTACCAAAGGCAAATCATGTCTGATGAATCTTATAGAATTTTTCGAGGATGTAACTAGTAGAGTGGATAAGGGAGAACCAGTCGATGTGTTATATCTGGACTTTCAGAAGGCCTTCGACAAGGTCCCACATAGGAGATTGGTGTACAAACTTAAAGCACACGGTATTGAACTTAAAGCTCCCTCTCTTATAGAATTTTTCGAGGATGTAACTAGTAGAGTGGATAAGGGAGAACCAGTCGATGTGTTATATCTGGACTTTCAGAAGGCCTTCGACAAGGTCCCACATAGGAGATTGGTGTACAAACTTAAAGCACACGGTATTGAGGGTTCAGTGTTGAGGTGGATAGAAAATTGGTTGGCGGACAGGAAGCAAAGAGTAGGAATAAACGGGTCCTTTTCGGAATGGCAGGCAGTGACTAGTGGGGTACCGCAAGGCTCAGTGCTGGGACCCCAGTTATTTACAGTGTATATTAATGATTTGGACAAGGGAATTGAATGCAACATCTCTAAGTTTGCGGATGACACGAAGCTGGGTGGCAGTGTTAGCTGCGAGGAGGATGCTAGGAGGCTGCAGAGTGACTTGGATAGATTAGGCGAGTGGGCAAATGCATGGCAGATGCAATATAATGTGGATAAATGTGAGGTTATCCACTTTGGCGGCAAGAACAGGAAAGCAGAGTATTACCTGAATGGTGACCGATTGGGAGAAGGGGAGATGCAACGTGACCTGGGTGTCATGGTGCACCAGTCATTGAAAGCAAGCATGCAGGTGAAGCAGGCAGTGAAGAAAGCGAATGGTATGTTGGCATTCATAGCAAGAGGATTTGAGTTTAGGAGAAGGGAGGTTCTGCTGCAGTTGTACAGGGCATTGGTGAGACCGCACCTGGAGTATTGTGTGCAGTTTTGGTCCCCTAACCTGAGGAAAGACGTTCTTGCCTTAGAGGGAGTACAGAGAAGGTTCACCAGATTGATCCCTGGGATGGCGGGACTTTCATATGAGGAAAGACTGGATAGACTGGGCTTGTACTCGCTGGAATTTAGAAGACTGAGGGGGGATCTTATAGAAGCATATAAAATTCTTAAGGGGTTGGAGAGGCTAGATGCGGGAAGATTGTTCCCGATGTTGGGGGAGTCCAGAACCAGGGGTCACAGCTTAAGGATAAGGGGGAAGTCTTTTAGGACTGAGATGAGAAAACATTTCTTCACACAGAGAGTGGTGAGTCTGTGGAATTCTCTGTCACAGAAGGTAGTTGAGGCCAGTTCATTGGCTATATTTAAGAGGGAGTTAGATGTGGCCCTTTTTGCTAAAAGGATCAGGGGGTATGGAGAGAAGGCAGGTACAGGCTACTGAGCTGGATGATCAGCCATGATCATATTGAATGGCGGTGCAGGTTCGAAGGGCCGAATGGCCTACTCCTGCACCTATTTTCTATGTTTCTATGTTTCTATGTTATCGTGTTTTGATGAAGCACATTCTCCATGTCTTTCAAGTTTGCATTCCCGTTCCCTTACATTTGCAGGCCAGCTTCCATCGAGATTGGCCACATGTGAAGCAAGACACTGGTGTTCATCAGTTAAATTGTGTATAATAAGATTGTTAGTGGGTGGACTTGGTCCCTTGGTGTATTGTTAGTGGGTGATCAGCCGAGAAGGTTGTTGGGTGCAACCATCCCCCCCATCGATGAACTGTACACTGCACGGGCCAGGAGGCGAATGGGTTTGATCATCGCTGACCCCTCACCCTGGCCACTAACTCTTTGAAGCACTTCCCACTGGAAGGCGACTCCGGACTGTCAACGTCACAGCCAGACATAAAAACTGCCTTTTTCCTCGAGCAGTAGCTCTACTCAACAACCAAAAGTTTGTAGCCTCCTTGTGGTCTGGTATTTTATTTCATTCTTCACATGTTTAAGTTATAATGTTTTTTTTTAATTGTCTACTGTATATCGTGTTGTTACTTGTGAACAAAGCACCAAGGCAAATTCCTTGTATGTATACATATTTGGCTAATAACATTTATTCAATTCAATTCAATTCAATGCAATGTGAGGTTATCCACTTTGGAGGCAAGAACGGGAAGGCAGATTATTATCTGAATGCTGTCAAGTTAGGAAAAGGGGAAGTACAACGAGACCTGGCTGTCCTAGTACATCACTCACTGAAAGTAAGCATACAGGAACAACAGGCAGTGAAAAAAGCTAATGGCATGTTGGCCTTCATAAAGAGAGGTGTTGACTATCGGAGCAAAGAGGTCCTTCTGCAGATGCACAGGGCCCTGGTGAGACCACACCTGGTTTCACCTGAGTATTGTGTGCAGTTATGGTCTCCTAATTTGAGGAAGGATATTTTTGCTATTGAGGGAGTGCAGCGTAGGTTCACAAGGTTTATTCCCGGGATGGTGGGACAGTCATATGATGAAAGAATGGAGGGACTGGGCTTGTATACACTGGAATTTAGAAGGCTGAGAGGGGATCTTATTGAAACATATAAAATTATTAAGGGATTGGACTCGCTAGATGCAGGAAACATGTTCCCGATGTTGGGGGAGTCCAGAACCAAAGGCCACAGTTTACAAATAAGGGGTAGACCATTTAGAACTGAGATGAGGAAAAACCTTTTCACACAGTTGTGAATTGTGGAATTCTCTGCCTCAGAAGGCAGTGGAGGTCGATTCACTGGATGCATTCAAAAGAGAGTTAGATAGAGCTCTTAAGGCTAGCGGAATCAAGGTGTATGGGGAGAAGGCAGGAACGGGGTACTGATTGTGGATGATCAGCCATGATCACATTGAATGGCGTAGCTGGCTCAAAGGGCTGAATGGCCTACTCCTGCTCCTAGTGTCTATGTATCTACGTATCTATCAGTTATAACACTTAACCTGGGTTCATTGTTTCCATTGGCTGCACACTGTCACAGGCAGTGATGGAAATGGGGGGTACGCAGGGGGACGGTGTTCCCCTAGTTTTCAATTTCCAACTCGGGTTTAATGAGCACTGCAGAAAGATTCGAGTCGTTTATCACTTTATTTAACTCAGATGAAAACGATTTGTTAACTGCCGCTGTTAGCAATTTTTAAAAGCCAGTAGTTAACAGGTAGTAGTTATTCAATGTGTCATCAATACATGATCCACATTCCTCAGTAAATGTAATTGTGTTTTGACCATGTATTAATGACACTGCGTTCATTTGAATAAAATTCAAGGGAGAATTTCTTAAACTCACTGTCAGGGCTACCGGACCGCGAGCACGGGCTCAGGTAAAGTCACGTTATTTTATTATTCCACGTTATTTTATTTGCCGCTCTGCTGCTGTGCCTCAGTTGTTTCAGTTAAATTAGAATGGATGGGGAGAAAATTAAATAAGTAGTACCAATAGTTTTTTCCAGCCTAAATCGTGAGTGGTGAATATTTTATTGCGGGTGGTTTTATTTAGCAAAACAATAGTGCAAGCGGAAATATTTTATTATGTATCACTATCAAATTTTATTATATATCACTATCAAATATCTATACATTTCAGATTTGTGTACCCCTGTGAAAATGAGCAAACTGCGATACTTTGAAAGACAGTGTCTTCAAATCGATGAAGAAATAAATGAGAATGAAAACACTCAGCCAGAAAAGAAGGCAAAATTACTTGAAAATGATAATGTAACTGATGCAGCTGCTTCGTCATGTGAAGACATTTCAAAAGATATTGAAAAATGTGATCTTCCAGACTGTTGGACACAAGAAATGTACTTAAACAAAAAGAAAGAATATCCCTGGCTAATTGTTAAAAACAGAAAACTAGGATGTAGTGTATGCAGCAAGTGTCATCTTGGACTTGAACGAACACAAGGCATTCATTTGTCTCGTGAGTGGTGCAGTGTTAATGTAGTAGGAGTGAGTGATGACAAAGCAAAACAGTTAATGAGTTTAAGAAAAAAGATTTTTAAGCACAAAAATAGTGAAGCTCATATCAGATGCCAAAAAATCAATGAAACAGCTGAAAAAAAGCAATCGAAAATGTAGTGTATATGTCACTGAAAAAGGACGAAGCAAAAACAGGTTGAGTTTTTAGAACTGTATATAATATTGTACACAAAGGTGTGCCCTACACAGATATGTCTTCTGATATTGAACTGCAAGAAAGAAACGGCATCGCCTTAGGGTACGTTCTACACTCTCGTATGTCATGTGCAGATGTTTCTCACCACATGGGGAACCAGATGCGAAAGACAGTGGTGGAAAATATAATTTAAAAACAATCTAAAATGTCTATTATGATTGATGAATCTACTACTATTAATGGGAAAACTGTTCTAGTAGTCTGCTTGAGAGCAGCAGTTGGTGAATCTTCCCAACCTATATCATTCTATTTTGAATTAGAACATATGAAACTTGGTGCAAATGCAAAATCTATATATGATGGGCTTCTAAGTTGCTTACAAAGAGATGGTTTTTCAATACAGTACCTAAAAGAAAATGTGATGTCACTTGTAACTGATGGTGCATCAGTAATGTTAGGACGCAAAGCAGGGGTTGCAAAACTATTTCTTGATGATTTCCCTAATGCAACTGTTTGGCACTATGCCAGTCACAGGCTTGAACTCAGTGCAGGTGATGCTATAAATGAAGTTGCAGGTTTGAAACATTTTCAGATATTTTGTGATAAATTGTATTCCTTATATCATAGGTCTCCTAAGAATCAGGATGAGTTAACTGCATGTGCTGAGGCTCTTCACTGTCAACTGGTGAAAATTGGTCGTGTTTTCAGTGTGAGCTGGGTTGCTTCGTCTTACCGAACTGTAAAGGCAATGTGGCAGTCTTATAAAGTTATTTGGGAGCATTTTGGAAAAGCACGCTGTGATGCTTCAAGATCTAGTGCAGAGAGAGCAAAGTACGAGGGGCTGAAAAAAGTATTAGAGTCATCAGCTTTCGTAAATAATTTGGGCTTGTTGATGGACAGTTTGCTAGAGTTATCTGAACTGTCACTTGAACTGCAGAACCGAAATTGTACACTTAGTAAAGCACATGAGGAAATTAAACGAACTATCAAGGTTTTTGAATGTCAAATAGAGAAGCCAGGAAAATTTTATACTCAAGTGGAGAAAGCAACAAGCCAGATGATATTTAATGGAATAAATTTGAGAGCTGGTAAAGTACCTACTATACATAGACAACAGTTTTTGAGGAGTTTGGTCAATAATATGAAATCCAGGCTGCTTGAATCTACAACAGCTTCCAATGATAAATGTAAAAAGTTAATTAACAGGTTGAAATATTTAGATATTAACAATATTCCAGAAGATTCACTTTTTACCTTTGGGGATAATGATGTAGAAGAAATGGCAGAACAATTTGGCTTAAATGGTCGGCTTTGTGTCAGAGCCTTCAGAGAATTCAAGGAATCTAAAGGGAAGATAGTTTCTGCAGATTTTCAGCAGCTGGTAACGGCTGTAAATACAATTCCGGTATCAACAGCAGAATGTGAAAGAAGCTTCAGTGGCATGAATTTCTGCATGTCACCACAACGTGCAAGACTTCAAACCGATCATCTCTCAACTCTTCTATTTATTAAGTTGGTGGGACCTCCTCTGACAAAATTCAACCCCGAAGAATATGTGAGGACATGTGAGGACATGGCTTCTTAGTGGCAGAAGGCGTGCTGAAGAAACGGCATGCAGAAAGAAAGAGGAGGTGACAGAAGAAAATGGAGATTATATACCATTATGGAACATTTTGTAATGTAAACAGAGAGAGAGAGAGAGATGCCAGAAAGCAGCTATCACATATAATACACAATAAACAAGTTATGCATTCTTGTACTCTTACATGGGTATGAGCGCACATAAAAAAATCCTCCCCTCCCCTCCTTCCCAACCTCAGCCTCACGGACCTTAGAGTACCACTAGTTCCTAAAACCCATTTCCATCACTGGTCACAGGTGTCATTTGTCAGTAGCACCTCCTGTGCCCCTAACCACCTGGGAGTAAACCCTGCCTTTTCACGCAGCTCCCTCACCACGACTTGGTCACCCGGCTCCGGGAGGATTACCTTCTCTTCCTCTGGTTCTGTCTGGTCAGCAATATGTTGTTGCTGTTTTTGCCCAGCCCCTCAACATTTTAAGCTGGTTTTCAGCAATGCATTGCTGAAATGCTGGGGTGATGCTCGAGGAGAATCTTTGCCAAAGATCATTGCAAAATGCAATCTGTCTCTCCCTCCAGAAACCAGAAATGAATCTGATTTTTGTTTAGTGGGTAAACTGGCATAAGGAACTGACAGTTTAATCTTGTATTCAGCATTGTTGCCAATAATGTGTCCTCCTGACCTATTCGACACTTAAAGCAGCGTTTTCTGTAAATTCGCTTTGTACTTTGCTGCTCCCTTACACTTACGCACACAGTTTTCTATCTATCTCCTCAGTTCTGCCATGTTCTCTGGTACTTCGTGATCCTGTGTTTGCAGGGCTAAATAGATCTGAGAGTGGGACGCTGCACCTAAAATCACTCACCCCCTTGGACTGCGGAGGTTGCTGGGAACGAGTGTCACGGACGTATCCTAGATGAGTTCCCAACTAAAGCACTTGGAGACTGAAGCTGGTTGATGTAAAAGTCTTTATTCATCAGGCAACCTAGACATGCTGTTGGAGACCAGCTCAAATAAATTTCAATTCAGACCATCTGAATAAAGACCTATATCAACCAGCTTCAGTCTCCGAGTGTTTTAGTTCACAATCTACAGCTACAATTATGTTGTTACTTCAATATTTTAATAATAATAATAATACATTTCATTTGTATAGCGCTTTTCTGGAAACTCAAAGACGCTTTACAGAGTAAGTAAAACATAAAAATAAATAAATAAACGAACAAAAAAGCAAGGATAAGGAGAAGCGACGGTCAGTGGTTGAAGGCAGTGTTGAACAGGTGAGTCTTAAGTGATGTTTTGAATGTGGTGAGTGAGGAGGAGCTGTTTCCAAAATAAGTTGTGATGCAACCCAACGGTATGCTTCGTAAGATGGTGCATCTGTGGAAGCTGGTAGGAGGCATATCAAACTTACTTAGTCTTCTGAAGAAGTAGAGACATTGGTGTGCTCTCATGCTTCAAGGTGGTTGGTCCAGGATGGATTATTGGTGATATTTATGCCTAGAAATGTGAAGCTCTCAACCATTTCCACCGACACCATTGATGCTGACTGGGGCATGTATTCCATCGTGTTTTTAAAATCAATAACACCGTTCTGATTTATTCTGGCTCTTACTCAACTCCAGTTTAATACATTATTTCCCAAAGGCAACTATGAATGAACAATAAATACATTTTGATGTAGAAAATGAGACAGCAGACTCAAATACAGCCAGCTGCAAGCATCTTTACTTACAGAACTACCTACTTATCTTGGTATTGGTCCTGTGGAGCTTTATACGAACCCTACTAACCCTTTATCAGAGTGGCATTGGTTAATATCAGTAATGGTATCTTATATAATTCGATCAAAGGTTATATATTCCTCTTTTCTTTCTCAAACAGCTGCAGCTGCTAGCAAGGAGATGACCAGCCAAACATTCCCATCGTCTGGTTATAGAGTCATAGGGTCATAAAGTCATGCAGCGTGGTAACAGGCCCTTCGGCCCAACTTGTCACACCAGCCAACATGTCCCAGCTACACTAGTCTCACCTGCGCATATCCATCCAAACCTGTCCTATCCATGTTCCTGTCTAACTGTTTCTTAAACGTTGGGAAATTCCCGTCCTCAACTATTTCCTCTGGCAGTTCGTTCCATACATCACCCTATGTGTGAAAAAGTTACCCCTCAGGATCCTATTAAATCTTTCCCCCTTCACCTTAAACCACTGTCATCTGGTCATCGATTCACCTATTCTGAGCAAGAAATTGTACATCTACCCGATCTATTCCTCTCATGATTTTATGCACCTCTATAAGATCACCCTTCATCCTCCTGCGTTCCAAGGAATAGAGTCCCAGCCTACTCAACCTCTCCCTATAGCTCAGACCCTCTAGTCCTGGCAACATCCTCATAGATCTTCTCTCTACCCTTTCCAGCTTGACATCTTTCCTATAACATGGTGCCCAGAACTGAACACAATACTCTAAATGCGGCCTCACCAATCTCTTATCCAACTGCAACGTGGCCTCCCAACCTCTATACTCAATATTCTGATGAAGGCCAATGTGCCAAAAGCATTTTTGACCACCCTATCTACCTGCGACTCGACCTTCAAGGAACCATGCACCTGCAGCACTCCCCAGAGCCCAATCATTCTCTGTGTAGGTCCTGCCTATGTTAGACTTCCCAAAATGCGAAACCTCACATTTCACAGTATTAAATTCCATTTCTGTCATCCCATTGTGGTAGAGGAAATGGGGAAGGAAGTTGCATTTGACTGACTTAATAATTACAAGTTCACAAGTTCTAGGAGTAGAATTAGGCCACTCAGCCCATCGAGTCTACTCCGCCATTCAATCATGCCCGATCTCTGCCACTTAATCCCATTTTCCAGCCTTCTCCCCATAACCCTTGGCACCCATTCTAATCACGAACTTGTCTATCTCAGCCTTAAAAATATCCACTGACTTGGCCACCACAGCCATCTGTGGCAATGAGTTCCACAGATTAACTATCCTCTGACTAAAGAAGTTCCTCCACACCTCCTTTTTAAAAGAGCGCCCTTTAATTCTTACTTTCTCAGCTAGAGAATTATCAGCAAAGGCTTTCATCTCACCTGATAGATCCAACATAATGTTGCCCAAGGGCATATCATCCTATTTCTCATAAACATGCTATGCCTTAGTAAACATCATCTTTAAATTTAATGTCGCTTGCCATATGTACAAGTTTAGAATCCAACTAATCTTACCCCTGTCCTGTCTTTAAATGATTATACTTTTGAACATTTTTACTCAGGATTAAGGCTAAAATTCCTCTGTCTAAATACTGGGAAGACCAAAGGTCTTGGCTATATCGCACATTTTTATACAGAGAATGCCCATCTCCATGGCAACATTCAGGAACTGAACACACTTTTTTTGTCATATCTATGCCTTGATATCTCTGGTAGATTTAGACATCTCTGTCATCATAACTGCAATCCATGCTCTTGCTCTCTTTTAGCTGCATCTATATCCAGGTATGTTGCAGTGTTAACACAACAATACTTTCTGTGGGAGTATGGTCAAACATTTCAAGAAAAGTTTCCTCTGGGACCTCAAAGATACATAAACAGAGTGAATTTAGTATTTTGGAACAAAAGGTGTCCTGATATTCATCTTTTATTAGTGCCCTTACCTCACAAGCATTTGTTTGAATTAGCTCCTGCTGTCTTCAAAGTTTTTTTGGAAAGTGTGCATGCTGTTACCTTCCTTTATGACTTTAAAACCAAAGCCTGGGCTAAATCTTGCTAAAGAAAGTTTCTATTGGCATATGTTCTGAAGGGAGGCATTTAGGAGAAAGGAAGGGGTAGATTGGGCTGTCCTTCCAGCAGTGATGGAAATGGGTTTTAGGAACTAGGGGCGCTCTAAGGTCCATGAGGCTGAGGTTGGGAAGGAAGGGGGGGGGGGGGGATTTTTAAAAAATGTGTAGTCATACCCATGTAAGAGTACAAGAATGCATAACTTGTTTATTGTGTATTTATAAGAATGCAGTGGAACAGAGGGATCTGGGAATAACTGTGCATTGTTCCCTGAAGGTGGAATCTCATGTGGATAGGGTGGTGAAGAAGGCGTTTGGTATGCTTGCCTTTATAAATCAGAGCATCGAGTATAGAAGTTGGGATGTAATGTTGAAATTGTACAGGGCATTGGTGAGGCCGAATCTGGAGTATGGTGTGCAGTTCTGGTCGCCAAATTATAGGAAGGATGTCGACAAAATGGAGAGGGTACAGAGGAGATTTACTAGAATGTTGCCTGGGTTTCAGCACTTAGGCTACAGAGAGAGGTTGAACAGGTTGGGTCTTTATTCTTTGGAGCGTAGAAGGTTGAGGGGGGACTTGATAGAGGTTTTTAAAATTTTGAGAGGGACGGACAGAGTTGACGTGGGTAGGCTTTTCCCTTTGAGAGTGGGGAAGATTCCAACAAGGGGACATAGCTTCAGAATTGAGGGACAAAGGTTTAGGGGTAACATGAGGGGGAATTTCTTTACTCAGAGGGTTGTGGCTGTATGGAATGGACTTCCGGTGGAAGTGGTGGAGGCTGGCTCGATTTTATTATTTAAGAGTAAATTGGATAGGTATATGGATAGGAGGGGATTGGAGGGTTATGGTCTGAGTGCAGGTAGATGAGACTAGGTCAGGGAGAATGGTCGGCGTGGACTGGTAGGGCCGGACAGGCCTGTTTCCATGCTGTAGTTGTTATATGTTATATATATGTTATAATATAGTTTATTTTGTATTATATGTAATAGCTGCTTTCTGGCATCTCTCTCTCAGTTTACATTACAAAATGTCCCATAATGGTATATAATCTCCATTTCTTTTGTCACCTCCTCTTTCTGCATGCCGTTTCTTCAGCACGCCTTCTGCCACTAAAAAGCCATGTCCTCACATATTCTTCGGGGTCGAATTTTGGCAGAGGAGGTATAGTGATAGTGATATATAATAAAATATTTCCGCTTGCACTATTGTTTTGCTAAATAAAACCACCCACAATAAAATATTCACCACTCACGATTTAGGCTGGAAAAAACTATTGGTACTACTTATTTAATTTTCTCCCCATCCATTCTAATTTAACTGAAACAACTGAGGCACAGCGGCAGAGAGGCACAGCGGCAGAGCGGCAAATAAAATAACGTGGAATAATAAAATAACATGACTTTACCTGAGCCCCTGCTCGCGGTCCTGACAGTGAGTTTAAGAAATTCTCCCTTGAATTTTACTCAAAGGAACGCGGTGTCATTAATACATGGTCAAAACACAATTACATTTACTGAGGAATGTGGATCGATGTATTGATGACACATTGTATAACTACTACCTGTTAACTACTGGCTGTTAACAAGTGCTAACAGTGGCAGTTAACAAATCGTTTTCGTCTGAGTTGAATAAAGTGATAAACGACTCAAATCTTTCTGCAGTACTCATTAAACCCGAGCTGGAAATTGAAAACTAGGGGTACGCCATCCCCCTGCAAACCCCCCCCCCCCCCCCCGTTTCCTTCACTGCCTTCCAAACAAAAATAAATGCAGCAAAATCCATTATTGTATTAAAAGAGAAAAAGAGAAATACAACGATTGAGGAAAGTGCGATAACACAAAAGATAGACCCACAATGCTGGAGTAACTCAGCGGGACAGGCAGCAGCTCATTAAGTGGACACACAAACAAAAAATGCTGAAAACCTCCAGCACTTTGGGCAACATCAGCCGAAAGAGAATCAGCTAACGTTCAAGGTCATGAAATGCTGTGAGTTACCAGTATTTCTCATCTCATTTCTCACCTCCATCACAGTGAGGGGGTGTTTGGAGTCACTGATGGACGTTTGTGTTGTGGTCATGTGTCTTGTGTTCTTTTTTTGTGTGTGACTGCTATCTAGTTAAAGCTCTGTTGAACTGTTGTTGAACTAAGAGTACAGCTCATTCAAACTTAAGCAGAGGCAGGTTGGCCTTTAACGAGAGTTGATTTACAGCCTCTTCGCTTCAACTGTCTGTACTTCCTGCCGACATTTTAGTTTCCTTTCCGTGAAAAGTGCCCATCGTTTGAAACTTGGACAGTGCACTAACAGGAAAACTAGTGGGGCAGCTTTAAAACCTAGTGCCATCTTGACTGGCATCTTGACTGGCACATGCTCCAATTTTTTGTGCAGGAAACAAAATAACAATATTTTGCTATATTCTATTTTGTTTTTTTCTTTTTATTTATTGCTATTTGTAATGGCAGTTTCTATACCATCTCGAAATCCCACTTCGATAGCCATTACTTCTCGGAGATGATATGTAGTTATAGCTTACGCACACGTCGCACCCTGATATGACAAAACAAATCTTCCAAACTCCTTTTCTTCATTAATTGGTTTTATTAAAGTAGCACAAATCATAGAGTAACTCATCAGTTTCCGTACTTTATCAACTGTTTCTTCTTCAAACAATATCTAGAAATTCTTGCAGTTATTACCGTATGGTTCTTACAAATATAGCTGGTACGAGCGTGTGGTAAAGAACTGTATGCTCACCATCCTCCGAGTCTAAACTGACCCACAACCTCTGTCGACACACTAGCCTCCTCCCATCTAGACACTCCCCATTACGCATTAAGTCACACCTACAAGCAGGCAAAAAAGACATAAACTAGAAATATTAAAACATAGCCATAACACAATGACAATAACTGAATTAAGCATAAATGGCTCCTACAGCTATTATTTTACATTTTTGTTATTTTCTATTCCTTCACTGGTGCAAGAAGGAAATGCAGCCGCAGGTTTACAAGGAAAATAGACACAAAAAGCAGGGATAACTCAGCAGGACAGACAGCACTCCTGGAGATGAATATTAATTTCTCTAACATCAAGTAACCTTTGCATCCCCCCTCTCTCTCTATCTCTCTCTCTCTATCTCTCTCTCTCTTTCTCTCTCTCTGTAAGTCCCCCAACCAAGTCGTTGTACGAGTTTCACTGTCGTCCTGGTGAGTTTCATTGTCTAACTCGTTTTCATCTAGCCCACAGCCAACAATGGCCTGTTTCCTCTATCATCGTTACTTTTTTCCATATATTTCATTCATTTATTCTGCATATCTCTCTATATCAGATATCTCTTGTTTCCTTTTCCCCTGACTCTCAGTCTGAAGAAGGGTCACAGCCCAAAATGTCACCTATTATTTCTCTCCAGAGATGCTGCCTGACCCACTGGGCTACTCGAGCATTTTGTGTCTATCTAGGATTCCAATGTCTCCAAGTCTGCAGATGACACAAAACTGGCTGGCAGTGTGAGCTGCGAGGAGGATGCTATGAGGTTGCAGGGTGACTTGGATAGGTTGGGTGAGTGGACAGATGCATGGCAGATGCAGTATAATATGGATGAATGTGATGTTATCCACTTTGGTGGCAAGAACAAGAAGGCAATTATCTGAATGGTGTCAGATTAGGAAAAGGGGAGATGTAGCGAGACCTGAATGTCCTTGTACATCAGTCACTGAAAGTAACCATGCAGGTACAGCAGGCAGTGAAGAAAGCTAATGGCATGTTGGCTTTCATAACGAGAGGATTTGAGTATTGGAACAAGGAGGTCTTCCTGCAGATAGACACAAAAGCTGAAGTAACTCAGCGGGACAGGCAGCATCTCTGGAGAGAAGGAATGGGTGACGTTTCGGGTCGAGGCCCTTCTTCAGTAGTACAGGGCCCTGGTGAGACCGCACTTGGAGTATCGAGTACAATTTTGGACTCCTAATTTGAGGAAGAACATTCTTGCTATTGAGGGAGTGCAGCATCGGTTCACCAGGTTAATTCCTAGGATGGCGGAACTGACATATGATGAGAGAATCGATCTACTGGCTTTATATTCACTGGAATTTAGAAGTTTGAATGGGGATCTTATAGAAACATATAAAATTCTTAAAAGGATTGGACAGGCTAGATGCAGGAAAAATGTTTCTGATATTGGGGGAGTCCAGAACTAGGGGGTCACAGTTTAAGAATAAGGGGTAGGCCATTTAGGAATAAGATGAGAAAAAACATTTTCACCCAGAGAGTTGCGAATCTGTGGAATTCTCTGCCACACAAGGCAGTGGAGGTCAATTCACTGGATGTTTTCAAGAGAGTTAGATGAGAGCTCTTAGGCCTAACGGAATCAAGGGATATGGGGGTAAATAAGCAGGGACTGCATACTGATTCTGGATGATTTAGCCATGATCAGATCGAATGGCCTACTCCTGCACCTATTTTCTGATGCAACCACTGGGCTTGTTGCTTTGTTCCTTGTTCCTTTGCCCCGCCCCCCTGACAAAAAATATGAACATTGACTTCTCCAACTTTAGATAGTTCCTCTGTCCCTCCCTTCCCCTCCCCCTCCCCCTTCCCAGTTCTCCCTCTGTCTTCCTGCCTCCACCTATAATCCTTCCTTTGTCCCGCCCCCCTGACCTCAGTCTGAAGAAGGGGGTTTCGACTCGAAACGTCACCCATTCCTTCTCTCCTGAGATGCTGCCCGACCCGCTGAGTTACTCCAGCATTTTTGTGAATAAATACCTTCGATTTGTACCAGCATCTGCAGTTATTGTCTTACCCTGGGGCTTGTTGCAGTGGGAGAGCTACACGCGTCACGTGTGTGGGGGGGGGGGACCCTCATTTACATACGGCGCTGCGTGCTTGCGTATGTACGCTCATTGCAGCTCAGCCAATAGCGGCCGGGCCCGGCCCGGCGGCGGCACCCGTCCAATGGGAGCGCGAGGCGGGTTAAAGAGCGGCGGATTTGAAATTAAACGGCAGACGGAGGGCGTCGCAGGAACGGACGGTTGATGCTGGTCGGGCTTGGTTTGTCGGTGAGTTGGGCTGCCGGCTGCACCAGGCCCCAGTGCGAGGGCTTCTCCCTCTGCACAATGTGTGCTGCTGGGCCTGCGGGTGTCTCCCGTCTGCAGTTTCGTCCCGTGTGGGCCGCCACTGCTCTTTCCCCGGAGCAGGGGGCGGCTGGCCTGAGTTTGGCCCAGGCCTCTAGTCTAGTGACATGGGCCGCACTCAGCCGGACCGCAGCAACCAACGCACCGGGACCATCACCCCCCCACCCCCCCCCCCCCCCCACCCATCTGAGCCGGCCCCTGCCCCAACCCCGACTCCCCGGGCCGCCCCGACCTCCAGTCCCATAGATGGGGCCCCACAGCAGGGCGGCGACCGACGCTCCTCTTTCTCTCTCCCCTGAGTGGACCACTCCTCTTGCCCCGACCCCCATCATGTACTGTCCCTGGCCTGAGACGCCACCTTCACGCTTCACCGCTGTCGAAGCCGGTTGAGGGTTTTAAACGTTCAAAGCCAGACCCTGTCCAGGCCTCGTCTCGTCGTGCAATTGCTCGTCATTCTCCGGGGTGCTCGACTTTACTCTGACACAGGATGAAGCGCGCACCTTGCTGACCGGTGGATCCTCCTGGGCGGCACAATTCTTTACATACAATGGCTATTCTTCCGCCTCCCCCCCCCCCAGTGTTTGTTTCTCACCTTCTACAGCCATCATTGCCCATGCATGTTACATAGAAAATAGGTGCAGGACTAGACCGTCCGGCCCAGCGAGCCAGCACCGCCATTCAATATGACCATGGCTGGTCATCCAAATTCAGTACCCCGTTCCTGCTCTCTCACCGTATCCCTTGATTCCGTTAGCCCTAAGGGCTAGATCTAACGCTTGGAAACATCCAGTGAATTGCCCTCCATTGCCTTCTGTGGCAGAGAATTTCACAGATTCACAATTCTCTGGGTGAAAAGGGTTTTCCTCATCTCAGTTTGAAATGCCCTACTGACCCCTGGTTCTGGACTCCCCCAACACGGGGAACATTTCTCCTGCATTGAGCTTATCCAATTTTATATGTTTCTATAAGATCCCCTCTCATCCTTCTAAATTCCAGTGAATATAAGACATTATAGAGACATTTTGTGTTTATTTTTGGTTTAAACCAGCATCTGCAGTTCCTTCCTATACATGGATGGGTGGTTCTGGTTGATTACTGTGCAAACACCTCATGTGGTTATCTTGTGCAGGTCGGAGTGAGTAGAGTAGTGATTAAATTTTGAAGTGGGCCTTTTTGACCAAGTTGAGGAGACTAGTTACTCAATGCCCTTTTTAAATGACTGAACATTGGGAGAGACATGTGTGTTGGGTGGTAACATATTCCATTCCCTTATTGTCCTAGGGTAAAGGGAATATTGGTAGCAACGTTTATTGAAATTCAGTGAGTTTCGTGCTCTGGGATGACGGAAGATTGGATGGTGTGAATTGTGTGTTTTGGGCTGGGACTCTTCCTCTGTTGCCTTTGATGGCCCGAGTTGGGTAGAGAGCGAGTGAAACCAGAACAACCTATTTCCTCATTCTCAAGGTTCACATGCATTTTGCCAGATAGAATCTGAATAGCATCCAGGGACCTATATCTTTATATAAGATTGTGCCTTGAGGAGAAAGCTGGTGGACAAAATTAGTGCAGGATTTGTAGCTGAAAACTAAGTACACAGCTGTGATTATTCAATAGCGTGTGCTCGGAAGCCAAAAATAAAAACCATTTGAATGATCCCAACCCAATTAAAAACCCCAAATGATCCCAACCTCTTTGTTATATTACTCAACCAAAAATAAACAACAATTTCCCCTTTAAGACAAAACACACACTAAATCTGCTGGAGCAAAATGGGAAATTATTAAATGGCTTAAGTATTTCCACATCCCAGTTGGGGGAATGTACTATAAGGCCAACAAATCCTTAGACATTTATGTTGTTAATGCATTTCAATTAAATATTCATTATTGCTTGTAATTTCAATTGAGTGTAAGAATGCCCATGATTTTTTCTTGTTAATAGCTTTCTCCTTTCTATATCAGAAAGCTCCGTTTAGAATTTTTGTTTTGAGATATAGCATGGAAATTAGCCCTTCAGGCCAACCGAGTCCACGCCAACCATCAATCACTCATGCACACTAGTTCTATGTCATCCCACTTTTGCATCTGACACACTATTTATTGTAGAGAGGAATGAAATGTATCCTATTCCAATATTTATGGCAATAGTTCCGATCCCTCCTCAGATGCTGCCTGATATGCTGCGTTCCTTCAGCATTTTGTGCTTTGCTAAAAAAATCCAGCATCTGCAGTTTATTCTAATGTAAAAGCCATGAATGTCAAATCTTTAGCTTTATTAAATCCAGTTCCATTTCATAACACTCCTGTTCAAATAACCTGAGCCATTTTGTTTATTCCAACTCCAGGGGATTGCTCATACGTTCTAGGGGCTGAATATGGCCATTCGGCCCATTGTCTACTTCTCCATTCAATCATGGCTGATCTATTGATCCTTCTCAACCCCATTCTCCTGCCTTTGCCCCATATCCTCTGACATCCTTTCTAATCAAGAATCTATCAATCTCTCAATCTCTGCCTTGAAAATATCCATTGACGGCTTCCACAACCGGATTGGATTCAATAGAACCATGTCAGCAGTTATTCCAAAGTATAACCAAATGTTTTTTTTAAACTAATAAACTGTTGGAAGAACTTGTTGGGGCAGGCAGCATCTATGGAGGGAATGGACAGATACAGTTGGAGGTTGGGAGCCTTGTGGAGATATTTAATTCCCCTTCTTTCCTTATCTGACACCCTTTTGCCTTTTCACTTAGTCTTTGTCATGTACTCCACCCATCTATTAAGTCAAGCAGTTTCCAGGGTTTGTCCATCCTGACCTCTTTTCCAGCTTTCTCCTTCCACTCCCATCACTTTTAAATAATATCTACACGTGAAATATTGTCTGCCATTCCACCCTCAGATGTTGCCTGACCACTGTTCCTCCAGCAATTTGTTTTTTTTTGCTCAAGATTTTCAATTGCCTATTGAAAAGACAGTCGGGTGGCAAAGGGAGTGGGTTGGCTCTGTTGACAAAGAATGATATCCAATCCTTGGCAAGAAACAACATGGGATCAGAAGATGTAAATCCTTGTGGGTAAAGTTATGAATTTGCACGTGTAAAAACTTCCTAATCGGAATTATATGCAGGCCTCTGAATAGCAGACAGGATGTAGGGTACAAATTACATCAGGAGGTAGAAAAGGCATGCAAGGAAGGCAGTGTTACAGTGGTCATGGAGGATTTCAATATGCAGTACACTGGGGAAATTAGGGTGGTACTGGAGAAGGAATTTGTAGAATGCCTGCACAATTGGTTTTGGGAGTAGTTTGTGGTTGACCCAGCAGTTTAAAGGCAATTCTGGATTTGGTGTGTAATTAACCTGATTTGATTAGGGAGCTTAAGATGAAAGTACTCCAGGAAGCAGTGATCTTTAAATGGCAGAACCGAGAAGTTTGCGAGAGAAGCTAAAAACAGATATCAGCATTAGTGTTGAGTAAAGGTAAATACAAAGGCATGAAAGAGTAGCAGGCTAAAGTTGGCCACATTTGGAATCTTGTGCGCAGTTTTGGACTCTATATCTGAGGCTTAATGGGCTGGCATTCAACAGAGTCCAGAGGAGGTTCACTAGAATGATCCCAGGGATGATTTTGGTTAATATTTGTTGAGTCTTTGACGGCACTGGGCCTGTACTTGCTGGAGTTTAGAAGGATGAGGGCGGATTTCATTGAAACCTACTGAATAATGAAAGGACTAGACAGATTGGATGTTGAGGATGTCTACAGTAGTGGGAGAGTCTAGGACCAGATGGCACAGTCTCAGAATAAAGGGACATATCTTTAGACAGGATATGAGGAGGAATATCTTTAGCCAGAGCATGGTGAATATGTGCAATTCATTGCTTTAGATAACAATGGAGGCACAGTCATTGTGTATTTTTAAAGCAGAGGTGAATAGGTTCTTGATTAGTTAGGACATCAATAGTTTTGGGAAGAAGACAGGAGAATCGGGTTGAGGGGAAAAACAGGTCAGTCATGATTGAATGGTGGAGCAGATTCGATGGGCTGAATGGCCTAATTCTGTTCCTATGGCTTATGGTCTGACATTTGTTTTGATCTGTCATAAATCTACAGAATTGCACTCATCCAATGGAAATTGCATTCTTATTTATTTTATGATCTTTAAATTCAATCATATTCGTGAGCAAAATGCACTGCACTTTGGAAAAGTGCATAGCACAAAAAGTAAGGAAATTTGTGTTTGGTAGATTATTTCTTTGTTGTAACAATGCTTCTTGGCAATAAACCTTGTACCGTTGGAAAGTCTGTTTATTCCCCTTTTAAATGGTGCCACATTAGTAAGGAACATGCATTTGTGGGATGAGCAGCAGAGCTGAGTATATGGGTTGCGCCCATGAAAAAATTGCCAAATCTCTGCCAATGCCAAACAGCTTATTCTGCTGTTGCTATTGACTCTTGTTTTGAGCTTCTGGTACCACCAGGTGCTGACAATCAGGTGCCTGATTGGCACCTGATTGGCAGCATCTGTGAGCATGGGCCCTGCTACAGTGGTCAGTAGGTGTCTGCTCCAAGAATCGGCATGCCAAGTTTGACTGATCTGGATAGAGCCCGTGCGATAGGGCAACTTCAAGCTGGTGTTCCGCAAAACCAAGTTGCGGCATTATTTGGAGTGAGCCCTAGTACCATCTCCAAAGTGAAGGCCAAGTTCCATATAACGGGGGATGTCAGAGACAGGCCGCGAAGTGGGCATCCCAAGAAGACGACACCCGAACAAGACCGTTTCCTCACCCTGTCAGCACTTGGAAACCGTAGGCTGTCTTCTACAGATATGCAGTCAAGGTTTGCAGGACGATATGGCCGACGGCTCTCTGCCCAGACAATTCGGAACAGACTGCACGCAGCCGATCTCCGGTCTCATAGGGCTGCCAGGAGGCCTGCCATGACTGCCCTTCACCATCAGGCCCGTTTGCGCTGGTGTCGGCAACACGTGCACTAGAATTTGAACATGTGGAGGAACGTTATGTTAAGCGATGAGTCCAGATTCTGCCTACGGCAGTTGGATCATAGGGTCAAAGTGTGGAGAAGACGCGGAGAACGCTATGCTGATTTCTGCACCAATAGAGTAACATCTTTTGGTGGAGGCAGTGTGATGGTGTGGGGCAGCATCTCCCTCACTGGAAAAACGAGGTGTATCATCATTGGAGGCAATCTCAATGCAGAGAGATATCGAGATGAGATTCTGCAACCAGTGGCAATCCCATATCTCCACAGTCTGGGACCGAACTCTATCCTCCAAGATGACAATGCTCGCCCCCACAGAGCAGGGTTTCTCAGAGACTACCTCCAGAATTTGGGAGTTGAGAGGATGGAATGGCCTGCCAGCAGTCCTGACCTCAACCCCATTGAACACTTGTGGGATCAGCTTGGGCATGCTGTTCGTGCCAGAGTGACCAACACAACCACGTTGGCTGACTTGCGACAAATGCTGGTTGAAGAATGGGATGCCATCCCACAACAGTGTGTGACCAGGCTGGTGACCAGCATGAGGAGGAGGTGCCAGGCTATTATGGCTGTGTATGGTTCTTCCACACGCTACTGAGGCTCCTGTTTATTAAATGAATAAATTGTTAAATTGCCAATATGTCTTGTTTCTTCAGACTTCAATCATCCAATCCACCAAACAACACCGAACAAGAGTCAATGGCAGAATAAGCTGTTTGGCATTGGCAGAGAAGATGTGGCAGATTTTTCATGGGTGCAACCCACATACTCAGCTCTGCTGCTCATCCCACAAATGCATGTTCCTTACAAATGTGGCACCATTTAAAAGGGAAATAAACAGGCTTTCCAACGGTATAAGATTTATTGTCAAGAAGCATTGTTACAACAAAGAAATAATCTACCTAACACAAATTTCCTTACTTTTTGTGCTATGTTTAGATGGCCTGCATTGCAATCTGTATGTTTCACATTGTTGCATGAACACTCCTTGTTCTTGCTGCATGTTGGAGGAGTTTAATAGCAAATACTTCAATTTGCTAGTGTATTCTTGTTTTGTCTCTTTCCAATTGTTTTTGCAAGTTCCATATTTCAGTGTTTCTATTGCTGAGAACCTGGCATATTTGGGAAACTAAATCTGTGTCTTGGGCTTGCAATTGGTTACACCAATAGAAACAGATGTACATGTTGGGGAAAGCTGCATGAAGGTTTTCCACCTGAGATAGACACACAAAAAATCTTGAGTAACTCAGCGGGACAGGCAGCATCTCTGGAGAGAAGGAATGGTTGACGTTTCAGGTCGAGACCCTTTTTCAACCTGAGACGATGGCTGCCCATTTCCCTCCAGAGATGCTGCTTGACCTCTTGAGTTCCTCTAGCAGATCAGGCAACTGTTCTCTTTACAACCTTAATGCATGATCTGTTAATGATTTGCTTTTCAAGAATTTTCTAATTTGCCTTTTGGGGTGCATTATTGGTCGTTTTTGTGTGTCTCGCATCTGCATTGGTGTTGGCTGACATCTGCATTGTGGGATGCTGAATGCCAATTTTGTACACAAATTTGGGCTGAAATTTGAAGTCCCCGATTGAACTAATAATTGAGTAAAAGCAGATCTGTGGAAAATCTAATTTTGGGGGATTTTCAGAACATTGTGACATAAATGAGGACACAAATTGCTGGAGTAACTCATTAGGTCTTATGGCATTTTTGGAGAACATGGATAGGTGATGTTTCGAGTCAGGAACCTTCTTACTCTGAATCTGATTCTGAAGAAGGGTCCTGACATAAAATGACACCTATCCATGTTCTCCAGAGATGCTGCTGACCTGCTGAATTACTCCAGCAATTTGTCTTATTGTTAGCCAGCATCTGCAGCGTCATTTATTTTTGGCCAGCGCATTTGGGTCACTTAAGTAGAGGGAGAGAATAATAATTGGTGAGTAAAGCTTGTTGCATTTGCTTGTGCATAAAAGTACTTCTGTTGCCTTAAAATTATTATTTTGAAAGGTGGCAGCCTTGGATCGTGGAAATTGTGTTATGGAATCTCAGCGAAATTTGCAGAATCACCCACCTCCAAGAAGAATGCCAGCTCTGCGAATGGCAACTACTTGTAATGTAGGCCAGCAACGTCCACCTCTTCAAGTGCGGGTTCTGTCTGATAATTCAGTTCCATCCATGAGTCAAGTGCCATCTGGTCAAGTAAAACAGGCAATGCAAGTGCCTCCACTTTCAAAGCAGGCTTGCCAAAAAGATGCCCAGCAAATTGGTGAACCTGCTAGAAATCCAACTACCCCACAGCCTGCTGAAGTGCCAAATAATGGTAAGTATTCTTGTGCAATATTCAGTTCAATGTAGCATAAGATGCTCAACATTTAATCATAAACTATTATAAATGATCCTCTTGGATATTAATCAAGCTGAGCATTTTACAATCTTTACAGCTAATTAATTATCTGTGCTCTAACATTTTCTTCATTCTGTTCTGTGATGTTCTCTCAATTGATGTATGTGACCATTTTTTAGCATGAGTAAGTGTGTAGCAAATTTGTCGAATTATTTGAATTAAATGAATGCATTTTCAGTAGGTCTAGCAATAAAAATTCTGTACTATTTTTTAAAGTCTGGTTCAAAATTTTCCTGCTCTTTAACTGGTGGACAAAAGATACAAAGAATTATAGAATTAGTAGATGAGACAGAATGGTCTCCTTTGTGCGTTGCCATTTTTGCTGCCATGTCTTTGCCAAGTCACCTGCATTAGTGAATCTGCTGGATAATTTAATACTACAGATAGTAAAAATCAGTAGTCCTACATTTTTTAAAATCAGATATTAAATTGTTTTTTTTAAACCAGAATTTAAAATAAAATGCCACTCTATGGTATCTAACGTATCTGGATAGAATTACCTAGATTAACTGCTAAATTGGACAAGTATCATTGTCTATATCTCTCATTTTCCTTTCCCCTGACTCACTGTCTGAAGAAAGATCTCTACCCGAAACGTCTATTTATTTTCCCCAGAGATGCTGTATGACCTGCTGAGTTTTTGTCTATCAGATTACAAATATTTGGAGGGCTTTGGGAGGTTGACTAGTGAGTGATTTATTTTTTGCTTTTTGTCAGTCTGGGACAAGATCAGAAAGGATAAGGGAGGGAAAAGGTACTGGTATTAAATAATATTTTGCTGGAGAGAATGATGCAACTGGCCAGACTGAATTGGCTATAGAACAGTAAAGAGAACTTTACATTGTGTATTCCATCAGCCACCAACAAGTGGGAGAGATATAGAGGATTAACACTTCAGGAGAAAGTATGGTATTTATAATTTGGGAGAGTGGAGGGAGAAATGCTGGGGAATTAGCTATCCTAGTTTACATTAAAATATAAGTCACTGAGTGTAAAGAGCTTCTAAAATGTACTGACGATAATCTAGGGCAGTATGCTTCTGGTCAAACAAGGAAAGACTCTTTGCCTGATCTGTTTGTGAAGAATGAGGTGGGTCAAGGCCACTGACTTTCAGCAGGGGGTGGTTATCATAAATGAGAATTAGATTCTCTATTAAAATGCAATCCAGTGCAAACATGAACTGGAGAAATGCCAATTTCAATGGGATGAGAGTAAGTTTGAACCAAACAATGACAGACATGACTGCAGCAAAACATTGGGCGGCCTTTATCGATGGTTCAGGCTCAGTTGTGGCATATTCTCATGATTAGTAAAAGAAAAACAGAACTCCCTGGACGATAACCGATGTCAACAAAGGAAAATAAAATCCTCCACATCAAGCGCAACATGCCTGTGAGTGAAGCAATTGCAAAAGTCAGGAGAATGAAAAAAATGAAGCGAGGGGTTAAGTGCCAATTTAAATGTGAATCCAAAGGAGGAAGGGTGTAGAATATGTGGAATCCAATCCATTAGAATAATAATGTGAATTTGTAAAATAATGTTTATAGTGGTGTGAAGGAGTTGGTGTACATCTGTCTTCATTGGGGAAGCTGTTTCGAAAGGTGGCAGTCAAGATGCTGGATGCATGGAGATATATTTTTTTTAAATGGTTGAACGAAGTCATTTAAAACTTGTGAAAGTTACAAACCGACATCAAAGTAGTGCTGTGAAGTCTTGAGTTTTTAAATACCCCAAGTACTGATAGACTAACCTATGTTTGATGTGCCAAGTACCAAAATTAGTCTGGTCTGGACATTTCCTTCATCACTCTCTCAATGGTATGAAATAACTTAAGATGAAGATTTCTGGTGTGACATAGGCTGATTAACATAATCCATTGTCTTGTGTTCGGATGATGCATACGGAAAGTCTCATGATCATGTTGGTAGATGACAGTTGGTTTGCACAGCTGTCTTTTTAAATATCAAATTGATTACTGCTTCCAATATGCTTTAGTAAATGTATTCTGAAGACTCATTCTTGTTTGAATTAATGCGTGCTATAGCCACAATGTTAGAACTCCTAAATGATCATAGAAACATAGAAAATAGGTGCAGGAGTAGGCCATTCAGCCCTTCGAGGCAGCACCACCATTCAATATGATCATGGCTGATCATCCAAAATCAGTACCCCGTTCTGGCTTTTGCCCCATATCCCTTGATTCCCTGAGCCCAAAGAGCTAAATCTCATTCATAAATGGCCTACCCCTAGTTCTTAAATTGTGACCCCTGGTTCTGGACTCCCCCAAATCGGGAACATTTTTCTAGCCTGTCCAATCCTTTAAGAATTTTATATGTTTCTATAAGATCCCCTCTCATCCTTCTAAATTCCAGCAAATGCAAACCAGTTGACCCATTCATACATCAGTCCAGCGATCCTGGGAATGAATTTGGTGAACCTATGCTGCACTCCCTCAATAGCAATAATGTCCTTCCTCAAATTAGGAGACCAAAATTGCTTAACAATCTTGATATGTACTTATGAAAGGAGAGCAAAGTGTCTACATGCTGTGTCCCTGAGGAATTTTAGATTTAGAGATACAGTGCAGAAACAGGCCCTTCGGCCCACCGGGTCTGAGCCGCCCAGCGATCCCCGCACACTAACACTATCTTACATCCACTAGGGACAATTTTTATTAACATTTTCCCAGCCAATTAACCTACGTCTTTGGAGTGTGGGAGGAAACCGAAGATCTCGGAGAAAATCCTCGCAGGTCACGGGGAGATCGTACAAACTCCGTATAGACGGCGCCCGTAGTCAGGATCGAACCTGTCTCCAGCGTTGCATTCGCTGTAAGGCAGCAACTCTACCGCTGCGCCACCGTGCTGCCATGTTTGTGAGTTACTTGTATGAACAACAACCTCTCATTGGCATATTTTCTCTTTAATTAGGAAAAACTGCAGAAAATAAAACTGTCGATTGCCAGAACACACATGAAAAGAAAAAGTGAGTTATAAATGCAATGTTTCAATAGACTATGCCTTCTATTGATTATTTTTCTGCAAATAAACTCTTCTACTTTAATTCATGGCTATTAACTTTGTCAAATGATTTCGCTCTATTTGTCTTCCCATCTGGTAAATCATGTCAAATGTCATATTTTTCCAGAATAACAAGTGGTGGTGAAAGAATATTACGTACTTGATCCTTCAGATGTCATTTTACATAAGCTCTTACAAATTCTTAGCATTCGAGCCTTTGGTACTCATTCCACAACTTTTTAGAGCCAAAGTTGAGTCCCAACCACAGCATAATATTTGTAATATTCCTCTGAACATTAGAAATTATTCTTACCTTGGATGCCATTAATGCTTTTCCTCTTCCAAAAATCATTCTTGCTGTTGGTTTTACTACAGTAATGATCCTCCTTTCCACTTTGTGTCTCAGGGGTGTAGACTTGAATGTTTATGGTAAGTAAATAGTTCAGCCTTTGTTTGCTGGATCTGGCTCAACTGCCTTTTATGTTTGATTCACCTGGGTCAAAACCACTTGCTATTGCAGAATCATCCAGTCGAAGCTAAGTCTTTTGGGGTCATCTTTCTCTTTGTCAATGTAACAACTCCTTCAAACATTTATCCAGCTCTTTCCTCCGTTCCATCTGCCTGCTCCTCTGAACATGCATGCAGACCCAAGCCCTTTATTGAGAATAATTTCCTCATGCCTTCTGGCCCCTTTGCCATTAGCCTCAATCTATGTTCCTTGGTTCCTGACCCTCCCTCAATAATAGGATCATTTTTTCTCCAGTTTATACCTTTGATTTTAATGACCTCTGTCATATCAGACAATCTCTCATCGCAAGGTGAACGGCAACCAGTTTATTTGCATAACAAAAGGTTATAATTTAGCAAACCTCTTCAGTGACTTATCTTTCCCAAATTGAGCGATATTCCGGATATTCCAATATTGGACAATATTCCAGTGGTCAAGCAAATGTTTGGCACTGTTTTAATTTACTCATATAATCTAGTACATTAATAAAACCCAGAAAATGCAGTAAAAACTCAGCAAGTAGTGCAGCATCTAAATACATGGTTTATGCTTTGAGTCCAAAAAGAAGCAAAATGTAGTCAAGAATGAACCCGAGTCTCTGGTGCTGTCAGGCAGCAACTCTACTGCCACTGTATCGCCCATGGTGCTCTTGTATGGTATGTAAGTGATCTCTTTGTCACTGTAGGATTCCCCCAGGTGTTCCTGTTTTCACCCATATATCAAGGATTTGTTAGTTGGTAGGTTAATTGGCCGCTGTAAATTATCCCTAGCCGTGGGTGCAGTGGATTTACGAAGGGGGAGGGTTGAGAGCAGCATGCAAAATAGGTTATGCAGAAGCCTGTCAGTATGCTCTTCTCTTGTACATTGACAAAGGGAAAGAAACTTCATAAAGACTGCTTTAGAGCAAACAGATGACTATAAACAACAGGAAAAGGAAAAAAACTGCAGATGCGGGTTAAAATCGAAGGTAGGCACAAAATGCTGGAGTAACTCAGCAGGTCAGGCAGCATCTTGGGAGATTCCTTCTCTCCCGAGATGCTGCCTGACCCACTGAGTTACTCCAGCATTTTGTGTCTATACACAATAGGTGACCCTGTAATAAATATTTTTGGTCCAGATGAACCAAACTGCAGTTGAGCCAGATCCAGCAAGCAATGGCTGGACTATTTGCCATAAACATTCAAGTCTCAAACATTCAACATCCCTCGGAAACATAGTGGAAATGAGGATCATTACCACAGTAAAACCTGAGGCACGAATAATTTTTGGAAGAACAAAAGCATTAGAAAGTTGTGACTCTGGATGCATGAGATTGATGGAATGGCTTGGAAGCCAGTGTGAATGATGGCTCTAGCAGTCATGTGTTGTAAGAGATGAGAGAAATGGTTTGGCACAGCTCTCGGAATACAGTCCAAACAGATGATAAGCCAGATACCAGCTGCAGAACTCACAAATCACTGTTCCTTGGGGCTTGTAATAACAAGGAACTGCAGAAGCTGGTTTATACCAGAGAAAGACATGTATGCCAGAATAATTCAGCAGGTCAGGTAGCATCCCTAAAGAACATGGATAGGCGACGTTTCGGGTTGGAACCCTTCTTCAGACTGATCTGAAGAAGGGTCCCGGCTCAAAAAATCACCTGTCCATGTTCTCCTGGTTTCTGCTGAATTACTCCAGCACTTTGTGTCTTTCCTTGGGGCTTAATGAAAAAGAGCTTACTTATATTTTACAGTTCCTTTTTCTTGCTTTGGTACACGGGAGACCAGTTGCAGTGGCTCTGGTTAGATTTCAAAAGATATTCCTGCAAAGCCTTTAAGGTTATGGATACCAGTGTGCAGGAGGCTTGCTTGTCCTCCAGAATACTTGAGCAACTCTGTGCGTCACACCCTTTGATCTTTTGATCTACTGTGCAAGGGCCCTATTCCTGTAGGCTTGTCTTGTTAATGCATCTCCTTTTCAATTCTATATTTGCTGCATGTCACTCTCCTGTGCTTAAAACTTGCCCTCCATTAATTTATAGTAATATTGTTCCTCTTTCCCCAACTCTAAAATTTGAACCCCTCAATCAGATTTGCTCCATAGCCACAGCAATGACATAGCACGTGAAACTTGTGCAATAGCTGTGATGGGTAATGTTATCTTGTCCCTCTCGTATAGATGAGGCATCTTTGCTGGTTCAATAATGTACCCTGTTCTAATCATGGGATTATCACTAGTTTCACTTCCTTCCCTTGAATTATACATTATCCTCTTTGGATCAGCTCTCTGCTGTCTCATGTATTTTGGGATCTTTAAGATATCTGGAATGCATTGCATGATGCAAGTATAATTTGCTACCTTCTCATGTCCTTTACTCTCCTGATTTGCCATGTACCATATTTGACATCAGCTGTGAGCTATAATTTTGTTTGGATAATATTGAGTGGCTGGAGGCCTTATAATGCATTCTGTTCTATCTGTATTAAGACTAAAATAGACCGCGCACACCTTTTAACTTGTTTTTACCAAAGGTGAGATTTCAATCATATGTCAATATCCAGACTAGTTAGATTTTCCAGTAATCTTATCACTATCCTTGCTTCATTTCACCAGCTGCTTGATTCTCGTGCTTCTGATTGCTTCAATCTTGCATAATTTTTTATCTGAAATTATTTGCTCTTGCTGAAATCCTTTTGCCCTCTTCCTCCCCAACCCCTGTTTGACAATGACAGGCCATTCTTTCCCCCCAAGTTTGGAACTTTTTGACATATGTTCACTGACTTGAAATCAGTGAGTGATTGATTGTTAGATTTTATTTTTGGTCAAACTTCAAAGCTTCTGTGAATCAATTGTCTGTGAATCAAGTGACACCGAGTCCCATGCATTCAGTTTATAAGTTGAAAGTAATTTGCAGTAGTATTAATTTGGGTTGTGTTTTCAAAAAGTAAAAAAGCTTGTGTATAGTTAGGCATCAAAATATTTAAGGAAAGATTATTGATCTTGCTGAAATTGTCTTTAAAACTGAGACTTAATGATGCTTTCTCAAAATTGAAAGCTGCAGTAAATTTTGATAACCTAATGGAATTAGTTTTGGTTTGACCAATTGATTTAAACTATGTTAACAGGAGAATAAATATTTGGTGTCCTTGGATTAAGTACAAATCAGTGAAATGTATGTTCTGATGCTGCACATGATTTAATAATTCTTCAGCCTTTGAACGGGTGTTTAAAATGGACTGTATTCATACAAGTGAGATACAACAAAAATGAATCCTATTGTTAATGAGGATGTGGATGTTTTATTGAATTATCCCATGGGTTTTTCTTTTGATACTTGGAAAACCTCTGGAATGTGGATACTCAATGGATTGGGTGTCAATTTGCTAAAATAATAAAACTAGTGTTCAGTAAAATAATTTTAAACAATGTTGCAGAATTCCAATTCATGATCACTCAAATTGTTGTTTTCAGAAAACAGTGGTGTTTGGATGATTTCGAAATTGGCCGTCCACTGGGAAAGGGTAAATTTGGAAATGTGTACTTGGCCCGTGAACGACAGACCAAATTTATCTTGGCATTAAAAGTACTATTCAAATCTCAACTTGAGAAAGCTGCTGTGGAACACCAACTCAGAAGGGAGGTTGAAATTCAGTCACATCTCAGGTACAGTTCCGAAGATGCATGATTTAAAAAAATATATGTGAACTGACAAACCTATTTATGAACTTCCTGCCCTTGTGGAAACATTGGTGACATGCCTCCACAAATGGATGAAAAATATTCAATTTGTATTTTGATTGGTTTCAAATTTGATCTTGGGTTTTCCCTGAACATTTCACCGGGGGGGGGGGGGGGGGGGGCGCAAGAGAGGGGAATTAAACAGTATCAGATAAAAATACTTGGAGCATGTGAATTTCTTCTTCTTTGTCACTGTTAATAATCAAATTGGTGCTAATTTAACTTCCTGATACTCAAACAGCTCCTGTTAATGGGTCTGTCATGAATTCCGCAAAATTTTAACCCTTCTACTTGATAGAGTTCTGCAGGAGTAGTTCTTTATCCTTGAAAGTAATGAATGAGTAAACATTTCCTAATCTCTAGCCAATTAGAAATGATAATACGCATAATTCTTGATCTAGAGGAGCAATAAAGTAGAGTTGCATCACCTGCCGCTCATAGCTTCAAGTTTCTGTTCTGCTAGTTTGTGTGTCTGAGGAAATGTTAATTTCAGTACAGGCTTGTGCATGTTCAGAAACATTCTTGTGTAATGCAACACCCTGTGGTTGAATAAAGTACTGCAATTAGATTGTGTCATAAGGCATTGGAACATAATTAGTCCATTCAGCCTATTAAGTCTGGTCTGCCATTTGATCATGGCTGATCTATTTTGCCTCAATTCCATTCTCCTGCCTTCTCTCCATTACTATTGATGCACTTACTAATCAAGAACCTATCAATCTCTGCTTTTTAAAAATAAAAATAAAAACTTTACCTGCATTGTTATCTGTGGCAATGAATTCCCCAGATTCACCTCCCTCTAGCTAAAGAAATTCCTCCATCTCCATTCTAAAGGTGATACTTTTTATTCTGAAGCTGGACCCTGTGGTACTAGACACTCCCACTACTGGAAACATCCCCTCCACATCCATTCTATCTTGTTGGCTTTTCATTAAAAGGTAGGTTTCATTAAGATCAACCTCATCTTTCTAAACTCCAGCAAGTACAAGCCCAAACCCATCAAACACTGTTAATGTAATCACCCCAAGGATCATTCTTGTAAACCTCTGGACCCTGTCCAACACCAGTATATCATTCCCTGGATATGGGGCCCCAATATTAATTGCTAGAGATCAGACCTTTAGCAGTTAATTGGTGAAGGGCAAAGATACCTTTGTGAATTACCTGGATGTTAAAAAAAACAGATGTCATGATGAATATTAGCCATTTTATGTTTCATTGATTTGCAATTCGATAAAGAAATCCAGCATACAGTAATAGCCAGTTGGTAAGATTAGTTTGTCCCTCTTTAAACTTGTTTCTTCATTTGGCTAAACTATTAATTGCTAGAGTTTTGTCCCTTTTTACTGGGTTCGCAAAAAGCAGTGGGAACTAAAGAAAATGCAAGACAACCAACATGTTCCAATGTTAAACAGTCTGATTGGTTACATGCTATTGTCTTGGTTTGGATGTATCAGATCCTTTGTCTTGAAGCTTTGGGGAATTCTTGGTTATACTGGTTAGTATTTGCCTTAGAATGCCATGATTGCTGCTGTAGTTATTGGTGTACCTGGGAGACTGGTGATTTGAAGCAATTGCACTAATTGCATCTCCAGATTGAAACAGCAATAACTGCGATTTTTTGGTTAATTCCTTGGAGTTGAGAGAAAATGATAGTCTCTGCATACATTGGTAGAATTAAATTATGGAGAAATCCATGATGAAATGTAATACCATTATTTTACCAAATGTCACAATTAATTCTCATGAAACCCGTGTTCATCTATTTGTTTAAGGAATATATTATTGTTTAATGAATATCTTCAATTTGGTAGCACTGTTTCAAAAATGCTATATTTCTAAGCTAAATTTCCCATTCAAAAAGTGTTGAGATTTGCTGTTCAAAATTGAGGTCCGTGTGTGCAAATACTAATATCCTTTGGAAGCTGTGCATGTTTTTCCTTGGAACCGGACAGTATGTGAATGGCTGTGCTAACCATGATGCCAATGTAACTGATCTCATCTATCAGCACATGGCCTATATCCCTCTAGCCCTGCCTGTTCATATCTGCTTAAATAGCTCTTAAACATTGCTATTGTTTCTATCTCTTTGAATGGATAACTTTTTCTTTTCTTTCCACAGACATACCAATATTTTGAGGCTATTTGGTTACTTCCATGATACTTCCAGAGTTTATTTGATATTGGAGTATGCTCCTCGTGGTGAACTTTACAAAGAGCTGCAGAAATGTGGGAAGTTTGATGATGGGCGAAGTGCTACAGTATGAGATGACTACTTGTCCTTATGCAATTTTGTATTTTGGGCTGAATGATATGGTGCTTGCTTTCAAAACATACGCAAGTCTAGTTGTGTTTTTCGTGTTTTGCATTTTTCTAGTATCCGATGTTTTTGCCTTGATTATTCTACAAGTAGGCTAAAATATCATTCCCTGAGAAGTATCCTAATCCCTGACCTTCTGCGTAGCTGATTTGCAGTTGGCACTGACTGGCTGACCGGCATTTTGATGGTTTGTTCCTTTGTTCAGTAAATGTTAGCTCGTGGCACGTCTTTTTTTGTGTTTTTAACTCTGCGCTAGTCATGGCACAAAGTGAAACTTGCTGTAATACAAATAGTCACCAGTTAATGGTAGTGTTTGCTTCACTATCATGATATGCTGTGCTTCAATATACACAGCTTTCAGATATCCCATATCCTTTCTTTTCAATAGTCAGAAATGAGAATTTTGAACGCTATCATTAAATCTCTAGAATTTGTTCCGCTGAGCTGGAGAATTCTGAAGATTTGTCAACCCCTTTCACCCTATTTCATTCCTGTATGTCCTACCCATTATTCAGAATGGCCCTAACTTCTAGAGTTCGCCAAGGTAAATATCCTTCTGGTATCTGTCAACCACTCATTGAGTTTAGAACAATGGACAACTTCATTCAAATTCAGAGGCCAAGACAACTTGGTCTCTTATAACAGACTGTTATCACACACTGTTTAAATTGTCACTGCAATCCATCTGTAACAAGTAATCTTCATTGTGTACAATGGTGAGTTTACTTGCTCATGCACCCAGTGCGATGTCACAAGGGCCTTGTATAATTGTATGGCATCTTTAATCTTGCAATAAAATCCACTTACAGTAGAGGCCATTATACCATTTGCATATCTGTATGTTAACTATTGGTGACCTTTGGATGGGGACTTCCAAACTCCTTTAGACACTTTCAATCTTTCAACATTTATGCAATTATGATCAAATGTTTAGTTTTGGAGTGGAGGAAGGTGGATGATTCTCAAAATCACCATTGGACTTTTGCTTTTTCAGGTTGTGTACATTAATAGCTTCAGGTGCACAATGGACAGTTTACAGTATACAAATGAGAACTAGAGTATATGATATACTGAAAGGGCATTAGCTCGTGGGATGGAGTTTAAATGGCAGGAAGAATAATGTGGTACAAAGGGCTGATATCAAGAGATGCATGGACAGTCGTACATCCCCTTGACTCAAACTCAGGGGGTATAGGGTTTAGATTGCAAAATTGAGGAAATTAGAAACTTGCCTGTAATCTGGTTTGTCCATTTCTGGTTGGCATACTTCAAGGACATGAAAGCTTTTGAGGTGACAGGATTTATTGAAATGACTCTAGGATTGAGGAAGTTAGAGGGGGGTTGTTGAAGCTGGGAGTAGTCTCCTTTGGGGGAACTCCAATAAAGGAAATGCAGGTTGTTTCCATTGAAGGAAAGTAGAGCTATTTGTTTTGGCCAAAGTCATGCATTAGGTGCTCTGCTTATTGTTTACACTCCATGTGCTGTCTTTTTACTACCTGTTTTGGATTTATATCTATCCAGCAAAGTTTGCTTTTTAATTGGCCCCACAAACCTGCACCAAAAGGTTACACTTTAGTCATAATGAACCAAATGACTTTTTCCCTTGTTCTTGATTTTTTTCAAATGACCATTTATAAATGTTTGTGGTTATTTGTGTATTGCTCAGTTAATAACTTGGTACTCTGATTTTTCTTTGTAGTATATGTCTGAGCTGGCTGATGCACTTGTATATTGCCATTCAAAGAAAGTGATTCATAGAGATATTAAGCCAGAAAATCTACTGCTCGGGGCAAATGGAGAATTGAAGATTGCTGATTTTGGATGGTCTGTGCATGCTCCTGCATCCAGGTGCTATATTTTATTTCCATTCAAGTAGGAAAGACTTGTGTACTTCACTTTTTTAATCTGCCTAATCTTTCCTGAGGAAACTTGGCTTTTTAATAAATAACGGTATTTAAATTGGACCAAAGCATGTTCAGGTCATTATGAGCTTGTTTTTGTGTACTAATTATGAAATTTCTTAAACTGGTTTATAAATTTATGAGTTAACTGTTTACAGCAATAGGTTGTTAAACTCTGAGCCATTGTGTTGTGAATTTGTGGTCAACATTTGTTGGGGAGATTCCATGTTTTTTTGCCATGGCTCCAGGAAGCCTCTTACTTATCCAACCACTTTGTAGTGATTTGATATTGTGGTGTCTGTGGGTGTGATTTTATTTATTTCATATCTGCTCCATTATTATTACACCTTGCCAAAGGGGAATGAATGTTCCCGTAGTTTCCTTTTGCCCAGAAAAGGCAACCAATAATTAAGGGGAACTTCCCAAATCCATGCAGGGAGTTTCTAAATGTATGTGATTTCATTCCTTGGATATTCCATGCAATAAATTGCAGTGATTGTTTCAGTTGATGGCTTTCTTCCCACTAATTTCCAACGGTGTCCTTGTGTAACAGACTTCCATAGACACTTTTACCTAGACCACTATTGCCATGGCTAATCGGCACTTTAAAAACCATACATTTAACAGGACAATCGTATAAAGGATACTTTTCTGCATAGATGGTATATTGAATCAAACAGCTGTCACCTGCTCTGCTGCTATTGTGCATGTACCAATTTAAGTATTAGACCTGTGCTTTCTTAAAAAAAATTGCTTCATGTGCTGCATCAATAAAATCAGCTGAAAGTTAGGAGGGGGGGGGAAGGGTGGATATTTTTTCAGCCCATGCCTTTGGTTTTTGTACTAATGCTGATTTGGAAAGCAAAATTAGTTTGTGTGGATTATTTGCTTACATTCAAGATATGAGGCAAATGAGGGATATTACACTTGCCTATCTTTTTTTTGTCATATAGTTATGCATTTTGAAACTGCTAAAAATTATTGATGCATGAAATATATTAAAATATACATATGCTACTTTTAGGAGAGCAACACTATGTGGAACCTTGGACTACCTGCCACCAGAGATGATCGAGGGAAAAATGCATGATGAGAATGTTGACCTTTGGAGCCTTGGTGTTCTGTGTTATGAATTTTTAGTAGGCCGTCCTCCATTTGAAGCAGCTGATCGCCAAGACACCTTTAGGAGAATATCTAAAGTAAGTAAATGGGGTAAACCAGTTACAAGCAGTGACCAGTTGTTTTTCTAATTGCTTCAAGGTCCTGTTCAGTTTTCAGATGGGAATTTTGTGATCTGTGTAGCATAAGTGGCATTCCTAATTAAAGATTATGATTATGATTCTTAATTGTGGAATTTCAGTTTACTCACCAGTTATTGTCCCTTGATTTCACTTGGGTGTTGCAATTAACTTTATCCATATCTTTATATTCACCATGTTACTTCAATAAGTGATTGTGTGCTCCTTTCCAGTTCAGGAATTGAATCAGAAACTTTGAACTCTAGCTGATTGGTAAATGTTTTTGTAGGAAAATAACTGCAGATGCTGGTACAAATCGAAGGTATTTATTCACAAAATGCTGGAGTAACTCAGCAGGTCAGGCAGCATCTCGGGAGAGAAGGAATGGGTATATTAATGGGTAAATGTTTTTATATTCCTGGATTAGGAAGGAGAAAAATCGACTTGATTTGCTATCTGGATTTGCGTTTGGGTAGTGCAGACACTCCAGTACACCTTGCGCAAGTCCGAATCACTTTAAAATTAGGTGCTGACGGCGTTGGTCTGCGCAAGCAAGCCCTTCACCAGCTGTTGTGCTGTCTAGTTGACTTGGCTGTTGTTGTGGCTCATGTTGTAGCCCCTGGCTGACAGCACTTTCAGGCTGCTGCCACCAACAGGACGCACTCTTTCACAATAGGGCTCCCTCCCCAGCCGCTGTTACTTCCTGTCGGCAATCATTTCGTCCACTGCCTCCTCCCATTGCTTTGCCCACTCTGCTGCTCCACTGCCACCTCCCCAGAGTCCAAGGTGACTATACAATATCTGATTGCTGTATTATCCTGATCCAGGATACAATCAATCCCCCATGGTCCCACAACTCCTCCGTAGTGCCAGTGAACATTGCTTGCTCTTTTTTCGAGGGACTCCCGGGCACAGACATAACCCCAGTAAAGGGGCACTCAGTCAGCCTGTGCAGAGTCCATGTCACTATGGCACCTTCTGACCCACGTGGAAGGACTCACTGGTGCACCTTGTGGAAGAGGTCAGCCTGTAGTCCAATGCTATTTGCAATCTCTTTCCATATCCAAGCTTAAACGGTAGTTGGAAATAACCAATTTTTTAACTTTAGAAGGTGTTAAAGGAAGAATTGTGGTAAAATGTTTTTACTGGGCAAAATGTGAAATTCTCAATGCTGCAGAATTTTTTTGTTTTCAATGATTGCTAATTGTAGTTAACATTTTTTTTCAGGTTGACCTTAAATTTCCATCCTTCGTATCAGAGGGTGCAAAGGATCTAATTAGTAGATTGCTTAAGCATAACCCCAAACAACGGCTGCCACTGAAGGGTGTACTTGAACATTCATGGGTGGTTAACAATTCCACTAAACCAAGCACTCAGAAAAAAGGCCCTTTGTCGTCATCTAATCCCAATCCTTAAACCAGGAAGGTATGGTAAAGATGCTGGGAGTGGGACTTTGCAGTGCAATGACCAATTTTCTTACTGCCTGCAGCCACTATTTAGTCTGGTTTGGGAGGTTTGGAAATTACCATTGCTATTTCCACAGACAAATCTGGCTTGAAGAGAATTGGTGAATTTCTGAATTTGCCCATTACAATGTAAAATGTGGGATTAAGTAGAATTCTCTTCAACCCTACTGTGATGTTTTATATGGCATTCTGTTTACTGTAAATATCTATACACGTGACTGTAATAACTCCAAATTGATCTTGAATCCCCAAAACGACATTGCTGTTCAAAAGGTGTGTATGATTGCATCAGTTCTGGTTTGTGTTAAGCCTGTTGAGTTTAATGAAATAAATGCAGGGTTGAATTCTGACTTGGACTGGTTGTTAAAATGGGGGAAATCTGTGCGCTGATGTATGGTGAGTGAGTTTGTATGTTTCAGTCTCCCTTTTCCCACTAATTTATTTTGCTTGTTGCCTGAAGTCAGTTTTTTGGATTGTTTAGTTTATGTTAATCTCTCAGGTTACACAAATACAATTAGGATCATCATTATTGAGCATGGTATTTGTTAAACATGGATTCTTTTAAACTGAACACCTTGTGCATCTTGAAACAATTGCACATTGAACTCTGTAAATGGAAAAAATTGATCTATCAAAAGATTGCAGTTTCAAGACTAGTATTGATTTTCTTGTAATTTCTTGATCCATGTAGAAGCTTATTTTAGTAATGTGTACAATGAATCGCTGGATATTGAAATCATAGCTGTAAAATAAAGACTTGCCTTTTTGAAATTAACTTTCTTTACTGTTTTCGTTTACCATTTCACCTTTCGGACTTGAACACTCATTTCCCTTTAGATGTCTTTACTGACTTGTTTTATATGTATGGCTAAAATGGGAAAACCTACTCTGGAATAGATGTGAGACAGGCAGTTTAACTGCCATCCACCAAACATTGTGTACAATCTTAATATACTAAAACTCAGAAGAGTATATATGTTTGTAACAGTGATTTCGGCTGATTACGGCAAAACGGTAAACCGTAGCGCCACGATTTTTGCACCGCCTAATCACACCGCTGGACGGTTGCCGAAAATGATGTTTTTATTTAATTCGGTCCTATATTTTTTACGTTAGAGGTTTAAAAGTCAAAACTTTTGTTCTCAGTTATTTCGTTTCGGCTGATTTCGGCAAAAACGGTGAACCGTAGCGCCACGTTTTTTGTACCGCCTTAATCACCACGCTGAACGCTGCTGGAAAATGATATTTTTATTTGATTCGGTCGTGTATTTTTTAAGTTAGAGGTTTTAGTAAATAAATAAAAAATCCAGCCGTTTTTTCCATGGCCTTCAGCGTGTGACGTCAAAATGCCCATGTGACAAGAGCTCGTGCAACCCCCCTCCTGCTGATTTATTGAAGGCTTTCAGCGTGGTGCGTATGGGCTCCCCTCTCCTCTCTCCCTTTGCTTCTCTCCTCTCTCCCACACTCAGGAGACCCTCTTCCCGCTATCCCCCCCCCCGGACCCTTCACTGATGCGCTTCCCCCCCCCCCCCCCCCCCGGACCTTTCACTGATGCGCACCCCCGCCCTCCACCACCCCCGGACCTTTCACTAATGCGCTTCCCCCCCCCCCCCCTGGGAGCTTTCACTGATGCCCTCCCCCCCCCCCCCCCCCCGGACCTGTTGGTGCTGGGGGAAAGAGAGAATAGGGGAAAGGGGTGTGCTGGGGAAAGGGGGGGTGGGGGAGAGAGAATGGTGGCGGGGTCTGAGAATGGGGACTGGGGAGGGGGACAACAGGGGTCGTCCGGAGGGGGCTTGGTGGTGGGGGAAAGAGGGGTACTGGGAAAAGGGGAGGTTGTGGGGAAAGGGGGTGTGGGGAGAGTAAGATTGGGGTTGGGGGAGGAGAGAATGGGGGTGTGGGAATGGCTAGTGTTAACTAAAATGGAACTGTCTGTAGGCAGGAGCTGAAGATGATGGTTTACACCAAAGACAGTCACGAAATGCTGGAGTAACTCAGCGAGACAGGCAGCACCTGTGGAAATAAGGAACGGGTGATGTTTTGGGTCGAGCTTGAAGGGTCTTGACCCCAAACCACCCCTTCCTTCTCGAGTGAGAGGTGCTGCATGTCCCGATGAGTCATTCCAGCATTTTGTGTCTATCTTTGGAACTCTATCTTATCACATCCAGGCTGGGTAATTTGTAAACATAAATATATCAAATTAAAACTCACTGGCTTTCACAGTGAAATTTCATGAAAAGGTACATGAAGGGTCATTAAATCATAAATTGAGTCTTAAAACTCAACAATGTATTATTGACATTGCATGGTACTATTGCACTTAAAGCAATGTAAATGGGTGTCTGTGGTCTATAAATTGGCCTAAACCTGTCTTTTGCATTTGATCTGCAGCAAAACCTTTGTACAAATATGAAGGAAATCAATTTCAAAATTATGGCCAAACACTATTTCAATAAAAAGAGAACAACTTTTATTTACAGATGCCCAACTTGTTTACACTTTCAAATTTATACAGTTCACATATAAATTTACTGTACAGGTAGTTTCATTTGTATTTCAAACCAGTCAACTTTTGAAAATAATGCTATCTTGACATTAATAACAAGTACATGATTTTTTTGATTTTGTGTAAACAATCCAAACAGCAAAGTTTGATAAGATACCAATTCACCAAAGTGGATATAAATAAAACATTGTACAACAAACTTGATTCGACCATTGCTTAAGCATTTGCCATGCCAAAATTATTGAACTGTCGAGAAGTCAACTACTTTAATTTTAAAGTCCAACCACCAGCTTTATTTAAAATGCATAGTAAAACCCTTGTTTTTCATGAGCTGGTTAGATGCTATTGGGCCATTATTTAATGACTTGGAGATTATTGCTAGTACAGCATGCTGTTTGACACTTATTGGTGTGCTAGGCTTATAATCCCTTAATACAAATGCCTTATTGTGCATGGTTGTTTTCGTTGTGCTGTCTGAAAATTATTCTTTGTTAATGGCAATGATAAAACAATCCTGACCATATGGATCCTGGAGAAGATAGGAAGAAAAAATTATATCTGATTTTAATGCAATAAAACTTCACATCTAGTGAAGCATTGGGTAAACTGGTTAGTTAATTAAATAATTCTTTCTGAAATGAAGGCAGGTTTTTTTATGGTTGACTCTTCTATTTTTTGAGATGCAAAGAAATCTTAAACTGCCCACTGTCCTCTTAAGGGTTATAATTTCCATGACACCTCAGCAGTGATGTGCCTTTATAAGCTCCCACTAAAGATTGAAGCTAGAACACTTCCAGTGTGACCATTCAGGATTTTGGTGCTGGTTGTTTAAAATAGCTGAGTAAAGTGGCATGGAATTGAGTTAGCCATCACCCAAGTTGTTGAATCAGATGGATCAACCTGTCAAATTTCTCCATTTACTTTGGAAATGGCTTTTTTTTGCTCATTCTGTTTTAATGTTTAGTGGTACAGCATGGAAACTAGCCCTTCAGCCCAGAGTCCACTGATCATCAATCACCCTTTACACGAATTCTGTTAACCTACCTTCTCATCTACTCCCTACACATTAAGGATAATTGTAAAGACAAATTAACGTACAAGCCTGTATGACTTTGGAATGTGGGAAGAAATTTGTGCATTCACAGGGAGAACATACGAACTCTGCACTGACCGCACTTGAGGTCAGGATTGAACCCAGGCCTCTGGCATTGAGGCAGCAACTGTGCCGCCCTCTAGATTAGTGTCAGCAGCAGCTAAATGTTAAGGCTGACTAAAGTTTTGCTTGGTAGTACATTTTCTGAAAAGGTCAATTATTTGAATTTAGGAATTGGTGTTTAATATTACTAAAGTTTAAATGGGGCCACATTTTGTTCATGGGTTGTGGATGTTGCATTTATTGTCCATCCCTAATTGCCACTGAACTGAGGCAGATTAACAAAGCAAACAAATGGGTGGTTTTGGAGTTGCATTTAGGCCAGATCAGGTAAGGATGGTATTTTCCTTGAGTATTGGTGAACAAGATCGGGTGGCGCCAGCAATGGCTGCCCTGCGGGGAATTGGGAGAAACTTTTTCTAATCTCTTACCTCGATGGAGATGCGATTTAAATATTACTTTTTTTTCCCGTATTGTATCTCCATCCGCACTGCGGCCTAACATCGAGGAGTTGGCGGCCTGTGCTGGAAACTGATTTTGATTGCTCCACCGTGGTCGCCTGCAGACTTACCATCGCGGACCTCGCCATCCCTTTGCTGGGGTCGACCTTGGAGCTCCAACTGTGGGTGCTTGCGGACTTAACATCACGGAGCCCGCGGTCTCTGGTTGAAGACCAACTTCGGGAACTCCAAGCCACGGGACAATAAAGAGGAAGAAGATGGGACTTTTTTGCCTTCCATCACAGTGAGGACTGTGGTGGATGTTTATGTTAATTTTTATGTAGTTGTCTGTCTTGTTGCTTTTTCCCCCCTATGGCTATATGGTAATTTGCATATCACTCTACCTTAATTGGCACATGTGACAATAAACGATCTTTGAGAGGAGAGCTTGATCTTTTCAGGAATGTTCTCAAGCATTTAAGGAACACCAGCTGGGGCATTATGGAACTGAGCAACTACCTGCAATGTGGGATAGGCACAAAGTTTGCACATGCTGGTGGTGTCAAACTTTCCTGATCAATTATCTAGATTTTCAGGATCAAAGCAGTATTTTAAATTTAATTAAACTGACTATTTCTAGTACCTTATTTGAGAGAGAAAATTAAAGTTGTATTTTCATCAATGCCCTCTATTACTTTGACACATTTTCTCATTTTGCCTGAAAACAATAGGCACAAATTTCCATGGGCTAAATGAGAAATTCAAACAGCCTCCTGTCATGTCTGCCTTGCATTTAAGTTGAGCGTTGAGAAAATTAGCAAGAGGGCTGTTCAAGTAGATCATCAGGGAACGGCTAGCTATAGGAATGAGTAATATGGTGTTCTTAAAACAGCCAGATTATTGCATTTATGAATAAACCTATGAAAGCCATTTAAAAAAATACCATTTATAATAAATATGCCCAACAAAATGGAGTTTCCTTTTAGTCTTCAAGAATCATGGCAAAGCAAGCAATTCTGTTCCCTCCATTCAGATTATCCATTTGTCATTATTATGGTGCCTTGTGTAACTTATAAATATAGTCACAAGCACCATAAATTGCAGGTAAGCCGCATGGAATTTGTCACCAGGATTAATTTTACCCAGCAGCTGCTGTTGTCCTGCATGGTGCTCAAGTTAAGGCAGAATTTCAGCATTTAGTGCCAATAAATTTCAAACAGTGAACATGCCTGAGGCTTGGAGGGTGACAGAGTAGGTTTCACTGTATTACACTCATACTTCACATCTATCCTTGTGTCCTTAGAACGGGATTCCTCAGTAGTTCTTCATGGTTTGGAAGGAGAAGCTTTAAAAAGTCCCATCTTGCGAAAGTACCTCACTAATAGTGGCACAGAAATCAAGGTAATGCTCATTCGTACTGGGGCAAAGACCTTGTGAACGGCGTAGGCTATTACAAAGGCACTGGTTCCAGCTGCCATCCTGGACTGCACCACTGTTTCATTAAATCCCATCTTGTAAAGGATTGAAGTTACATCCACACCACTGAGGGGGAAAAAAAAAAAACGCATCATGTAACGCAGGAGGATAATTAAATGGTAAAGAATAAAAAATGCTTATTACTCAGAGGGCAGACAGCGTCTCCGACAATTGAAACATTTTCCAGTGTCTTGTCTTATGATTAGAAATCTTTAAAAGATTTGGACTTGAACCATAAGAGCAGAATTAGGCCATTCAGCCCATCAAGTCTACACCATTCCATCATGGCTGATCTATTTTCCCCCTCTCTTTCCTCTTCTTCTGCCCTCTCCCCATAACCTTATATGAATTTACTAATCGAGAACTTATCAATCTCAGCTTTAAATATACCCAATGTCGGCCTCCACAGATTCACCAACCTCTGGCTAAATAAATTCCTCCTCATCTCCATTATAAAAGGTATATAAACTTGGAGCTAATTTAATTTATTTTGATCACAAAGTACTGGACAAGACAGATTACGTTTTGAGTCAGGACCTTCCTTCAGGCTGATTTCGTGGAGGGGAGAAAACTAGGAAAAGCAGGAGAGGAAAGGGAAATGTAAGAGCTTGCACGTGGGAATTGGCGGGTATGTGGAGATTGTAACACAAGTCTGGAGGTGAAGTGGAGATGGAATTGCAGATGAGGACGATGGGGAGTGAAGTTCTAGAACCATTGGGAGGGATAGTGGTGGAAGGGGGGGAATTTGGAATTGAAAGGCAAGGAAACATGAGTAGATGGAGTATGGGAAAGGAACTGGTTGATGGGCAGGGGAGCAGAAAGAAAAATTTGCAGCTGCCCACAATCTATTTTGATGTACTGATATTTATTATCCAGATTTGTGAACCTTTTCTTTGGCAATAATTGAAATGTGACAGGAACATTTAAAACCCTATAAAAATCACATATTTCCATGACTAATTAATGCAGTAAGCACTTGAAACGTTAAGCGTTACTGTCAAACCTCCCTATTTGCAAAAAGTGAAGATACTTGGCTCTAGTACAGTGTTTCACTCATTATTGGCCCCATTTCGATGATTAAGGACCTACATTTTACCTTCCTCAAAACCTCAAATACAAATTGGGCTTTATTTCCTCAGTAAGGAAATTACACCATAGATGTAAATGGATGAATTTGGATTCCTTCAAATTTGGCACTCAAAACAAGGACTAAACCAATCTAAATGTATCACTTTATATTGATAAGCAATAAGATGTCTCTGGTTTCTTTCATCTAACTGCTTAGACTTTAAGTACAATGTCACTTTTCACTACTGACTTGCAATAGATCCTTGTACAATCTCCCTCTACCAAATATAAAATTTCTAAGTTATAGTGCTTATTTTATATCCAACTCACATATTTTTGGTTTATCGGTTTTGTATTCAAGTAGTAATAGAATATTTCTCATTTCCACCACTGTGTCAACACACAATTCCAGCTCAGGCCAAAATGCACAACAAACTTTAACTAGAGCCCTGCTATTTTTCTCTGTCTCAATGTTAAATTTATTACGCAGTCAGTTCTATGGTCTTTCAAACTGAAGATTCCAGAACTTGGAGTCAGCTGCTTTTATTCACATAAAGGATAAATTGCAACCAAAAGACAGTTTAATTTGTTGACAAGCTAGAGTGGGAATAGAACAGTGAAAGCGAAGTTAATTAATGTGAAAGAATTTTGCCGAGGAAGTCCCAGGAAAGGAAGTTAGATTGAAAGAACAGTGCTCCCAAGTTAATGAAACCAGCTCAGATTTACTTCTACAATATTCAAACACAATGTTATAAAACACATGATATAATTTGCACTGTGATTGTAGCGCTGGGAGTTCTGCTACAATGCAATAGTTGTGTTTTTAAGGAACACAACTTGTTGTTATAGAAAATCATGCTGGAAAACAATTGTGTCATTGGCAAAATGGGGATTAGTGCAAGAGCATTTCAAACTCGTAATGACAGTTTCTTTCCCCACTGGATTTTCACAAATAAGAAGCATTTTTAATAGCTTTGTGTATTTTTGTTACTGGAAACAAAAAGTACTGAAGGCTGTGTGTTACATTGTTTATAGAGTATCATTGCACAAGTATAATTGCCAGTGTGGATTGCTTGTCCGTTTCAGTGACTGTCAGTTTCTGTGCTCTAAGAGATAATGGTGTCTGATCACTGGGGGGGGGGGGGTTAAATGGAAACATTTTCTCCCTTTAACTTCTTTTTTCAGCGAGAGCTTTTTTCTGCTGACCAATCTCCAAAGTAACTTGACAGCAGTTTTATCCAATCTGTGGTATGGAAACACGCATTATAGCAGAACTACCTATTTGTAACTTGGTTGCGCTTAAATTAATAGCTCATTCAGAGTTGGCACATAGGCACTTTAGACTGAAGGGGCACCTACTGCATGCTATGATATGGACGTAGGCAGAAATACATGAATACAATTAAAGGTATACCAGTCATGATCAAAGATACTTTCAATTCAAATGGTACTCTCTCACTGGATGAATTTAAAAGAGAGTTAGATAGAGCTCTAGCGGAATCAATGGATATGGGGAGAAGGCAGGCACGGGTTACTGATTGTGGATGATAAGCCATGATCACAATGAATGGCAGTGCTGGCTCGAAGGGACAAATGGCCTCCTGCACCTATTTTCTATGTTTCTGGTGTTAATTATAATATCCATTACAGTGACTGAGAATCCTATTTTATATTATTCCTGACATTTTGAACAGAATATAGAGCAGGCTATTGACTTGTTATTACATCTCATTGCTGCATGTGAGATCTTATGGACATTTTCTTCTGTAGCAGTTAATCCATTCCACCTCATACTAATTAATCATACAAACCACTTTGAAAATATTGTGATGACTAAATGCAATAGAATTTAGTCACTTAATATTTCTTAGAAGCATTCATAAATTTGCATTACTTCATAAAAAAAGGACAATAATTGATTTAAAACAGACATGCAAAATAAGTTTGCATATTTTATCAGCATTTGAATAACAATTTTCTTTAATAAGCTATTTTCTTAATGTTTTAAGTTTAGCCATTGGTATATATTGTTGTGATTGGTTCAATTTTAAATGTTATTAATTATTGCTAAATCAGCTGATTTCCACAAGGTGTTTAGAGATACAGCACGGAAACTGGCTCTTCGGCCCTTCGTGTCCTCACTGACCAGTGATTCCTACACACTAGGGACAATTTACAATTTTACCAAGCCAATTAGCCCACAAATCTGTACATCTTTGGAGTGTGGGAGGAAATCAGTGCACCCGGAGAAAACCCATGCAGGTCACAGGGAGAATGTACAAACTCCGTACACACAGAACCCATAGTCAGGATTGAACCCGGTCCCTGGCGTTGTAAGGCAGCCACCGTGCCGCCTGTGCTCTGAAACACCTGATCAAGGAAGTGGAAGTTTGTTTAATTTTTGGATAGAATGGGAGAAGAAGAGAATGGATGCACTAAATTAAATGACAGCTCAATAGTCTAACAATCTGGTAGAATAACTTAGAAAATGCTCATTTTTTTCACCGACAATGGCACAAGCATCTTTTATTCCAACTCTGACGAGATGCAGTCACTGATAAAAGAGCTTAAAAAGAAATCATGGACTTAGGGTAACATGAGATTCAGGACTCGACCTTATGATTATTTAGTTTTTAGTCTTTAACCCACTCAAACCAGTGTGAATTGGGTTGGAAATGTAGGGGAAGTTGTTATAACTTTGTTATTCTTTCCAGAGCAGTTGATAAAGATTCTCAAGCACCACCCCTTTGGTGGCTGGGAACAGATTGAGAACAAAGCATAGAATTGACAGAAATGTCCTCAAGCAGAAAGAAGCTGAATATAAGCAACTGCAGTGTCCCATTAAATTATCTTTAATCTATTAAGAGCTAAAGTCTGTAAAAAGTGCCAGATAAAATGTGTTGAAGTTTTAGTTATCACCAAGAGCAATATAGATCCTCCCATCATGATTAAAATTAGGCGACTTCCAAACTAGCAATATGTGTAGTTTCACATATCTTGTGATGCAGTCCACATGCCTTCCTACCAGAACAGACATTTTATTTAGCAGGAGTGAATGGATTGTAGCAAAACAACCAAGGCATGCCAAATGGAAGATATTATCATATCAAAGTTAAAACTGTCACGACAAGTCTAAAATGCAAAAATAGAAATTCAGAAATGATGGACGAACTGCTCTAAATAAATTATGCTGCAAGACACATAAGGTACAATCAATGAAGGAGACAAATTCTATCCTGTTACAACATTGAGTTAGAATAAAAATATGCAGTATTATTATCTCACCCTTCTGAAAATGGCTACCAGATTCCTGGAAATCAGCTCAGCCAAATTGTGCTGATAGAATCGGGATGGAAACTGGAAAATAGATTTGTATTCCCCAGATTCCTTTGAATAGCAACTAAATTTTGCACCTATTCAACCTAACCCGCCCATCATTACGTAGATTTTTACATCTGTGTTTTAAATCTAGTACTGTATTTTAAAACTGTTTAAAGCTAGTTTTACATCTGCACTGTTAATCCATTTATAAGATTTTATTAGAGGAAGAAAGTACTAGTATTTTAAACAGTACAAATAAAAATATTTTTAAAGCAAGCTCATCTGAAGGAGGGTCTCGATCTAAAACATCACCCATTCCTTCTCTCCAGAGATGCTGCCTGTCCCGCTGAGTAACTCCAGCTTGTGTCATCTTCAAGAACATTTATTCCACAGAGTTACTAACGATGTACTAGTTTTGAAATCACAATTATGCTCTGTAGTCGAAAATGGCAGCTAACTTCGTTCACAGGCTACCATACAACTAAATTAAATGAATATCCAGATTTTATAACGTTAATTATAGTCAAAGACTCAATTAGTAGAATACTGGTCAAGACATGAAGATAAATATTTGGGCTAAAATAAAACTACCATTTGGTGCAATGTTTCTATGTGCTACACAATCAAATTTAATCACAGAATGATCACTGGAAGCCTTTGCGTTTTTGCTCTGTCAGTAACTCACTTCCATATCTGGGATAGGGGGAAGCAAACGCCGTGAGGAAACCCACGCTGTCAGGGAGAACGTGCAAACACCACACAGACCACCAAAGGTCAGGATTGAACCCAAATCACTGGAGCGGCGGTGAGGCAGCCGATCATTGTGCTGCTCTTAATAGTATGTTTATGTATATTTTCTCACCGTCCCACCATGTCCTTGCATTTTCAACGCCACTATGTCCCAAGCTCTTGTTGACATTTGGAAATAAAGTGGCATCCCCTCTCCCCCATATACCTCGTTGACACAAATTCCCTCATCTCTCCGCCACATTTGACAGATCCTGGACCACAACCCCTACATTGCCTATCCAACAAATTCTTATTCTCACTGGGTTATCTCTCTGAACCTCACCCCGACAGCTTCTCTGACTTTGCAAACCCCTACTCCATCACTTCACAGACTGAATCTCACCCCACCCTGCCCCAAGTATCTACTCATCACTTCACATCCCACCCCTTCAAATAAGAGTTCTAGTCTCTGCAACAAACCTGAACCAGCTGCTGGCTTTTCCTTACGTGTGCGTTTTAAGTGTGCAGATGCTGTCAGCAGCTTGTGATACAATACTTGCTGAAACAAGACACTCACCTAGGCTACGTTAGCTAAACACAGCTGGGGATAACTGGCTAGTGTCTCCTGCCATTTCAACACGAGAATGAGGGGTGGCTCAGTTTCAGTTCCAACATACACAGCATTCAACAGGCAGCCAGCTAGAGTTTCTACATGATTACCCAAGCCATTTGGCATAAAAACATCATAGTAAATCAGTGCTTATTAGGAGAGGGCAGCAAAAGGGAATATTTGGAAAGTTATCACACTGGGCAATTCCAGAATTTATTCCATAGTGGTGCAGCAGATAGTTGCTACCTCACAGTTCCACGAAGCTCACAATAAACTATTCCATTGCACCACCACAACTCATATACATCATGTGTACATTAAAGTGATATATTAAAGAGGACATAGAATGCATCTGATATCAAATACCCAAATCCCAGTTCCCTTAATTGCTGTACGGCTTAAGCACAAGGTGGCAATTTATAAGCTAAACTTTAAACTGAAGCTTTTAACCAGAGTCTAAGCACATCAGGACAGAAGTTTAAAAAAATATATATAGTAGACCAACGTGTAGTGCACAGAGAAGAATGACCCACATATCCTTACACAATTCTGATATGTTAACTGTGGTGGGCAACAGAACCATCCATCTGACACATACTATTAAGGGCAGCATAATGGTGTAGCTGGTGGAACTCCAGCCTCATAGGTCCAATGATCTACGTTCAATCCTGACATCTGGTGCTGTTAGTATGCAGCTTGGGTGTTTTCTCTGTGATTGCGTGAGTTTCCCCCGGTTCTTCTGTATTCCTACATCCCAAAGACGTGTTGGCCGATGTAACGTGTAGTGGGGTGGTGTGGAGGGATAGATGGGAAATGGGGAGAGGGGTGAAAAATAAAATTAGATCAGTGTAGAGTTAGTGTAGTTGGGCGCTTGATGTCTACACTGAATAGGGCCACAGTAAGGAAATCGATGCTGTACAATTTTAACTCTTTACGAATATGAGGGTCTTTTGCCAGACTCGCCTTGAAACGGCCAGATAGAAGATTCCAAGTGAAGTCAGTGATATCCCGATGTGAAACACCACACCCACAGCTCCGTATTCTTTGAAGACTTGTTTCAGCTGCTGGGATTTGTTGAGCTTTTTATCCGCGCCATCCTCCGATCTCTTGGCTTCATTCCCTGTGGGACCATTTCTGCGAGCTGCCTGGGGGAGGGACAGAGTGAGGAAGAAGATTATTGCAGGAACACAATGAGAAAGAAACATCTCTGAATGAATTAAATTGGATTCCTTGAGATAATTTAAGCAGTGGTTACATAAGCATAAAATAAGTTGACTTGTCTCGTGTAGGCAAGAAAAACATGTGGAATCAGATCCTGATTTCCAAATGGTTCATACATTATTAATGAAATTCCGTACAGAAACTAGAAATAAACCTTATGCAGATCCTGTCCATGTGAATATAATACTTCAATTGGTCAAAAACCTCGATCTCAGTACATTTTGGTCCTGAGGATACTAGCTAGGGGTCTGCTTCGTTGGTGCAGATTTTAGTCATTGGTCAAAAAGGCGAGAAAATGATTAATAAGAAAGGTAGGTAGAAATATGACGCGTAATGAGCGGCAGAGAAGTGCCACAGTTAATGCTGCTGCCTCACTGCTCCTGGAGCTCGGGCTCAATTACGACAAATGGGATTGCACTCCCGGAGGGCCGGTCTGGGCTGAATGGCCTGCTTCTATTACAAAAAATGGGAAGTAGAAAGTGATGGAAGCACCCAGCAGGGTCATTTATGCCCGTGCAAGGAAACATTTTGAGCTGGTCCTGAGAAAGACCCTTCTGCAAACCTGGTGACTTGCCTCTTCTCTGTATGGACATAGGCTGGCTGGCCACATATCTCAATACTGGTATTATTACTGGTATTCTTGGGTTTACATTTGGTTTACATGCATTGACAAGTGAGTGGATCTGTTTGAAGAGCTGATCAGACAGTCAAAGGTTTGGAAACGTGTCACTTCATACACAACTTTCTTTCAGTCCAGTCTTCCTATTTGCCTGTACACCAACTCAAACCACAGTACCACACCTTGCCACTTGGAGCGAAACAAATATTGAGAATCTTGAGGACATTCATAAGCAGCAGAGGCCCACTGTAGCTGTAGCAGGAGTGCACCACCACACAAACTACCCACTCACTCACCCCATCTACACAGCAGCCTGAGGTTCCCACCGAGATTTCATTAACCACCTCAGAATCCTCAAAACAGAAGTCAACCTCAATCTCAAGAGTGTAGGAAGGAAATGCAGATGCCGGTTTAAACAGAAGGCAGACACAAAAAGCTGGAGTAACTCAGCGGGACAGGTAGCATCTCTGGAGAGAAGGAATTGGTGACGTTTGAGGTCGAGACCCTTCAGTCTGCAACATCGCCCATTCCTTCTCTCCAGAGATGCTGCCTGTCCCGCTGAATTACTCCAGCTTTTTGTGTCTATCCTCAATCTCAAGAGGCTCTCTAAGAAGAACATAGGGAATGGCAGAGCACCCAGAGAAGAAACAACAATGGCTGGAATTGTAATAATACATCACTCAGTGTCTCGCCTGAAGACCATGCCTGAAAATTAATGATAACATGATGGACTGGGCAGTGTTCACCACTTTTTGTAATCTTCTTCATTCCTAAGCTTTTGAGCTGTCGAACCAGGCCGTGATGCAATTAATCAATACACTCTACTGTATACGTTTAGAAGTTCAAGACAATATTCATCAACATTTCAAATCTTCTAAGTAAAGCAGGATCATTGTTGGGCTTTCTTTATGATTGCATCAAGGTGCTGGGTCTAGAACAGATCTCCAGATATATACACATTCAGGAACTTGAACTCTCTCCACCATCGTCCCATCAATGAAGACAGGTTTGTGAATCCTTGGCCTTCCTCGCCTAAAGTCAACAATCAGTTCCTTGGTTTTACTGATGCTGAAAGCAAGGTTGTTGTTTTGGCAACATTCAATCAGACGATCGATCTCCCTCCTGTACTCTGACTCATTGTTATCTGTAATTCATTTAACAACAGAGGGGTCTTCAGGGAATTTAAGGGCGGAGGTGGAACTGTGTTCGGCTACACAGTCGTGGGTATAGAGTGAGCAGAGCAGGAGGCTGAGCACACAGTCTTGAGGTTCCCTTGTGCTGATGGTTATCGAGCAGCAAGGGCTGTTGCCAATTCATACCGATGCGTTCTGTTGATGAGGAAGTCGAGGATCCAAATACAAAAGGGATGCACAAAGACCCAGTTCCCAGAGCTTTTCAACACATTTGGAGGGGATAATGGTGTTGAACACCGACCTGTAGTCTAAGAACACCAGCCTGATGTCTGTGCTTTTATTGTCCGAGTGGTCAATTGCAGAATAGAGAGCCAGAGAGATCGCATCCCCATTGATCTATTGAGGTGGTAGGCAGTAGTGGAATTGTAGTAGGTCCAGGTTCTTGCTGAGGTAGGGGTTGATATGCACCATAACCAAACTCTCAAAGCACTTCATCATCATGAACATTAGTGCCATTAGTCAGTAGTCATTGAGGAATGTCACCTTACTTTTCTTGGGTACTGGTATTATTTGTGCCCTTTTAAAGCAATTGAGAACCTCAGACCTCAGTAATGAGAGGTTAACGATGTCCACAAAGATTCCAGACAGTTGTCCTGTGCAAGTTTTGAGAACGTAACCAGCAAGACCCATTTGAGTGTTATTCTGTTTTGTCGACAGTTGCACAAATTGAAACCTTCACGGACCAGTTCCTGATAGTGAACTAGACAGGCAGTGTGCTGACAAATGGGAATAACTGGCGGTCAGCCAGGAAGGTATCTGTTCCTTGAGGGATGATCCCCGACCTACCCTCTGAATGTTGGCCTGCTTTTTCTAATATTTAAAATGCCTCTCTGTTCCCCTTCCTTCAGCAGCAGCCTCCCGAGTACTTTGTAATTGTAGATCTGCCAGAAGATCTCAAACGCTTCAGAGACAAAACTGCTGCTGAAGAAAAATTATATACATTTAAATATTTTCCCTAGCGTTAGAATCAAAGGAGTGGTATTTTTAAAGGCAGGCAATTTTTTTCTTTCAGCTCGAAAAGCAGGTCCTTATAATACAACAAAGCAACCATCTGCAGAAATTTTGGAAGTCCACCGCATTTGCTTTTAAATATGGTGTTTGTGAATCATTTTAAAATCTTTTTTTTTTTTTTAAGAACAGAAACCGGGACTTTAAACAACTTGCATGGCATTGTACATTCAATGTATCAAATATCCCGATGCATTCCAGAATTAAACATGGGCAATGAACAGCAGCAAAAGTGTCAGATCACTGGCAGGGTCAAAAAGCTAGGCTCACACCATCAGTACATGTTTTTACGTAGGAAATGTACAATTGACAGCAGGGAAGTTCTAACCAAACTATACAAAGCTGTTCCTAACTAGTATTGCCACAACAGGTCACGAGTAGGTACGCCACACATCAATCACTGTCTAGGCTCTCAATAAAGCAACTATTGAAAATAAACTGTGTGCATGGAATCTTGTACACCAAAGGAGACTATTTGGAGCACATATCCTCTCCTGCACTGACATGGCAATAAACAAACACAGAGAAAGCAAACAATTTAACTGCCGATAAAGAAAATGACCATGAATCTAATGTAGAACTTAGATTAGTGAGAGTAAAGAAATCAGGTCACACGCAAAACCAGGGAGAAAAGCAAAATGCTGAACAATTTCTATTAGACTGGGTTAATACAGTGGATGCACAATACTGATTCAATCTGAACTCGCCAGCCTTGGGCATTGAATGAACACGTAGATTGATTCCACAATCAAATGAAAGTAGTCAAGCAAACACTACAAATAGCCTCGAGAAGTTAGCTGCCTTTTAGAAAAAGCACAGTGGGTGATAGCAACGCCATTACTGGAGGAGGGCAGGAGGAGAAAGGGACCATTACACAGGGTTCGAACATCTCCACGGTGTCAAATTGCCTGTGTGAATGACCCAGAGAGTTACAACAATTTAACTTTTCAAATCCACAAGAGCTTGGCATCCACTGCCCCAAAACAATTACTGAAAGACTGGAAGAAATCAGTCTTTAAATGAGTAGGATTAACACAAGTTGACTTTGGCTAGTAGTAGGGTAAGACGTTCAGTGCTGGCACAGCCCCTGGAAACACAACATTTCTGCAACTTAGTGATAATTTCAGAACAAAAATGTATGATTGTGAGGATTCTTTATCACAGAGGTTTAGTGGGTACTCATTATTTCCCTCAGAGAGGCCAACTGGCAGGTTAACCAGCATCTGCAGTTCCTTCCACGTAATGCATTTTGTTGCATGCGCTGGTGCAATAGATGCCGATGCTTTTTATAGTACTTTAAGAATTGCAGCTTTAACTCTTACATCAGTCAGGTTAATTTGTACAGGAGATTAAGGGGTCACTGTAATTTTGCCAGCAGGAATGGCTGGGTGGGCCTTTCCACATTTGATTCCGATCCATCCTTCACGCTCTGAGGTACAACGTTGTTCAGACTTACCAAAGCACAGCCTGCAGGATCCCCGTTGCTGCAAAAGCTTAAATTTCAGGTCCTCAAACTCAAGACACCTCAAAACTCAACAGCCAAAATAGACTCAACAGCCAAACATCAGTCCGAAGAAGTGCTTCGACCCAAAACGTCACCCGTTCCTTACCTCCAGAGATGCTGCCTGTCCCGCTGAGTTACTCCAGCATTTTGTGTCTATCTTCAGTCAAAATAGACCACAGATGCTGGAATCCAGAACAAAAACAAAACAAAACACTGGAAGAGTTCAGAAGGAGTGATGCAGCATCTTGACCTGAAACTTCAACGCACCTTTTGCCTCCACTGCTGCTGCCTGAGCTGCTGAATTTGTCCAATGATCTGCTTTTTGTTCTAGGCAACTCAGACTGCTTTGCATTAATGGTTTCTCGGTACTGTATTGATTCAATCAATACAGTGGGCCTGGAGGTTTGAGAGGGGACAACTGCCTCGTCAACAGACCAAAGGTACATTACAAAACCCATCATCTATTAGAACATCGTTCTGAGATTTTAATAGCATGGATGTAAATTGTATTTGTAATAAAGGAGTGCAATCAACAAATTTCACTACTCATTCACCAGATGTTGGCAAGGCTTTACACCACAGGAAACTGGTAACGGTTAGGATTGCTTTAACTTCCGCACAGTAGCAGTGCATTTCAAGTTCTGGTGAGAGTGTCGACAGACAGAATAAACGAGGCAACGAGTTGGTAATACTCCACAGGTCCCACAAAAAAACAACCCCCCACCCAATTAGAATGTAAAACCATATACGGGTCATCCATAATGTGGTCTTGCATTCCCTATCTCAGAGACAAAACCAATTCACAAAATGAAAAACAAAAGGAATTTGGAAATTTGCAGCAAAAATAAGGAAATATTATTGAAAGTTCTTTGTCAAAACGTTTTTCTCTCCACAAGTCTCACCTCATTTACTTAATATTTCCCGCATTTCCTGTATTCATAACACCAGCAGAAAAAAAATAGAATGAATGCCGTAATTGCTCACCCGTGCCAAAATATGCCCCCTCCCATACACAACAACAGACGTCTCGGAGTGTACATTCAGTGTAGAGCCGATCCCGGGATACCTGGGGACAGAACAAACAAAATCCATGCGCCCTTACAGTTATTCCCCTCTATTTTATTTCCTGCAAGCACCTCACTTAATCTGTTCAACAAGGGACTAAGAAGGCCAGAGGTAGCCCCAGGGAAATCCCACCCATTGACAAAAGCTCTCTTCGAGCTGATATAACTCTGTGTGTGAGTGCAGTTATTAGCTGCCTGCAGTAGCAGCCCTACGGCCAGTCTGTGGAGCAGTGGAGCAGAACTAGCTGAATCATTAACAAACAAGAGACCTCTTGTTCTTGCTGGGATGTCATGCTCATTTGGATTTTCCTCCTTTAGGGCAAAAATCAGACTTCGGAAAATGCCCCGTACTATGTTAACAACGGCCTTGACCAGATTTCGATGAAGATGAACGGCCAAACTGAACTTGGTCTACTTGAAGATTTTGTTCTCTATTTGGCTATGAAGGACAGCCAAATGGTTTTGAGTTCAATCCCGAGGGAATGCCATCCTATTGGAGATGTCCTCTTTCAGATGAGGCATCAACCAAAATTCTGTCTTCCCCTCATGTAATGTTGAAAGATAGATTGGCATTATTTAAAGAGCTGAGTGCTTCATAATGCATCCGTATGTACACTATATTCTGATTTCTCCTTTTGCACTACCTATTGTACTTCTGGGTTGATTGTACTCGTTATGCATGGTATGATTTGCCTGGATAGCATCCAAAACAAAGTTTTGTTACACTGTATCTCAGTGCATTTGACAATAATAAACCAAAATAAATACTAGTCAGTAGACCTAACAATAGCGGCTGCACATTGTACACCACATCCAAATGGGCCAGGACTCAAGGGTCTGAGCTATAGGGAGAGATTGAGCAGACAAGGATCTACTCCTTGGAGCGCAGGAGGATGAAGGGTGATCTTATAGGGGTGTACAAAATCATGAGAGCAATAGATCGGGTAAAAGCACAGAGTCTCTTCCCCAGAGTACGGGAATAGAGAACCAGATATAGGTTTAATAGGTACCTGAGGGGTAACTTTTTTTTAAACAAAAATGCTAGTGGGTGTATGGAACGAGTTGCCGGATGAGGTAGTTGAGGCAGGTACTATCGTGACATTTAAGAAACATTCAGACAGGTGCATGGATAGGATAACTTTAGAGAGATAGGGGTAGGTCGGACTTGTGTCGATGGGACATGTTGGTCGGTGGGGGTGAGTTGGGACGAAGGGCCAGTTTCCATACTGTTAGACTCTATTAAGTCAAAAGGGACTGAATTTTGGGAGGGAAGCAGAGGCTGTTACTACTATATTATGTGTGTAGCACTAGCAACCAAGGATATCTTTCTAAATAGAAAAGTCTTGTCGATTTCTAGCCGATTTTAATTCATCAACCAAATCTTAAAATGAAATAAAAAACACAAAATTGTTGGAAACACTCAGGAAGTCTGGCAGCATCTGCACAGCAGCAGACACAATTGATGTTTCAGGTTGATAATCTGTCATCAGGTTGTACAGATAGGTCATTGGCCTGAAACATTGTCTGTTTCTCTCTCCACAGATGCTGCCCAACCCACAGAAAGTGCTTGAAACACAGTTTTTAATTTGGATTTCCAGCATCTGCAGTTTTTATGCTTTTCAACCATTGAAACAAGTTTACATTGGTGTGTGTGTGTGTGTGTGTGTGTGTGTGTCCGTTGGAGCAAATACAGCAGAATATTACAGGTATGTAGGTTAATTGGCTGGGTAAATGTAAAAATTGTCCCTAGTGGGTGTAGGATAGTGTTAATGTACGGGGATCACTGGGCGGCACGGACTTGGTGGGCCGAAAAGGCCTGTTTCCGGCTATATATGATATGATATGATAATATCTCCAGTCAAAACTCTCTGGATTGAGCAGCATTGGACTAATTCGGAATACAGGATTCTGACGTGTGGCGTTTTTAACAGTTGTGTTTCAGTGTTCCCAACAGCAGTGAGGTGTATTTGGATCACAACAGCAAGAACATAGTAGCAGGGAGCACCATCAGGAATGGTAGCAGCTGGTTAGGAAGCAGGGTCAGAATTCATGTGGTCAAGGCCCCTCTCAAAGTAAGGATCGTCATGCAGAAACTGCTGGGGAATGAATCTCATTGAGCACAATCCATTGTTTACCTCTGCGGGATATTTCCCAGCAATTTAGATCTGCAAGAAAAGCTGGAGCAGAACTTCTTCCTTCCATCATCCAGTTTCCTAACTGCAGTGAATCCATCCTCCAATGTTGTGGCATGATTTCGAATACATGTTGCATGGTGACTAACACCATTGGTGTTGAGTCCAGTGAACTCCACGTGTCGGCGCATTAAATCTGACTGGCCCTTGCGACTCAACCTACTATGATCTGTAGTCCATGCTGGCAAACATTGATCATTTCAGAGACCCATGTTTAACTTTAATTAAGTTGCACACTGTATTAGAGATTCATTTCCTTATTGAATTGTTAGATCAGGGAGCTTGGTGCAAGGAGTTAATTATCCATTTTGCACATCCAGGTAATTGGAGACAGCTCTCAGCATCAACTTTCCAGAGTATCAGTTTCATGCATTGGGCCAAAATATAGATTTCCTGTGTGCATTAAGCTTAATTATTCATCGACAGCGAATAACAACTCAAAAGGAGCTGGCACAAATCAACACTGTGTCTGGCCGACTGTACAAAGCACAATGTGCATTTATAAAAGTATCTCCAATGTGAACAATAATAATGACACAATAGGTTCTTCATGAAGGAAAATGTCAATTCAAAGTGATACCAAAACTAGAGGATATCTTGAGATAATCAAAGACATGGTCAATAAGGGAGCTTATAGCAATGCTCAAAAGATTAAAGGTTGGAAGAACAGAAAGTGGTAGGGTTAGCAGAAGTTAGAGGGGGAGGAAGACGAGGCCATGGTAAGATTTGAACACAACAAATTTCAAACTCGAGTCTAGGGTGGACCAGCCATGGTGATATTGAACGGTGGAGCAGGCTTTGGAGGCCAAGGCATGTCCACCCCAGGCTCCTTGTGTCAATTCCTTGAACTTTCAAATAATTATCTCCACCTTAAAAATATTTTTACTATACAGGCGCTCCTGTTTTATGACTTATGATGTTTCGACGTGATAGTTCGACTTTGCGATGGTGCAAACGGCAGAGACTCGCCACTCGCTTCCGGCCACGTGATCGCGAGTATTACAATGCATTTCAACTTACAATACTTTTGGTTTCCGATGGGTTTCTCGGAACGGAACCCCATCGGAAGTTAAGGAGAACCTGTATTGTTAATGCTAACAAAAATATCACCAGAGATGAACATTCTGTAGCAGCAAGAATTATGCAGATTACCAATGGAGAAGAGACGACACAATTTCCTCCAAAGACATACAGGTTTGGAGATTAATTGGCTTGGCGTATGTGTAAAAACATTGTCCCTAGTATGTGTAGGATAGTGTTAATGTGCGGGGATCGCTGGTCGGCGCAGACCCCGTGGGCCGAGGGGCCTGTTTCCGTGCTGTATCTCTAAACTAAACTAAGATCTAAAGCGTGGGTTTTAAAGGTTGGCTGGTAACTATTACTGCTAAAGAGTGTGTTTTGCCTCTCTTGCCAATTTACACTGGGGTCAAGAAGTGGTGCCAGCACCATTAGTAATGGACAGCAAGTGCTTCAGCTGCCCATGTGCCTCCACTCCATATCCAGACAGGTTACCATGACAATAGCTACTAGGCCAAAGTCACCCCTCAGGCCTCCCTCCACCTGCCAGAAGCAGGTGGATACAGCAATCCGCCTGCTGATGGGGTAGAACAGGATTAAACAAAGGGTTTCATTATCTCCACGTAATCTGAGAATTGGCACGGCATCCGAGTCTCGCCTCCACAAAAGGCAGACAACACTGTTCCCTGCCGTAAAGCTGGTACATAATCTACCTTGAAACGGTATTCATAATCAAATGAACCGGCACGTTATTCAAACTGAACACCTTCCTCTGCACCAGGGCAGGCAATAGAAATTGCAGATTGCGATTTCTTGACGAGATCCTCGATATCACAGAATCTTGGAGTAACGCAGCCAGGAGGAGGCTGTTTGGCCCATCATGGCTCTAAATATGTACCTTTAAAGAAAAATGATTTATTGCATTTGCTAGTCAAAAAATCCATTAAAAAATCAATATTTTAGGAATTCTTTAGGAACGGAACTGGAATAGATAGGTGTTCAATACTAAGTTATTAATAAATAACATTTAAAGATTACTTTATTGCAAAAAGCGCAGGAGAAGGCTGATCAGCTTATCAGGTTCATGCTAACTTCCAGCAGAGCAATCCCATCAGACTTATTTTCCTCTCTTTTTTCCCCATCACTTCATCAGCCATTTACTTACCCGAAAAGTGTATTTTGGTGTAAACAGTTAATTTACCATCAGATCTTCAGAGTGTGGGAGGAAACCATGCCAGGCAGTGGAACCTCACATAGTCACAGGGAGAACATGCAAACTGCACAAGGGCAACAACAGTTTTAACCCAAGTCGCTGGAACTGAGACAACAGCACTAACTGCTGCTTGTGTTGCACATATTTAAGTAAAATAAATAATGAACTCATTCACAGCTTTCGGCTCTTCAAATGTTGGACTTTGATAGCCTTCATATTTTAAGAGTTTGGTTTCCCATTGCCCAAACATCTCATGGAGAAAAAAACAGACTTTATTTCCTATTAGCTAGGCACTCATGGAAATTTGTCTCACTCTTTTCCCCAGTTTCCAAACTAAGCAGACTTCCAAAATCTAGAATGTAAACACAAGGAACTGCGGACGCAGTTTTTGCCGAGTCATTCTAGCAAAACTGCTAGAATGACTCAGCAGCATCTCTGAATAGGTGATGTTTTGAGTCGGGACCCTTCTTCAGACTAGCTGTAGTAGGGAGAAGTAAGATGGAAAAGAGGTGGAACAGGACAAGGTCTGGCAAGTGATAGGTAGATAGAGGAAGAGAACTTCTTCAAAGTCATAATACCTCAAGGAGATTTTGCAGTGGAGCAGTAAAATGTAGACACAAGGAATTGCAGATTGCATTGTGCTGGAGTAATTCAGTGGGCACCATGGCTGGAAGATATAGATAGGCAACGTTTCGAGTTGGGATCCTTGACACCTATTATAAATGGACAATTTTTAGGATATGGAGACAGACTCTTCAGAACAACTGTCCAGAATATAACTGCTTAATATCAAAAGCTATCATGAAACTATATTTTAAATGAATTATACAGAAAACTTCTCATTAACCTAGCATGTCTAATAATTTATTTACTTTAATAAAAATAGATCAGTTGTATAGAAGCACAATTTCATGCCATTTCCTTGAAATTAGTTGAATGCAACTTCTAGCCTTCCTCGCCAATTGTGCTCACTCACATCACTCTCAGAGGCTGGGTTGTAGCAACAAGGTACTGTATTGCTTTAGAGTTAACATCTTGTTCTCTTATCTTGTTGCACTCTTGCGCAGGAAAGCAGCAAACATCCTTATCTACTGTCACCGCCTTCAAACAAACTGCCTGGAACAGATATACTGGTAACACTGAATCATCAAAATTCATCGGAAAAAAAACACAGCTAAACTATTTTGGAAAACTCAAATTCAAAACTCATGGAGGTAAATTCTTCATGACACACACTTGCCTTTCAAAATTGGCCGCAACATGAAGACTCTCAACTGAAGATCAATAAGACTCCTCCAAGTTACCTTAAGTTTACATGTATACCGGCTAGTGACACTTGCAGAAATGTGCTTATGTCTCTCTGGAGCCAAGCAAGGACTCCTTCATTTGCTGAGCTCACCAATGTTACAGCACCTCAGCTTGGTGGGAGAACAATGCTGGACATATCTTGTCACAATTTCAGAAAAGGTCAGCATGTATGAAAATTACTTGTTTTAGACTTCACTTAGACCTAAGAGATACAGAGTGGAAACAGACCCTTCAGTACACCTGGTCCACGCCAACCAGCGATCACACCGTACACTAGTTCTATCCTACACACAAGGGACAATTTACAATTTTTACCAAAGTCAATTAACCTACAAACTTGTACGTCTTTGGAGCATGGGAGGAGACTGGAGCACCGGGAGCAAACCCACACGGTTACAGGCAGCACCCGCAGGCAGGTTCGAACCCGGGTCTCGGGCGCTGTAAGGCAGCAACTCTGCCGCTGTGCAGACTCGTTGCACGTAAGCTTTGGCCTGTTCTAAATGTGCTCATCGGGAGTCATTGTCAGCAAACTAGTCGAGATTGGCAGAATGAAATGAGCATTTCATGATGGCATTAAGATGGCATTAAGATGGCATATCCCCACAGGAGAAAGCTCTGGTTGAACTGTCACGATGGCATAATGGCCCCTCTCTGTGCGACAGGATTCCACAAATGTTATCCAAGCCTGACCCTGCAACTTTGTGACCAGCAAACAGGGCAAGAAACAAAGCTGATGGTGGAGGTGTTGGAAACAAACTGGAAAGGCAGGGTACGGGAGTTGGGGGAGAAGGAACAGACGATGAAGCAACAACATGCGTCAGTACACTTCTTTCAATGTAGTTGTGCTGATTACATCAGGACAGTTGTGTCATATTACTAAAAAACTGACCATAAATATAACTGCTGGCAAAATGCATGATTGAAGGCAGAGCACTGTATTCAAAGAAGAAAAACCAGATACTACAGATGCCAAAGGTAGTTCCAAGTAAACAAACCAGATACGTTTTGCCACACACCAGCACAAAGTCTAGACATACTGCAAGAGGGAGAGAATATGGAATACAATAGCAGGTTGTAAACCACATTTGATGCGTTATGCTAAGGAGCTGTTGGTGGGTTGGTCACCTGTACAGGGGTGAGGCTCAGAAATGGGCGAATTTGTGCATAATCGTGGTGTTGAGTAACATTCTGCACTCAAACAAATGTTGACATTTGAATGGAACTTGGAGAGTTTGATCTATTCTCAGTCAGACGTTTCGGGTACGCAGAGAGGTGAAGGTGGTGCTGGGTTGAAGGGGATCCACAGACTGAAAGCTGCCCGAACTGGATCCCTGATGGTCGATCGACAAGAGATTTGTTTGTTAAAAGTGATGGTGCAGAACATTTGCAACCTATAAACTTTCAAAGCACGAGTTAGGACAAATCTAGAGGCAGAATTGTCCATAGAGGAGGCTGCTTCTTTGACTTCTTGATCATTTATTGAAAAGATTCATAGGTCAGTGAGAAACGGCAGTCGGCAGCGTCATAAAGTCATAAGGAATAGTAGAATGAGGCCACTGGGCCCCATCAAGTCTACTCCGCCATTTCAATCATGGCTGATCTATCTCTCCCTCCTAACTCCATTCTCCTGCCTTCTCCACGTAACGTCTGTGGTGTCGGGAAACCATGGATGAAAATGCAACTGTTGTTTATTAGCTGCTAAAGGAGCTCTCAGGAGGCACTATGTGAATGGCTGGCGCAATCACTAAATAAATAAGGAGCTTTGAACATTTGTGTTAATATTGAACAGGAGGTTAATAATCTCTTGCATGAAATGGCCATGGTTGGACAATAAGCTGATCATGTGAAAGTTGCATTGAGAGCCTGGCAACAGGCAGAGTAATGATTGGTAGCACGTTGCAAGCAGCTGCGGTGGAAGTCTAAAGCTTTAGAGACTAAGCTGCAGGCACGGGGAACGATAATGACGACACACCGTTTGCACTGTGACTTCAACACATGTGCCAGGGAGCTGATGGGACACACTGGGAGGAAGGGTCATTTGGGGAGGTTGAAGCAGGTGGTATTATAGTAATGAGGGCTAAAAAGTGGGAAGATCAAACTCACACAACATTGGACGTCATTTGCTACATGGCAAACTACAGAAGAGGATCCCAGGCCCATTCACTAGAGGTAAAACAGATATGGGGGGGAGAAAAATTAAGCAATCAGAAGAAAGGGCATGAACATTAAGTTTGAACATGGTACTGTGTCAGTATAATCTACTTGAGTATATTGTACTTGTACAATTGTGCCTATGTGTTGTAAGATTTTTTTTTACTGAATTGTAAGCAAAAAAGGAATTTCACTGCACATGTGACAATAAAGTATCATTGAAGTTTGCAAGATTACCAAAAAACATGAAGACAGCTAACCTTGTGACAAAGACGAATGGCGAAAAGGTGGCAAAAACGGTGTCAGTCAAAGAGAATAGTAGAAATTAAATGTGACACTGGAGGGAGGGGTGCGGATGGAAGAGGACAGGAGGGAGGGGAAAGAAGGGGGAAAAAAAATAGGGAAATGTGGGATTGGGATGAAAGATGACATATGGAGATGGGGAAAGGAACAAGGTGGTTAACTGGCTGGAGGGAGAAAACCCCCCCCAATCATTGTAGGTATTAGACAATAGGTGCAGGAGTAGGCCATTCGGCCCTTCGAGCCAGCACTACCATTCAATGTGATCATGGCTGATCATTCACAATCAGTACCCCGTTCCTGCCTTCTCCCCATACCCCCCGACTCCGCTATCTTTAAGAGCTCTATCTAGCTCTCTCTTGAATGCATTCAGAGAATTGGCCTCCACTGCCTTCTGAGGCAGAGAATTCCACAGGTTTACAACTCTCTGACTGAAAAAGTTTTTCCTCATCTCCGTTCTAAATGGCCTACCCCTTATTCTTAAACTGTGGCCTCTGGTTCTGGACTTTAATTGTATTAAATAATCTGCTATTTTCTTTGATCTTAAGAGTCTAAATGTAAAATGCACTTTGGGTTTCGGGGATTCTACTGAGTCGGGGAGAGGCATATAGGCCAGTTATAGGCAGACTTTATTCATTGAGAGGGTGGTGAAATTATGGAATTCTGTACCACTGAACAGGGTGGAGCCCATGTCACTGAATATTTAAAATATAGGTAGATATCTCGGCATGAAAGGATGTGGGTATAGAGTGGGAATACGGTGTCAACTGCGATTGTACTGAACGCCAGAAAAAGCTTAAAAGCTTTTAATTGTCGGTGTTTCTTTTATAATCATCATTAGGCGCTTTAAAATATTATGGAATACTTTATTGTCACATGCGACGAGGCACAGTGAAATTCTTTGCTTGCATACCCAAGGTATACAAATAGCAGTTACCTACGGCTAAGACAAAGTTATAAAGCACGCTGGCTCCTCCTTTTGTTCTCTCTCCCCCCCACCCCCCCCCCCCCCCACCCCCACCACATATTGTGTCAGGCTGTCAAAAAATGATGGATTATTCAGCTAAATTACTGCGTCGGTAAGTCCATTGGTGCAGTACATAACTGAAAAACAGGACATTGCAAGCAAGAACCAAACACCATAGATGCCAGAGAGAGAACTGGTTAGATACTTGTCACACCCACAGCAATGTGTGGGCAGGCCAGGATTCCAGATACATAACACAGTGGGTTGTAAATCACCTTAGGTAAATCTTTTACAAACAGGTTGACCATTCCTTTGGAAGCATAACTCATGATCATGGGACCGGTAAGTTTACACAGAAGTATTGTGCTGGGTCGTACTCTGCAAGAAATTGAGTGTTGACATTTGAAGTGAACTTTGCTCGTACAATGTGTTCACAATCAACCTCTAAACAAGAAATACTAAGATACCTAGGGGGAACAGAGGTTGTCATGTTGATGGCCAACTACACAATGAAAACATTTGCGTGAAGCACTCTAGAAGTTAAGAAAATCCAAAAATGTGTCAAAAACAGAGACACAAGGACACTTCACCAATGTTTGATAAGAGGTAGATTTTAAAGGAGCATCTTCGACCTAAATAAATATGCCACTGCCGTCACAGACTTCATTCGTGTGTCAAAGAAGACAATATACATTTTCCCCAACCAGAAACCACAGATGCACCTTGACGTCCATTCCCCAGGTGAAGTCCTGGTCTGGAGGGTTCAAGTCAAATAATCCTGAGCAGTACATTAAATCTATTTGCAGGCTTCGCAAAGCCATCAAGGGTGCCAAGAGGGAATTCTGGACCAGGCTAGAGTCACGGAATAATCAATTGGACACCCAGCGATTGTGGCAAAGCTTGCACGCTAAAATGGGCTACAAAGTTAAGTCGGGCAGTATCGCTGGCAACACCACATCCCTCCTTGATGAGCATCCTATACTCACTTTGAAGATTTGCCAAGATTGGTCGAATTACATCATCCACCTTGACAGCCTCGGGTGTTCATGTAACTATGGTAACCATCACAGATGTCAGATCAGCCTTCCCCAAGAGTGAACAGGCAGAAAACAACTGGCCTGGATGGAGTCTCGACCACATCCCAAGGACCTGCAAAGACCAACTGGCATGAGTACTCACGGTCATCTGTAAACTCTCCCTACTCCATGCTAAGATTCCCGCCAGTTCTTAGAAGGCCACTGTCATACCAGTGCCAAAGACAAGTAAGACAGCATGCCTTATTGACCAATGCCCAATGGCCAGGATATTCAGCATCTTGAATTGTTTCAAGAGGCTGGTCGTGGCTCACATTAACTACATCCTCCCAGACAGTCTTGATTCACTGCAATTCGACTATCATTGGAAAAGGTCCATGGCAGACGTCATCTCCCAGGTCCTGTACTCATCCCCGGAACATCTACATAACAAGGACACCAATGTCATATTCCTATTTATTAATGATAGACCCGCCCTCACCACCCTAATCCCAACCAAATGCTTCTTCATACACCTGCATCTAGGAGTTAGCACTCTGTTCAGCCACCAGAACAGTGACTTCCTGACACATAGACCAAAGTCAGTGAGGATAGGTGACAAAACATCCTCCACAATAATTCTCAACACTAGTGTCCTGGTGTCCCACAAGGATGCATTCTCAGCAACATATTATACACCCTATATTCTCATGACTACATGGGAAAATTCTGCATTTACTCCATTTAGAGGTTTGCAAATGACGACACTCTAGTGGGTCGGATCTCAAACAAGGAGCACAGAAAGGACACAGAGAGCTTAGTAATATGGTGGAAGACAACAACCTCTTCCTCAATGGCAGCAAGACAAGGAGCCAGTTGCTAACTCAGGAAGCATCAATGGTGCCAAGTTGGAGATGGCCAAGAGCTTCAGTTCCGAGGCATAAATTTCAACAGCAATTTATCCAGGGCCATCCATATTGAAGATACTGCTAAGAAACCACACCAATGCCTCTACTTCATCCAAGGACGAAGGAAGTTCAGCATGTATCCAACGACTCTTACTAACTTCTACAGATGCACTGTAGAAAGCATCCTATCCTATCACAGCTTGTTTGGCAACTGTTCTGGCCTATGGCAAAATATATATATATATATTTTAAATCAGGGGCTGCAAAATGCAAGATTAAGAAGCCTCCAGAAATTCAGCAAAATGACCACTGGAAAGGCAAGCCTGGAAAATCAATGACGAAGGTAGAGCCAGAGATTAAGAACATTTATTTGCATATAGTGGAAGTTGTTATGGTTACTCGATGGACAATCTTTAAAAATATGCAATTCTTAAAATAAACACGTTTGCTGGAACATGCTTATAACCCTGCCCTCGAAGGTTTTACATGTGTTTTAGCAATCACGTTGGAATGTAATATTGGTGAGGAAGAGAAAACAAGGGCGTTCACGAGCTCTGTATCTATTCCACTGCAGCTGTGGAGCCGACCACACACCACTCTCATATTGCACAGCTCCTGTAATCATCCCCCTCCATAGCCCGGCTCCGTGTATTTGTCTCCACACCCTATTTGTTGCCTTCCGAACTGTACATGCTTGAACCAATTAGCATTTTCAAAGACTCCAGAACCGATAATGCAAGGAGCCTGTTATCAGACCACAAACTGAGATCTGGTCAGCATCAGTCCAAAGTCTGGACTCAGCCCCACTGTAGAACTAAACACAGCTTGCTTGGTGCTTTAAACTTTTTTTAAAAGTTTGACTGTTTAATACAATTCTAGCTTTGATCCACACTTACAAATTTTGAGCACGGCAGATGAGGAAGGAAGGGGATGGATGGTGGCAGCGACATGAAAGTTCCTTTGAAGATTCAGAATTATTATTTTAGCTTTCCTCCTGCACGCCGCGGGGTGGGAAATATCAGCAAGGTGGCGCAGTTCCAGAGATCTGGATTCAATCCTCACCTCCAATGCTGTTATGCAAGTGGTATTTGCATATTCTTCCTTTGACTGCATGGATATTTCCTTCAATGCAGTTTCCGCCCACATCCCAAAGAAGTGCACACAGTGGCGCAGCCGTAGATTTGCTGCCTTACAGCGCCAGTGACACAGTTTTGATCCTGCCAATGGGTGCCGTCTGTATGGAGTTTGTACATTCTCCCCGTGACCGCGTGGGTTTTCTCTGGGTGCTCCAGTTTCCTCCCACACTTCAAAGACATACAGATTTGTAGGTGTGTGTTGTAAATTGTCTCTTGTGCGTAGGATAATACTAGTGTACAGGAATCACTGGTCGGTGCGGACTCAGTAGGCCGAAGGGCCTGATTCAGCACTATATCTCTAAACTAAACATGCAGGTAGGTAGATTGATTGGCCTTTGTAATTTACCTTCTGGGTATAGGTAATAGTATCTGTTGATGGGAATATGCAGAGAATAATTGGTATAGGTTTAATATTGCCTCATGCACCAACATTCAGCGAAAAGCACGCAACAAAAGCTTTTCACTGTAACTTAGTACAGGTGACAATAAACTAAATTCAAAATCTTTGATTTGCGTGCGATCCAGGCAAATCATACCAAAAATTACTAGTATGGGTAGTGCAAAGAAGGCAATAAAATGGAGTGCAGAATACAACGTTACAGTTACAAAGAAAGTGCAGATAATAAAATGCTTTCAAATAACTATGTGCCTGCCCTCCTAGATCCTTCTACTCTACAACACTCCCCTGAGCCCTACCATTCACTGTGAAGGTCCTGACCTGATTTGACTTCCCAAAATACAATACCTCACACTTATCTGCCCAACTGAGGACCCAGCGTGGGGGGACCGCCGTGAGAGACAGTGGGAGAACAAAGGGGGACACGGTGTGGGGGAGGGGGGGGGCACTCTAGTTTTAGTATTCTCTGCCCAGGAGATAAGCCTGCACTCGTTTGTTTCTTTGTTCGTTCGTTCCGGTTAAGGCGCTGTGTACATGGCAGCCAGCCAACAGTCACTTGTCTTTTCCTTTTCTTCACTTTTAATTTAATTTTAATTTCAACTTTTTCGTGTACCTTGTTGTGTATTGTAGGAAAATAGCTGCAGATGCTGGTACAAATCGAAGGTATCACAAAGGGTATTACGAAGGTATCACAAAGGTATCTGAAGAAGGGTCTCGACCCGAAACGTCACCCATTCCTTCTCTCCTGAGATGCTGCCTGACCCGCTGAGTTACCCCAGCATTTTGTGATACCTTCTTGTTGTTTATTGCAACTGTTGGCAGACCAATTTCCCTCCGGGGATGAATAGTTTTATTGTTTCGTATTGTAATAACCATTCTTCAGACCACTTGCCCAACTGAACAAGATCCTGCTGTAATTATTGATGACCATCTTCACGATCTACGATACGACCCACTTTAGTGTCATCTGCAAACTTATTGATCATGCCTTGTACACTTTCATCCAAATTGTTAATATAAACCACAAACACCACTCCCTGGGACACACCACTGGTCACAGAATTCCAAATAAACAACCCTCCATCATCACCCTCTGCGTCCTTCCATGAAGCCAATTTTCTATCCAATCGGCTAGCGATCGGCTGGATCTCATGCAATCTAACCTTCTGGAGCAGCCTACTAAGCAGAACCTTTTCAAATGCCTTGCTTGAAATCCAGGTAGTCAACATCTGCAGCTCTGCCTTCATCAACCTTTTTGTTCACTTCTTCAAAAAACTCAAGATTCATGAGACACGATCCATTGTCGTTTCTAAAGTCTCCATACTGTATGTGTCTGGTCAGTAGTAGACAATGCAAAATGCATTATTTCACACTTGTTTGGATTAAGTTTTATCTGCACGGTTCCGTCCAGCTCTCCAGCGGATCATTACACAGCCACCCTCACGATCTATAACCGCACCAATCTTGGTGTGGTCAGCAACTTATCGGACCACGGTCATTCTAATTCAAGTCATTGATATACATGACAAATAACAGAAGGTCCCATCACTGAACCCCATCAGCGATCAAGTGAAAAACAAATTGCTTACACATATACTGTAATACAAGGAACTGCAGATACTGGTGTACCAAAAAAAGCCAAAGTGCTGGAGTAACTCCGCAGGTCAGGTAGCACCTTTGGAGAACAGGGACAGTCGACATTTTGGATTGGGGCCCATCTGACAGTGTGCAAAAAAAGGCACGCTGTGTCTTATTTTTGCTTACACACACTGTAATGTAGCCTCCTGAATTTCGGTTACTGTTTGCTTTCCGGTTAGGGCTTTCTCAAACCAGCTGGAAAGAAATAGTACCAACAAGCAGAGATAATCAGCACTGTGACTTTCAGATTAACAGACTCACAGGCTTCAGAGAGGAATCACTTTGTTATATTATCACGATCTCAATCCTAAAAGACAGGCAGGCAGATTTAGCAATAACCACAAGACAAAGCAACAACCAAGACTTTGGTAAAATACAGCTGTGCAGTCCGTTCACCACAGAAATGCAGCTGGAGCCGGACTGTTTTTAATTTGTGTCTTTAAAACTGTAAATTAGTTTCCTACTCCAGCATATAATTTTTCTGAGTAGCTTTACTGCTCCCATCATTCAACGTCATCTTTACCAATGACTGACCATCAGCCTCCGTTATAATGCAGGATCGACGAGATGATCTGTTGTGTCACACCTTCCCCCTCCCAACCCCCACCCCCGTCCACGCCCGTCCACGCCTACATACATAATCCCCAGCCATAACATGCACACCTGCCTTACACTGCCACACCCCCGCGGAAACTTACCACACATTTCCAATGCCCACGCACATTCCCCACATCATTCCCACCCCACCTTCTGAAGAGAAGGGCAAAATGCTCCCCTGACATTAAAACAAGCTTCCACCCACACAGATGAGCGCTGAAGTCAGATGACGCCCATTCACCCCCGACTCCTGTTGGCAGGCTCGGTAGTTCTCATCTCAGAGGGACTCCTTACTTAGAAGATGGAACCTGTAATGTGGTGATCCATCAGCTGCTGCACTACGTTTAAATAAAACTGTGGCCCCCGCACTCTGAAACAGATCTCATACTGTCCTGTACCCACCAGTCCTCCTTGGGAATTAAATAGAGATTTCAGTTCATCTCAGCAAAGCAACAAATTCTAAATCTGACTCACCGAGGTTTTAGTTGTACACATTTTTAATTGGTTCAACAACCGGTTCAGCAAACCCTCCTTTCTCCAGTAATTCAGTTATGTTGTCTTCTGAATCCATTTATATTGTCACCTTTATTGACCTTCCTTGGCAAACAAAAGGCCCATAAATGGGTTCCTTTTAAGGTGAAAACCTGATCTTTGGCACAGTGGCACAGCTGGTAGAGCTGCATGCAGCCTCACAGCGCCAGAGACCCGGGTTCGATCCTCACTTTGGATGCTGTCTGTGTGGAGTTTGCACGTTCGGATGGCAGTGGAGGCCAATTCTCTGAATGCATTCAAGAGAGAGCTAGATAGAGCTCTTAAGGATAGCGGAGTCAGGGGGTATAGGGAGAAGGCAGGAACGGGGTATTGATTGAGAATGATCAGCCATGATCACATTGAATGGCGGTGCTGGCTCGAAGGGCCGAATGGCCTCCTCCTGCACCTATTGTCTATTGTTCTCCGTGACCTTGTGGGTTTCCTCTGGGTGCTCCAGTATCTTCCCATATCCTAAAGATGTACGAGTTTGTAGGCTTTAATTGTCCTCTGTAAATTACACCCAGTACGCTAGGAATGGAAGTGATAACTTGGAATAGTGTGAATCGGTGATCGATGTTCAGTGTGGACTAAGTGAGCTGGAGGTCCTGTTTCCATGCTGTAGTTTGCAATCAATTCAAACTGTTCTTGATTTGAAACTTAGTGTTTCAGTCCGTGCTCAAATCAATCATCCCTTTAGTACAGCAAACCCTTCTGTCATCTATCTGCAAGACCTTGGAGACTACAATGAGGTCACTTCAAAGTCTTCATTTTCTAAGGAGGAGCAAGACATTCCTTGCCACTGACACTCCTGTTGCAAATTTTACTTTTGGTCTTGATATTTCTTCATCAACTAAGAAATCTTTCAGCAGTTTCTGAGACATTTAACAAGGGTACAAACAGTGAATCTACTCTGTACATATATATTTCATCTATTCCATTTGATTAATGCTCATGCAACCAATGAATCACAAAGGCAGTCTAATTTGGCTTTCAATTAAAGATAAACAATGAAGGCCCCCGACTAAATTAAAAAAACGTTTTCAATGGAAGATTTCTTAAATTCTAGAAATGTTCTATCCTCTGAAGACAGAATTATTCAGTTATTAAAATAGTACACAATGCACTGTACAGTTTTAAAAATCAGATAAAGCATTAACTCCTGGAAATTATTTGTTCATTACATTTAAGCTGTGACAGAGTATTACTGATTGTACCATCATACATTCCTCTGTTTGGAAACCCATAGAGATCCCTACAGCGTGAAACATTGAACCTTCACTAATGACAGCCGTGAGACAAGCAGTAATAGTCAATGCATGCAGATTGCGCTCAGAATCTAAATGCAGGATGAGTCAGTCTCCAGGGTATGTCGTACCAATCTCTGCAAATAGATCCACTAAATTTTGTAGGTGTTGTAATGTAGCTACATTCAAGCTTATTCAATTAACAGCCTCTACTGGTCTCCAGAGTGACTCACAAATTGACCTCTGCATTCAGGAAAACACAGTGCCATGCCTTCACTTTCCCAGGAGTAAATAATCCAAGCACACTTCTTTACTGTGCCAATGCAACTCAGAATTGTTTCATTCATTAGAAATTGACTTTGAAATTTAAAAAAAAAACATGTTCAGTCGGCACTAAATGTTTATTTTCCACATTAGACGTTTAGTTTCTATCAAAGCCATTCCAGCACTATCCAGCAGTTTGATAGCTTTGAGCTAAACTTCTATTTCTCAAAGGAGAGGGCCTTAATTCCATTTCAGAAATACAAGCTCACAAACTAGGCACATTTTTCCTCAGGGAACTCTGCACTGTCACAGGCGAGATCTTTCAGACAAGACTTTGAACTAAAGCCCAGCCTGCCTCTCAGTAAGGTGTAAAAACAGCCCGTTGTAACATTGAAGACAGAAAAATAGTAGCTAGGCCATTGGGCCCTTTCAGCCCATTCCACCATTCAATGCAGTCACGGCTGATCCCATATCTCATACCCACACTTGGCCCTAACTACTTTACCCCATTTTCTAAGAGCGCAATCACAGGTACCGACCCCCACGTCAGCAAAAAACAAAAACCTCCTTGCATCCAGCCTGTCAAGCTGTGCAAGAACTTTATGCATTACAATGAGATCTACTCACAAGACCCTCAACAGCATTGATATGCAGAGGGATCTTGCAGTCCAAGTTCATAGCTCACTATGGGTGATAGGGTGGTACAGAAGGCAAGTGCTATGCTTGCCTTCATTGCTATGGACATTGAATATAAAAGTCAGGAAGTCTTGATACAGCTCTAGAGGACTTTGGTTAGGCCGCATTTGGAGTATTGCGCACAGTTCTGGTCGCCCCGTTACAGGAATGATGGTGTTGGAGAGGGTGTTGAGGAGGTTAACCCGAATGCTGCCTGGTTTAGAGGGTTTCAGCTACAGGGAGTAGTTGGACAGACTTAGATTGTTTTCTCTCGCACATCAGAGTTTGAGGGGAGGCGATGCAAGTATATAAAATGATGAGAGGCATAGACAAGGTAGACAGTCAGAACCTTTTTCCCCAGGGTGGAAATGTCCAACACTAGAGACACAGTTATAAGGTGAGAGGGGGAAAGTTTAAAACAGATGTGCGTGGCATTTTGTTTTTACACAGAGGTTGGTGGGGGCCCAGAAAGCATTGCCAGAGTCAGATACCAAAGTTGTTTTTAAGAGAGTTTTCATAGGCACAGGGAAGCGCAGGGAACAGAGGGATGTGGATCCTGTGCAGGCAGATGAGATCAGTTTAATTAGGCATCATGTTCGACACGAACATTGTGGGCCGAAGGGCCCGTTCCTGTGCTGTTCTATGTTCTAAATCCATGAACAGCAGCATAATCTATCCAATCTCTCCTCATAATACAATCTTGTCATCTTCAGACTGGTTAGGGATAAGGGAAACTATTGTTTATTGCTTTAGAGCTATATATACTTCACCAAAGATGAAATTGTACCAGCTAAGGCCCATAAAATTGATGGTCAATGCAGAGTTTTTAAAGAAGGTATCAACCTGCTAAACCTTTGTTGCTGAAAGTATATCCTATCTATGGGAAGAGGTCTAAAACTACACACAATTCTGCAAGTGTGGAATTAATAAGAACGTATATAATGCTACTATTGAAAGAATAAAAACAGGAGTTTTGGTCAATATTTGTTCCTTAATCAATATCATATTACGTATCTCTCAAGTCTAAAATAAAGTCTAATATAGTCATAAACTAAAAACATGTTTGTTGTGCTTAAAAACCTTGACTGCGTGAAAGGTTGGTAGCCACTAGGAACTGCAGACGCTGGAATCATGCATAAAACACAAAGTGCTGGAGTAACTCAGCTAGTCAGGCAGTATCACTAGAGGACATGGAGAGGCAACATTTCAGATTTCACATTCAGTCTTTTTCAGACTCAAATATGCTGCCTGACCCGCCGAGTTACTCCAGCATTTTGTGTTCTATGAAAGGTTGCCATTTCTTTCTTTATACACAAGACCCACCAATCCCTACATTGAATGGGATAAGGGTTAAGATAGTGCATTAATCTCATGCTAAACACTACCCTGCACAGCAAACACGGTCAAGCACTGAAAGGGTAAAATTCTCCACCGAAATGCAGGGCGAGGAACAGTTACAAACTACTAACAACGTGCAAACACTTAATGGTGTGTTGCCAAGTTTGATTTACAGTAGAATGATGATTGGTTCCACTCCAAGTGGTGACGACCTTGTCGCTATGCAGAACTTACTTTCAGGCTAACACACTTTGGATAAACGACCAGGCAGACTAATCAGTGAGCGGTTTGCCAAATTCTCTGGGGGAAAATCCGCCCACATTAATCACCCCAAGAATTCCTGGTCCTCTTCGATAGCACTTAATTTGGAAAACATCTCTTTGCCATTTGTTTTCTGGTATGGAATAAGTATGCTCAATCTCTGTTCAAGCACTGGATACAAATTTACGACACACATTCCTGGGATAATTAAATTGACATGAGTGGGAGGGTGGGGAAAAGAGGAAGGATGTTACAAGGATATCACAGAACAAAGTGCTTTATATTGTAAAACAAAATCAAGTTGTACATTTCAGGCCTTATTCATCAATGTAGCTTTATCCTACGTAAGTTGCTTGCAAATACCGAATCACTACAGTAATCGTGACATGGCATTTTTTAAACCATAATAGATTAATGTATCTGATAAGATTTATTGCCATTAGAGTAACCTTCAATGCTTCTGCAGGCAGTTTGTTAGTCCCAATTATGATCAGTCTCACAAAACAGGTTTTAGTAATTTTAACACAAAGCCTCCTTGAAATGCTGGTCTATTACCACGTTCATAGTGTATGCACACCCAGGTTTACATTGACAAATGCGATGCTACATGTTTAAGTCTCAACGTTCACAAGAAACATTCATTGTTGGCACAGATTTTAATATAGCTTTTTGATCCCATACAGTTCCTGAACAACCTTCTTTAAAAACTCTGAATTGATCATCAATTTAATGGGCCTTGGCTGGTACAATTTCATCTTTGGTTAAGTATATATAGCTCTAAAGCAATAAACATGAATAGTTTCCCTTATCTCTAACCAGTCTGAAGAAGAGTCTCGATCTGAAACGTCACCCATTCCTTCTCTCCAGAGGCGCTGCCTGTCCCACTGAGTTACTCCATCTTTTTGTGTCTATCTTCAACATGAATAGTTTCTTCAGTTACTGCCACCATCCTCGATTTAAATAGATGTAAATATTAAAGAATCACTTTTTTATTCCCTCTGGATATTTCTAGGCCTCTGATCATATCACAATGAAGCAAAGTCCTACTTACATTGCCTACTTAGCAAATAGGTAATTCTACTATTTTGGCAGTCAAGTGTTAAGAGGCCAGCCATCAGTTTGCCCGATCTCCTAGTCCAACAAAGCTTTGAACTTTGTATGATTTTTAAGTCATCCTTGACTGATTAATTGTTGTACAGCAATATAGTAAAAAAGTGGACTTTATAAAACAGAATTCTCACAGTGAACGCATGATTAGACCATACTGCGAACTGCTGACATTGTTCCTTTATGCCATCACCACTTCCAAACATCCCTTGTTGCTATCATTAAGTGTACATTAAACTGATCAATCGGCTACGAGATGAAATGCAATATCAAATCTCAAACCCCAGTTCCCTTAACAATTACTAATGATATTAAATACATGAAGGCAATTTATAATATGGACTTTAAAATTACTTCTTGAACCATATTCATACGCGGCTGTAACTTGCCATGATAGATTGAGGTGCAGTGTGCAGGAAAACCCGAGGGTATCCTTATACCATCCGGAAATGTTGACTGCAGAGGGAGGGCTGCCATCAGGTGCAGTAATAATGGCAGAACAATGGTGCAGCTGGCAGACCTGCTACCTCATAGCTCCAATGACCAGAGTTCAATCTGATCTCCAGTCTTCGCCAGCCCCGGATCGCGGGGCTTGGGTCGGCCCGCTGCGGACCTTTCACCGTCCGGCGCGGCCTGGGACGTGGCAACTTCAGCAGCCTGACCGCGGGTGAAGACGGCAGGGGAAGAGAAAAGACATTCTGGCCTTCCATCACAGTGAGGAGGTGACTGGAGGAGAGTGATGGATGTTTCTCTTTTTTTTTGTGTTTTGTGTTGGTTTGTGATTATGTGTGTAATTGCTTATTTTTATTGCTTTTATTGTTGGACTGTGGGTGACAAAATCTCGTCCAATAAAGACTTGTTTCTTTGGATGACAATAAAGGTTATTCTGATTCTGATTCAGTGCAACTACTGTAGAGTTTACATGTTCTCCCTGTGACTATATAGGTTTCTGCTGGGTGCTCCAGTTTCCTCTCGCATCCCAAAGACATGTGGGTTGGTCGGCTAACTGTAAATTGCCCCCAGTATAGATGACTGGTGAAATATGTGGGGAATTGATGGGAATGCTCGGAGCATATAAAATGGGGTTCGAGCAGATGGGTGCTTGCTGGTTGGCGCAGACCTATTGTGCCAAAGGGTTTCCCTTCTGTTTTTAAACATAATAATAGAAAGCACCAGTTTAGTGTAGATGTGTGTATGCCATTGATGTCTGTATTTGACTTCATACTGTGATCCAACAAGTCAAAACATTTAAGCAGCAGATGTGGATAGCAAATGAAATGGTCTCCTTTTTACACCAAACACGTCAAAATCCAGTGAAATAAAAACGTGGAGACCTCTCCTCGTGGGAACGAAACAACGTAATGTTAGCTGGACAAACAGCGATGCTTCCTACATGTGCCTAAAAATCAAACTGTGTGGTCATCTGAAGAATTTGCTCAACTGGAAACAAGTTTAAGCTGCGTGCTTGACCCCTGTAGACACAGCTGCAAGAAGCAAGGGAAGGGAGACATCAAGCAACAAAAATACATGTTGAGAAAAGCAAAGCCCCGAAGGTACCATCACCAATGACCATGATCGGCCTTCGGCCAGTGTGATGAAAGTGATGGTCCTTTTGTTTTCCTATACAGCCCTAGTTTCTTATTCAAACAATTAAGAGTCATAGAGTCATACAGTGTGTAAACAGGCCCTTTGGCCCAACTTGTCCACACCGACCAACATATTCCATCTATACAAGTCCCACCTGCCTGCATTTGGCCAATATCCCTCTAAACCTGTCCTATCCATGTACATGTCCAAATGTTCTTAAACGTTGCCATAGTACCTGCCTCAACTACCTCCTCCGGCGGCTCGTACCATACACCCACCACCCTTTGTGTGAAAAAGTTACCTCTCATGTTCCTATTAAATCTTTCCCCCCTCACCTTAAGCCAATGCCCTCCGGTTCTCGAATCCCCTACTCTGGGCAAGAGACTCTGTGCGTCTACACGATCTATTCCTCTCATGATTTGAATCTTTAATCTATGGCGGAGGGCAGTCCCAGGATCAAAAGCATTTATCTCCTTTACTCTCAGGCACCTCCTCCTACTTATCCTTGGACCACGACCCCACCGACGAACACCAGACCTTAATCATCAACACCATCACGGACCTCACCATTTCCGGCACTCTACCCTCTAATGCCTACAAACTTATCGTTCCCCAGCCCCGTAAGGCCCGATTTTACCTTCAATCTAAAATCCATAAACAGAACTGTCCCGGCAGACCCATTGTTTCTGCCTGTTCATGTCCCACCGAACTTATTTCCACCTACCGCGACTCCATCCTATCCCCCCTGGTCAAATCCCTCCCCACCTACGTCCAAGACACCTCACATGCTCTCCGTCTCCTCGATAACTTCCGGTTCCCAGGCCCCCACTCCCTCATCTTAACCATGGATGTCCAGTCACTCTACACTTCCATCCCCCACAAGTCAAGTCAAGTCAAGTCAATTTATTTGTATAGCACATTTAAAAACAACCCACGTTGACCAAAGTGCTGCACATCTGACCAGGAAAAAAAAAGAAACATACAGTGGCAGGCAGCCAAACACAACGGCGCGGCCATCTTGAACAAAATGTTAATTCAATCACCCACAGTCCAACAATAAAAGCACTAAACAGGCACCCAAAATTACCCAACCCCAAAAACCCCCCAAAACACAGTCCAACAATAAAAGCATTAAATAGGCATTCAAATCACACACCCCAAAACCCCCCAAAACACAGTCCAACAATAAAAGCATCAAACAGGCACTCAAACCACCCAACCCCAAAAACACACAAAAAAAGAAACATCCATCAAAGAAACATCCATCACAGTGAGTCTCCTCCAGTCCTCTCTCTCCTCACTGTGATGGAAGGCCACAATGTCTTTCCCTTCTCCCGCTGTGCCTCGCCCGCAGTCAGGCTGTTGTGGTTGCAGGCCGCACCGGACGGTCCACAGCGGGCCGAGCCCAAGGCGCGTCGCGTCGCAGCCGCTCCCGCAGCCTCCGAAGACGGCCGGCTCCGCCGATGATAAGTCCGATCCGGGGCGGGCGAACACGCTGCTGCCGCTGTTGTTGCACGTCGGGGCGGTCGTGGCTCCCGACATTGAAGCCCCCGCCCAGCAGAGAAATATCCCGCGGCCATCCTAGGCCGCGCCGGACGGTGAAATGTCCGCGCCCCATGCCCCGCGATCCGGGGCGGGCGAACACGCTGCCGCTGCCGGAGCTCCCGATGTCGGCATCCACGCGGCCTGAGCCTAAGGCGAGTCGCAGCTGCTCCCGCAGCCTCCGAAGACGGCCGGCTCCGGTGGTGGTAAGTCCGATCCGCGGGCTCTGCGAACCAGAGCCCTGGAGGCCGACAGCTCCAGGAGTTGGGCCGATGGTAGGCCGCAGCAGGAACGGAGACACGGCCCAGAAAACAAAGGTCGGGTCTCCGTTCTGAAGGGACACATATTTACAGTGTTAGTTTCCCCCTCCCCCCCACATACACACATAGTACACAAACACAAAAACACCACATCACAACTACAATTAAGACAACAAAAAAAAACCAACAAAAACACAAAGACAAATGGACCGCAGGTGAGCGGCAGCTGCTAGGGCAGTGCCGCCATTTTGTTACAAGGATGGTCTCAAAGCCCTCCATTTCTTCCTCAACCGTAGAACCAGCCAATCCCTATCTACTAACACTCTCCTCCGCCTAGCAGTGCTGGTTCTTAGCCTTAACAACTTCTCCTTTGACTCCTCCCACTTCCTCCAAACCAGAGGCGTAGCTATGGGCACTCGCATGGGCCCTAGCTACGCCTGCCTCTTTGTCGGGTACGTCGAACAATCCCTGTTCCGGACATACACTAGCCCCATCCCCGAACTCTACCTCCGCTACATCGACGACTGCATTGGTGCTACCTCTTGTACCCATGCAGAACTCACTGACTTCATACACTTCACTACCAATTTCTATCCTGCTCTTAAATATACTTGGACTATCTCCGACATCTCCCTACCATTTCTGGACCTCACCATCTCCATCACAGGAGACAGACTAGTGACTGACATCTACTATAAACCCACTGACTCGCACAGCTATCTGGACTACACTTCTTCCCACCCTGTCTACTGCAAAAAGTCTATCCCCTACTCCCAATTCCACCGTCTACGCCGCTTCTGCGCCGGGGATGAGGTGTTTCACACTAGGGCATCAGAGATGTCCTCATTCTTCTGGAAACAGGGCTTCCCCTCTTCCATCATAGATGAGGCTCTCACTAGGGCCTCTTCTATATCCCGCAGCTCAGCTCTTGCTCCCCCTCCCCCCATTCGTAACAAGGCCAGAATCCTCCTCGTTCTCACCTTCCACCCCATCAGCCAGCGTATCCAACAAATCATCCTCCAACATTTCCGTCACCTACAATGGGACCCCACTACTGGCCATATCTTCCCATCTCCGCCCCTTTCTGCGTTCCGCAGAGACCATTCCCTCCATCACTCCCTGATCCACTCGTCCCTTCCTACCCAAACCACCCCATCCCTGGGCACTTTCCCCTGCAACCGCAGGAGATGCAACACCTGTCCCTTTACCTCCCCCCTCAACTCCATCCAAGGACCCAAACAGTCTTTCCAGGTGAGACAGAGGTTCACCTGCACCTCCTCCAACCTCATCTATTGTATCCGCTGCTCTAGATGTCAAATCCTACACTACCTATCTCCTTTACTGATCATTTCCTTGTACTGCAGATACTACACAATCTCTTAAGGTATTATATCGCTGTTGGGATAAATTAGAATGATTCTTCACTTTAATGCAGACATTTATCTTAAAATGGATTTACACATTTGTTAAAAAGGCAGACGAGGCCTGGTCACGTCAATGCATGAAACATTGCTGGCACTGTCACGAAACGTAAGCTGCAGCAACATATTGCAAACTGTACCCCAGCCCAAGTTTTCTAACCCCTCTTAATCCTGTCATCAGATCAATTCATCCAAATGCTGTGCCTCAACAAGCAGCTCTCTGTCTAAATCCAAAGCAGGCTCATTCGCAAACTTATTCCTCGACCTTTTCAGATGATCCCAGTGGTATGAATCAGGTCACACACACAACAGCTTCACTTGCTGAATGCATAAATCCTCTTCTTGTTTGTCTTTTCATCTTCACCACCCAGACACAGTTTTTTTGTTCCTTGGGAGTAAAAAGTGGTAATTCTGTCTTGATTGCCAAATGTATACATTTTATTACTGCATTCCCATGATGACTCATCATCATTCCATTATTTTATGAACAATCATGGTGATGAAAGCTGTCATGCAACAACTCTGGAATGGACCCGTTTGCAGAAAAAAAAACATTTCAACTGATGTGATTAGTTCCCATGAGACACCCCAGACTTTGCCCATTTTTCTGATATTCCATTCCAAGATGCACATTTAAGGGAAAAACTGGCATGCACCTTGCATGCCCTGCTCCCACCTTTTTTCCAGCTTTCATTTCCCACTCCCCCCCCCCTTCAATCAGTCTGAAGAAGGGTTCCAACAAAAAATGTCATCTGCCCATTCCTCCACCGATGTTGCCTGATCTGCCGAGTTCCTCCAGCACTTTATGAGTTCCAGCATTTACAGTTCCTTGCATCTCCACCTTTCATGTCCTCAGGCTTCCAAAGCCATTCATGAGAATGAAGAGCAGGTGAAGGCCAATCAGTCCCACCTCAAGCCTTCTCTGCTAATCTTCTAGCTCAATGCCATTTTCTTGTCCTAACGCCATATCGCTTGATTCTTTTAATATCCAGAAATCAGTTCACTCTTAAATAATCCACTTCTTTTGAATTCCCCAGCCCGGGGAAAGATCCTTCTTGCATCTACCCTGTTAACTCCAGTGAGAATTCTCCACCTTTCGACAAAGTCACCTGCACATTACAAAATAGGAGGTCAGACCGGCTCAATTCCCCCCCAAATGTACCATTTTGGGAATATGTCTGGTGAATCTTCACTCACAATCTTCACTACATCTTTTTGAAATGTAATTACTTTGTAATAGGAAATGCAAAACCCCTTGAGCTGCGTGACAACAGCCAGTTAATCTGTAATTTGTTTTTAAATTAAGTTGGTTGAGAGATGAAAAGTGGCCGGGACCCTGCTTTTTAGAAAGATGCTGCAGGGCTTCTTGCTTCTTGTGCCCAGCTGAGGGGACAGATTTGATTTGCGATCTCGCCTGCAAATTGGTTGTGAAGAAATAACGAGAATTGCCGCAGAGATCATAAAGCGAGCTTTTGTCCATTCACTTCACATGCAGCTAAAAATGAATCAGACCAGCCATCCCTCCTCGCTGTGGACCTTTTTAAAATTCAAAGAACCTTCTCTCCACGTTTACCCAAAGCTAATTGTCGTACTATTACTCGGGGCTCCAGCTATATTATGCAAGAAACATATTTTCAGTGCAATTTAATCCTCACGGCAGTGTCTGCACACGTTTCTTCCTGACAGTAAAACATTTCCATTCATACAGTTCACTTCACAGGATATCCCAGAGCACTTTATAGCCAATAAAGCCTCCACCCACCATGTAAAGTCACAGCTGTAATGTGGCAGAACAGCCAACTTGCCTCTAACAAGCTTTGACAAAAAACAATATTATGCTAACCTCCTGCCGATATTTGAGAGGCCGAGCAAATCTCCCAGAATTTCCCCTTTCTTTGAGCTGTGCTGTGGGGTCTACCCAAATCAGACGAGGCACTGATTTTAACGTCTTGTCTAGAAGAAAATAGTTTAGTTTAGAGATACAACACAGAAACAGGCCCTTCGACCCACCGAGTCCACACCGACCAGCAATCCCCGTACACTACCACAATCCTACACACTCGGGACAATGTACAATTTTACCAAGCCAAGTAGCCTACAAACCTATAGGTCTTAGGAGTGTGGAAGGAAACCAGAGCACCCGGAGAAAACCCACACAGGTCACCCGTACAAACTCCGTACTGACAGCACCCGTAGTCAGGAGTGAACCTGGGCCTCTGGTGCTGTAAGGCAGCAACTCTACCACTGTGCTACCGTGCCACCCTTGTACTTGACTACCAGGTCAGGTTAGGTTTTTAGTGTTCTGAGCTGACCCACATCACCTCTGAATCTGACAAAAGTGCTACAGTTGAGTTATGGCGAACACCTTGTGATACAGCTCTAACATCAAGCTTAGAGCCAGTGTCCATTCCCGCTATAGTCAGGGAACATACAAAGCACTTTTCCACTACAGGGAAGCAGGGGGGTGAACACACAAGAACAAGGACTTCTAATCCACTTTATTACTTCAATGTGACTCCAATGAGAGGGGCAGCTGGATATACAGAAACAAAAATGAATGCGAGTCAAGAATATGTAAGAAAATAACCGCAGATGCTGGTACAAATCGAATGTATTTATTCACAAAATGCTGGAGTAACTCAGCAGGTCAGGCAGCATCTCAGGAGAGAAGGAATGGGCGACGTTTTGGGTCGAGACCCTTCTTCAGACAGTTCCACGAAGAAGGGTCTCGACCCGAAACGTCGCCCATTCCTTCTCTCCTGAGATGCTGCCTGACCTGCTGAGTTACTCCAGCATTTTGTGAATAAATGAGTCAAGAATATTATTCCCACTATAATTTGAGTAAAATAGGTCTTTCCCCTCAGCTAGAACATCAAAACCGAAGCTTTGATGCAAGAATGTATTATTTGTTAAACAGCAAATTTCACAAAGCAATTCTAAACTTTCCAAAATATCTTCCAAAGTTTTATCTTTGAGTCCTCTCATTAAGGTATTTACTTAACAGCTCTGATCTCCAAAAGTTGAAGCCAGCAAAACACAACTTTCCTCAGCAAGCCCTTGCAGGAAATGCTGTACAGCTGTCAGCACTGTTTATAAAAAAGTGTTTTCCTACCCTTACAGTGTGCAATGCCGTGGGGATCTGCAGCCTTTAATAAAACTGTAAACAAACAAATTCTGCCAAGCAACTTATGGTTTCTGCTTCGGCACATGATAGGGACCTTGCTCCCAAACAAAACCTTCCCCAATACACCATGCCTGCCTGGCGAGAAAGATAATGTGAATACATGGAACTACTCGAGCCTCTGACAGGATGTGGGGAAAAAATGCCCGCATGTGTAGCGATCAACTTTTCGATCAGTCATGTCAAAATAAAGGTGGACAGATGCAACAGCTGAAACCTGCATTATCGCTGTCAGATCTTTTGGAAAATAGAGCTGCATCTGCACTCCTCCAAAGTCCCCATCAGTGTAAGTGAATTGCAGGGGTACTGTCTCTTTGTCATCAGGATCTCACCGATATCTTGCTCAATGCTGCCATTATTTGGGAAACATGTCATGCTGTTTGGCTTGCCCTGATCTGTCGTCTAAGCATGCCCTGTATTCACCCACCAGACCAGAACCAGACCATATCAATGCAGCACAGATCCAGTGACCCGGGCTCAATCCTTTCGACATAGGTCATTCAGCCTGGAAAACAGGCCCTTCCACCCCCTCGCCTACCCACCCACCAAGTTTGTGCCAACCAGCAATCACCCCGTACACCAGCACCATCCTACACATGAGGGACCATTTACAGAAGCCAACTAACCTACAAACCTGCACGTCTTTGGAGGCTGGGAGGACACCGAAGCACCAAGAGAAAGCCCATGCAGTCACAGGGAGAACGTACAAACTCTGTATGGACCAGGATTGTAGTTCACAGTCAGGATTGAACCGGGTCTCTGGCATTATAAGGCAGCAACTCTACTGCTGTGCCACTGGGCCACACTGTCGTCCAGTGCTGCCTGTGTGGAGTTTCCATGTTCTTCCTGTGTGGGCTTGCTCCTGGTGTTCCAGACAGGCTAATCGGCCTCTGAAAACTGCCCCTATTGTGCAGGCGAATGGTAAAATCTCAGGGCAGTTGATGGCAATGCCGGGGAGAGTAAAACAAAATTATTGTTGGAATAGTGTTTCCATGTTATCTGACTCTGAGACTACAGTAGGGGCCATGACCAAACGGTGACCTGAAAACAGGACCAGCTTTGAATTTTCACTCTGCCCCAGCCCTACGTGACAATGGCGCCAACTGCAGCACTCCCACAATACAATGTGGTGCAGTCTGCAGGGGTAATCCAAGCTTCCACTTTGCTAATGTGCACATGCCGTACTTAGCCTCCAGAGCCCTGCAGGCATTAGGCTTTAAAGAACCTAATTCATCCCAAGCTCCAGAAGGATTTGACCCAGAATACTCCTCTCAGCTTTGTCCTACAAAACCTGGGTCACTGTGATATAGCATGCCACAGCTGACTAATTGTTTCTGTTTAAACTCGGTCCCTGACCATAATTTTCATGTGACAAGGAGATCAATTTCACGGGCCACAAGTTTCATGTGGATTTCCCTGTCCTTGGTTAAATGATTTCATTCCTAATTCTCAATGGAAAAAAACTCCCTGAAAATCTGGGACAGCGAGATGAATGAGCAGGTAAGTAACGTAAATAGGAGCAATAAGCCATCGTTGGATGAAAGGAAGGAAGAACTCATTACATTACTTTATCAGTGGAGCTCAGAATTTCCTTGAAGTAATGACATGACAGATTGTGAAGTCCCTTGTGTACTATGTTATGTGGAATTATAACTGCCACTGTCAAGATACTGTTTAAATTACATATGAACTTATGATATCACGTCTGTTATTACATCTATGAAAACAGAAAGCCTATTTAATTTCAATAATTTGCAGATTACTTGATAGCACATGATGAAAGAATAATATTAACATCTAAATTATTGGATTATTCTCCCAAGAAAAAAAAAATACAGTTCCATAAATTGCTCATCCTCAGATCAAAATGAATAAAAAGCATAAATTCTCATTTGATTCAAATGTGAATCATATCATCTGCAGAAAACTAAATTGTAATATGCTTTAATCTCAATAATCTTCATAGTTTTCGCCCTGCAGCTTTTACACAGGGATAAGTAAGTTTTATTGGTTTGCACGTGTCTGATCTGCCATTCTTCAGTATCAAAATAAGGGCACTACCATTTTATTCGGCGCATTTTTCTTTCCCCATTGCATCATCTGTAAACTTTGGAATCTTAAAATGTTTCAGATAACCCCTATGCCAAAAGTACCATACTTCGCTATTTGCTCTATTTTTTTAAAATACCACTGCGCTCGACTGGGAATGTTTCCCCATAATCAGTGGTTTACAAGGAAATACCCCTCATTTTCGTAAATAATGAATCCGAAGAATATGATTTTCACGTGCTGTTGGGACTACATACCCTTTAGTCGTCGACAGCTGATATTGATTTCAGAAGATCTTAAGTTTAAAACAATCTGAAATCCAAGATGCAAAATATAATACAAAAAAAATGTTTTTTCCAAAATATTCTATAAATACTTTTGCAATTATTTGGAGGGATTTGTTGGATTATTCCCCTGCCTAAACAGTTTGGTTCTATTTAAAAACAGTGAACTAAACCACACCGTAATATGCCAACAGTCACTCCTCTGAGCAGCTACAACTCCCATTCACCCTTTACTTTTCAGGCGACTGAACTGACGGACTGTGGAGGGAGTATAAGAAAATAACTGCAAATGCTGGTACAAATGGAAGGTATTTATTCACAAAAATGCTGGAGTAACTCAGCAGGTCAGGCAGCATCTCAGGAGAGAAGACTCTGCTGAGATGTTGCCTGATTTGCTGAGTTACTCCAGCATTTTGTGAATAAATACCTTCGACTGTGGAGGGAGGATTAGAGAGATGTCCTCAGACTTGTCGGTGCGCTTCTTGCAACCCGCTGAGAACACAAATGCAACTGACCTTGGATCAATCAGCTAATGTGCTACATTTGACAACTAATAGACACCACAGAGAACTCAGGTCTGAAGGAGGGTCTCGACCCGAAACGTCACCCATTCCTTCTCTCCTGAGATGCTGCCTGACCTGCTGAGTTACTCCAGCATTTTGTGAATAAATACCTTCCATTTGTACCAGCATCTGCAGTTATTTTCTTATATTAGACACCACAGAGAACTCAGTTCCTATGTTTTCCTTTTTTGTTGTTGTCTTCTGTCGCTTTAACATTATTTTCACAACAGCCCGAAGGCGAGGAACTAGCTGGAAGCGATATGGAGATTGTTGGAAACACATGTCCGACTTTCTGCTCAAAGATCGGTTGTACCAAAACAAACAAACAACTTTCCAGCCCTTGCGTTAAACAAACAGCCAAAGAGTTTGAACCAAAAGATGCAATGCCTGGTGGCCAGACGTGCCTGAGATCAGAGGCAGGCGGCGGAGTTGTTCCAGCCAGAGCTTTGCAAGGATTATGATGGGGAGGTTACAAAGCCGACGCCGCTTCTCTCACCGTGTACAGTCCTCTGCCTGCAGCGGGTGGCCAATGTAGCGGTGCAGCCCCCGGCCAATGTAGCGGTGCAGCCCCCGGCCAATGTAGCGGTGCAGCCCCCGGCCAATGTAGCGGTGCAGCGGGTCGGTGTAGCGGTGCAGCGGGTGGTCGGTGTAGCGGTGCAGCCCCCGGCCAATGTAGCGGTGCAGCGGGTGGTCGGTGTAGAGGTGCAGCCCCCGGCCAATGTAGCGGTGCAGCGGGTGGTCGGTGTAGAGGTGCAGCCCCCAGTGGGTGACTGTGGTCTCGCCGGCTGGTGGGACACGCTCCCGTCCTGACAGCTGCGCCGATCCAGGGGACTCGGACTCCTCTCCCCAAACACTTATGCAACGTCAGGCTCTGCCTGGACTGCAGGAGAAAGTGTGGGAGCATCGTTGCCCCGTCTGTCCACAAGTTGTGTTCCTTCCTGCCCGGCGCCCGTCCTCAGGCGAAGCGGACACGGGAACAGTGTAAGTGTCGGTCCCGGCCCCGGACAGCGATCTGTGTGTGTGTGTGTGTGTGTCTCTGTGTGTGTGTGTGTGTGTGTGTGTGTGTATGTGTGTGTATGTGTATGTCTGTATGTGTCTCTCAATGTCAGTGTGTGTGTGTGTGTCTCTGTGTGTGTGTATGTGTGTGTGTGTGTGTGTCTCTCTGTCTGTGTCTGTTCGCCGCCGCCGCTCACTGTTGCGCTCTCTGTGCGATGCCACCGCTCCGCGTGATTCAGCTGTTGTCAGTTTCACACCAGTCCCGCCTCTCCCTTCTCTCTCCTCCCTCCCCTCCTCTTCTCTCCTCCCTCTCTCCACTATCCCCTCCCACCCCACTCTCTTCACTCTCCCTCTCCTCACTCCCCTCTATCCCTCTTCATCTCCCTCTCCTCCACCGTTCCACCCTCTCTTCTATCCCCTTCAGCCCTTCTCTTTCCCTCCCTCTCCTCCCCTCTCTCTCCTCCCCCTCCCTCTCCTCCCCTCTCTCTCCTCCCCCTCTCTCTCCTCCCCTCTCTCTCTCCTCCCCCCCCCCCTCCCTCCCTCCCTCCCTCTCCTCCCCCCTCTCTCTCCTCCCCCCTCTCTCTCCTCCCCCCCTCCTCCCCCTCCCTCTCTCCTCCCCCTCCCTCCCTCTCTCCTCCCCCTCCCTCCCTCTCTCCTCCCCCTCCCTCCCTCTCTCCTCCCCCTCCCCCTCCCTCCTCTCCTCCCCCTCCCTCCCTCCTCTCCTCCCCTCCCTCCCTCTCTCTCTCTCCTCCTCCCATACACCACAGGGAAGCCGGAGCCAACATTGACTGTCCTCTCTGCTGATTGACGCGGGCATGTTTCATTGCAAACCTCGCACCAAGGCACCGACAGTCGGTAACAAAAGTACAAGTCAGCCTTTGCATTGACATTCTGTGCATCCGATCCACATTAAAAGCTTATTTCCTCCCCAGACCGACTTTGTAAGTGAAGGGGGGGGGGGGGGGGGGGGGTGGGGGGGGCTGTGCACAGTAAGCGAATGGGAATGCAAAGCTGCAATTAACACAGTGTTTATACAACAGCGCGATATTTACCTCGGAAATAAAGGACAATTGTCCCGTCGCGGCCCAGATTAAAGTGCAACAAAAGTTATCTTGCAGAACACTACATCACAGGTCAGGAACCCCTTGCACGGAATATATAATGGTCATTGGGAATGAAATCTTGTTACATTTTTTTTCCCGCCTCGCCTTTGTCGCTACTTTGTTACGTGTGAATAGTGTGGGTATTAACACCGTCCAATAGGTCACCTGTGCGGGTAGTTAATCCGGTTTATCGAACATATACAACACTGCTTCTAGTGCACCAGAGCAGGTGACTGAAGAAAAGCACAGTGGGAGTCCCAGCCTTAGTTTAGCTTGTCATTATAGGGGAGCACGCCAGATCTTTCCTCAACTCAGCGTCTGTCCTTGACATCATGACCAAGAAGAATATGTTCTCTTGAATATTTTGCTTCCTTCTGAGCCTGAAAGCTTCTGTTATTGAAGTTGAAACTTGCAATCAAGGCTGTTAGGCATTGTAGGATAACATAGATCCAGATTGAATCGATTTCATTGTGGGTTTTTTTTAGCATCGTTGATAAGCCAAACAACTTTTCCCTCCTCAATCAAAGGAACATTCCTATTCATCTCAAAAGAATAAAGTCCATTTTGTGGTTTACTCCGTCATTGTAGCAGCCTTTTGTTCATTGATTATCTCTTCCATTTACTTACAAATTAAATCATTTTAGAAATGTGGATTACATTTGTGCAAGTTAATCAATTTTTCCAGGAGTGTAAAATTGAAATTTCAGTGATTTGTTTCAAAATACTGGCTGCACCAATACTTCGAAACATAGAAAATAGCTGCAGGAGTAGGCCATTCGGCCCTTCGAGCCAGCACAGCCATTCAATATGATCATGGCTGATCATCCAAAATCAGTACCCCATTCCTGCTTTCTCCCCATATCCCTTGATTCCATATGCCTAAGAGCTATATCTAACTCTCTTGAAAACATCCAGTGAATTGGCCTCCACTGCCTTCTGTGGCAGAGAATTTCACAACTCTCTGGGTGAAAAGGTTTTTCCTCATCTCAGTCCCGAATGGCCTACCCCTTATTCTTAAAATGTTATTTATTTAATGTTACTAACTTGTACCTAAACACTATTTTAATAGTGTCTGAGATCAGTAGCAGAGCTGTGAGAGGAATGGCATGTGGCTCATGAAGTGCATCCCTGATGTACATTCACTGTGAAAATACACATCTATAGCACAGGTCAAGGGTTGAAATTAAGCTTGTATGTTCTGGATGAGGTAAAATAAACAGGAAAAATTTATCTGGTTTGACAGGAATATAAATCGGTACAGGGAAATAACTGTTGCCTTGAATTATTATGGAAATTTTCATTGGCGTGGGAAGATAAAGTTTGCATTCAGGCATTCTAAAACTTGTTCAGTCTTCAACCATAAAGCCTTTGCATATTGAATTATTTTGCCACATACCAATGTTATTATTCAACAGTGATGCCATTTTTGCTGCAGTCTTCGTTTTGGTGACTGGTTTCATATGAGTGCAAAACATTGAATCCCTGACGATACAGGCAGCAGATGGCCAGGGGATGAATTGCAGATGTGTTTTATGGGGAAAGTTGCCATTCTCCCTAGAATTGGCCTAAAACTATATTTGTACTTCATTCTTATCTACAAGATTTTTGTACTTTGAGTTGAATTGCATGGTGTACTCAATGTCTTTTGGCAAGATCCCCCTCACCTAATGTAGCATCAAATGATTTCTTAAAGCAGGGAACGAAAGTGTTTTCTAAAGAATAAATTTGGTGCCTGAATAGACTTAGAAATACATTTGTTCATACTGGAAAGCCAGTTAATACAATTATAGAATGATGCAGAACAAATTGAGGACATTCCAACCATTATGTCTTCATTAGCTTTTTCCTCACAACTCTAAAAATCCCCCTTTCATGTATCCATCCAATTTTCTTTTGAAAGATGTTACTGAATCGGTTTGTATCACCCCTTCAGGCAATGCATCCCAGTTCATTTAAACTAGTAAAAATGTGGATCCCCTGTGATCTCTAGCTCTCGGTCACTGCAGGTAGCTTCTCATTTAATCTATCAAAAGTCTCAGGATCATGACCAGGCAACAAACTATAATCCCCGGGCTAAGACCAACCACCTCAGTTTCTCTATATAAAGTACTGTACCACTCTTTCAGAAATCTTGCCACTACTTCCTCTACGACCGTGACATACTTTTGCCCAAAGTGCAGTGTTCAACTTTGGAACTGGGGTCTAAACAGTGTTTTTAAATTGGTTAGCATATCTATTTAGTTTTTGTGCTCACTGCCTTAATTTACAGTGCAGGGAATCAAAAATGCCTTTTTAACAGCCCACTTACAGTAAATGGTTCTACAACTGTTCGATATTTACATATCTACACCCTCCCATCTCCTTACCTGCTTCCTTTATAAAAATGAACAATTTAATAACAATTTAATACACCGTCCCTCATTCTTCATACCATTATTGTTCTCTTCGGAATTCCTTTATTACATTTCATCTGCTATATTGTAGTTTTGCTTCAGGCAACTTATAGTTGTAAAGCAATAAATCACTTGTTATTTTTGACAAAGCAAAATTCTTGTAAAAATGTCTAGCATATCTATAAAGACCCAACCAATACCTTGGACTAAAATATGTTATTTAACTATAGCAATTATATGCAACTATTTGTTTTGCGATTCATCTTTTCCAGAAAAACCTGATCCAGTGACATCACCCACAGTCAAGATGTTTACATAATTAGCCTGTCAGTCGAACTTGATAAACTTTTGCAGTTTAGTTTATTGTCATGTGTACAGTGAAAAGCTTTTGTTGCATGCTATCCAGTCAGCGAAAAGACTATATATGATTGCAATCGAGCCGACCACAGTGTACAGATACATGTTAAAGGGAACAATATTTAGTGGAGGATAAAGTCCAGTGAAGTCCGATTAATGATAATCTGAGGGTCTCCATTGAGGCAGATGGTGGTTCAGGACCACTTTCTAGTTGTTGATAGGATGGTTCAGTTGCTTGATAAGAGCTGGGAAGAAAATGTCCCTGAATCTGGAGGTATGCGTTTTCACACTTCTGTAACTGCCTGATGTGAGAGGGGAGAAGAGGGAGTGAGAAGGGTGAGACTCATGTGCAGGAAAGAACAGCAGATGCTGGCTTAAATCAGAGGTAGACACAAAATGCTGGAGTAACTCAGCGGGCCAGGCAGTTTCTCTGGAGAGAAGGAATGGGTGATGTTTCAGGTTGAGACCCTTCTTCAGACTCATCCTTGATAATGCGGGTGGCCCTGCTGAGGCAGCGCGAAGTGTAGATGACTGATTTTATGCACTAACTCACTACACTTTTCTGGAAGAAATTGTCAGAAGGTTCTATAGTTTCTACTCCCTTCATACTTGTTTTCTGAGTGCATTAGGTTTATGGCATCAAAAGTTATGATTATGTTCTTGATAACTGTATTTTTGTGGTATTATGGTGACCGTGCTAATCGACGGCCATGTTATGTACAATTGCCATTACTTAAGCATCATTTATTGCTGGCTGTATGACACTGTTATTCACTTACACCATCGCAGATGCTTCTTTTCCATTTTCACAAGGTTCACAATAAATATTTTCAGGGAGACTTTAGGAACATTGTTGAAGCATTGCCTCTGCCCTCCTAGCATCCTGTTGACATGATGGAATAGAGTAAAATGCTTGCTAAGAGAGTATGGTTTGCAGCTTAGACACAGAATGCTGGAGTAACTCAGTGGGTCAGGCAGCATCTCTGGAATAGAGGAATAGTTGATGTTTTGGGTCGGACCCTTAATGAAGACTTATGAAGCAGTCTGTAGAAGGGTTCCGACCGAAACGTCACTTATACTCTTCTCCAAATATGCTGCCTCACCTGCTGAGTTGCTCCAGAATTTTGTGTCTATCTTCGGTATAAACCAGCATCTGCAGTTCCTTCCTGCACACATGGTTCTAGCTTTGCTTATTACAGCCTCTCTGCTGGAGCTGGCTGAGTAGCTGATAACCTGAATGCTAGGGATGGTGGCCTGACAGTAGTCTGTTTTTCATAAACTTGGAATCTTTTGCAGAGACATGATTGATGGTCCATTTCCATTGCTTGCATGAGGTGCTTGCTGCAGATAGTTAAAATCTCTGGGGCATACAGCAGGGCGAGAATCACTGCCACATGGCAGACTATGTTTTATGTTGGGATTAGGGAATTTTATGCAGATGTCTGAAGACTGTGCTGGTGCACTGGGCGTGGTGACGTATTTCTTCATTGATGTTGTGTCTTGACTGAGAAGTGGCTCCCATGCCATCCAATGTGGTCCATGTATAATATTTAGTTGTGAGCGATTATTGTAGGTTAGCCTAATGTTCAGCAGTGCAACAAGTTACCGTGTGCCTCCTGTATCTGTGAAATGCAATTTAATGTACTTAAAAGATTAGTTCATGTTACACAGAGCCATACTAAATTGTCCCTATATCCCCCTTAATATTGTTACCGTTTCTCTCTCTTCAGGTAATGTTCTCTTCCCAACACAATCTGTTGTTATTAACTCCTCCTTGTAAAACCCACCTGTCCCTAAAAAACAACACTTCATCTCCAATTTTCCTCTCCCCAAGTACTGATGTGCTCTACCTCTTCAAATTTGTATTAATTTTTCCCAGAGAACCTGTTACATTTTCTCCATTCAGGTTCCTGCCACAATAATAAAACAATTAACCCAAATTACAAATAAAACTATATATGGCTTTGGAAAAGTCATCCGTCCCTCCCCATCTTTCTCGTGTGTTGCTTTGACACTACTGACAGTACCATTACCCTCCAACACCTTTCCACCATCTTGCTGCTGTGTGGGACCACTGCAGCTGGGTTTCATTGTTAGTTGCAGACTACGTAACCCTGGAATATCTCTTCTTATCGCCAAGGTGCTACACCTCTGGTGTTGCCTCAGGATCTACTCCTGATCTTTCCTACTTCTCAGAGTCAACGTCCAAAAATCTAGTTTCACTTTCCATGTAATTGCTGATAGTTCCCATTACTACTTCAAATACTTTGACTCTAAATTTGCCAAAGAATAATAAGGAAGGGGACGTCAGCTATTTTCATTCACAAACACAAAATAGGTTACTTAGCCACAGACTCCACACTCCCCAGTGTATTATTCTGATATTGAAATGGACCCATCATAATTGATCCAAAGCTATTGTTTGGATCTCATATCCATGCCTTCATTAAGACCCCTGTAATGTTGTCCAATTCTAACTCTGAGTCTGATCACCTGATGTGAAATACTGAACCATGAATTTGTCTCCTTCTAATCTTGCCTATTCCAGTGCACTTTGATGCGTTGCTATAAATGAGAGGCTATCAGAACCCTTCTGATAATGCCATAACTTGCATAAAGTCCCATTTACTCACTACCCTCTGTGATCGCTCCTGATTAAGCAAAGTTTACATATAAAAATTCTCATTCTCATTTTTAACTCACCCCATGGCCTTGCACACCCTTACCCCAAATATATGTAATTTTCAACCTCCCACAGACTTACAGGATATAAATCCATGTTCTATGAATTCTGACCTCTTGGTCATCCCTAAATTTAATCACCTCACCCATTTCAAACTCTGGAATTTCTTCCTTAAAGGCCATTGCTTCTTTACATGTCTGTTTTTTTTTTTAAGGCATTACATAAAAAAAAACTATTTTGTCAACCAAAGTATTAGTTACTGGCCTTAATAAATTCACATGTAGTTCAATGTCAAGTCTTGTCAGATAATGATATAAAACTCTCTGGGAGGCTTTGCTAAGTTAAAAGCTCCAGCTAAATATAAATTGTGATTAGATAATAGCTGGTTAAGTTTTGGTTAATACATTTATATTCTTAGTCTGCCCAACTTTTAAGGGCTAAGTACAGAAAAGTAGGATCTAACTCAAGTCTGATTGTTTTATCATGTTATTTATCACCAAATATCAATTGTCAGGGATGGAAATGCAAAGCATCCCTTTAGATAAATTGCAAAGCTGTAAAGCGTTTTCATGGTCAACGATTTGTTAAGGTATCAAAGAAAGGAGGACATTTAAGAAGGACTGTCAATGTAATTAATTGCAATCCATGAACTGCCCAAGTAGCTGATAAGAATAATGTTTTTATTTGAATTAGTATCATTAGGATAAGAAAGTCTAAAATTCATTTAGTAGTTTGCAAAGTTTCTTCACATTTTGAACACTGAGTGGTTTGATGAACCCAATCTCTTTAAATCCTATGCCAACATTGACAGAATATTCAGCCAAATATATACATTTTATTTTAACTCTGTTAATTCTCTCTCAATGGTGCACATATTGAATGCACTTGAAATTCCAGTTTGTGACTGAACAAAGAGGCCTTTATGCCACATTATGATTGTATTAATGACCAAGCAGACCTTACTTCCTTGTATGATGGACTTTGGCCTCCAGATTTGGATAAATTCTGCTTGTGCAGTCGATGGAATTGCACAATTAAACATTACTTTGATAGATGCTAGTTGGAGGTAACTGTAATGAATTCCCTCATCATACCAAAGAGAACTGTATTTTCTTTTTTGTGTTAAATAATTTTACAAGGAGAATATCATTCCTCCCATGATTGATCATGAACCTGATATGTTTCAATGAATATATTAGCATGTTAATTCCTTTTAAAGTGTGCTCCCTTTACATCTCACCCTTACAATGGATGGCTTTGATTTCATGTGAAGTGCAATTATTTCTGAGGCGTTATTTCCATACCATACATCACAATGAATTAATTTCTAACTGCTGTGAACTTTACTTATGAATATTGGCATGAATAACTAGTGAGAAAGCATATAACTGGGAGTAATGCCAGTTTTATGTGATGGGTAAATCTATTATAATTTCTTTGTTTAACCAATTGAACTTGTTTCCTGAATTCCAACCCTATTTTAGTGCTAAAGTTGTGATTTCAAAATAGAGGATGTATATTTTTGTGATGCAGTGCCATTTTATATTAAATACAAGTATTATTCTTCCCATTCACAAAGGATATTTAGTTTTCAACATTTGATTTATACCAAACTGAAACGAAACCCTGATAGAGAATATTTTAGCTACCTGACGCTTATTGTTGTAATTAGGCTTAAATTCTTAAACCATCTTGTGCTGTTGTAAAGTGTAAGAAGGAACTGCGGATGCTGGTTTAAACTAATGATAGACACAAAAATCTGGAGTAACAGCGGGTTAGGCAGTATCTCTGGAGAAAAGGAATAGGTGACGTTTTGGGTCGAGAACCTTCTTCAGACTCATCTGTCTATTATGCTGTTATAAATGCAGACTGCACAACTGTAGCAACAAGATTTCAGAGAACTTGGCTGGCTTTAAATTCAAGTAACTGAAGCTGCTTTTAAAATTTTAGTCTACATTTTTATTGCACCTTTAAGGTAGCAAAATGTAAAGATTGGGACATGCCAGATTGGAATTGGAATTGGGTTGATTTGTGCATTTAATTTGGTTCAATTTGTATTTCAGATTGGATCAAATAGTGTGTTGGATTTGGGACAGATTGTTAGTTAATGCTGTAAGCTTCAATGAATGGAGTGGTGTGAGGTAGTTGTATGAAACGCCAAACAGAGGGGTCATATTTTCATTTAACGTTGTCTTTGCAGGCTCAGAGAAGTTATGTCCAGGTGCTGCCTCGAAGGGCCGAATGGCCTACTCCTGCACCTATTGTCTATTGTCTATTGTAAAGACTAGCAACAAGAAGCACCTTATTTTGTACATTGTACAATACTGGGAGAGTTAGGGAGAGATTGTTCTTAGTCTTCTCCTAACACAAGCCAGTCTTCAGCCAGTTCAATTTACATTACATGATATCAAGAAATTGATGAGCTCAGTAGTTTAGCCAAAGGTTAAGGGTCCCTAAAATAGACTGGTGGAGTGCTAAAAAAAAGTTTGTGCTTCTAGCCAAGCTGTTCCAATAGATCTACAACACTGCCAGTAACCCAACAAATGTAGAAAATTACCCAGAGACTTATAACCCATGTACCATATCGATGTACCACCAGAGGAAGAATCCAGTTTGCTCAGGTTTTAACCTATCCACCTACTCTCAAGCATGTAAACTGACAATAAGTAATCAGTTACTGATAATCACTCCATGAGAAGTTTTGGTTTGAATATGAGCACAGATAGTTTGTCTGTTTGTTTTTATGTTATGACTGTTTTTGTAAAGCGCTTTGAGCACCTGGTAAAGCGCTATATAAAATAAATGCTTATTATTATTATTATTATTATTAACTTCAAACCTCTTTAGGATCTTAATCCGTTTTTGAAATTCAGAGGTAAGTGGGTGTTGGCTGTACATTTCCCTCCACAAATGCTGCTTGACCCGCTGAGTTCCTCCAGCACATTGTTTTTTTGGTAAGAATCAAACTAGCATTCTATGGCGAGTCCGAGACTTGTAGTTGTAGATGAAGTTTATTGCAACCGCAATACACGAATACAGAATCAAAACAACAAGTCGCAGGACAACCAATATAAACTTACTGTCTTCCTTGAAGACTCAGACGAACTAACTAAATCGGGCGCCAAACGCACCCATGACATCGCTGACCAATCAGCGATGTCCTTCCCTGGACCAATCCCCATGGTCGCGTTCCCACGTGACCTCGCTGGCCAATCCGAGGGTTCGACGACCTAGACCATTCTCCATGGTCGCTACATGACCCCCCCCAGAACCCGAGGTGCGGAACCTAGCTGGGAGCCTGATTTCGCGACCACAACGAGTACGGAGAGGGACAGCCTGAACCACAGGAGCCGGAGGTTCCGGACTTGGTGGAACAGCCGGAACGAGAGGTTCTGGAGGAACTACCGGCACGGGGGGCTCTGGAGGAACTGCCGAAACGGGAGGTCCTGAAGGAACTGTCAGAACGGGGGTTTCTGGACTGGGCGGAACTAACGGAGGTCGGCCTCTCCGAGGGGTTTGACCGACCAAAACTGGTTGATCCGGGTCCAAATGGGCAGGTTTGAGCCGGGACACCGAGACTAGTTCGCTCTTGCCGCCCATGTCTAAGGTGAAAGTAGCCGTTCCCTTACGTAACACCCGGAACGGCCCTTGATAGACCCTCTGCAACGGGGCGCGATGGGCATCCTTACGCAGAAAAACAAACTCACAGTCTTTCAGGGCAGCCGGTTCATGCACCATGGAACACCCATGGCGTGAAGTCGGCACTGGAGCCAGGGAGCCCACCCGTTCCCGGAGAGATGCTAACGCTGATGGGACCGAAGGGAGCAGGGCTGAAGGGTCCGAAAAAAGGTCTCCGGGTACTCGAAGTGTCGAGCCATATACTAGCTCTGCAGACGACGCACCGAGATCTGGCTTAGGAGCAGTCCGGATGCCCAAAAGAACCCAAGGGAGTTGGTCCACCCAGTCCGGGCCTTCAAGCCTTGCACTGAGGGACGCCTTAAGTTGGCGGTGGAACCTTTCTACGAGTCCATTTGCCTGGGGGTGATATGCAGTTGTGGGTTGTAACTTGGACCCGTACAGTTCCGCCAGCGCGGCCCAGAGGGACGAAGTGAACTGTGGCCCTCTGTCAGTGGTAATAACTGCCGGGACCCCAAAACGAGCTACCCAATGGAGGGCCAAAGTCCTAGCACAAGACGCTGACGAGATATCAAACAATGGGAAAGCCTCTGGCCACCGGGTGAACCGATCCACCACCGTGAGGAGGTGGGTGTAGCCCTGGGAGGAAGGCAAAGGTCCGACCAAATCCACGTGGATGTGAAAAAAACGAAAGGCCGGGACCTCGAAATCCTGTACGGGGGGCTGGACGTGGCGCTGGACTTTAGCGGTCTGACAGGGCACGCAGGAACGTGCCCACCCCGCTACCTGTTTTCTCAGGCCATGCCAGACAAACCTCGCTGCTACCAAGGCAGAGGTGGAGCGGATGGACGGGTGCGCCAACCCATGAATGGCATCGAAAACTCGGCGCTGAAGGGAAGGCGGCACTACCGGCCTGGGACGAGGAAGAGAAATATCGCACCAGACTTTCGTGCCCTCCGACCCACAAGCCACCTGGGCCAACTTTAATCCCGAAGTGGTGGACCGGTAAGCCGAAACGGTATCCGCCAGAAGCTGCGCCTCCGCGAGCTCCTGGGGATCCACCTCGCAGTCCACCGCCGAAATAGGGGGAAAAGCAGGTCTAGACAGGGCGTCAGCAACGGCATTAAGCTTACCCGCGATATGACGGACATCTGTTGTAAATTCGGAGATAGCAGTCAGGTGCCGCTGCTGGCGGGCCGACCATGGGTCAGACAATTTCAAAAACGCAAATGTTAATGGCTTGTGGTCCGTAAATGCCACAAATGGGCGGCCCTCGAGGAAATACCTAAAATGACGGACAGCTAAATAGAGAGCTAGAAGCTCTCGGTCAAATGCACTATATTTCAGCTCGGCCGAATTTAGTTGCCGGCTGAAAAAGGCTAAAGGCTGCCAATGGCCACCAACCTGCTGCTCCAGAACCCCACCCACCGCCACGTCAGAGGCGTCAACCGTCAGGGCCGTGGGGGCGGAGGGGCTCGGATGGACCAACATGGTGGCGTCTGCCAGGGCTGCCTTAGCTGCCGTAAAAGCCGACTCTGCGGCCGGGGACCACAACAACTCTACCGGGTTCCCTGCAAGGCATTGGAAAAGCGGGCGCAGGACTCGCGCCGCTGCCGGAACGAATCTATGGTAGAAATTAACCATACCGACGAACTCCTGCAGCCCTTTTACAGTGGTGGGCCTGGGAAAGGCCCGGATGGCTTCCACCTTCTCGGGTAAAGGGGCGGCACCGGCAGGAGTAATTCTGTGCCCTAGAAAATCAAGGGCAGGCAGGCCGAATTGACATTTGGAGGGTTGGATAATGAGCCCGTGGTCTTGGAGCCGCTGGAACACGGTCCTCAAATGGGCCTGGTGTTCCAGCACGGAGGGGCTGGCTATCAGGATGTCGTCTAGATAAATAAACAAAAAGGGTAAACCCCGGCCCACGCGGTCCATCAGTCGCTGGAAAGCCTGTGCCGCGTTCTTTAAACCGAAAGGCATACGCAACCATTCAAACAACCCGAACGGAGTTATAGTTGCAGTTTTTTGTATGTCCTCCGGTCGCACCGGAATCTGATGATATCCTCGCACCAAATCGATTTTGGAAAACACTACCGCACCTTCCAGCCCAGATGAAAAGTCCTGTAGGTGCGGTATGGGGTAGCGATCAGCCGTGGTGACAGCATTGAGACGCCGATAATCGCCACATGGCCTCCACCCCCCAGATGCCTTGGAGACCATGTGTAACGGCGAGGCCCACGGGCTGTCAGACTGACGGACAATTCCCATTTCCTCCATCTTCCTGAACTCCTCCTTTGCCACCACCAGTTTGTCTGGCGGCAGTCTCCTGGCCCGAGCGAAAACGGGAGGGCCTTCGGTGCGGATATGATGGACCACACCGTGTTTAGCCGAAGGTGCGTCGAAACGTTGAACGAGCAGCTCTGGGAACTCGGCCAGAATCGCAGCATACGAGTCGGGGGCCGCGACGACGGCCTGGACAGTAGGGCTGAGCGAGGAGGCGATTGTCGGAGCGACGTGCTCGTCTTCGGCGGAAGGTCGGAGGTCGTTACCGCGGACATCAGGAACCAGTGAAAAAGCCCAGAGAAAATCTGCGCCCAGGATCGCTTGTTTGACGTCGGCTATGATGAATGGCCATTCGTACGTGCGGAGGCCTAAACCCAGGGACATTTTCCGTGTACCGAAAGTGCGAATTGGGCTGCCGTTCACCGCGATGAGGGTGGGACCTGTCTTACCCGATCTGGTTTCGAGGTCGGTCGGCGGCACTATGCTGACGATGGCTCCCGTGTCTACCAAAAATTCTGTGTCCGTGAATCGATCATGGACATAGAGGCGCCGGTTCTGGCCAATCGTAACTGCCCCTATGTACGATCGGCCGAGGCATTTCCCGCGAAGGTACAAGGCAAACGGCAGTTGCGGGATTCGTTACCCCATCGTAGGTGATAATAGCACCAGCCGCGCTTGTGCGGATCTTTTTGGCGGGCTTTCGGAGAATTGGCGGGAGACGTGGCGCCATCTTGCCGTCGCTGTGGCGTGGTCACCGATGTCGAGACTTTGTTGATGGAATCCCCTGCCTTGTTTTTTCCCGCTATGAGCGCGTCCGCTTTCGCTGCATATGCTTCGGGGTCCTTAAAAGAACAATCCGTAAGCAGCAATCGGACATCCTCGGGGAGTTTTTCGCGGAATGCCTGCTCAAACATCGGGCAATCCGTATGCTCACCGGCTAGCACCATCATTTCGGCCATGAGGACGGAAGGCAGTTTGTCTCCAAGCTCCGGTAGGTGCAGAAGTTTTGCCGCACCACCATGCTTTTTTAACCCGAAGGTCCGCAGTAATACCTTCTTCATGGTTTCATACTTGTCTTCCGCAGGTGAATTTATTATGAACCGCATCACGCGCTTGGTTGTGTCCGGCGATAGCGCGCTGACGAGGTAGAAATACTTCGTGGAATCATCCGACACCTTCTTTATATGGAATTGGGCCTCGGCGTGGATAAACCAAGCTTGCGGTGCGTACGTCCAAAATAACGGAAGATGAACGTCCGCCGCGCTTGACTCCGGTGTGCCCTGCTCAGTCATCGTCAACGAGGCGTCGGGTTTTTCTCAGTCGGTGATCGTCCAGATCACGTTCGGGGTCACCAATATGGCGAGTCCGAGACTTGTAGTTGTAGATGAAGTTTATTGCAACCGCAATACACGAATACAGAATCAAAACAACAAGTCGCAGGACAACCAATATAAACTTACTGTCTTCCTTGAAGACTCAGACGAACTAACTAAATCGGGCGCCAAACGCACCCATGACATCGCTGACCAATCAGCGATGTCCTTCCCTGGACCAATCCCCATGGTCGCGTTCCCACGTGACCTCGCTGGCCAATCCGAGGGTTCGACGACCTAGACCATTCTCCATGGTCGCTACAATTCGATCAATTATAATTTTGAGGTATGCAATATTATGGAAGTTAATGGAATTCAGGAAGAAATCTCAACACTGACTGGAATCGTATAGAGCTGAGAAAGGTGGCCATGGCTCTCAGAGACTTCACCTCAATCCAGCAAGAGTTATAGTCATCTCAGCCATTTTAATAACCTTTCTATCATCGTGCAATCGGAAATTGCTTTAAAAATAGAAAACTGGAAATGCTCAACACCTCAAAGAAATGGCACTGTAGCGCAGCTTGTAGAGCTGTTCGATCCTTACCTCAGATGCTCTCTGTGTGGAGTTTAGACGTCCTCCCAGTGACCACATGATGCTTTGATTTCCTCCCTTAGCCCAAAGACGTGCGGGTTAATTGGCCTCTGTAAATTGGCCTAGCATGTAAAGAGTGCATGTGAAAGTGGGGATGGCATTGAACTAATGTGATCAACGTGGACTCAGGAGTCTGACATTGGAGGAAAAAGCTGTGTTCAAGTCAAGTCAAGTTTATTTGTCACATACACATACACGATGTGCAGTGAAATGAAAGTGGCAATGCCTGTGGATTATGCAAAAAAATAATTACAGTTAGAGCATATAAATTAAAGTGAATTCAGAGAAGACAAAATTTAGTCCCTGGAGTTATAATAGTTATCAGTCCTGATGGCCTGTGGGAAGAAACTCCGTCTCATCCTCTCCGTTTTCACAGCATGACAGCGGAGGCGTTTGCCTGACCGTAGCATCTGGAACAGGCCATTGCTGGGGTGGCAGGGGTCCCTCATATTCTTGCTTGCTCTGGATCTGCACCTCCTGATGTATAGGTCCTGCAGGGGGGCGAGTGTAGTTCCCATGGTGCGTTCTGCCGAACGCACTACTCTCTGCAGGGCCTTCCTGTCCTGGGCAGAGCTGTTCCCAAACCAGACTGTGATGTTGCCGGACAGGATGCTCTCTACAGCCCCAGAGTAGAAGCATTGAAGGATCCTCAGAGACACTCTGAATTTCCTCAGCTGTCTAAGGTGGTAAAGGCGCTGCTTTGCCTTACCCGCCAGTGCGGCAATGTGTGTTGTCCATGTTTGATCTTCTTTGATGTGGACTCCCAGGTATTTAAAACTGCTCACCCTATCCACAGTAGACCCATTTATTTCCAGTGGCGTGTACGTCCTTGGATGTTGAGCCCTTCTAAAGTCCACAATCAGCTCCTTAGTTTTTTTGACATTCAAGAGGAGGCTATTGTTCTGACACCAGAGTGCCAGATCAGCCACCTCCTCCCAGTAGGTAGGCGTTCTCTTGCTATTATTTGGACAGTGAACCAGAGCATTGTAGAGGGAACAGTACTTTTGGAATGCAGAAACAGAGGGCGGGGATAAAGTGCCTGTCAGGGTCAGAAATCATGGTGGGTGATACATTGAATGTGTAGAGTGGAAGGTGAGAACAGAGGGAACCCTACTGCAGTACTATGGTGATTAGGTCCAAATGTAGATGACCCACCAGTGTCTCTTCTTGAGCAGGTGGGGTATAAAGAATATAGAAAGAGGCAAAATAATGGAATAACTTAGCGGATCGGGCAGCATCCCTGGACAACATAGATAGGTGAACCAAATTGTCAGCTATCCATGTTCTCCAGGGATGCTACCTGACTTGCTGAGTTACTCCAGCATTTTGCGTCTTTCTATATTCTTTGTACCCTAGCTGCTCGCGAGGAGACACTGGTGGCTCACCTACATTTGGACCTAATCACCGTAGCACCACAGTAAACCGGCATCTGGAGTTCCTTGTTTCTACATATGAAAAAACAATTCTGGCTTAGCCAGCTACTTCCACATTCCACAAATAAATAAAGTTGTGGGCTAATAACTGGGAAGTTCACATTTGCAATATTGCCGGGGTAGTGCAGAGACAAGAGTTTGGGCAACCTTGTTAAATTCACAGTAATCAGATGAACCCATTGAATCAGCTGAGAATAACCAACTTCCTTCTTCCTGTTCTCTATCATTCCTTGTCAAACCAGTTTCTGTGCTGTGCAAGCAGATTCAATTTTACATCGATACCCCATGCTGACTATGAGACAATGGTAGGCACGTGACATGTCCTCTGGCTTGAAATCTGATACGGAGGTGATGAAGGGTGTAAACAAACTTGTTACCATTCCTTGGCAACTGTAGGTGGGGCTCCACAGCCCCACCAATATATTGGCCTTGGTTACTGTTCAGTGCAAGGTGAGAACATTTTCAACCTGCTCTGTAACCTATGAACCGACACACACCAGTTAGTGTAAGAAAATAACTGCAGATGCTGGTCCAAATCGAAGGTATTTATTCACAAAATGCTGGAGTAACTCAGCAGGTCAGGCAGCATCTCACGAGAGAAGGAATGGGCGACGTTTTGGGTCGAGACCCTTCTTCAGACAGTTCCATGAAGAAGGGTCTCGACCCGAAACGTCGCCCATTCCTTCTCTCCTGAGATGCTGCCTAACCTGCTGAGTTACTCCAGCATTTTGTGAATAGACACACACCAGTTGTTCATATCAACCCATCATTATTATTACTTTTATTTTTGATCTAACGCAATGATTCACAACAGCAATTTGCTTTTATGTGGTAGAACAACTTCTGAGGGATTAGGCAAACAAATTAACATTGATCAGGAGGAGATCGTGTGCCATGAAGCAGTCACTAGTGCCCCCAAGAGGCAAGTCACCGTGCCCTGCATGTACCTGAGGGCCAGAGAGGAGGGTGAGGAGAGGAGGGCGGCCGGTGCCGGATTTCTGGAGCTGGTCAACTACGAATGTTGAGATTCAAGATGGCGGATGCGGGGTAAACTAAGGTGTCGGTAAACGGATCGGGGTCTTTCCTAGGAGGTCGGCTGCAGGAGGCAACCCACGGGACACGAAGGCTGAATGGTGGCGAGTGAGGTGAGGGACGACGGTTTGCGGGTTGATATATCCGTTCGAGGAGATTGCGGAGTGGGTTGTTGGAGGCCCTGCAGCTGCCTGGGGCTCGATTGGATCAGGCGCCGCTTCAAGAAGCTGAGCACGTGGATCGGACGCAGCCTGCAGTGGTATGGAGAGGTGGAGCAGCGGTGGAGGTCACCCAACAACCTCACTTCGCCAGGCTTCTTCTTCTTCTTTCGTGTCCATCATCCATGTTTCAAATGTTACATCACTGTCATGGTTCCTCCTGAAAAGGACTCAAGCTTCCGGCGACAATCAGTGGGAGCCACCACTTGTACGATAGATGGTGGTGGTAGCAGAATTAGCTCAGGACACTTCCAGTTTCCAACCCCGCGATGTGGACGCTTCTGCTATGGGGCCTTCGCCAGGCTGACTCTGCAACACTACCAGGACAACATTTTTTTTATGGCCAAGTCAAGAAGTCTACATTGAATCCTGAAAAATTGTGCCACAACATGGCGGCTCTTGTATGCGGCTCAGTGTACTATTCCTATACACTTGTACTTAACTAAGATGGTGCTTATGTATAATAGTACTTTTACTGACCTGTATGATGAAAAGGAATGTCACTGTACCCTCGGTACATGTGACGATACAGACCTATTGAACCATTGTAATCAAAAGCTTGATCAAAGAGATAGGTTGTTATAAGAAATATCAAAAGAAGGGATTGAGGCAGGAAGGTTTTGGAAGACTTGCAGAGGACAGGACCTGGACAGCTGATGGAATGGCCTTCAGTGGAGGGCCAAAGTAAATCAGATGCCAAGAAGTCAACATGAGAGGAAAGCAATTCTTGGAACTGATCTTGATAGCGAGATGAGGGGGAGTGAGGCCATCGAGTGCTATTCCTAACTAAAGGTTCCAACCTTCCCAAATTTGTAATATATTCGTACGGCTTAAGGTTTTTGGCTTTAACATAAAACATTCTCGGAGGCCTACCGAAAACAGTACGATTTTATTCATGGCTACAGCTCTGAGATGAGAATGAATGGCAACCTTGCAGTTTTAACATTTTAGTTCAAGATGCTACATGTAGATTTATTCTTCATTCTGAAAAAGGCTCTTGACCCAAAACGTCACCTATCCATGTTCTCCAGGGATGCTGCCTGACCCACCGAGTTACTCCTGCACTTTGTATCCTTTTGTGCCACATGTGAATTACTTACGGAGTTACATGTTACAACACAGAAAGGGGCCATGTCCGTGGCACCTCTGAACATAAGTCCCATTTCTTCTCCTTACTTCTGTGTAGCCCTGAAACCTATTTCCTTTCACATGCCCATCAATTTATGTTTATGTAGAAACACTTTTCTATCACTTAAAAAAATTATTTTGCAACTTAACTGCACTGAACTGCAGCTAATTAACTTATGATCACATCTTGAGGATAGGGGTATGTAGACAATGAAGCAATCTGATCTGTTCATGGATTGCTCTGGTCAATAGTCCAACATTGGTGAAACGTGGATGCTAATACATTTAAGATTTATGCAAGTTTTAATGTGCATGTATCGATATTATTCCCAATTTCAATGTATTGAAATTTGTGCTATATGGAGACTGCATATTGATACACTTTTTGACAGAAGTATTAAAAAAAGCCCAGATATTACTTGAAAGTGAAGATAGACATAAAAAGCTGGAGTAACTCAGCGGGACAGGCAGCATCGCTGGAAAGAAGGAATGGGTAACGATACGGATCGAGACCCTCCAGACAGTGAAAGTGAGCTGAATACAGTAAATGGGAAAACATCTCAAACTGAAGCAGAAGAAGCTGAAAGATTCAAGCCCAATTCTCCATATCTATATGTTCTTGTCAATAAAGTGCAAGTTGCTACAGTGTAACACTAATCATGTTATTCTAACAGAAGGAAGCCCTTTGGCCCATTCTTCTTGCCCCATTTCTTAGAGAAAATTGACTAGTGACAACCCTTAGCTGTTTTCCATTATCCTTCTATGATGCACTAGGGATCCAAGTTAATGTAGTGATAGATGCTCAAATCAGACTGATATGCACCTTGGAGGAAAACAGAACAGAGAACAGTGCAGCATGTGATACATATACATCAATTCCTTGCATATCCATGTGTAAATTCACTTTAATGCCTTCGAACACCACCACCTTCTTGATCTAAAACTGTCCTAGCATATTAGTATACCCTGCATTGATCTCACTATGCTCCATGACCTTCTCCTTGGTGAATCCAGATTCAAAGTCAGACACAAAATGCTGAAGTAACTCAGCGGAACAGGCAGCATCTCTGGAGAGAAGGAATGGGTGATGTTTCGAGACCCTTCTTCAGACTGAACCAGCATCTGATGTTCTTTCCTACACAGATTCTAAGTACCTGTTTCATACCTTGTCCACATCCTCTGACTCTGCATAAATCCCCTATTTTATCCTTGAGTGGCCCTGCCTTCTCCCTTGTTACCCACTTGTTTTGTAATGTTTTTATAAAAAGCATATTATATTAAAATCCAACTTGTCAAAGATATTTCATGGCCAATTTAGACCCTTCTAATTGCTTGCATGAGTTATTTCCTGTCCGCCTTATATTCCTTTCAGACCCTGTCTGATTTCATCTTCCTAAACATAGAAACAGAAACATAGAAAATAGGTGCAGGAGGAGGCCATTTGGCCCTTCGAGCCAGCACCACCATTCATTGTGATCATGGCTGATCATCCACAATCAGTAACCTGTGCCTGCCTTCTCCCCATATCCATTGATTCCGCTAGCCACTAGAGCTCTATCTAACTATCTTTTAAATTCATCCAGTGAATTAGCCTCTACTGCCTTCTGTGGCAGAGAATTCCACAAATTTACAACTCTCTGGGTGGAAAGGTTTTTTTCTCATCTCAGTTTTAAATGGCCTCCCCTTTATTCTTAGGCTGTGGCCTCCTGGTTCTGGACTCCCCCAACATTGGGAACATTTTTCCTGCATCTAGCTTGTCCATTGCTTTTATAATTTTATACGTTTCTAGAAGATCCCCTCTCATCCTTCTAAATTCCAGTGAGCCCAGTCTTTCCAATCTTTCCTCATATGACAGTCCCGCCATCCCAGGGATTAACCTCGTGAACCTACGCTGCACTGCCTCAATAGCAAGGATGTCCTTCCTCAAATTAGGGGACCAAAACTGCACACAATACTCCAGATGTAGTCTCACCAAGTCCCTGTACAACTGCAGAAGGACCTCTTTACTCCTGTACTCAAATCCTCTCTTTATGAAGGCCAACATGCCATTAGCTTTCTTCACTATCTGCCTGATCAGCATGTTTACTTTCAGTGACTGGTGTACAAGGACACCCAGGTCACGTTGCACTTCCCTTTTTCCTAATCTGACACCATTGAGATAATTATCTGCCTCCTTGTTCTTGCCGTCAAAGTGGATAACCTCACATTATATTACATTACACTGCATTTGCCATGCATCTACCCACTCAACCTGTCCAAGTTACCCTGCAACCTCCAAGCATCCTCTTCGCAGTTCACACTGCCACCCAGCTTTGTGTCATCTGCAAACTTGCTAGTGTTACTTTTAATTCCATTATCTAAATCATTAATATATATTGTAAATAGTTGCGGCCTCAGCACCGAGCCTTGCGGCACTCCACTCGCCACTGCTTGCCATTCTGACAGGAACCTGTTTATTCCCAATCTGTTTCCTGTCTGCCAACCAATTATCTATCCATGTCAATACCCTACCCCCAATACCATGTGCTCTAACTTTGCCCACTAATTTCCCGTGTGGGATCTTATCAAAGGCTTTCTGAAAGTCCAGATACACTACTTCCACTAGCTCCCCTTCATCCATTTTACTTGTCACAGCCTCAAAGAATTCCAGAAGATTAGTCAAGCAGGATTTTCCCTTCATAAATCCATGCTGACTTGGACCAATCCTTTTACTGCTATCCAAATGCGCCGTTATTACCTCTTTAATAATTGAAGATGTCAAGCTAACTGGTCTATAATTTTCCGTTTTCTCTCTCTCGCTCCTTTCTTGAAAAGTGGGATAAATTAGCTACCCTCCAATCCACAGGAACTGATCCTGAATCTATAGAACGTTGGAAAATGATCAATGCATCCACGATTTCTAGAGCTACCTCCTTGAGTACCCTGGGATGCAGACCATCGGGCCCTGGGGATTTATCAGCCTTCAGTCCCATCAGTCTACCCAATACTTTTTCTCGCCTAATGCACATTTCTTTCAGTTCCTGTCTCCCTAGATCCTCTGTCCTCTAGTACATCTGGGAGATTGTTTGTGTCTTCCTTAGTGTAGGCTTCCTTTTTCTCTTTGACTCTTTGGTGTTCGATTTCTTACAATCTCTGCCTATCTACTCCATGGGAGCACCTTCACTTCACAGCCTACTGATGTTTAGGGCTACTCTCCAATGCTTTTGCAAATGCCACTATGGCTGTGCAGTAAACACTGAGTTTATTTGCACTAAACATGATCCATGAATGAATGAAACAAAAAAAATTCCGATTGAATTTATTGGTCTAGGAAGCTCTGTTGCCAGCCATCCTTGGTAACATAAATAATCAGTCTATTTATTTATTAGAGGAAGGCACCAAATGCTAGAGAATTGGAATGTAAGGATCGGAAGGCAGTCGTAAAGACCTCAAGTTTTTATTTTCTCTAATACACTCTCTGATAGAACAGCTTTAAATAAAACTGCGTAGTTAACTTAAAAACAATATTGGACATAGACTCATGAAGAATATATTTAGTACAGGCTAAATAGTCTTCCACCTTGTGGGTTGCATGATCCTATGTGAAAGAGACCAAAAAAGTATTGCTTAAGAGTGGAATTTGTGGCCATATTTTTTTGTTATGACATAAAGGATAGCCTTGATGATGTAATATCCAATTATTATTCATGTCTGCCGGCTCTGATTTGTTCTGTACCTATTCATGCCTCTAGTTTCCCTCTCCCCTGATTCTCAGTCTGAAGAAGTATCCCGACCTGAAATGTCACCTATTCCTTTTCTCCAGAGATGCTGCCTGACCCTTTGAGTTACTCCAGCATTTTGTATCTATCCTCAGTGTAAGCCAGCATCTGCAGTTCCTTCCTATCTATTATCCACGTAATGTCATTGAAGAAAGCTCGTCTCATTTAGCCTTGGAGGCAGCTGTCAAGATCAATTCCTACATTATTGTCCACAACCAAGAATTATTCTTGTCCCTTTTAAATGGGAGATATTGTAATTTGTAATTAATTTATTAGCCAGGTATGTAAACATACAAGGAATTTGTGTGGATAGCATTCATTCTGGAGGCCATTGCCATGCAAATCATTTCCTACTAATCTGATGTGGCCTTTATGGATAGAAAATGAAGGTTTATTATAAAATCAAGCTCTCCCTTTCTGACTCTGGCTTGATACCATCTGCCAGAGGGTTAGTCGTACTCCTCCTGTGATTTCCCTTTTGATTTCATGGAGGACGCTTTGTATTAATGAACATGCATCTGGGCCTGTAGGTTATTAGCATGTGAGACACATTAACTGAATGAGGGATGAGGTTAGACAACAATGAACAATACTGAGATGGATTGTGCTGAACTAAAATGAAAAACATTGCATTGGAAACATTTCTTCATGTCTGGATAAAATTATGTCTTTGTTCAATATATTAGTTGCACATGCAATACTGTAAATTACTTTCATTCTCACCAAAATCATTAAATGCGTAGAGTGATTTCCCAGTATAAATCCCAGCTCAGAAAGAACACACTGTAAGAACCGTAAATGTATAGCACTGATGAATGCCTGTGACTCATCTTGTGTTTGATAGTTCAAGAATAAATAGGCAGCTTTTTATCCCACAAAGGAAAATGTAAAAGATCCCTAATTTAAAAAAATAATTGCAAAGCCGTCCATATTCTGTAAAGGAACAAACGTAACTTCTTAAAGCATTCGGCAAAGAGACAAGACTTTCCAATTGGTGTACATTTTAATCGAGGTCTAAAGGCCTGCAAATGTGGACCTGTTCTATTCATGAGGATTTTGTAAAGTGGTTGGGGTTCTCCACCATTAATCTCCACACAGAGAGCCAAGATAGACAGCAGGGGTCACTGGGTTTTTGTTTGCATGAACTCAAGTTTAGCAGGTGGGATGCCAGCTGAAAAAGCATTGGAATTGGAAGGTTATAAGTGCAAGGGTGAGGGTTTCAGCAGCAGATGAGTTGAAGTCGGTGCAGAAAGTAGCTATGTTAGAGTTGGAAGGAGGCATGGTGTTCAAAGGTAGAGGTGCTGCCTTACAACGCTTGCAATGCCGGAGACCCAGGTTCATTCCTGACTACAGGAGCTGTCTGTGCGGAGTTTGTACGTTCTCCCTGTGACCGCTTGGGTTTGCTCCGAGATCTTCGGTTTCCTCCCATACTCCAAAGACGTACAGGTTTCTAGGTTAATTGGCTTGGAAGTGTAAATTGCTGGGGATTGCAGATTGATGCAGACTCGGTGGGCCAAAGGGCCTGATGGACGCTGTATCTCTAAACTACACTAAACTAAACTAAATTAAACTAAATGTTCAAGAGAAAAGACCATTTGTTGTGTAGGTTCCTACCTTTTTGTTTGTGGGTTCCTACCTATTTCAAAATATCATTGTTTCTGGGTCCCAGATGCTTGTTTAAATGTTTTCATGTAAAGTCTGGATCATTCTTCCAAAGTATTTTTGCATAACCTTTTTGCATAACCTCCTGTCAACAATTCCCATTGTGGCTTTCTCTCTTTCACATTAGCTTTGTTCCACCAACGTTACCTTTTCTTTCCACTCTATTCCTTCTTTGTGTTTATTTTTATTTATGCTGCCGCAGAGAATTCAGATTCAGAGGAATATTCTAATTAGGGACATTTGACCAGGAACACATAGCATTTGTCTGCTATCTTTCAATGTCTTGTTGAATGAAGTACTGACCTTCTCAAGAGCATTTTTGCGTGTGTAATGATAGCAGACACACGAGCTTTGCCAGTGAACGCTAATGATTGATGTTCCTATCCCAGAAAGACATTGATAAATAAAAGTGTTTTTAAAAAATAGAGCACCACATCAGAATGGAGAAATGGAGTGGAGAATTTCAGAAAACATGTAGCAGGTGAGAAAAACGTGAAGGGCAATAACATTGACTTCCATCATGGCAGATTGAATCCAATGGATCAACGCATTTCACATCCTCCTCACCACTGGGCTGAGCAATATTGTGGGTAGTACCTGGTTTATACAGCAAGCCCTTGTTGAATCCCAATCAGAGGTCAACGTAGATTCAGAGCTGGATGTACCACCTTCTATGCACAGTAAACTTCCCTTCAAATTCCATTTTGTGTTTGTTAGCAAGTATCTCATACCTGTGACCTCTACCATTTCCCATTGGAGAGAATGACCTTTCAATTGGATAGTCAACCCAAGTACTCAGTCACTTTCCAGTGATATCAGTGATCTGATTACAGATGATGCCACATTATTCTGCATTGTGGCAAAATAATTGAAGAGTTAAAAGGAAATTAATTTTCCTGATTAGTAAGGGTGTCAAAGGTTATGGGGAGAAGAGAGGAGAATGGGGAAAAATAGATCGAATGGTGGAGCAGACACTATGGGCTGGATGGCCCATGTTTCATTCCACTTGTGAACTTATTAAATAACAAGTGAACACGCTGCAAAATAAAGCAGACATTTACCAGTTCTCAAAATCTGTTTATGCTGCTGTGAAGAAGTTTGTACTGAGAGGCAAATGCTTAAAAAGACAACAAAAACAAATCTGTGTAAGAGACACTTGAAACCTTGCTGTGTGACTCCAGTTGGGCAGTCCAACATTAACGTGGGCTGGATCATACAGGGAAATAATCATGTGTCAGAAAGAACTGCAGATGCTGGTTTAAACTGAAGATAGACACAAAATGCTGGAGTAACTCAGCGGGACAGGCAGCCTGAAGTCTGAAGAATGGTCTCGTCCCGAAATGTCACCCATTCCTTCTATCCAGAGATGCTGCCTGTCCTGCTGAGTTACTCCAGCATTTTGTGTCTTTCTAGGGAAATTATCATCTTCTGATTCCATCTAGAAATGATACAAGGAGACCCAACAAACACTATGCAAAATCACATCTAAAATAAGCGAGCATACACAAGTACAGCAGGAGGTATGTAGAAAACGTCTTAAAGAGTCTGGATAAATAGGCAAGGTTTGACTTTTGATTGCAGGAACTTGAACCAGACTCAGTGTAAGCCACATTGAACACTAATTTTAAATTATATTCATTTAAAAATAATTTGTGATGGCTTTGTCAGCAGTTTGTGGTTTGTATGCTGTAGATCCAATGTGTGCTGTTGGTGTGGGTACAAAGTGAAAGTGCAACCTAGCTTTCTGTACCCCCAACTTAACTGAGCGGCATTTTCTTCATTCTACAGAGGCATTAAGTAAGGCTGCACTGGGAAAATGACTTTCCTATCAATCAGTGTAGATTTGCAATGGGGCAAAATCACTCTCAGGGGCGGCTCATTGGCGCAGCGGTAGAGCTGCTGCCTTACAGCGCCAGAGAACCGGGTTCAATCCTGACCGCGGGTGCTGTCTGTACGGAGTTTGCCTGTTCTCTCTGCGACCACGTGAGTTTTCTCCAGGTGCTCTGGTTTCCTCCCACATTCCAAATACGTGCAGATTTGTAGGTTAATAGGCTTCTGTAATTTGTCCCAGTGTGTAGGTTAGACAGGGGTGATCATTGGTCGGTGCGTTCTTGGTCGGTGTAAGGGCCTGTTTCCACACTGCATCTCTAAACTAAACTAAGCCGTTAGTGAACATCCCCTTATAAATAACCTTCAATGTTCCTTATAATTAGTTTCATTTCATTGAAATTTGATTAGAATATTACATCATACCTTATTGAACATTATTACAATGAAATATGTTGGCTCTCATGATAACAGTGATCATCAACATTTACGATAAATGGAATAATACAAAGTACATCATCAAACCTCCAGACTTGGAACATGATTTGCACTGTTAGTTGGTCTTAGCTCTGGAAGTAGATTGGGGGATGGGAAGGTGAACAGAGATTTTAATTTTTCCCTATGGCCCCAAGCAAGTGATAGAGAAGAAAAAAATATGACAGGATTTATACTCCTTGTTATTAACCAGTGTACACAGGCATGACCTTGGTGCCTACGGTTAAATAGACTACTAATGCTCAGAATCCAGGCTCACAGATGACGGATAGCTGTTCAGACAAGATACTGGAGAGAGGCAGGTGCAAGCAGAAAGAATGAAATTAAGAATTGGCATTAATATGCCACATTTCATGACTTCAGGGATGATTTAATTGATACTTTTGAAATATGGCTGTTAGTTATATGAAAGGAAACATGCTCAAACTTAACAGAGGTGAGTTGCTCTGAGAGATTGTAGATGCTGGAATCTAGAGCAAAATCCAAATTACTGGAGGAACTCAGCATCTGTGAAACAAAATGGACGGTTGAGATTTCGGGTTGGGAGTTTCCTTCAGACTGAAGGAGAGTCCCAGTCAGAAAGGTTGTCTGCCAATTTCCCTTCTCGGCTGCTGCGTTCTTCCACCAATTAGTTTTCTTTTAGACCTCAGACAGATATTGTAACATTATATTTGTTTCTTTAATGCCTATTTTGCAATAGTTGAGGCTATATTGGGATAGCTCATCCTGGATCTGATCCATTGACTAAAATCACCACCTGCAGTAGTCCACCCTACCCCGACCCCTCACCTCCACTAATCTGCTCCAGGTAAATTAAAGTTCCCATAATCTGGCATGCATGGGACATTGGTGATGCTAAATCAACAGATTTTTCCAGTTGATATGATGTTAATCCTTTTGATGCACGAACATATTTTTATTCTTTTTTGGATAATACCTTGTATTATGTTGTTGAACAAAGCTGGTAGAGCTGCTGCCACACAGCGCCAGAGACCCAGGTTCAATCCTGACCTTGGGTGCTGTCTATGTGAAGTTTGCATGTTCTCCCTGTGACCATGTTTCCTCCAAGTGCTCCAGTTTCCCTTCGACGACGGGGGTCGGGGAGGAACGGAGAGAGAGAGGATGCAAGGGTTACTTGGTTAGAGAAATCAATATTCATACCACTGGGTTGTAAGCTGCCCAAGCAAAATATGAGGAAATATCACTCCTTTGTGAGGTTATTTTACTGAGAGCCTGGTGTGTTGAAACTGTTTGAGTTTCGGCCACAAACATCACTATTCTGATGAGCAACAACACAATGACCTCTGCAGCAATCTTCTCATTTGTCATGTGCTTGTTTTTCATTAGTCTTGATCTCTACTTCTCATGGGTGCATTTCTTTAATGCTAAAAGATTAATGGACCGTGGAACAGACGACAGAGAGCTAATGTGAAACTTAGTGTTTCGGTCTGGTGTGTCCCTTTTCTTGGCTAAAATGACTATACATCAGTTGCCATTGGGTCATATGACAAATTTTATTCAAGATGTGTCATTTTTAAACCTCCACTGATACTGAACTCGTGATGTATTTTAATAATTTATTTCATTTGGGAATTTTAGAAATATTTATAAAACTTGATGTTAGTACAATTTTACCAAGTATTTGTATCTGTCAACAGATTAGAATATTGGTCTATATTTGTGCACCATCAAATGTTTTGAATCTTTTATTTTTATTGCATCAAGTAAGAATGCACATTTGTAGTACAAAGGTTACACGGCTGCACAAACTTTCTCTTGTGGCTTGAACTGTGCAGCTTCAATGGTGTTTTTCTCATGAGCTGTTCCATGCTGCTTACCTGCTTGACAACTGCACTAAAATGTAGTGAAACATAGAAACATAGAAAATAGGTGCAGGAGTAGGCCATTCGGCCCTTTGAGCCTGCACCGCCATTCAATATGACCATGGCTGATCATCCAGCTCAGTAACCCGGACCTGCCTTCTCTCCATACCACCTGATCCCCTTAGCCACAAGGGCCACATCTAACTCCCTCTTAAATATAGCCAATGAACTGGCCTCAACTACCTTCTGTGGCAGAGAATTCCACAGACTCACCACTCTGTGTGAAGAAATGTTTTCTCATCTCGGTCCTAAAAGACTTCCCCCTTATCCTTAAGCTGTGACCCCTAGTTCTGGACTTCCCCAACATCGGGAACAATCTTCCCGCATCTAGCCTCTCCAACCCCTTAAGAATTTTATATGTTTCTATAAGATCCCCCCTCAGTCTTCTAAATTCCAGCGAGTACAAGCCTAGTCTATCCAGTCTTTCTTCATATGAAAGTCCTGCAATCCCAGGACTTCAAGGGTCTCGACCCGAAACATCACCCATTCCTTCTCTCCAGAGATGCTGCCTGTCCCGCTGATTTACTCCAGCATTTTGTATTTATTTTCAGTTTAAACCAGCATCTGCAGTTCCTTCCTCCACTAAAATGTAGTGGTAGTTCCCTTTTTTGCGAGAATTCATGTATACTTTCTTGCTGATTGTGCTCCATATTAAGGGAGACATGATTGTTGAAAAGTCAGAGTTGATTGACTTAAACTGCAGAGCCCATGAAGAATCTGCCACACTTCTGCTTATTATGCCATTTCAATTGTTCTTTACATAACATTCTAATTATCCAATATCCAAACCTCGAGCTATGGAAACAGAGACACCACTGCAGCCGTATGATGCAGCCTATAATTATCCTTGCTGGTTATTGATACAAAGGGAACAATGAACTGCTTTTATAAAAATACTTCTCTTTATCCATGTTTCTGATTTAGAAGATCAGTTTTTGTGAGCCTCTAGAATATGATCTGGGAATAGATAGGAACTGGGAATCTTTGGGACTTGGTGAACAACTTGAGGCATCATAATCATTGGAATAGGAGCTCTGAATAATTTATCACTCCTCTACATTGTAACGGTACAATGATACAGCCAGACAACTCCTCCCTCCCATGACCCAGGTTCAATCCTGACCTCTGGCGTTCTCTCTGTGACAGTGTGGGTTTCTCTCAAGTGGATGGGGTCCCTTCTCGATCCCAAAGACGTGCATATTGGTAAGTTCATTGAGGGGCTCCAAGCCTCTCTAGAATAAAGGACTTCCCCAAGCTCGGGCCTCTTCCAACCAGGCTTTCAATGAAGGGCGTGTAAACCTTGGAGCCAGCTGTTTCACTTGTCTTTTTTGTTTTACGGTTGCAAGATCACATTCACGTCCTTGTGGATTTTTTGTCACTACGACCAGCAATACACTTTCCGTCAGGCAGTGCTGGCTGGCTTTAACAGGCATTAACAGTTGTGACATTAGACTCTTATGGAAGTGTTGAACTAATTAACTGCATAGTTAGGGCACGCTACAGTCAATAAAGAGGCAGATTGATGTTGGTGCGATCTGAATTGTGATTGTTAGGCAATGGTTAAAGCCACTCCATAATCCTCATACTTGTACTCAGGAGATTTACAAGTTATTTCCTATAAGTATTACTTTATAATGTTTTTTTCTCACTATTATTTACTACATTTCTAGATCAAATTTTGCATGAGGAAAGATCATAAGGTCATAAAGTCAAGTGAAAAGAGCAGAATTAGGCCTTTCGGCCCTTCAGGTCTACTCCGCCATGCAATCATGTCTGATTTATTTCTCCCTCTGCACCCCATTCTCCTGCCTTCTCCCCATAACCCCTGACACCCGTACTAATCAAGAATTTATCTATCTCCGCCTTAAAATTATCCATTAACTTGGCCTCCCCAGCCTTCTGTGGCAAAAAAGTCCACAGATTCACCAACCTCTGACTAAGGAAATTCCTCCTCATCTCCTTCCTAAAGGAACATCCTCATCTCCTTCCTAAAGGAATGTCCTTTCTGAGGCTATGACCCCTAGTCTCAGACTCTTCCACTAGTGGAAACATCCTCTCCACGTCCACTCTATCCAAGCCTTTAACTATTTGGTACGTTTCAATGAGGTCCCCTCTTATTCTTCTAAACTCCAACGAGTACAGGCCCAGTGCCGTCAAATGCTCATCATATGTTAACCCATTCATTCCTGGGATCATTCTTGTAAACCTCCTGTGGACGCTCTCCAGGGCCAGCACATCTTTCCTCAGATATGGTGCCCACAATTGCCCACAATACTCCAAATGTGGCCTGACCAGCGCCTCAGCATTACGTCCCTGTTTTTGTATTCTAGCCCTCTCAAAATAAATGCTAGCTAAGATATTTACTATTTCTGAATATTTTTTAATGTTTCCTGAATAGAATCACTATTCCCAGTGTTCTTAATCTTAAGAAAAATTTACCAGAATTACATTCCCTTATTTCCCAGAGACATTCTTTTATAAATATTTGAGACCTTGTATTCCCCCATGTACTAAGATGCAAGGAAAGGAGGAGTGAGACCACAATACTGAAAGATTATTTGCAAAATGTTTAAATTCAAAAGCCGCTGATGCAGAATTAACTATTTATTGAACAGGATGATGAGTTGTTCTTCCATATGTACTGGGATTTATTCAAAGGCTACGGGACTGGAAACAGTCTTTTTCACTGAGCCATCTCTTATGTGTATGTCAGATTTCACTGAAGGCTAATTATTCCAAGTGGATCATGTCCAAAGGAGAATAGAGCCATTAATGAAAAGCAGCAGACAATAAGGACTTCCATTGAAATGAGGTTAAGTCACACACTAAGAATTTAAGCAGTTATTTGCAACTGAATGCCATGCCTTAAGTAGAAGTGAGAGACCACTGCAATTTAAGATCTAAGTTTTGCTTCAAACACTGACACAAAGAAGTAACCATTTTCAATGTGTTAACTCCATAAATGCAAGCATTCTGTCAGTGCATTACCCAGCGCTATTTAGCTGCTGTGTTGCTTGGATGTATTTAGCAACAACAATAATAATTTGCATTCAAATAATACATTTCAACATATCCCAAGTTGCTTCAAAGAAAAAGTTTTCAGGTGATAAAACCATGTTGAAAAGTTAGAATGGGTGACTATCAACAGGAAAAAAGTGGAATGTACAAGGTTTAGGAAGGAAATTCAATGGCATTGGACAAAAAGAGTTGGAGGAATAAACCTCTGTCTTATTTATCTGCAGTAGTTTGAATATTTATTGAAATATCTACGTGAATTTGGTATGATACTTAAGATTAACTTCTATGGCAAGTCCAACTGGCAATTGGCCAACACAATTTCAAATAACAGTTGCTGTTTCAAGATGCATGGATTTTTGAATGTTGAAGACAATGATTATCCTATCAGTTCTTCTAACCATTCAAAGGCTTCTACAAATATATTTCGGGTTCACATGGATAAATGCACAATCATTCTGAATGTTTCTGTGTTTGGACTTTTTTACCACTGAATAACTCGTGCACCATTATTTATTTAGGTTTAGGTTTATTCTTGTCACATGTACCTTGATACAGTGAAAGGCTTTGTTTCCACTATGCAGTACGGCCACTGTGAACATTCCTTGTATGCCATTGCTATAAACTGTCAACAGCAATGCCCTTTCTTCTTTCTGATGGCTGATTTGAATGGCATGAGTAAATCTAGCTGGAGGTTTGTTAACCGCCTCAAAGAGGGAGAGTTTATCTTCGTGGTGACCTTGTCAGATTTATGCAGATAACAGAGTGTTGTTATATGAGGCATGGCTTGATTAGGGTTTCCATGCCACATCCTACAGAATTTCTCACATGTCACTTCATCAACTGCGCACAGCCACAATCTTGATTAGATCTGCTTCAGAGCCTTTCCCATTTTTTTTGTTGTCAGGTTAATTCGAAATTAGTAGGAAGGAAATGCAGACGCTGGTTTAAACCGAAGATAGACACAAAATGCTGGAGTAACTCAGCACGACAGGCAGCATCTCTGGAGAGAAGGCCACCCATTCCTTCTATCCAGAGATGCTGCCTGTCCCGCTGAGTTACTCCAGCATTTTGTGTCTATCTTTAGTTCGAAATTAAATGTTTATTCCAGAGCATGTTTCTATTTCACACCTTCATCCAGAGTTTCTATATGGTTAATTGCGATAATCAGTAAAACTCTGATAATTTGTTAGAAGGAACTGCAGATACTGGTTTACACCGAAGATAGACACAAAATGCTGGAGTAACTCAGCGGGACAGGCAGCATCTCTGGAGAGAAGGAATGGGTGACATTTCGAATCGAGGCCCTTCTTCAGGCTCAAACAGAATTTGTTCTCCGATTATTTGGAAATACTGATGATGTGGCATCTGGCTCACTGCTTGCAGATTCCTGTGCCTCCTTAAACTCACCAGGGCTTAGTTACAAGCACTCCTTTTAAAATCACCAGGCTCCAATCTGGGATGTGGGAAGAAATTCACAAGGAGAATGTGCAAACTCCAGACCGATAGAACTCGGGGTCAGCATCGCTGGAGCTGTGAGGCAAACATGTTGGAGAGAAGGTGAATTTTGTTTTCACTGTGACTTTGCTACAATCTGGAAAGTTCTTCCTGAGTTTGTGATGGAATAATACATCTCAAAAGGGAATTGGCCTTATATTTTAACGCTCTGATGAGGATTTGGGACCAATTCAGGAAATTCATATAAAGAATGATTTCAAGCATGACTGACCTCCTCTTTTGCTTTACGATCCCATGACAGATTAAATTTAAATTCAGTTAACATGTCTCATCAGAATGAATGTTTCCCCCCAAATTCTCTAGTGGTCGATGAAGTCAGATAATTACGGCCTCACTATACTACGTTCCATTTAGTGTAATCCATGTAAGGCATGTTAAGATGTTATCAGGCAACTGAACCATCCTATCAACAACTAGTGAAAGGTCTGGAGCCAGCATCTACCTCATTGGAGACACACGGACTGACTACCTTTAATCGGACTTTACTGGACTAAACTTTGTTCCCTTTGTCCTGTATCTGTATACTGTGGGCAGCTCAATTGTAATCATGTATAGTCTTTCCACTGATTGGACAGCTCACAACAAAAAGCTTTTCACTGTACCTCGGTAACTAAGTGTTATTGAAGAACACATTCACGTAAGGGAAGGCTCCATGGATTCAAGCAGTTTAACACAAAAGTGTGATTATACTGTAAAGCCAGTGGAGACAGGAAATGGTGTATGTAACAAGGATGTGTAAAGTGAAGATTCATGTGAGGCAGTGTGATCTCAATAGCATGCTGGGCGCTTTGTAAAGGACAGTGATGCAACGTATTTGGCAGGAGGTTATAGCGGAGCATTTCTGCATACTATTATGTTAATAAATTGTGTGATCAAAGGAAGGAGTGATGTCACTTTGGAATACCACCAGTCACACTTACAGTAAGCTGGACTTACTGAGGTTTGAAGTCAAATTAAGTCAAGGAAGTTGGTGTAAAATTGATGGAGAAAATTGAGAATAAAAGTATAACCTCAGGATGTTTGATCAGTGTAGGACTACTTGGGGAGGAAAAGGATGTAAATTATGACCCATGCACTGAGAATGTAGTTTAGCTTAGTTTTGTTGAGTTTAGTTCAGTTTAGAGATACAGTGCAGAACCAGGCCCTTTGGCCCACCGAGTCCATGCCGACCAGCGATCCCCACATACAAACACTATCTGACACACAAAGGACAATTTACAATTTTACCAAGCCAATTAGCCTGCAAACCTGTACTTCTTTGGAGTGTGGGAGGAAACTGGTGATCTTGGAGAAAACCCACACAGGCCTTGGGGAGAGAGTACAAACTCTGTACAGGTAGAATCAAACCTGGGTCTCTGGTTCTGTAAGGCAGCAACTCTATTGCTGCGCCAACAAGAAGAGTTTTGTACAGAATGTGTTTGTGTATATTTTTTATTATGCGTAAAGTTTATTTTTGGAGTATGTAGAAAGAAAACATGACCCAAATACAAGCTGGCTTCCTAGGGTCTCGACCCGAAACGTCACCCATTCCTTCTCTCCTGAGATACTGCCTGACCCGCTGAGTTACTCCAGCATTTTGTGATAGCCTAGGTATCCTAGAATATATACCAAGGGATGTGAGTCTCTCACATCTCTCATTGGGATGATGGAAGGTTCTTTAATAGCTAATCATATTTCTGACCTGAAAGGCCATGCTGAGAATTTACAAGTATTAATGCTGAAAGGAGGGAAGGTAAGAGAGCCACATTATTTATGGAATCAGGCCCAAAGTGTGACTCACGCTCACATACTTAGTAGTAAGTGTCCATAAAAAAGCTAATTCCGCCTTAACTCTATATGTAGTTCAGTTGTTGAGAGAATATTTCAACTCAATGCCGTTTGAGATAGCAGAAAGATGTACATTCAGCATGCAAAGCTAAACCATGAGTGACTACAATGTCATACTCAATGACTTTGCTAGTAGTGTAGCTGTGAGGACCTTTGGACTGTGTACTTGGAGACAGATGTGTGGTACTCTGGGAGATAAGTGGGTTCAGTAGAAGTTGGCAGGCAAAAAGTTGGCAAGTAAGGTTGTTATTTCCATAAATATTCCAGTCAAGAATGCCAGGGTATTCTGTGCTTTTCCAGCCATAAATGTAACAGTTGTCTATAATCATAGGATAACTCCCAGAAACAATGACAGCATTATGGGACAACAATGGCACAAGTCACTGTTATAGTTGCCAGCAGTCATTCGCTCAACAACTGTTCTTTCAAAGAGTTTAAGTGCTAATGTCAGAAGAAAGGGCATATAGCAACAGCTTGTAAAACAGAATGCGAGGCAGATAGAAACAGGATCAAATGGAACATCAGCATGGAGGGAGTGTATTTTTGCTTTGGAAGTCACAAATATTGAATTTACAATATATTGTAGTATTAAGCCCCCCTCTGTCATGGGCGACCATGGATGATGCATCCTAGTTGTTGACTGCTTGCTCCACACCTCGGCTAGAGCAGCGTCGCTTGTGGCTGAAGAGACCAATGCGGGAGTGACAGTCTCTGTCGCAAAGGTCACATTTGTGTGCGGTCTCTAGTCTGTTGAAGTTGCTGCACTCCTTTCTGCGTGCCCGCTTGTCTGCCGCTGCGTTCATCAGTTTCTCTTCCCCCGTTTTGAGATGTTGGTTCAGGGTACCTCTCCACCTCGTATGGTCAGCTGCAAGGCTCTCCCAGGACCCCACATCGATGTCGAGCGCCTTCAAATCTCTCTTGCAGACATCCTTGTAACGTAGCTGGGGGCGGCCGATGGTTCTCCTCTCAGATGTCAGCTCTCCATAGAGGATGTCTTTTGGAATATGGCCATCCTCCATGCGGTGGACATGGCCCAGCCACTGCAGTCTGCGCTGCCTGAGTAGAGCGTACATACTGGGAAGGCCAGCGCAAGACAGAATCGCGGTCTTGCCAGGATATACCCAGGATATGGCGGATGCTTCTAAGGTGGAAGGTGTTGAGTCTTCTCTCCAGTCTGGCATATGTAGTCCATGTCTCACTGTCATACAGCAGCATGCTGTTGACACAGGCGTTGTAGACTGCTATCTTCGTCTTCACTGTCAGCTTTGGGTTGGTCCACACTCGAGTTGTGAGGCGAGTGAGAGTTGTGGCAATACAATATATTGTATCGCATCTACAATATAGTGCAACCACTGTTGTAAACACAGAGTTTACTTTGGTCAGTGGAAAGATGGCTCTTACCTCAACAGCCTCGGGAGCACCTGTACCCAACGTCACTGTCGAAGATAGACACAAAAAGCTGGAGTAACTCAGCAGGACAGGCAGCATCTCTGGAGAGAAGGAATGGGAGACTTTTCGGTTCGAGACCCTTCTTCACCAGTCTGAAGGAGGGTCTCAACCCGAAATGTCACCCATTCCTTCTCTTCAGAGATGCTGCCTGTCCCGCTGAGTTACTCCAGCTTTTTGTGTCTATCTTTAAACCAGCACCTGCAGTTCCTAACTACACGTCACTGTCGATGTTAGATTGGACTTCCTCAGAGTGAACCAGTGAAAGGCAACCACTGGATCGAGTCCCCATCCGTGTTCTCAGAACCTGTGCTGACCAGGTACTGGCAGAAGTACTCATTGACGTCTTTAACCTTTCAGTACTCCATTCGAAGGTTTCCACCTGCTTTCAGGGGACCAATAACATCACGGTGCCGTAGGCAAACAAGGTCTGTTTAGACTTATTCTGGACGTTTGGAGACTTTTGTGAGAGATGCACTCGACCAGATGCAACGGTGACATGTGTCATGAATTGCTCATTGTTGTTTAGACGGTGGCGAAGTGACATTGCTACAGAACAGCTGCTTCTCAGCTCTAGTGACCAGAGTTCAATCCTGACCTCTGGCACTGTCTGTGTGGAGTTTGCACATCCTTTCTGTGACCGTGTGGATTTGCTATGTGTGTGCGGTTTTCCTCCTTCATTCCAAAAATGTGTGGATAGGTAGGTTGGCCACTGTGAATTGCCATTGGTGTGCAGATGAGTGATAGATAACGGGGAGAGTTAGAGTTATAGTGTTGTACAACACAGGCCCAACATGTCCATGGTGACCTTTTTGCCAATCTACATTCATCCCATTTGCCCAAGTTGCAACCATATCTATCTATATCTTGCCTATTTTAGTGTTTGTTTAAATGTCTCTTAAAAATGGTAATTGTATCTGATCCCACAACCTTCTCTGGCACAGCCTTCCAGTAATCAACCACTGTATAAAAAAACATACTTCTCAGATCACCTTTCAAGTTCCTTGCTGTCACCCTGAATTGTTGCTGTCTTTCTTTTGATACACGTACTGTGAGAAATAGATTTTGCCTATCTGACCTATCTACACCTCTCATAACATTATACAGACTCTTCGTGGGTTACAAACGCAATTTATATATGAGCAAGCTTACATTATGTTATTAAATTCAAAGTTCCAACTCGTGTATATACGTTCATTCCTACAAAGGCCAGAGCTAGCTCCTCTTTCTATCCATTTTTAGTCATTGTTTTTTTCAAATCAGCTGTATCATCCTTGATCATCCTTTATCTCCATTCTAAAGGTGTGTGCTTTTGGAGGTACAGTTCCAAATCGAGTGGCATGTGGACAAAATCAAGTTCTAGACATCTGTAAAATTTTTATTAATTCCTCAAAAAACTTCAAGTTGGTGAGACTGGATGTTCCCTGCAAAAAAATGTACTGACTATCTATAATCAGTCCCTTCCCTTCCTAGTGTAAGATCATAAGATCATAAGATCATGTGATATTGGGACAGAATTAGGCATTCGGCCAATCAAGTCTGCATCATGGCTGTTCTGTTTTTCCCTTTCCTTACCATTCTCCAGCCTTCTCCCTGTCATCTTTGACACCTTTACTAATCAAGAACCTTTCGATATCCACTTTAAAAATACCCAATGACTGGCCACCATCATCTGTGGCAATGAATTCCACAGATCTACCACCCTCTGGCTAACAAAAGTCCTCCTCATCCTCGTTCTAAAGGTACGTCCATAAAAATAACAATATTCCCTTTATCTTGTATCGGTACACTGTGGACGGCTCGATTGCAATCATGTGTTGTCTTTCCACTGACTGGTTAGACTGCAACAAAAGCTTTTCACTGTACCTCGGTACAGGTGACAATAAACTAAACTAAACTAAACTAAACAAAATACCCTTTTATTCTAAGGCTATGCCCTCTGGTCCTAGACTTGAGTATAGGAGCAGGAATTTGAGTATAGGAGCAGGGAGGTTCTGCTGCAGTTGTACAGGGCATTGGTGAGACCACACCTGGAGTATTGCGTACAGTTTTGGTCTCCTAATCTGAGGAAAGACATTCTTGCCATAGAGGGAGTACAGAGAAGGTTCACCAGATTGATTCCTGGGATGGCAGGACTTTCATATGAAGAAAGACTGGATAGACTCGGCTTGTACTCGCTGGAATTTAGAAGATTGAGAGGGGATCTTATAGAAACTTACAAATTTCTTAAGGGATTGGACAGGCTAGATGCAGGAAGATTGTTCCTGAAGTTGGGGAAGTCCAGAACAAGGGGTCACAGTTTAAGGATAAGGGGGATGTCTTTTAGGACCGAGATGAGAAAGTTTTTTTCACACAGAGAGTGGTGAATCTGTGGAATTCTCTGCCACAGAAGGTAGTTGAGGCCAGTTCATTGGCTATATTTAAGAGGGAGTTAGATGTGGCCCTTGTGGCTAAAGGGATCAGGGGGTATGGAGAGAAGGCAGGTACTGGATACTGAGTTGGATGATCAGCCATTATCATATTGAATGGCGGTGCAGGCTCGAAGGGCCGAATGGCCTACTCCTGCACCTATTTTCTATGTTTCTATGTTTCTAGACTCTCCCATCAACTTTGTACAAACTTTGTTCTTTTGAATTTTCTTCAATATTTCCCTACCATTGGCACTGGGCTCACCAGTTGTAGTTCTGTGGCTTATCTACACTGCCCTTCTTAATTAAAGGAACAACTTTAATTATTCTCCAATCTTCTGGTACTGTTCTTACGGCGAATGAAGAAGAAAAGACCTCCATCAAGGATCTGGCAATCTCCTCCCTTACTTTCCACTGGGGAGCTATCCATTCATATCTTCCAGCTTCCAAATACTGACATGCTCCAGAACATTAACTTATCTCTCCCTGAACCAGCTATCCTCCAAATTCTTCTCCTTAGTGAATACAGACGAAAAAAATAATAATTTGGCTCCTCACATGGATTCGCCTTTAGTGTCCCTCAGAATGTACCCCCCCCTTTATTTCCCTAGTTACAAATTTGCTCCTAATATAATTAAAAAGATATCTAAAAAAAGGACTATTGCTCCTTAATTCTATCTGCCAAAGATAGTTTATGACATTTTTATTTCCTCATGATTTATTTCTTAAATTCTCTCCTACACACTTTATATTCCCCAAGGGACTCATTAGATCTGAAACAGTAACAGTATATTGAGCACTCTGTTTATTTTCTCATTGGTACTAATTGTTATAACCATATAGAGTATGATTTGCTTGGATAGCGCACAAAACTGTCTTGGTATGTCTTGGTACACCTGACAATTAAAAAAACCCAATACCAACAAACTTAATCATCTGATTTTGGGAGTGAAAGTTCAGACTTTATTGTTTGTAGCCGGTTATTTTGGGGTTACCCAATGAAGTTTATGACATTGCGTCTTTCTCACTTGAGTTAAGACCCAATATATTTGGCGGAGTGGATAAGCACTGAGAAAACATCAATCCTGCCTTACAAAACAACATTGTAACTGCTCTGTTTGCTAAGGTTCATTCCAAGTGTAGATTTCATTCCACAGAACCAGAAAGTTGCGTTAAACATTCAGCAGTCTGTACACAAGCAGCCTGCTGAGACTGGGTAATGTGTCACTTTCTTGGCAGCGCTGACCCAGTGGAATCAAGGGGTGGATTATCTTTGTATGACACATGATACATTTTTATCATGCAGCATTGTCTGGCATTTTGCTAAGCTGAAGATGTTGTGATAATCAAGCTCATTGTTATTACCCACCCAAACATACTCCTTTATATGCATTTGTCACTCCTTCTTTGTGCCAGCAGTTTTCAAAACTACAAGTGATTCGCTTTAACATGAAAAGATCCTTCTACTTAAAAAAATTTTTTTTTTTTTGCTCGGTGTAATTTATGACATAAATGTTTCACACTTTAAAATTCATAGGGCTCCAGTTAATGTTATATTTTGTTCTAAACTGGAGGAAGGTCAATGATAAGAGAACCAACTAACAGAAAATTAACGACGAGGGTATTTTTTTGTTTGATATTGATGATTTAACAGTTTGTTAAATGACACACAGTGCATTTTTAGCATCCATTTACAACAATAAAATTGTTGTAAAGTCATCATATCCTTGCTGGTCACAGTACCAACAAGCATATGATAACTTTATAACAATTTTCCTGCAGTCAATTATCATGTACATGATTGCCAAACACCCACAGCGTAGCCCACCTCTTCCACCTCCCACCTCTTCCACTGAAAACAATCAGCCACAATGCAGAAACAAAAGGTTCTGGAAACAGTCAGTCAGCATTTTTAGCAAATGCAGACCACTAAATCTTTCAGGTAAAAGTCCTCAGTTCAACTGGAAAATATTACCAAGGACCAGTATTTCAACTGTAATAAAGACCCCCCAAAAAACGTCCTTTGCTATAATTTTTACATGGTTGCAATAAATGGGGTTAATCTGAAGAATAATTTGTTAGTTTAAATGTTTTCTTCTGTCTAACTTTGCGGTTTATCTAGTCTGTTTGGAATCTCATCTTCTTTTAGTACAAACATCAATATGCATGTTTTTCTTTATTATTGCTAATTTATAATTTTGTTTTAGAGTCAGAGAGTCATTGAGCCACACAGTGTGGAAAGGCCCTTCGGCCTAACTGGCCCACGCCGTCCAACATGCCCCATAGACACTCATCCCACCTGCCTGCTTTTGTCCACGATCCCTCTAAACCTAACCTATCCATGTACCTGTCTAAATGTTTTTTAAACATTGTGATAGTACCTGCGTCAACTACCTCATCTGGCAGCTTGTTCCACATACCTACCACCTCGTGTGTAAAACAAAGTTGCCCCCCTGGTTCCTATTACATCTCTCCCCTCTCACCTTAAACCTCATCTCAGCCATGATCACATTGAATGGCGGTGCTGGCTCGAGGGGCCGAATGGCCTACTCCTGCACCTATTGTCTATTGTCTATTGTCTAAACCTCTGGTTCTTGATTCCCCTACTCTGGGTAAAAGACTCTGTGCATTTCCCGCTGGGCGCCACGGTGGCGCAGCGGTAGAGTTGCTGCCTTACAGCGCTTGCAGCGCCAGAGACCCGGTTCGATCCTGACCACGAGTACTGTCTGTACGGACTTTGTACATTCTCTCTGTGACCGCGTGGGTTTTCTCTGGGTGCTCCAGTTTCCTCCCACATTCCAGAGACGTGCAGGTTTGTAGGTTAATTGGCTTTGGTAAAGACTGTAAATTGTCCCTAGTGTGTACGATTGTGCTAGTGTACGGGGATCGCTGCTCAACGCGGACTCGGTGGGCCAAAGGGCCTGTTTCCGCACTGCATCTCTAAACTAAACAATGGCATTTTCCATTCAAAAACCATAGTGTTCTTGACAAAAAGCTAATTGTTCAAAGCACCAAAAGTAATTAAAGACAGATTGTGGGTTGGCTCACCTTTACAGAGAGCACATAATCTACATTGGCGTTTACAGGTTGTGCAACCTTACTGTACAACCAACGTCTACATCTTAAAGTTCAACGGCAGATTTGCATTTCCTGAGAGAAAATAACGTTCAAAAGAATTGCTTGTTCATGGTATAATGATTAAATATCAATGATCGGTAAAATGGAGACATTATCTTGCCTATTGTGCAAGCTCACAACATATGTAAAATGTGCATAGAAGGAAAATACATTATGTTCTTAAAACAGATACAATACTGTAACAATGATATCATTGTGGGGAATTAGTTTTGCAAGGAAATGCCATGAGGTTAGAAAAGAGCAAGGATTTTTTTGCTATCTGAATTATGAGGGGCTCAGATGGGGTAGAACTTCTTCTGCAGAGGTGTCTATAACCAGAGAGCATAGGTTTAAGGCACTTTAGTTTAGTTTAGAGTGCGGAAACAGGCCCTCTGAATCTGCACCGGCCAGTGATCCCTGCACATTAACACAACCCTACACACACTAGGGACATTTTAACATTTTATACCAAGCCACGTCTTTGGAGTGAGGGAGGTAACAAAAGAAAACCCACGCAGGTCACGGGGAGAACGTACAAACTCCGTACAGACAAGCACCCATAGATAGGATCAGCAGTAGCCCTACCACTAAGCCAAGCAAGGTGTAGGATCTGAGTTTGTTCCAACTCTTCAGGAGACCTGTGTAAAGAGCCTACTCCCCTGCTCTTTATTGCCCTTCATTTGTTCTCCAATGAGTGTAATCTGTGCTTTATTAGACAAGATTTTCTTGAATTCCATCCACGGGCTATTTTAATTTAGAGATACAGTGCAGAAATAGGCCCTCAGGCCCATCGAGTCCGCGTTGACCAGTGATTATCTCATACACTAGCACTATCCTACACACGAGGAACAATTTACAAATTCTTACCGAAGCCAATTTGAAACAGTGTGTAGTTAATTGTAATGGAAAAGTGAGAGTAATGAATCTAATCTTTGGGAATGGAAAGGTTGATGCATCAAATGTGGAGCATTTTGGAGACAGTGACCACAACACTATAATTACAAGGTAATTATGAAAAAGGATGAAGATTGCCTAGAAATTGTTCAGCTTTGGAGAAAGGCCAATTTGAATATCATAAATAGGATCTTGAAAAGTAGACTTGCTTGTGGGCAAGTCTACATTTTACATGTGTAAGTCATTAAAAGTGAGATAATAAGTGTTCTGGACTAACTTGTCACTATAAAAGTTAAAGGCAATAGATATCAAGGGCTGGATAAAATAACATGGAAGCCTGTGGCAGTTATGGAGAACTGAATATAGGGAAGTCCTTTAAGGAGTACAGAAATTGTAAGGAGGCGCTTAATAAATAACTTAGAAAGACAAAGAATGGCATGAATTATCACCGGAAGACGAGATGAAAGATAATCCCAAAGTACTTAATAAGAACATTAGGGACAAGACTGTAAACGAGGAAAAGAATGAGGCCCAAGAATCAAATAAACTGCTTGAAATCTGAAGTAAAACTAGAAAATGCTGGAAACACTCAATGGACCATTTAATTTAATTTAATTTCATTCTCAACCTTCTCCACCCCAGGCTGATCATCCCTTCCCCATCCACAATCCCTATCCTCTCTTTCCGCGCAATGGGATTTCCTCTCTGAGCAACTTCCATTGGTTAATCCTGTAGTCGAGAGGTCTTTGTGTGCATGTAAACATACATTGACTCCAATCTATTGCAAGCTGGAGCCTTTACGAAATGGTGTAGATCAACAATGCAACAATATTTTAGTTTGCTTTCTCAGCTGAGTGTTAATGACAGTGTCTGATGCCAATGGCGTCTCTGCAAGTACGTCTCTGCAAGTACAAGGGCGGCACGGTAGCGCAGCGGTAGAGTTGCTGCTTTACAGCGAATGCAGCGCTGGAGACTCAGGTTCGATCCTGACTACGGGTGCTGTACTGCAAGGAGTTTGTACGTTCTCCCCGTGACCTGCGTGGGTTTTCTCCGAGATCTTCGGTTTCCTCTCACACTCCAAAGACGTACAGGTATGTAGGTTAATTGACTGGGTAAATGTAAAAATTGTCCCTAGTGTGTGTAGGATAGTGTTAGTGTGCGGGGATCACTGGGCGGTGCGGACTTGGTGGGCCGAAAAGGCCTGTTTCCGCGCTGTATCTGAAATATGAAAAAAAAAAAAAAAAAAGTAGCATAGAGAATCTCCATCAAAAATCCATGATGTACGGCTGTACGGTGGCCCAGAGGTAGAGTTGCCGCCTTACAACGCTTGCAGCGCCCGAGACCCGGGTTTGATTCTGACTATGGGTGCTGTCTGTACGGAATTTGTACGTTCTCCCCGTGACCGCGCGGGTTTTCTCCGGGGGCTCCAGTTTCCTCTCACACTCCAAAAACGTACAGGTTTGTAGGTTAATTGGCTGGTGTAAGTGTAAACTGTAAATTGTCCCGAGTGTGTGTGTAGGATAGTGTTAATGTGCGGGGATCACTGGTCGGTGCGTACTCAGTGGGCCGAAGGGCTTATTTCCATGCTGTATCTCTAAACAAAACTTTTAAAATATATAGTTTTATTAGTTGGATTTTTCAGTAAATTTAAAGGCATACTGCAATGCTTTGCTGGGGAAAAAAAATTGTTTAATAATAATAATATATTCCTTTATTCGCCCCACACCGGGGAAATCTACTGGTTTATTACTAGTTAAAGATTTCTTATTTCAACTTGGACACAATTTTCAGTGAATGTTTATAAGGACTTTGAGCATAACGTGTTCCATACTATGGAAGCCACCAGATAGAATTTGTCTTTGACCAACTGCTGAAATAATTGGTTCAATGCTCAGTTCAAAAATTTGGTTTGTTTGAAGTTAATGGAACTGAAATAAAAACAGAAAGTGCTTGGCAAGTCAGGCAACATAATCGGACAAAGAGTTAACATTTCACGTTGCTAAAATGTCAGATCTGGGAAAGTAAAAAAAAAACCCGATTGAAGTGGGGCTGGGGGACGGTGAGCAGGCTGGGTAGAACAAAGGAAATAGGCTAAGACCAAAAGAAGATGGATGACACCGATCAGTGTCAACTGCAAAGGGGTGAGAACGGCTTGTTCCTGGCAACTATTCTGTCTGGAAGAGGCGCGGATTACCAGAGAATGGAGGAGAAAGGAAACAGGAAAATGGAACTGATAGATACTAAACGTAGAAGCATAGAAAATAGGTGCAGGAGTAGGCCATTCGGCCCTTCGAGCCAACAGCTCCATTCGATATGATCGTGGCAGAACATCCAAAATCAGTACCCCATTCCTGCTTTCTCCCCATATCCCTTGATTCTATTAGCCCTGAGCTCCATCTAACTCTCTCTTGAATGCATCCAGTGAATTGGCCTCCACTGCCTTCTGTGCCAGAGAATTCCACAGATTCACAACTCTCTGGGTGAAAAATGTTTTCCTCATCTCAGTCCTAAATAGCCTATTCTTAAACTGTGACCCCTGGTTCTGGACTCCCCCAACATGGGGAACATTTTTCCTGCATCTAGCCCGTCCAATCCCTAAGAATTTTGTGTGTTTCTATAAGATCCCCTCTCATCCTCCTAAATCCCAGTGAATATAAGCCCAGTCGATCCATTCTTTCATCACATGTCAGTCCCGCCATCCCTGGAATTAGAGACAAGAAATCTGAACTACATTGGAACACCAGGAAAGCCCGTCAGTGAAGTGCGTAAAAGTGGATTACATTGGCACTGTCATGGTGTGAAAAAACAAAACACTGCAGATAATGGAAAATCTGAAGCAAAGACAGAAACTGCTGGGAACACATAACAGGTCAGGAAGTATCTGTGGTGAAAAATATAGTGCAACTACTCCAGGTCGATGATCTCTGATCACAAAAGATTATCAGCTCAGAATATCAATCGTGCTTCCTCCCCACAGAAGCAGCTGAACCCACTGAATACCCCCAGATTTTCCTTCTTTTACACGAGAACTCACCAGCTTCAACAAAGGCAGCAAAGATTATCTGAAGTCGTTGAGTCAGCAGGATTCCAGTGTGTCAAGACCAAAAAAATGTGATTCCTGTACTTGTTCCTGGAATTGTTCCTGTAGCTACACTGGGCTTCCTTGGAACAGCGAAAGATAACAAAGTAGAGAGGCCAGTGTGGGGGTGCTAGTGACAGGCAAGTGGAAACTGTGTCATTCTTGGCAACCGAATGGATGTGTTCCGCACATGATGCATGATATTTCATGGATAGATTTCTATCACTTTTGTTTATCTTTCACTTGATAATCTTACTTTAATTCGTGGCCGATGGATTATAAAATATAGTTTGGGTTTATTCTCGGATTATTCAAATCCAACCAGCTGCTCATCAATAGACAATAGACAATAGACAATAGGTGCAGGAGGAGGCCATTCGGCCCTTCGATCCAGCAACGCCATTCAATGTGATCATGGCTGATCATTCTCAATCAGTACCCCGTTCCTGCCTTCTCCCCATACCCCCTGACTCCGCTATCCTTAAGAGCTCTATCTAGCTCTCTCTTGAATGCATTCAGAGAATTGGCCTCTACTGCCTTCTGAGGCAGAGAATTCCACAGATTCACAACTCTGACTGAAAAAGTTTTTCCTCATCTCCGTTCTAAATGGCCTACCCCTTATTCTTAAACTGTGGCCCCGGGTTCTGGAATACCAGTACCATCACAGTATTAATCCGATGGCTTCTATGAAACAACTTGATTTGATGTTGGTGATGTCTGTCATACTGTCGAGACTGAAGAAGAGTCTCAACCTGAAACGCCACCCATTCCTTCTCTCCAGAGATGCTGCCTGTCCCGCTTAGTTACTCCAGCTTTTTGTGTCTATCGTCTGTTTAAGCCAGCTTCTGCAGTTCCTTCCCTAAACATACTTTCATTTCTGCTCTATTCTAAGTTTATGTCATCCAGAACAGCGTACATATCAGTTTTTGAGATATTTCAATGCACATTTTGGAGTGAAATTATCTTGTAACCATCTCAACATTTTGTTGTACCATCAGCAAAGTCACTGATCCTCAGCAAAAAACAAACAAACTGCCAGAGGAACTCAATGAGTCAAGCAATGGGTCAAGGGTGGCATAGTGGTGCAGTGGTAGAGCTGCTGCCTTACAGCCCCAGAGACCCGGGTTCGATCCTGACTACAGGTGCTGTCTGTACAGACTTTGTGCGTTCTCCCTGTGACCATATGGGTTTTCTCCAGGTGCTAATGTTTTCCCCCACATTCCAAAGACATACAGGTTTGTAGGTTAACTGGGTTCTGTAAATTGTCCCTAGTGTGTAGGATATAACTGGTATTTGAGTTATATCCTACACACTAGGGACAATTTACAGACCCCCACAAGGATGGTCTCGAAGCCCTCCGTTAAAAATGTCCAGTCACTCTACACTTCCATCCCCCACAAGGATGGTCTCGAAGCCCTCCGTTAAATTTCTCCTCACTGGTATTTGAGTGATCGCTGATCGGTGCGGACTCGGTGAGCCAAAGGGCCTGTTTCCACATTGTATCTCTAAACTAAACTAAACTAAACTAAACTAAACTAAACTAAACTAAACTAAACTAAACTAAACTAAACTAAACTAAACTAAACTAAACTAAACTAAACTAAACTAAACTAAACTAAACTAAACTAAACTAAACTAAACTAAACTAAACTAAACTAAACTAAACTAAACTAAACTAAACTAAAGATAGACACAAAAAGCTGGAGTAACTCAGCGGGACAGCCAGCATCTCTGGAGAAAAGGAATACTGTAGGTGACATTTCGGATCAAGACCCTTCTTCCCCAAGACAGAAGAAGGGTCTCGACCCGAAACGTCACCTATTCCTTTTCTCAAGTGATACTGTTAGTCTCGCTGAGTTACTCCAGCTTTTTGTGTCTATCTTCGGTTTAAGCCAGCATCTGCAATTCCTTCCTGACCTAAACTAAATAACTACAAGGGCAAAGGGATGGTTGACATTTTGGATCGAGATGCTGCATCAGATTGACCCTCAGGTTGTTTAAGTAGTTATGAAACTGGTCAAAAAACGAGTAATGGTTTCACTTAAGGTAAACATGTTGCTGGAAAATGTTCTGATGGGAGTTTGGACTATTTGCCTGAGGGGCATAATTATTATGTAAATTCATTTCTGTCAATACAATCGAGCAATCTCGTTCTGTGACCTGGGCTGCATCATGATAAGCTAAAATATTTTATTACTCCAGGAGGAATTTTAATGGGCTATTTGCACCTCCAACTGCTTGTCAGCAAATAGATTATGCTGCCCAGTTGGTCATCGGGTTATGCTGCTCACTTGACAAGTCACTAAATAATGCTGTAATTGTAGGTTGCAATACTTATGTTAGTGGTAACACACTGCAAGGAAATTATACATTTGTACTGTTTCCATTACTTTAGCTGTTAAAAAGGTCAACAGTTGAATCATTGGATATCTGGAGGCGAGCGAGTGGGTGGAAGTGTTGGTCGAGTCAACACAATGGATGTTAACATTAGTTTAGTTTAGAGATACAGTGCGGAAACAGACGCTTCAGCCCACCAAGTCCGTGTCGACCAGTGATCCCCGCACACTAACACCATCGTACACACACTACACACACTAGGCCACACACAATTTTTTTACCAAGCCAATTAACCTACAAATCTGTATGTATTTGGAGTGTGGGAGGAATCCTGAGCTCCCAGAGAAAACCCACACAGGTCACGGGGAGAACGTACAAACTCTGTACAGACAGCACCCGTAGTCAGGATCGAACCCGGGTGTCTGGCGCTGCAAGGCAGCAACCCGACAGCTGTGCCACAGAGCCGCCCACAATGACAACAAGAAGCAAAAGTTTATGGGGAAAGAATTGTCTGAGTCCACTCATGAGCGGTAGAAATCATATGAGAATGAGCTATTAAAGAATGTCAGCCAGGAAGCAATGACGAATGCACTGCTGCTGTGTGGTGGCTGACTTCCTTTCACTCGGGGGAATAAACTTAAAGTAAATAATTCTTGACTTTATTTAGGCAACGCACTTCTTTTTTTTTGTTTTTAACATTTTGTCCAGAAATGTCCATGGATTACAATACTTGCGCTGACGGCAAAACTATTCACTTGCGTTCTGGGCTTGCTTTGATCAACCCACGCAATTATAGATAAGAAACGCTTCCTTTGCAAACGATTGACTTCACTCCTATCATTTACAGTGTGTGGTGTATTTTCATAGAGTGCCGCAGTAAGGAATTGCAGTGTACCGAAAGGCAAACTGTGAAGTAAAACCCTGTAAATTAAATTTACAGTACAAAATGGCACACTTACAATCAAAATCCATGACAGTGTGGTGACCATAATTTTGAAATGCTCTTCCAGTTATGTACAGAAAATTAACATGTCTGGTACTTAAGTCTCAGAGTATGGCCATTAATTTGACTCGCAATACTCTTTTGCAGAAGCTGATTCTAAGATTGTAGATAATGTATAACTAAACATCACTAAATATTAGCAACGTGGCCTGAAGAGTATTCTATGGCCAATCACTCCTGTCACGATATACACTTCAAATATTCAATCTCTTCGTTATTTAAACTTTCCATTTGATGAAGTATTGATTAACGTCTTAAGACTTACAATTTTTTTCATTTCCCCTGTAAAGTATTCAAATGTAAGTGTATTCTACAGTCCACAGTGAAGTGATTGAGGAAAGATTAAAAATTGGTGATTGAAAGACAAATCACAAAATCATTAAAACCAGCAAGGTGATGAGCTCTGTTTGTACACATTCTTAACATTTCTTTTCATCAGTGGCAAACCAGTGATGTATTGCACATCTGAGCTGATATTTAAAATGTACATTTCTGAGAATCTTTTATAGTGTTTCCAGTGGTTTCCATTAGTAAAAAAACACTTATTTCTTGAAGACTTGGGGATAAGAATTCAACCTTGTTCACAAGCACTAAGGCGAAATAATAACACACCATCTGGTTCTGAAATTCAGTTTCATTAACTTTAATGAAATCTATTCGTGGAAGTAGAGCACAATCCACAGCTACCACTTCTGTGTTCATTTTGAGCTACTGATAGAGGATGACATCAATGCCTATTATTATGTTTGCACAATTATTGTCCCACTCCACTGCAAGTTTCCTTTCTGAGAAAACTGAGGGAAACCTTTGAATCATGTATAATTAAAGTGGGATTTAACTCCGTAGGCCATGTTAATCCAGCATTTTTGTTTTCTTTGGGTATATTGAGTCATTAGTTGTGAGTCATATCAGTGCTTTTGAAGGTCTATGGAAATATTCCCATTTTGATATGTGTGAAGAAGCTTTTGTTAATTTTGATGCTAAGAAAAAATAGAAGAAATGTGGTGACAACATTCACAGCTAAGGAGGAATTTAAGAAACATAGAAAACAGGAACAGGAGTCGACAAATTGGCCCATTGAGGATGCTTAACTATTGATTGAGATCATGGCTAATCCTTAACACGCTTTCCCATTCATTCCCCATGGATAATTATGTGTTTTATGTGATCCTAGTTGCTTTTATATTATGTGCAAACGAACACAGTAAATTTGAAATCAAATCAGTATGGTAAGTTTGCAGCTGTAATAAATCTGATCATTTCAATTAGAAACGCAATTTAAAAAAAAAGAAAATTAATAAGATTAATATATTCTACCTGAGATATGATGCTCAGATATGAACTCTGCTATGTGGTCATTTTCTTAAACCTCCATTCTTCCACCCAATGAGCAGGTGTCAGTGTAATCACATCATTGAGAAAACCACTACAAGCTGTATCTGATAACTACTTCCTCTTGTCCAACTGTTCAGTTCCTCATTCTGTAATTGCGTTGACTGCTGTGAATCATCTAATGTCTTTCTGCATTAAACGAGGCCTTAAAAATGTGGTCACAGCCAAGAGAAACCCAAAGGTTTCCCAGATGGAAAATAGATGGAACCTGACAAGGAAATTGCGAGAAAATTGACAAGTGAACCAAGGAAAAATACCATCACCAGCAGCCACATTTCTGGTCTCCAATTACCTGTCCTTCCCTTACATCTGATCACAATGCTCCTGATAAGCCTAACCAGCAAATGCAATTATTATTTTTTAATTAAGGATCCTGTTCATGAGTCAAGAGCCAAGAGTGATTAATTGTCATATGCTTTGGCAACAGAACAATGTAATTCTCATTTGCTGCAGCATAATAGGCCCATTAACACAATCACACAACAAATAAATATACAATAATCAATATTACAATAAATTATCAGTGATACTAGATAACCGTAACCATTAGAGAAATCATTTTTAATGTCATAATCATGGATTCATGCAGTATTGAAATAGGCCCCTTGATCCACCAAGTCCACACTGAACATCAAGCGCCCATTTGACAAATTCATTATTTATTCCCCATTCATTCCTCCCAGATTCTGTCACTCAACATGTCAGCGGCTATTTACACTGGCCAATTAATCTACCAACTTGTACTTTTTTTGGGATATGTGAGGAAGCAAGAATACCAGGGGTTACAGAGGCATAGAGTCAGAAGATCATAGAGTCAGACAACTATACAACTCCTCCCCCTTCTGTCATGGGGTAGACTGACTCCCCTCCACCCCTCCACCCCTCCACCCCTCCCCCCCTCCACCCCTCCACCCCTCCCCCCCTCCCCCCCTCCCCCCCTCCCCAATCTTTGCAAATCCCCAATCCTTTCCACTTGTCACATTAATTTCATAAATTTGGTGTTTTATAACTGTTGGCAGATCAATTTCCCTCCCGGGATAAAGTTCTATCATATCGTATCATATCGTATCGCATGCAAACAGTCCCTTCAGCCCAACTTGTCCATGCTGACTAAAATGCCATCAAGGCCAATCCCCAATGCACACGTTTGACCCATATCCCTCTAAGTCTTTCCTATCCGTGTAACTATCCAAATGGCTTTTAAATGTATTTCTGCCCCAACCATTTCCTCTGGCAGCTGGTTCCATATCATACCACCCTACTATTGACACCATCTACACTTCACGCTGCCTCGGAGAAGCAGCCAACATAATCAAAGTCCCCTGCCGTCCCCTCTTCTCCCTCCAGGAGCTTCTGCCGTGTGCAGCACTCTGGGTTATAAAGGTAAAGGATAGGCACTTGAGAGCAATAATAGTACAGGGCTACAGTCCCATCCTTGGGTTAAGGAATGGGACTGAATGGATTGTGCCAGAGACAGCTGGTTGCATTCAGTGGATAAATGGCCACCTTCTGTGCTGCAGTAGTTTTATGACTCTAGGTCGGAGATGGGGGTTATGTAATTCGAGTGGATATTACAACATGTAACATTTATGGGGGTCACCAGGTGGTAAAATCAATGAGATTAAAATTAGTTAGTACCAGTGAAAGCCAATGAATTGCAACCAAGAAGATAGACACAAAAGGCTGGAGTAACTCAGTGGGCCAGACTGCATCTCTGAAGAAAAGGAAAAGGTGACGTTTCGGGTCGAGGTGCTTCTTCAGACCCAGAGTCAGGGGAGAGAGAACCGAGAGACATGAAAAGGTACACAGAACAAATGAATGGGAGATGTGCAAAAAGACAGATCAAAGCTAGCAATAATGACCAAGAAAAGGCAGAGCCCACAAAGGTCCATTGTTGGCTGTGGGATAGGTGATAACGAGTGATACAAACAGAAAAACTCAGCAGGATGACAGTGAAACTAGTACGATGACTAGGGTGAGGAAGGGACGGAGAGGGAGTGAACAAGTTCTTCCATTCGAAACACTGACAGCAGATCCAACTTCTCAATTCAGGGCCCCCGCCTCTGAGTAAATTTGATACGAACAATCTTTCTTGATGTAGTATACCTAAGGATTTTGAGAACCAAGATCTATGTTTGATGGAACTTTCAATCCATTAATGTGAATTGCAGCCAGAAACAGTTCTTATCCATCAAAGTTTCTTCAGAATTTACCTTTCTTTATTGACCAGTAATGTTTTATTGTGCCTGAATTCATTGATGGTTTCTTACCAGGAGGAGAAAAGAAGTGAGGAACAACGGCAGAAGCAACCTATTTTAAGTAGTTACTTTAATGTCTGACCTCAGCTAAGGGAAAGAATGGGAAGCACGTTTCTCACCCTGCTGGGGAAGGTCGTTCAAGCTTGATTGTTCAGCAATCTGGTGCATTTAGACCTGAGAAAAGGCAGATTATAAGATTTTAAATATACACATTGGCACATGTAACTTTAAAACCACACCTACCACCATGATGGCAACTTTCTTCCTGAAGCTGTTTATTTCTAAAATGAAATAATTTAATTGTTTTCTTTTAATGGTGGCGTTGAAATGACTGTGCATCTAATTTCCCTATTGTATAATGTGCCAACATATTTTTGCTTTGGATTTTATCTATTTAACAATGCAATAATACTCCATGCCATAAGGATGGCTAGCTATTGGTCATATTCCTTGGTTTTGACTATTCCTCTTTTATTGGCTTTGGGCTGAATGTCTTGGACAAATTTATTATACAGCAGCATAAATAGTTTTTATTCATTTTAATTTTTAAAAGCAGCACTCTGAGATGATAATAATAATAATAATAATAATAATAATAATAATATTCATTTATTGTCATTGCAACGAGTACAACGAAATTAAAAAACAGCCAATCCTGACGGTGCGTACAAACATATATGCAATAAATGCAAAAACAAATAAATACATAAATACAATTAAATTAAGTACAAGATTTTTTAACGGTTTTGCCTAGTGCACAGGTAGTGTTCAGTTCTCGTATGGCCCTGGGGTAAAAACTGTTCTTAAGTCTGTTTGTTCGGGATTTGATTGACCTGAAACGTCGACCAGAGGGCAGATGAACAAACAGACGGTGGCCGGGGTGGGATGGATCTTTTATTATTTTGCCTGCTCTACTGAGGCAGCGCAGGCTGAACAGGTGCTCCAGGGAGGGCAGTGAGCAGCCGATGATTTTCTGGGCCGTCGTGATGACCCTCTGAAGGGCCTTCCTGTCCTTTTCTGAGCAGCTGGCATACCATGTGGTTATACAGTATGCCAGCACACTCTCGATGGAGCAGCGATAGAAGGACAACATGAGCTTCTCCTGCAGGTTGGTTTTCCTGAGGATCCTCAGGAAGTGGAGTCTCTGCTGTGCCTTCTTTACTGTGGTGATGGTGTTGGTAGACCAGGTGAGATCCTCTGCGATGTGCGTACCCAGGAACCTGAAAGCTGGTACCCTTTCCACGCAGACCCCATTGATGTAGAGTGGGTCGTAATCTCCACTGGTTTTTCTAAAGTCAATTATAAGTTCCTTTGTTTTGGAGGAGTTCAGGACCAGATTGTTCACTGAACACCATGCTGCCAGCCTTTGGATTTCATCCCTATAGGCTGTCTCATCTCCTTCTGAGATAAGTCCAACCACAGTCGTGTCATCCGCGAACTTGATGATGGTGTTGGTGGGATGGGTGGGGGCGCAGTCGTGAGTGTAGAGGGAGTAAAGGATGGGGCTCAACACACAGCCCTGTGGTGAGCCGGTGCTCAGTGTAATGGTGGAGGAGAGGTGAGGGCCTATTTTGACTGTCTGGGGGCGGTTGGTCAGGAAGTCCTTGATCCATTTGCAGATGGTTAGGGAAAATCCAAGGTCGGAAAGTTTGGTGACCAGTCTGCTCGGGATGACCGTGTTAAAGGCAGAGCTGAAGTCGAGAAAGAGCATCCTCACATAGCTCCCCTGGTGTTCAAGGTGGGTCAGTGCAGTGTGAAGAGCAGTGTCGATGGCATCCCCTGTAGACCTATTTGCTCTGTAGGCAAACTGGTATGGGTCGAAGGTGGGTGGGAGGCTGGCTTTGATGTGCTGCAGGACCAGTCTCTCGAAGCACTTTGTGATGACCGGTGTGAGTGCTACCGGACGGTAGTCGTTAAGACCGCTGATGACAGGCTTTTTCGGCAGTGGGATGATTATGGCGGACTTCAGGCAGGGAGGGATGGTGGATTTTAAAAGGGACAGGTTGAAGATTTTTGTGAAGACCTCAGATAATTGGTCTGCACATTCCCTCAGCACTCTGCCCGTCACACCATCGGGGCCTGCAGCTTTCCTGGGATTCACTGCTCTGAGCACTCGCTTAACGTCATACTCCTGCACAGTGAAGGTGTTGCTCTCAGGTGCTGGAGAGGGTGTAATGTCTGCCACTGTAGCTTTCACCTCGAAACGAGCAAAGAAACAGTTAAGTTCCTCAGCCAACGAGGCGTCGCCGTCGGCAGTCGTGCGGTTGCTGGTCTTGTAATTGGTGATGTGCTGGATGCCTTGCCATACCCGCCGTGGGTCATTGTTGGAAAAGTGGTCCTCAATCTTCCTCTTGTAGGACGCTTTGGCATCCTTGATGCCTCTCTTCAGGTTGGTTCTAGCAGCACTGTATAGAGCTCTGTCACTAGACCTGAAGGCGGTGTTACGGTCCTTGAGGAGAGACCTGACATCCTTTGTCATCCAGGGTTTTTGATTGGGGTACAACCGGATGCGTTTGTCGACGGTGACATTGTCAACGCAGTTTTTGATGTAGCAAAGTACAGTTGATGTGTACTCCTCCAAGTCCTGATCCTCAAAAATATCCCAGTTGGTCCTTTCGAAGCAATCCTGCAGCTGCGAGGAAGCTCCTTCAGGCCATGTCTTCACAGTCTTTATGGTGACTGGAGCTTTCCTCCTGAGTGGGGTGTATGCTGGGGTTAGGAATATGGACAGGTGATCTGACTGCCCCAGGTGTGGTAGTGGTGCTGACCTGAACCCCTTCTTAATATTTGAGTAAACCTTGTCTAGTGTGTTTTTCCCCCTGGTAGCACATCTTATGTGTTGTTCAAGTTTCGGGAGAACTGACTTTAGGTCTGCATGGTTGAAGTCCCCGGCTATGATGTGGGCTGCTTCTGGATATGTGCTCTGTTGTACAGGAAGGCAATCACTCTAAATGCCACCGGTAGATTTTCTACTTTGGTAAGTAGCCAACACGGTGGGCATCATTCCAGTCAAAAGTCTCTACTGTAGATTAGAACATTCATCATTATTTCACTGGACCTTTGTGTAATGCTTAATGCTCCATTAAGCTTTGCATCACATGATTGCCCCATCAATAAAAGTACATGCTTTGTTGCTGCAATGCTGCTAGGCCTGCCTCAGTTCAAGTGTTGCTTAAAATATCATGTTTCTCAGCTAACTCCAGACATGGCAATCCCAGTCTGGCAATTCAAGCTCTTTTTACCTGGCAAAAATCCAAGGTTATACTCTCACAGTCATATTGTAAATTGGTTCATCTTCCACCACCAATACCTCATCCGTCTGCCCATCATTCATGCATTTACTGACCTACGTTGCCTGGGAAGATGTGTTTTAGTTCTGAGGGGAGATCGGGTAGATTGGATTTGTTTTGCTTGGGGTGTAGAAGGCAAGAGGGTATCTGATAGAGAGATACAAAATTATAAAGTGCTTGGACCAGACAGCAGGAAATCCTATCCTATAGCAGAAGTGTCAAGAACTAAATGGCCGGTTTAGGGCAAGATGAAAAAACTATAGGGGAGATCTGAGGAAGGACTTTTTCATCCAGAAGGCTGGAATCTGGATGACTCTGCCTGAGTGGGTCATCACGGCAAGAATTATCTCAACATTTCAGGGGAGAAGCGCCACGGCTTAGAAATGAATGGACCAAGTCCTAGTTAATGGATGGGTATAGCTGTGTACTTGGTGGTCGGCACACATATAATGGGCTGGCTGGAGGGTCTGTTTCTATGCTGACTAACTCTATAATGGTAAGATATTGGTTCCATTAAGCATTATTCAGATGTTAACTTTCTTATCCATGTTTTCAAATCGGTTCTGTCCTTAGACCACTCTTTACAATCTTCCTGGCTGTGCATCTTCTGTTCTGGTTTCCGAACCATCTTTGGCTTTCATGGTCCTAACACTGCGTGCGTCTCCCACTATCAATACCTTGAATCCGGAATTCCCTCCCCAAACCTCACTGTCTCTTTGCCTCTAAACCTGTGATCTCCATCACCAAGAAGGACAAGGGTAGCAGGTATCTGGAAACACCTGAAGTTTCCCTTTCTGGTCGCAAATAGCCTTGCCTTGGAATGATCACCATTCCTTCATCCTCGCTGGTGCTAAATCCTGGAACTCCCTGCCCAACAGCATTCAGGGAGCTGAAAGTCTGAAATAATGACAGAAAATGCTTGGAATATTCAGCTGGTCAGGTGGCATCTGTGGAGGCAGAAACAGTAGATAGGCACAAAAAGCTGGTTTAACTCAGCGGGCCAGACAGCATCTCTGGTGAAAAGGAATAGGTGACGTTTCGGGTCGAGACCCTTCTTGTTTCAGTTTGTTGAACTTACCACAGAAAACTGGGAAATGTAAGAAAAAAAGCATGTTGCAGAGACAGGGTGATGTTGAGCGAATAGCATGAATTCTGCCAAGATAGAGACCCAGAGAGATTGAGATGCAAATGGTAGTTTTGCCCCCAGAGAGAGTGGTGAAGGCTTGTTAATTACATTTGATCTGTTTGATCATAATGCTGTAATGTTGAGAACTTTTCCTTCACTCTACTTGAATTGTACAGCATGTACAGTACTTGAATTTGTGTGCAGTATTCTGATTTGATTGTACAGCATGCAAACCAAAACTTTTTCACTGCACCTCAGTGCATGTAAATAATAAACCTAAACCTAATCCTAAAAGCGGAAGAGATAAATAAGATTAGAGGAAGAAGCTAAAATGCTGGAATATGAGGTGTAGAACAATGCCGACACCAGAAATCTTAATGTAAAAGAGAATGCTGGAAGTATCATCATATCATATCATATATATACAGCCGGAAACAGGCCTTTTCGGCCCTCCAAGTCCGTGCCGCCCAGCGATCCCCGTACATTAACACTATCCTACACACACTAGGGACAATTTTTACATTTTACCTAGCCAATTAACCTACATACCTGTACGTCTTTGGAGTGTGGGAGGAAACCGAAGATCTCGGAGAAAACCCACGCAGGTCACGGGGAGAACGTACAAACTCCTTACAGTGCAGCACCCGTAGTCAGGATCGAACCTGAGTCTCCGGCGCTGCATTCGCTGTAAAGCAGCAACTCTACCGCTGTAGTCAACATGTCAGGCAGCATCTATGGAGAGAACAGTTGATTTTGGCTTTGTTGGACAAAAAAACTAATGCTGGAGAGTTGTAAGAAAATAACTGCAGATGCTGGTTTAAATCGAAGGTAGTCACAAAATGCTGGAGTAACTCAGCGGGTCAGGCTGCATCTCAGGAGAGAAGGAACGGGTGACGTTTCGGGTCGAGACCCTTCTTCAGTCTGATGAATGGTCTCAACCCGAAACGTCACCCATTCCTTCTCTCCTGAGATGCTGCCTGACCCGCTGCGTTACTCCAGCATTCTGTACCTACCTTCAATGCTAGAGAAGTAATCGCGGGAGTATGGTGGAGAATTACTGTGAAAGGCAACAGTTCAAGATCGCCCTTGAGCATTGTGGGAGTGACTTCACCACTAGCATGGCAGAAATTGAAAAGGGCTTACCAAGGTCAATTAAGGGTGAACTGTGAATTCTGGTTTTGCCAGTTACACCCACATTCTGAAAATAAATACAAATCAAACTTTTCCTTCCTTTCTTAAGATACTCTTTACTTTAGATGTTACACTTTAGAGATAGAGCATGGAAACAGGCCCTTCAGCCCACTGAGTCTGGGCCGAGCAGCGATCACCCTGTACACGAGCACTATCCTTACACTCCAGGGATAATTTACAATTTTTACAGTAGCCGAAATAACTTACAAACCTGTCCGTCTTTGAAGTGTGAGAGGAAACCAGAGCACCGGGAGAAAACCCATGCAGTCATAGGGAGGAGGTACAAACTCTGTACGGACAGCAACCATAATCAGGATCAAACCCAGGTCTCTGGTGCAGCAACTCTACCGCTGTGCCACTGTGCCACTCCACTCCTTAAAACGTAATTAATTGTCAAGTGTTTGACCATCTGAACTGATTCCCGGCAGATATCTTGTTTAATTTTGCTTTTATGCATATTAAAGGAGTTAGAAATTGATCCGCAATATTTTTTTGACCATTGAACAACATTGTGGGCCACCCTGATATTGTTTTGTAAAGGTTGCGTGGTGAGCCAGGACTTCAAAGAAGACCTTTGACCGGTTTCCCTGTGTAACACCCGCTGAAAATTGACGCTGCTAGTTTCAGCCTGAGTTCCCTCCTGGGTTGTTCTCACAGCTTGCCGCACAGAGCAGTGGGTCACGCATGGCTGCCCGTTGGGATTCCTGGATGGCTTGTTTTGAACGCTTGACTGAATTCTGCAAGTCACGTGATTTCCAGGAATAGTTGCCTTTGCAAGGAAAACAAACTCATAGATTGGGCAGCACAGTGGCACAGCGGTAGAGTTGCTGCCTTACAGTGCAGGAGACAATGGGTTCAATCCTGATGGCAGGTGCTGTCTGTCTGTACAGAGTTTGTACGTTCTCCCTGTGATTGCTTGGGTTTTCTCCGGGTGCTCCGGTTTTATCCCACACTCAAAAGACATAAATGCTTGCAGATTAATTGGCTTCAGTAAAATTGTAAATTGACCCTAGTGTGCAGGATCGTACTTGTATACTTGTCGATCGCTGGTCGGCACGAACTCAGTGGTCCGAAGGGCCTGTTTCTGCCCTGTATCTCTTAAACTAAACTAAAATTGATAAGGATTCAAGTCTCTAGAGTATAAAAGTGTTCCAAAAACAGCAATTAGGCTGTGAGTTAAGGGCAGTCCCACTTTAGGCGATTTTAAGGCGAAATTCCCACTCTTACCTGACCGTCAAACTGTTGCCTCCAATCTACCTGTCAAATGTCCTGACGGTAAATAAATTGGTTAAACTCAAGCATTTTATGGTATTTTGAAATGACTTTACTTATTTTAATATAATGTGCTTCTAAATGCATCTAAGAGAACCTAGCAAACCTGGGGGCAGCAGGCGACAGCGCCCGCAATAAGCAACGATACCTGGCGACAAGCCAGCTGTCGCCGAGAAATTTCACTCTGGATGATTTCTCAGCGACGCGCTGAGATCCACTATGATTCTTGGAAGACTCCTCACGATCATGCTCGCGACACCCGGCGAACTGTCGGCAACAGCCTAGTCGCCGGCAGTCGCCTTAAAATCACCTAAAGTGGGACAGGCCCTTTAGGAGATAGAACCAAATCAGGGTCCCAGTCCATTCTGGTGAAGTAGACTCGATGGGCTGAATGGCCTAATTCTGCTCCTAAAACGTATGAATTTGTGAACAACAAGTCACTGCTGAAACAATAACACACTGTGAGAGCAGTGTAAGGCTGTTTGTTGAGGATTACAGTCTTTTAGGTCTTGTTCGCAATCGAGATTTCTATATGGTTAACAGTTCTGTCTGTCCATACCTAATAGTAATTAGGAAACCCTGAAGAAGTAACAAGAATAGTTGATACTTAGTTGTATTGTTTTACTTACAATCCCTTGCACATTTTAGTGATGGAAACTTATTCTAGGAATTTTGACCTGGGTTTTTGGGTCCATGAATCTAGATTCCATAAGGTCTGCCATGTCTTACCTCAGCAGGTATGATCTCTGAAGTCAGCTATTAAAGAGAAATGCTATAACACATAATACTAAATGAATGGCTGCTGAGAAGGTGGGTGGAAGGGAGAGGTGGGTGGAGGTGGGTCAATAGTATGTAAATGGCAGTTAGAGGCACATGCACAGTAGACACACAGGGGCTTGCTTTGTGTGTCTGGGGGCCAAGACATTTATACGTAGCTTCTGAGTACCTGTACTTTGGGGAACTCACAGTGCAGATACTTGCTCGTTCTTGGCAGCAGAAGAAACATTAGATTAAGTCTCCTCTCCTTGAATAAGGTTCTGGGAAGAACCTTCAGCCTCTCCACCCACTCACCATAAGGTCATAAGATCATGTGGTACGAGCAGAATTAGACCATTTGGCCCATCAAGTCTACTCCACCATTCAATCATGGCTGATCTATCTCTCCCTCCTAACCCCATTCTCCTGCCTTCTCCCCATAACCTCTGACACCTATCCACTGACTTGGCTTCCACAGCTTTCTGCAGTAAATAATTCCAAAGATTCACTACCCTGTGACTAAGGAAATCCTCGTCATCTTCCTAAAAGAACGTCCATTAATTTTGAGGCTATGACCTCTGGTCCTAGACTCTCCCACTAGCCCCAGACTCACCACACCCAGTACCCCCCCACTGCCCCTTGCTCAGTGTAGGAGATAGTAGCAGAGTTTGAGATGTAGCAGACATTAGCAGCCCGGAATGAGCCTGAGGCTAAAAAGCTGAGAGTGGACATAACCTTGATCTCCGTGGGCGAAGCATTCCAGTCCAGGTTATATGTGTGATGCTGTATATGAGACCAAAGGATGCCACAAATCCCAGTGAGCTCCTAGTGTACAGTCTGTCGTTTGGGCCTTTAAACGGCTTGGTTTGGCAGTGGATGGGGGAAACGATGGCTTATAAAATCTGACTTTTTTGAATAAATAAGGAAGGTAATTTTATGGAACGTTCCCAAACAAGTAGACAATGGATTTTATGAGCTGAACCGCTATTACATTATTTGGGAGAGTTTCATTCTGGAACGTTTGAACAAACAATATGAGACAGGTTTCCTCAGGGGTGTCAAGACACAGAGAAATGCGTGCAAATTTGCTCTCTTTCAGGTTAACCTGAGTTTTAACCGCACAACGCCATTTTATTTGGGGTTTTATCGTCTCACCAACTCTGGACTGAAGGTCAACTCAGTTTTGATCCCACTTTTCTGCTCTTCCTCACTATCCTGGTACTTATTTTTCTCTCAAGCATTTTCCCTTCAGGAGATTCATAGTGAATAATATGTTTCATCCTTTCCAGATCTCAATAAATGGATGTTAAACTAATGATGATTATGAAGCTCTGAAGACTAGAATGGTATTGAAATCTGGAAAGTACTCAGTTTCAGAAAACGATTTATAGGCATGACATCATCCTCAGCCCCAACTGTTTCAAAGTACTCAGTGCCAATAAAAAAAACATTCCTCTGTGTTGTGGGTGCTCTATAAGAGTGAAACTGCAGAATTTCATAATAAGTCAGACCTGAAATAGCTTATTTAAAAAATTGTGTTAGGAAACTTGACCTTTTGTTTCGAAAGTTCAAGAGCCGAATTTTAGTTTTGATTCTCAGTACTTTTTCCAAGAATGCATTGCAGGCAATTTTTTCAAAAGGAATATATTTCAGTGCAAGTCGCTATGCACTGACGTCTTTAATATTTCCACCCTGTGAAAAAGGATCTGGCCGCCTACCCTATCCATGTTTCTCACACTTTAATGTACTTCCATATGGTCTCCCCTCAACCTCCATGTTATGCTCTGGGGCACACAGGAACTGGACTCAAACGCACGACTCACACACAAGAGTCAATTTGGAGAAAACAAAGGCGTTCTTTAATTTTCACATTAAAGAACACTGCGATTCGAACCAAAAACTCTAAACTTACTCAGCTACAAAAACATTAGTTGCAAAAATTACTTACTAGCTATACTACGACCGAGAGCACATGAATCACAATACGAACTGGCACAGGACAAAGGGAGGTGTGGACTATATATACATGAGGTAAGGGCACACAGGTGGAAACAATCAAGGCGGGGCTGACAATTACAATGGCAGGAAGTCAAGGGACCTGAAATGAGAATCTAAACACAGAACATGACACAAGACTAACAGATCTGACGGGACATTACACTCCAGCATTCCAGAGAAAACATGCAAGTTTGTCCAACAGTCAAGGTGGCCTTGACATCTACCATCATGAAATGCTTTGAGAGGCTAGTTATGGAACGCATTAAATGCAGTCTACCATGCAGCCTTGACCTACTGCAGTTCACCTACCGCCACAACAGGTCCACAGATGATGCCATCTCCCTGACCCTTCACTCATTCCTGGAACACAAGGATAAGAGTGACACCTATGTCAGACTCCTGTTCATAGACTACAGCTCTGCCTTTAACACCATTATTCCATCCAAGCTCATCACCAAACTCGCTGAACTCAGGGTGGTGAATCTGTGCAATTCTTTACCATAGAAGGTTGCAGAGGCAAAGTCAGTGGATATATTTAAGGCAGAGATAGATAGATTCTTGATTAATATGGGTATCAGAAGTTATGGGGAGAAGGCAGGAGAATGGGGTTAGGAGGGAGAGATAGATCAGCCACGATTGAATGGCGGAGTAGACTTGATGGGCCGAATGGTCTAATTCTACTTATATCACTTATGATCTTATGAACTTGGAGTCAGCACTCAAGCTGAAGGGTCTTGACCCAAAACGTCATCTATTCCTTTTCTCCAGAGATGCTGCCTGATCCGCTGAGTTACTCCAGCACTTTGTGTTTATCTTCGGTGTACACCAGCATCTGCAGTTCCTTCCTACACAGAGGGGTGTGGAATTGATTGTCGCTAAGGCTTCATACAAGGACCTCATTCTCCAAGTGGTTCCAGTAGTCCCATGACCATGCCTCATTATTTCATTGTTTTAATCTTAATTTAGGCCTCTGATTATGGTAAAACTTTTACAGTAATATGATGTCTAATTGTTCATAAGTCCCAATGGTTTAACATTTGGCTCATTCAATATTACACTCATTCCCCATGAATTGAAGGCCGTGGTGAATATATCATCGAAGTGGGAAGAGGTGAGAGTCTATTACACCTGCACTTGTAGCCAGATTGTTGCTCACCAGTTGACACACTCACAACCCACAAAGACCCAACTTACCAGCAAGTTCAAACACTTCACTGAATCAAGGGACCCATCTAATTGCGTTTCCTGCCTCGAGTCTGCATTACGGACAAGATGCTTTTTCTGTGGATGTGAAAGATCGGATTTTCCAATTTCAGGTAACCCACTTCCCCTGTATTCCTTCCACACTCCCATTAGTTCGTTCAGGGTCTCTTTCTCTCTTTCTTTCTTTCTCTCTCTCTCTCTCTCTCTCTCTCTCTCTCTCTCTCTCTCTCTCTCTCTCTCTCTCTCTCTCTCTCTCTCTCTCTCTCTCTCTCTCTCTCTCTCTCTCTCTCTCTCTCTCTCTCTCCCTCTCTCCCTCTCTCCCTCCCTCCCTCCCTTCCTTCCTCCCTCCCTCCCTCCCTCCCTCCCTCCCTCCCTCCCTCCCTCCCTCTCTCTCTCTCTCTCTCTCTCTCTCTCTCTCTCTCCTTTTTGTTCACCTTTTCCATGATCCTCACCCCCCTCTTGCTAACTAGGCGCATCACCCTCCCCCATCTGCTTTCATCTGCCCATGACCCACACACCTATGTCTCTGGGTTTCTCTCCCTTTGACTCCTCTATCCTAACCATCACCTGGAAAGAGTGTCGAGAAGATTTATGAGGATGTTGCCAGGGCTTGACCTATCCTGATCTTCCTCGAGCTTTTTGAAAGTGTCAGGTAGACACCGTTGGTACTGCATCAATGGTGAAAAACTGCACCACTGCAGTTTTGATCTATGTCTGTCAGGACTATGGGAGTGAAGACCTGGTCACAGTCACGAAGTAGGCAGAATTGCCAACTAACAGACACTAACGATCTGCCAATGAACAGAAACAGTCCAAAGTAAACTCCTGAATTTCAATATGGGGTACAGAATAAAACAGGTGCCCACCTCCCCTACTCCTGAGATCATTCAAGGGTTCTATTCTTTTTGTGCACGGAGATTCCATCAACAATCATGAAGCACACTTGCAGAAAGAACTCAATGCTGCATGGGCCTTGGAGATGTTTTTTGTTTAACTTTTCCTGCTAATTGGTAAGGGTCCTATTCCTTATGCAAGCGTACAACTTTTTATCCAATATTATTGAACTTGGGTCTTTAAGTAATTCAAATCTTCACAAAAGTGTTTTAGAATATGCTTTTGCACAATACTTCTCATGCACAAGTACAGCAAGCAGATGTCTCTCGACAATGCACAATAATCAGCCTGGCTCATTGCCTTCCAGATTTCAATTAGCAGCTTAGAATGCCACCTAGTGGCTGAAGAACGGTTGCACTCCAGCTTGACTGCGATGAATGGAGCTATTACAATTCTATCAAGCAAAGTCAAGTCAAGTTTATTGTCATTTGCAGAAGTATGGAGAGGTACAGATACAGTGAGAATATTGCTTTCAGCATTACAAGCACATAGACGCAGACATCACACAAACACACAAATCAGACATGAATTATGTGTAAAATCTACAAGACAGTAAGAAAGTGACACTGCAAATGAAGACCAAGAAAACATTAGTGCAAAGCACAATTTTAAAAAAATGGTCAGGGTAGTACAAGAGATGATCTGTTGTGTTCCATTGCTGAGGCAGGATAGGGGTAAAAACCTGATGGTAGAATTAGTGCATCACTTTCATCGTAAAAGGTATATATCACATTAACAACTTCTGTTTGTGTCAGGGAACTCCATTGCTCTTTACTGATAGGCCCATTCACAGTAAAAGAACAATTATATTTATTGGTGTTTAAATACATATTTGTATTCCTTTTAATTATTTTTATTTTACTGGTCAAGACTTCTCCTATGTTGTACAGAACAGTTACAAGGCCATGCAACGTCTAAAGAAGTTCAGTATTCTTGTAGAAGCCGGTGGAGCCCTGTCAACAACTATTTGGTCAGCAGAACTGGGAGATCTGAGATTGCAGGTGCATGATTCCCTAAAAGTGGTAGTTTGGCTGGATAGGAACAGAAAGAGATGTTTAGCACACTTGCCTTCATTGGAGAGTGTATTGAGTAGAGAAGTTGGGACATCGTGTGGCGGCGCCTAACAGCTGCGGCTCGCTGGCAGTCTGTTTGTCCTTTGTCCTTTTTTGTTTGTGTGTTGGTGTTGGGGTGTTTTGTTTTTGGCTGTGTATGTGTGGGGGGTGTGGGTGGGGGGGGGGGAAATCTTTCTTTTTTTAGGTCTCTTCCTCGGGGCGAGGCTCGGCCGCGGGACTTAACAGCGCCCGGTGCGGCTCGGCCACGGGGCCTTCCATCGCCCGGTACGGCCGCGGGACTTTCCAGCGCCCGGTGCGGCTCGGCCGCGGAACTTTCCATCTCCTTGCGGGGGCTGTGCGGGTCGGTCGCCTCGGTAGGGGTCGAGCTGTCTGTCCGTGGGAGGGGCATGGGGGAAGAGAGAGGAAGTTTTTTTGCCTCCATCACAGTGAGGGGGTGTTTGGAGTTGCTGTGATGGATGTTTGTGTTGGGGTTGTGTGTCTTGTGTTTTTTTGTTTTTTTGGTCCTGCTGGCAAATTAATTTCGTTCGGTAAAACGAATGACAATAAAAGCTATTCTGTATTCTATTCTGTATTCTGTATTTTGTATGATACAGCTGTACAAGTTGCTGGTGAGACCCCTCTTGGAATACTCTGCAGTTCTGGTCACCCAGCAAAAGGAAGGATGTCATTAAGTTGGAAAGGGTGCAGCAGAGATTCACTCGGATGTTACCTGCATTTGCGAGAAATAGGGAGAGGCTGGATAGCCCGACACCTTTTATTTGGAATATAGGAAGTTGAAGGGTGACCTTATTGAGGAGTATAAGAACATAAGAGGCATGGTTATAATGAACACCTACAATCTTTTTCAAAGGGCCAGGATCTGTAAATTGAAGAGCTTGTTTCCATGGTTATAACCATTGTCCTGAGTTGTCCTTCTATTGTAACTATCTGCAAAGAAAAACTGCATCTGGCAACATTGGTGTTGCTGAACTAACAGTTTTTTCTAGGCTATTGGATATTACTTCTGTCAATACCCCAACATACTTTCCACTTGCTTTCATTAGATGTTACACAGTAGCATAATGAGTTTTCCAATGATCGTGGTAGGTTTGAAGAGTGTGGGACAAGGATCCTGGTGAGTTTAAAAGGAGCACAGAAAATAGTTTCCGTTCAGTTTAAGGAGTCCAGGGAAAACAAGGGTTCAGTGAGTTTAAAGTGAGGCCAGAGAATTAGGATTTGGCAAGTTTAAAGGGAGCCTGGTGTCGGAGCCGAGGAAGGTTTGAAGAGAGGGCAGGAATTAAACTCGCTGTTCCAAAAGCCATATGTTTGGGATTTCCAAGCAATCAGATAGTGAATTATTGGAGTTTGACTTTATTAAGAAATAGTTCAGTGTATGTTTATTTGACCGAATGCTCAGCTATCTGGAATAATGGGGCATGCATATTTGTGACTGTAAGATGAGACAGTTTATTATGTTTGATCAGTGCTTTACAAGTGCAATAAATGCTTACAGCAAAAGGGCAATTTTGGAGCCATAAATCCAGGCCAACTAAAGTGAACTGGAAAATAAGGGATTGGTCGATTGATATGCAGTAGCAGACATTTAAGGCATCTTTGAGAATGCACAGAATAGATTCCAAAGAGAAAAATAAATCTAAATGGTAGAACTACCATCTGTAGTTAACAACAACTGTTATAGATAACCAAGTTAAAACAGTTGATTGGCATAAATACAGCTGGCAGGGCAGAAGTATGTGCAGAATATTAAAAACAATGATAAGAGTCAAGAGTCAAGTCAAGAGTGTATAATTGTCGTATGTACAGGAATGGAACAACAAAATTCTTACTTGCAACAGGTTTGTAAACCTGACTGAAAGGATGAAAAAAATGGAGCACAATCTAAATATAGGCTGACATCCAAAAACATATAATTTCTATAGATATTTTCAGAAGAAGAGTTAACAAAGTCAGCATTAGTCCAATGAAAAGTGAATCTGGGGTAAATAAGGAGATTGTAGGGGTACAGGGATTGGTCCAGACCATCGAACCCTCTGATTAGTAGAAGAGGTGAGGTGGTGCGCAGGTAAAGGTACCGAGCAGTCTGGTTTAGAACTCCGAGAGAGACAGTAAGATTTATGGTTGTCTGTCGTTTAGTGCGTTGGTTGTCACGGTTGTTAATCTTACAATAAACGTCTACCTCAACGCACATCGCCTACGACTCGCCATAGTGGTGACCCCGACGTGATCACAGATCACCAAGATGTCCCATCGGGAGGCATCGACGCCGAACGCAGTCGGCGTTCATCTGCCCCCGTTCTCGTCACCGACTCGCCAGAAACCGGCAAGTATGCGGGCCTCAAGTCGCTGCTGCTGAAAACCTTCGGGCGGAGCCAACAACAGCGGGCCAGCACACTCCTGCACTTACCTGAGCTCGGGGACCGACCGCCGTCGGTCCTCATGACGGAGATGATGACTCTAGCGGGAGAGCACACCAAATGCCTCATGTTCGAGGAGGCATTCCGCGAGAAGCTGCCAGAGGACGTCCGCTTAGTCCTAGCAGACGTTACTTTCGGGGACCCGATGGATTTCGCAGAAAAGGCGGACGCACTGGTCGCGGCAAAGACGAGGCGCCCCGGCTCAGTAAATCGGGTTTCAACACAGGTGAGCGACCGACTGCGCGGCCAAGATGGCGCCCATCCGCCCGCCACTTTTCAAAAAACCCGCCAAGCTGCTACGTCGACGGCGGCCATTTTGAAACAGGCCCGCGACATAGAAACATGGCGAGTCGTAGGCACGGCTGGTGTTTCTTTCATAGACGGTGGGGAGCAGCGGCACACAACTGTAGAAGCCCCTGCACATTCTCGGGAAATGCCTCGGCCGATCAAATGTAGAGGCAATCTCGATCGGCCAGAACCATCGCCTCTACCTTGCTGAGCAACATACCGGTACCGTTTTCCTCGTGGACACCGGGGCGATCGTCAGCATTGTGCCTCCATCCTGCCAGGAAGCGCGATCAGGTAAGACCGGCCCCCCACTCATTGCGGTGAACGGCAGCCCTGTCCGTACCTACGGAACACGGGACATGTCCCTGTCTTTTGGTTCCAGGACCTACAACTGGACTTTCATCATCGTGGATGTAGGCCAGGCAATCCTGGGAGCAGATTTCCTTTGGGCTTTCTCATTGATCCCTGACGTCCGCGGGAAGAGCCTGCAACCATCGTCCAGTAGCGTTGACCCTCCCGCTCCTTCGGTTTCCGTGTCATCCAGCCCGACCGTCCAGGCCGTCACCATGACCTCCGACCCGTTTGCTGAGATACTCGCTGAATTCCCGGAGCTCCTAGTCCAGCGTTTCGACACACCTGCCGCCAAGCATGGAGTCGTGCACTTCATCCCTACGGAGGGACCGCCTGTTTTCGCCCGAGCCCGACGCCTACCCCCTGATAAGCTGGCAGTCGCTCGCGAAGAGTTCCTCACTTTGGAACGGCTGGGGATCATACGCCCGTCAGACAGCCCGTGGGCCTCACCGTTACACATGGTCCCAAAAGCATCGGGGGGTGGAGACCATGTGGCGATTACCGACGTCTGAACGCCATCACCACGGCTGACCGATACCCAATCCCGCATATTCAGGATTTTTCTGCTAGCCTAGAGGGTGCCACGGTTTTCTCAAAACTGGACATAGTCCGAGGGTATCACCAGATCCCGGTTCACCCTGCAGACATCCCTAAGACCGCCACCATCACCCCGTTCGGGCTTTTTGAGTGGCTGCGGATGCCTTTCGGCCTCAAAAACGCCGCCCAGGCGCTTGTTCCAACGCCTCATGGATCATGTGGGTCGGGGTATGCCTTTTGTGTTCATATATCTGGACGATATTCTCGTGGCAAGTCGGTCGGCTCACGAACACCGGTCCCACCTGCGCTCCATATTCCAAAGGTTACAGGACCACGGTCTGATCCTACACCCGTCCAAATGCCAATTCGGACTATCCTCAGTAGATTTCCTGGGTCATCGGATCACACAGGCCGGTGCCGTTCCCTTGCCCGAGAAGGTGGCTGCTTTCCGCTCCTTCCCCCGCCCCGACACTATCAAAGGGTTACAAGAATTTGTAGGCATGGTGAATTTTTACCACCGATTCATCCCGGCGGCAGCTCGGATCATGCGCCCCCTTTTCCAATGCCTCGCGGGTAACCCCACCGAGCTCGTGTGGTCCCCTGCTGCTGACGCGGCTTTTGCGGCGGCCAAGCTGGCCCTCGCGAACGCCACCATACTCGTCCACCCGCGGTCCTCTGCTCCCACCGCTCTCACCGTCGATGCCTCCGGCGTGGCGGTGGGGGGCGTCTTAGAACAGCAGGTTAACGGCCTCTGGCACCCTTTGGCGTTTTTCAGCCGCCAGCTTACTCGCCCCAAGATAGCTTACAGTGCCTTTGATCGGGAACTCCTGGCCCTCTACCTGGCGATCCGTCATTTTCGCTATTTTTTAGAGGGTCGCTTTTTCGTGGCCTTCACTGACCACAAGCCACTGACGTTTGCTTTTTTGAAGGTTTCCGATCCGTGGTCGGCCCGCCAGCAGAGACACCTCACTTTCGTTTTGGAATTTACCACCGACGTTCGGCACATTGCGGGAAAACTAAACGCCGTGGCGGATGCCCTGTCCAGACCAGCGGTTTCCCCAGTTGCCGAGGTAAGTTCCGGGGTGGATTTCCAGGAGCTCGCGGAGGCTCAGCGCCTGGAAGACACCCCCTCCCTGTACCCCCACACCACCTCGGGGTTGCGGTTGGCACAGGTAGCCTGTGGTCTCACGCGTACCAAACTCTGGTGCGATGTTTCTCTGCCACGCGCCCGCCCGGTAGTGCCCACTTCCATGCGGCGCCAGGTTTTCGATACTATTCACGGCCTGGCACATCCGTCCATCCGGGCCACTTCGGCTCTGGTTGCGGCTCGCTTTGTCTGGCACGGGCTGCGGAGGCAGGTGGCCGCCTGGTCCCGCTCCTGCATTCCGTGTCAAACCTCCAAGGTACACCGGCACACTCGGCCCCCCGTCCAGCAGTTCACGATCCCCGCAGTCCGATTCCTCCACATCCATGTGGATCTCGTCGGCCCGTTACCCCACTCCAGGGGCTACACCCACCTCCTAACGGTAGTCGAGCGGTTCACCCGGTGGCCAGAGGCGCTCCCGTTGTCCGACATCTCAGCAGCCTCCTGCGCGCGCTCTCTGGCACTAATTTGGGTTGCCCGTTTCGGCGTCCCGGACGTCATCACTACCGACCAGGGCGCCCAATTCACCTCGTCCCTGTGGGTGGCTCTGACTCAGCTGTGCGGGTCCCGATTACAGCAAACCACTGCCTATCACCCCCAGGCCAACGGGATGGTGGAGCGGTTCCACAGGTAGCTTACAGCGTCCCTCACTACCCGCCTGTCCGGCCCCGACTGGGCCGACCAGCTCCCATGGGTTCTCCTGGCTATCCGCACGGCTCCGAAGCACGATCTCGGAGCTTCCTCGGCAGACCTGGTCTATGGCTCGCCCCTGCGGGTACCAGGCGACGTTCACCCCCAATGTTCCACCCCCCTCCCTCCATGCCAGCTTCACTCCGAGCGCGGGTGGGGTCCCTGGCCCCGGTCCCTGCTTCTCGTCACGGGGATCCCCCTTCACATGTCCCGCCGGCCTTGGGCGACTGCGAGTTTGTGTTCCGACGCATCGATGCCCACCGTCCCCCGTTCCGGCCGGTTTACCAGGGTCCGTTCAGGGTAGTGAAGAAAGGCACAGTCACCTTCACGTTGGAAGTGGGCACACGACAGGAGGTCGTCTCGGTGTCCCGCCTCAAGCCTGCCTATTTGGACCCAGACCAGCCCGTCACAGCGGCTCAACCTCCTCGCCGGGGCCGACCTCCGGCCGTGGCTCCCATACAGCAGTTTTCCCCCTCGCTGCCCCCGTTCGGGACTCCTCTTCCCCCGGTCGCCTTGCCACTGCCGCCTCCGGCTCCGTCAGTTCCCCCTCCTCCCACGGTGCCGGCTTCCCCGTCCCCATCCCCGGTGGGGCCTCCCTCTCCTCTCCGCACCCGCTCCGGTCGGGTGGTCCGGGCACCTGCCCGGTACCGCGCCGAGGGTTCTGGGGGGGGTACATGTAGGGGTACAGGGATTGGTCCAGACCATCGAACCCTCTGATTGGTAGAAGAGGTGAGGTGGTGCGCAGGTAAAGGTACCGAGCAGTCTGGTTTAGAACTCCGAGAGAGACAGTAAGATTTATGGTTGTCTGTCGTTTAGTGCGATGGTTGTCACGGTTGTTAATCTTACAATAAACGTCTACCTCAACGCACATCGCCTACGACTCGCCATAAGATCACAATTGAATTAAGGAAGTACATTCCATCAGTCCTGATTAGAGAGCTGCATCCCAGGAACAGGTCCAAATTGGAAATGGAACTTAGAAAAAATTACAATGTCATCTGAAATATAGCAACTTCAGGAGTACAACACTCCACCAAAGTGACAGCCTAACATTACCGTAAGTCACAGGACTTGAATGAATAAACTAAGCCTATGTAAGCATTTCTGCCTGGAAATAGATAAACCATATAACCATATAACCATATAACAACTACAGCACGGAAACAGGCCCGTTCGGCCCTACCAGTCCACGCCGACCACTCTCTCTGACCTAGTCTCATCTACCTGCTCTCAGACCATAACCCTCTAATCCCCTCTTATCCATATACCTATCTAATTTACTCTTAAATAATAAAGTTTTGATATAAGGTCTTCAACTTGAACCATTAAACCCGTTTCTCTTTCCATCGAGGCTGCCTGAACTCTTGAACATCTCCACCTTTTTCTGCTATTTACTCCGTTTTTTGGATTTTCAGCTGAAGCTTTCATGTATCTTTAGTCCTTTGTTAACATCCACTTTCCACACTGTGAACAGGCTCTGTGGATCTGAAGATACTATTGTAGTATTTTTGACAGAATTTTAAGCCTCTGGATTTTGTGAATTTTCCAGACACCCATGCACCATTGAAGCCCACTGAATATGTTTTCTACTTTTTGTAACCTAACACTGCACTATAAACGTGCATGCATTGGACTATAGTGTCAAACTTTTTTTAAACCAGGGATTAAAAGATTTACTTATATTTTTCTGCTTTATTTAACAAGTATCATTATTGTAAAATCACCCATAAAAACTGGAGTGCCATAAAGTAAAACTTGACAAGGTATTTAAGGACAGAGAAGAGGCAGGTTTCAGGGAGCACCTTCAAAGAGGAATCATAGAAAAGTGTGGCGGATCAGGCCACTCCTCGGGTCAGCCCCCTCGTTACGTGACGGACAGGTGAAAGGAGTTAAAAGCCAGACCAAGGGAAGGCGTGGTTCATCCCTTGGAGAACTACGCTGTGGGCACCAGCTCACAGCCTAATAAAGAATCTAACAAAACACTGCCTGGCGTCTTGCCTTTTCTCTGGCCTCCGCCAGGCCACTACATTGGTGACCTCGACGGACATCACAAGTAGTGATGTCGAACAATGGGCAACCCGGTCCTGTCGCCCTCGCGCAACCCGTTCCTGCCGCCCTCGGCCCTGCCGACCTCGAGGCCGTCTCCCTCAAACTCCCGACCCTGTGGACCGAAGAGCCTGAGGTCTGGTTTCAGCAGGCAGAGGCACAGTTTGCTGTGCGAGGGGTAACCGTCGACTTGACGAAGTACTTTTACGTCGTCGGCGCCCTGGACCAGGCGACAGCAAGGCGAGTAAAGCCTTACCTTAATGACCCCCCCGCGGATGACAAATATAAGGGCCTGAAAGAACTCCTTATCAGGAGGTTCGGCCTCAGCGACGCCGAGAGGGCAACTCGCGTTATGAGCCAGGGGGGGCTCGGGGACCGACGGCCGTCGGCCCTTCTGGAGGACATGCTCGCCCTTATGGGCAACCACCCGCCCTGTTTTTTATTCAAGCAGGCCTACCTGCGCAGCTCCCCGTCGACCTCCGTTCTCAGCTCGCAGAGGACCCCTTCACCGACACGCAGCGGCTGGGCGAGCGCGCTGACCAAATTTGGATGTCCCGTTGGGAGGACCTGGCAGCCCTAGCCGTCTTTTCCGCGGCGTCGGAAGGCCAACAGCAAGCTGGGGCCGCCGTCGACCCCGTTTCAGGGCGACCCCCGCGGCGAAATCCGGCCGCCATCGGGAACCCCGGTGCCGGCACGTCCTTCTCGCACGGCCCGCCGACAATTCAGCCAGACGCCACCAGAGGTCGCTGGTGGTCGGCCCAAGCAGCACCACCTCCAATACCGCTGGAGACCACCGGAGGTCGCTGGTGGGCATCCCAGTCTGCACCACCACCGGACACCAGCAAAAGCTGGTGCTATTATCACCGTCGTTGGGGACCGAACGCCAAGCAATGTCGCCTACCCTGTGCTTTTCCGGGAAACGCGAGGGCCGGCCGTCAGTGATCCCTTCGGCGGCCGGCCAGATCCATCGCGTGTTCGCTCGGGATCGCCGCACCGGGGGTCGGTTCCTCGTCGACACTGGAGCAGAGGTGAGCGTCCTACCTCCTTCCACCGCCGATATCCATACGGGCAAACACGGCCCCCTCCTCACTGCGGCGAACGGTAGCCCCATCAACACTTACGGGGTCTGCCAGCTCGCCCTTAACTTCGGCGACAGCTGGTTCACGTGGCAGTTCATCATTGCCGATGTATTCCAGCCGCTGCTGGGCGCCGACTTCCTGCGGGCGCATTCCATGCTCGTGGATGTCGGGCGGCAGCGCCTGGTGCACTCCAGCACGCTGAGGCCGATCTCCCCCAACGTCGGACACCTGTCGTCCGTGGATGCGTCGTACGCGCGCATCCTGGCGGACTTCCCGGACATTGTGGAAACCCACTTCTCCTCCTCCACTCCCAAGCACGGGGTGCAACATCACATCCCCACCACCGGGCCACCCGTGCACGCCCGAGCGCGGCGTCTCGCTCCAGACAAGCTCCGTCTAGCTCGAGAGGAGTTTCATCAGATGGAGTCAATGGGCATCGTGCGCCCTTCCGATAGCCCGTGGGCGTCACCACTCCACTTGGTCCCCAAGGCGGACGGGGGTTGGCGACCGTGCGGGGACTATCGGCGCTTAAATGACGCGACCGTTCCCGACAGATACCCGGTTCCGCACATCCAGGACTTTAATGCCCACCTGGCCGGAGCATCCGTGTTCTCCAAGGTGGACCTTGTGCGCGGATATAATCAAATCCCGGTCCACCCCGATGACATCCCCAAGACTGCCATCATCACCCCGTTCGGCCTATTCGAGTTCCTACGGATGCCGTTCGGGTTGAAGAACGCCGCACAGGCCTTCCAACGGCTTATGGACTGTGTGTGCCGTGGCCTAGAATTCGTCTTTGTCTACTTGGACGACGTACTCGTGGCCAGCCGCTCGAAGCAGGAGCACTGCACCCACCTCCGCCAGCTGTGTAAACGCCTCAGCGAGTACGGTTTGTCCATCAACACTTCCAAGTGCCGTTTTGGGGTGACGGCCATCGATTTCCTCGGCCATCGGGTGACCCCACAAGGGGTGGTACCTCTTCCGGACAGGGTCGAAGCTGTCCGCCGTTTCCCCCGACCGACCACTGTCAAGGGCCTGCAGGAATTCGCTGGGATGGTCTCGTTCTATCACCGCTTCCTGCCGTCGGTAGCCCGAACTATGCGCCCACTCTTCCACCTCATGGCTGGTCGCCGCAAGGAGGTCGAGTGGGACGACGAAGCAGGAGCGGCCTTTGAGCAGGCTAAGGAGGCCCTGGCCAGGGCCACGATGCTCGTCCATCCTAAGGAGGATGCCCCAACCGCCCTGACCGTGGACGCTTCGGAGGTGGCGGTCGGCGCGGTGCTAGAGCAGCACATCGACGGGTGTTGGCGGCCACTCGCCTTCTTTAGCAGGCACCTCAGCGGGGCCCAACGGCATTACAGCGCGTTCGACTGGGAGCTCCTCGCCCTCTACCTCGCGGTACGCCACTTTCGGTACTTCCTAGAAGGGAGACCTTTTACCGCGTTCACCGACCACAAGCCACTCACATTTGCGTTCGCCAAGGTTTCGGATCCGTGGTCTGCGCGGCAACAGAGACAATTGGCTTATGTGTCGGAATATACCACCTCAATTCGGTTCGTGGAGGGAAAAAACAACAGGGTGGCCGACGCCCTGTCTAGACCCGCGATCCACGCCGTCCTACAAATGGCCGGGGGGATCGACTATTCCGCCCTAGCAGCCGCACAGCTGGGGGACGAGGAGATGGCCGCCTATCGTACAGCCGTGTCCGGCCTGCAGCTGGAGGACATTATCTGTGGCCCTGGGGATACAACACTGTTGTGCGACACCTCCACTGGCCTGCCGCGGCCCATCGTCCCTGTCGTCTGGCGTCGCAGGGTATTCGAGGTGCTCCACGAGCTGTCTCACCCCTCCATTCGGGCGACGGTGGCCCTTGTATCCTCCCGTTTCATGTGGCACGGGCTGCGTAAGCAGGTCGCACACTGGGCACGTACCTGCATTCCGTGCCAAACTTCAAAAATCCAGCGACACGTGCGTGCGCCTCTGCAAGAGTTTCGTGTCCCTCGGCAGCGCTTCGACCACATTCATGTAGACATCGTGGGGCCGCTGCCGCCGTCCCGGGGCATGACCCACCTCTTCACTGTGGTAGATCGCTTCACGTGGTGGCCGGAGGCCATTCCGCTGGCAGACACCTCGACGGCCACCTGCGCGCGGGCCTTGGCGGCGCACTGGATCGCCCGGTTCGGGGTACCACTGGACATTACATCCGACCGGGGGCCACAGTTCACTTCGGAACTGTGGTCGGCCATGGCAAGACTCTTGGGTGTCAGCCTACACCACACTACGGCGTACCATCCACAGTCGAACGGGTTGGTGGAACGCTTTCACCGCCAGCTGAAAGCTGCCTTGAAGGCTCGGCTCACGGGCCCAGACTGGGTGGACGCCCTGCCGTGGGTTTTGCTGGGGATCCGCACCGCACCCAAGGAGGACTTGGCCTCCTCCTCCGCCGAGTTGGTGTACGGGGCCCCCTTGACGGTTCCCGGGGAGTTCATCCCACCAGCGCACGGTCGAGTGGAGCAGCCTTCTGACGCCCTGCAACGTCTTCGGCAGACGGTGGGCAGGCTGGCACCTGTGCCCACATCACGTCATGGGACATTCCAGCCACACGTCCCTGCCGCTCTGGAGGACTGCCAGTTCGTGTTCCTGCGCAGGGACGCACACCGATCACTTCTCCAGCGGCCGTACGAGGGCCCCTTCCGGGTCCTACAACACGGCTCGGCCACATTCGTTCTGGACATGGGGGGTCGCAGAGAGACTGTTTCGATCGCACGGCTGAAGCCGGCACACGTGGACATTGATCGGCCGGTGCCGGTTGCACAGCCCCGCCCGCGCGGTCGCCCCCCGTCCAAGCTACCCCCTCCAGTGTCTGCTACGACCCCTCCACCTGTCGGTCAGTCGCCGGTCCCTGCGCCGGTCATGGTGCGCACCCGGGCTGGTCGCCTCGTGCGCCCTCCTGTCTGTTTTGTACCTCCGGTTCTTGGGGGGGGGTCCTGTGGCGGATCAGACCACTCCTTGGGTCAGCCCCCTCGTTACGTGACGGACAGGCGAAAGGGGTTAAAAGCCAGACCAAGGGAAGCCGTGGTTCATCCCTTGGAGAACTACGCTGTGGGCACCAGCTCACAGCCTAATAAAGAATCTAACAAAACACTGCCTGGCGTCTTGCCTTTTCTCTGGCCTCCGCCAGGCCACTACAAAAGCATCATGGAATTATTATCTAGCAGGGCAGATGGGATGTAATTTGACCCATGGAGACTATACTGGCTTTTCAAAACAGCATGGCCATTAATTCTGTTCCTCAGCATTTTTCCTGTGGCTCACCATTATGTTTTCTTTAAGTACTTATCCATTTTCCCTTTTCAAAATCACAATTGACTCTGCACCCAATGCACTTTCATGCAGCGTGTTCCCTATTAGAGTCATTCACTCCGCAATGTCTGCTTTTTCCCTTCTGTCAATCATGTTAAATCTACATCCTCTGCTCCACGAACCTTGCCTCAAGAACAATATCTCTTTATCGTCAGTAAAGATCATAAGATCATAAGTGATAGGAGCAGAATTAGACCATTTGGCCCATCAAGTCTATTCTGCCATTCAATCATGGCTGACCAATCTCTCCCTCCTAACCCCATTCTCCTGCTTTCTCCCTATAACCTCTGACACCTGACACCTGTCCTAATCAAGAATCTATGATTCCATTGTTCTAAGGGAGTGGTAGAGTAGATTACAATCATTGGCTTACAATGATGAAGGTAGGGGTTGGGTAGATGGTTGATAGAAGTGGAGTGAGGTGGAGGGATTATTGGTTGAGAAGTTGTCAAGGGTGGAGAATGATTAATCAGGGAGATGATCAGGAGGTGACTAGTCAGTAACTTGGATTTAAGGGATGTGTTGGTCACGGACATAATCTTGAGAGGGAGGTTTATCAGGAAAATTATTGGGGAGTGAGAACATCAGGAAAATGAAGGAAATCAGCAATAATGAAAATTTAACTAAGAATCTATCTGGGGCGACTCCACTTCTTCAGATGCATTGACTGCTGTCAACTCTGGTTGGACATCAACCCATTTTGAAACAGGCCATCACTCCCTTCAAAGCTGATCTACTCAAATGCTAGTTTCCTGTATTATCCCCATGTTCTTTCAACACAAGAAGTTAAGATTATAATAGAATTGGAGCAGGAATAGGCCTCTCAACTCCTCAAGCCACCCACACCATTCAATATGATCATGGCTGATTTGCCTCCTTACCTCCCACCATTGATGGGATCAATAGGAGGTGCTGTCTCAACAAGGCAGTCAGCATCATCATGAGTATAGGAGCAAAGAGGTCCTTCTACAGTTGTACCGGGCCCTGGTGAGACCGCACCTGGAGTGCAGTATTGGTTTCCAAATTTGAGGAAGGATATTCTTGCTATTGAGGGCGTGCAGCGTAGGTTCACTAGATTAATTCCCGGAATGGCGGGACTGTCGTATGTTGAAAGGCTGGAGCAATTAGGCTTGTATACACTGGAATTTGGATGAGGGGTGATCTTATTGAAACATATAAGATAATTAGGGGATTGGACACATTAGAGGCAGGAAACATGTTCCCAATGTTGGGGGAGTCCAGAACAAGGGGCCACAGTTTAAGAATAAGGGGTAGGCCATTTAGAACGGAGATGAGGAAGAACTTTTTCAGTCAGAGAGTGGTGAAGGTGTGGAATTCTCTGCCTCAGAAGGCAGTGGAGGCCAGCTCGTTGGATGCTTTCAAGAGAGAGCTGGATAGAGCTCTTAAGGATAGCGGAATGAGGGGGTATGGGGAGAAGGCAGGAACGGGGTATTGATTGAGAGTGATCAGCCATGATCGCATTGAATGGCGGTGCTGGCTCGAAGGGCTGAATGGCCTACTCCTGCACCTATTGTCTATTGTCTATTGTCTATTGTCTATCAAAGACCCACCCCACCCTGAACCTGTTCTTAGTGTGAAGGAGGAGTCTGGAAACCTACAGTCCAGGTTCAAGAATAGCTAGTGTTTCCAGAAACAAATATTGAACTGCGCAGCGCTAATCTCAGCTGTGAACTATGGTTGCACTAAGCACTTTGGGTTTTATTTTGGCACTATGGTTAGTGTTATTAACTTATTGAATTTTTGCTTATTATATACAGTATTAACTGTGTTTGTGTTTACAAGCTTGTTATGCAGCTACATGTCAGAATTTAATTTTTCCGTTGTCAGTACGTAACAATTAAACACTCTTGACTCTTTTGTGTCCATATCTCCATACCCCACAATTCCCTAACCTTTAAAAAAATGTATTTGCATCCTCTTTAAGTGCCTTCTATAATCTAGTCCCTGCAACCAACCTGAGGTAGAGATTCTAGAGATTCACCACCCTCAGCAGGAGGACATTCCTATGCACCTCAGCTACTTCCTATGCACCTCATCTAATTCCAATGCACTTCAGCTAATTCCAATGCACCTCAGTCAACGCCTCGATTAACTATGTCCCCACGTTCATGAGTCTCCCACCAGTGGAAACTATTTAGCCCCCTTTGCTCCTTTATTTGGCTATTTTTTGTCTCCTTTTTAGCCTTTCTTTTAGCTTTTGTCACTTTCTCCACCCTTTTGCCAATCACCTGCTCCCCCACCCAACCTCACCCCACATGTATCCACCTAAGACTTGTTAGGTTTTGTCCTGCCCCAACCTCTCTTTTCCAGCTTCCCCCCCCACCCACTCTAATCAGTCTGAAGAAGGGTTCAAACCTTTATCTGCCCATTCCTTCCACAGATGCTGCCTGACCCACAGAGTTCCTTCAGGATTTTGCATTATACTCAAGATTACAGCGTCCGAAGTTTGTTGTATTGACAGTTACTGTCGTGCCCCTCTGAGGATTTTATATTTATCAAGTAGATCATCCCTTATTCTATCGATGTTTGTTTTGAATGGACTCCATGAATGATTCTCCAGAACATCCTCTAAATGAAGAGATTTCTTCTCATATCTGTTCTAGATGGTCTATCCCCTATTCTGAGACTGACCCCTCCACCACCCCCCCTCCCCTGCCACACCCCCATTCAAGGTTTATCAGCTTGGGGAAACATTCTTCCATCATCCACTCACCAGGCCTCAAGGCCTTCTATATGTTTCAATGAGATCTTCTGTGATTCCCTTATACTCCAGAGAAGACAGGCTTCAAGTCAAGTCAATTTTATTTGTATAGCACATTTAAAAACAACCCACGTTGACCAAAGCGTTGTACATCAGTTCAGGTACTAAGAACGAACATACAATGGCACACAATCATAACAGCACATACATAAACAATTCACAGCGCCCCCTCAGAGGGCCTTAAACGCTAGGGAGTAGAAATAGGTTTTGAGCCTGGACTTAAAGGAGTCGATGGAGGGGGCAGTTCTGATGGGGAGAGGGATGCTGTTCCACAGTCTAGGAGCTGCAACCGCAAAAGCGCGGTCACCCCTGAGCTTAAGCCTAGACCGCGGGATAGTAAGTAGCCCCAAGTCGGCTGACCTGAGGGACCTGGAGATAGAGTGGTGGGTTAGAAGATTTTTGATATGGGGGGGGGGGGGGGCAAGCCCGTTTAGGGCTTTGTATGTGAATAGGAGGAGCTTGAAATTGATTCTGTACCGTACTGGGAGCCAGTGGAGAGAGGCCAGAATCGGGGTGATGTGGTCCCTTTTACGGGCACCCGTCAGGAGTCTCGCTGCGGCGTTTTAGACCAATTGCAGGCGGGACAAGGATGATTGGCTGATCCCAGTGTATAGGGAGTTGCAGTAGTCTAAGCGGGAGGAAATGAATGTGTGGATAATTTTTTCAATGTCGTCATATTGGATGGGCTTACGTTATTCAATCTCACCTCACCTGGCAAATCCATTATCCCTGGTACCATACTATGAACTTTTGCTGCACTCCCTCCTGTGACAAGAATAACTCCAGACACAACCTCAGGGCCCCATATAATTGCACTAAACATCTTTAGTCTTAACTTAAATCATTTCATAATGAAGCCATTTGCTCACCTGATCATTTGTTGCAATCTGCATTTTCGTTTTCAGTGGAGACACAGAGTGCAGATGTTGGGATTTTGAGTAAAGAACAAAACTTTAAAAATACCACTAAAACATTCCCTCGTCTTTGTTCTTTCCTCTTTCACCTCTGGTCTTTCTTCCAACCATCTGCCTATCACAATCCCCTCTAGCCTGCTCTACCTATTACTTGCCATGCTCCCAGTCACCCCCCCCCCCCCCCGCTCCATAATATGTCTGAAGGTAGGTCCTGTTCCGAAACGTTACCAATCCATGTTCTCCAGAGATGCTACCTGACCTACTGAGTTACTTCAGCATTTTATGTCTTTCCTTGGTAAACCAGCATCTGCAGTTCCTTGTTTTTTCATTGTAAACTGACACCTGGTCTCCTGACTTCCCCTTTTGAAGTCAATGATGAGTTTGTTAGCTTTGTGCTTTTTTTTGTTTTGGTGCACCACTCAACCAGGTGTCTATCTCTTCCCTGTGCACTGCCTCATCACCTCCCCTGATTCTGCCAAAACAGTGGTGATGTCGACCAACTTGTAGAACTGTGCTAAGTGACACAGTTATTCCCAGACTGTGGTGAAAATTCTTACACCAATGTTTCATTATGTAGTGCATCAGGAGAGTATTAAAGCTCTTGTGATGTGGTGCCTCTTTGGAAGATCAATCCAATGACTCCTAGAGTTATAGAGTGATACAGTGTGGAAACAGGCCCTTCGGCCCAACTTCCCACACCAGCCAATATGTCCCAGCTACATGTCCCACCTGCCTGCGCTTGGTCCATATACCTCCAAACTTGTCCTATCCATGTAGCTGTCTAACTATTTCTTATACGTTGGGATAGTCCCAGCCTCAAATACCTCCTCTGGCAGCTTGTTCCATAGACCCACCACCCTTTGTGTGAAAAGGTTACCCCTCAGATTCCTATTAAATCTTTTCTCCTTCACCTTGAACCTATGTTCTCTGGTCCTCAATTCCCCTACTCTGGGCAAGAGACTCTATGCATCTACTCGGTCTATTCCTCTCATGATTGTATACACCTCTATAAGATCACCCCTCATCCTCCTGTGCTCCAAGGAATAGAGACCCAGCCTCCTCAACCTCTCCCTTTAGCTCAGATCTTTCCCCACAATCCTGCAATCGATTTTTCTTTTCAAATATCTTTCCAACTTCTCTTTGAAAATCACGATTGAACGCTCCCAGAATGCAATCTGATTAGATTCCAATAACTGGATTCATCTTAAAGTTGTGTCCTTGACCGTGGGACTTTAGTTACAAACTGGCTAACAGTTTGTTTTCCGAACCACCTGTTTTTGCTGGCAGTCAGTTTTCCAATGTTTTACAAAATATAGTCAGCAAATTGGATGCAAAAAAAACATCAGTTTGAAATGGTGAAACAAGATTAAAACCAGGCAGTTCAACAAGCTGAAACCATTCGAAGAAGAGGAGTGTTTTTGAAAATATTACACAGTACAAAACAAATGCCAACGCACATTACTTCGAAGGGCAAAGTATCTTAGTTTTGCAAAGGGAAAAGCAACAGAATTAGATTTGAATGACCAGCAGATGGAGGCAAAAACAAATGATTCTGTATCAGTCTTCATAAATGGCATTTGCTGTAACGTGGGCTGGGATGTGGATTTATCCCACACATTGATCTCAGTCCTCACTGTCAGTAAAAGGTTTTCTCCCCCAAAGCTAAGGTCGATTACCTGTACTTCCCTGCAGAGAAGTAAGGAAAGCCAGAGACAACCTGGGAAGAATTGCTGATGGAACAATGGAATTAAATGAGGGACTCGGAGACTCATCGATCCTCTCAAGAGGGCATTAGCTCTCGAAAGGCCAAGGTTTACTTTGTATTGTCAGGCTGTTCATCGACATTAAGGTTAGTTTGAGGCACATCGTGGTTCAAACCTAAATTGATCTTTAAACCCAGATCTCATCTTTCAACAAGTCTGTAGATTTCCACCTTCACCACAACATCATTTGCCCCCAAAGATAGACACAAAATGCTGGAGTAACTCAACGGGTCAGGCAGCATCTCTGGAGAGAAGAAATATGTGATATTTTGGGCTGAGACCCTTCATCAGACTCACTTCTTAGACATCACTTGCTCCCTTCGCAAGTTCCCTGGTTTTAGATTCTCCCTTCTCTTGGGAGAATCTAAAACCAGGTGCCTCCGTTTTTTAATGCAGGTTTGGTCATATATGACAAGAAGGAGGAGGAATTCCTTCTCCATGAGTTGGGAATCCTTGGAATTCTTGTCCCTCAGAGAAATGTAAATGGTGAATAATGAACTATATTCTAGGATCACATAAAGAGATTCTTGGACTGCAGAGGAGTCAAGTATCATGGGGAATAGACATGAAGATACAATCGAGGATAAGATCAGATCAACAATGATCCTACAAAATGCTGGACCAGAGCTGGAAACCATATCACCAACCTGCTGCTATTTTGTTCAGATGCTCATATGCTCCCAATAGCTTTTAAAAATATGTTTCAGGTATCACTGGCAAGGCCAGGATTTATTGTCTGCCTCTAATTGGCCTTGAGGAGGTGATGGTGAGCAACCTTTCTGAACCGATGCAGTCTGTCTGGTCAAGATAGTCCTGTATCACAATTAGGTAGGGAGCCAGGATTTAGACCCAGTGGTGATGAAGAAAACCAAAGATATATTTCCAAAACAGGATGGTGTGTGGGTGTGTGTCTTGAAGGGAAATTTGAAGGAGTTGGTGTTCCATTGTGCTTGCTTCCCTTGGCCTTTTTGATGGAAGGTGCTGCCAAAGTAAATTAGGTACAAAACCTTCAGTGCATTTCGTAGATAGGTCACACTTCATTCTGTGTGTCAGTCGTGGGAGGAATGAATGATTTGGGTGGTGGAAAGGTTGTATTGTCTTGGATAATGTTAAGCTTCTTGAGAATTGTTGAAACCGCATTCGTCCAGGCAAATAGAGAGGTTTATTCACAAAATGCTGGAGTAACTCAGCAGGTCAGGCAGCATCTCGGGAGAGAAGGAATGGGTGACGTTTCGGGTCGAGACCCTTCTTCAGGTTTTCGGGTGTCAGAAAATGAATGACTTGCTATACCCAGTCTCTAACCCAGTGAATGACTTGCTATACCCAGTCTCTAACCTGCCCTTCTGGCTTAATATTCATCTGGCTGGTCCAGTTGAGTTTCTGATCAACATTGAACTTCAGGGTATTGATGGTGGGGCCTGGGTGATTTTAATGACTGCTAACTGGTAGGCTGTTTATACTTACATAAGATCATTCTGTGGCACTTTGATGGCACTTCTCGTCCAAATCCCAGGTCTTGCTATGTGTAGGTAAGGACGGACTTATTTGCTAAAGATAGACACAAAAAGCTGGAGTAACTCAGCAGGACAGGCAGCATCTCTGGAGAGAAGGAATGGGTGACTTTTTCGAGTTGACACCCTTCTTCAGACTGAAAATCAGTCTGGGAAAGGGAAATGAGAGATATAGATGATGATGTAGAGAGATATAGAACAATGAATGAAAGGTATGCAAAAAAGTAACGATGATAAAGGGAACAGGGCACTGTTAGTTGTTTGTCGGGTGGAAATGAGAAGCTGGTGCGACTTGTGTGGGGGGTGGGATAGAGAGAGAGGAACTAATTTGCTAAAGAGATGCTCATGGATTTGAATGAGCATTAATAAATATCCCCCTCTTTAGACTTGTATTGGAAGGAAGGCCATTGAAGAAGTAGCTGAAGACGGTTGAGCCCAGTGCATTATGCCGAGGCCCTTCTGTTTGTTACTTGCAGACAGGATTATTTGAATTCTCCTTTTGAACATCCTGCAAAAAAGGTAAAAGGATGACTCATTCTCCTTGTCTATTGTACTCTCTGTGGTGCTGTGGATAAAAGAAAAGCTACAATTCTCACAAGAAATCTTTAAGATAAATAATGCACCATGTGTATTACCCTCTGATGTTGAGGTTTGCCTGTTGGTTATTAAGGGTTAATTCTTGAATGAAGTACTTTATAATCTTCAAAGCTTCATAGCCAGAGGAGTAATTCTTCACCAGTCTGAAGAAGGGTCTCGCCCTATAACGTCACCCATTCCTTCACTCCAGATATAGACAATAGACAATAGACAATAGACAATAGGTGCAGGAGTAGGCCATTCAGCCCTTCGAGCCAGCACCGCCATTCAATGCGATCATGGCTGATCACTCTCAATCAGTACCCCGTTCCTGCCTTCTCCCCATACCCCCTCACTCCGCTATCCTTAAGAGCTCTATCCAGCTCTCTCTTGAAAGCATCCAACGAACTGGCCTCCACTGCCTTCTGAGGCAGAGAATTCCACACCTTCACCACTCTCTGACTGAAAAAGTTCTTCCTCATCTCCGTTCTAAATGGCCTACCCCTTATTCTTAAACTGTGGCCCCTTGTTCTGGACTCCCCCAACATTGGGAACATGTTTCCTGCCTCTAATGTGTCCAATCCCCTAATTATCTTATATGTTTCAATAAGATCCCCCCTCATCCTTCTAAATTCCAGTGTATACAAGCCCAATCACTCCAGCCTTTCAACATACGACAGTCCCGCCATTCCGGGAATTAACCTAGTGAACCTACGCTGCACGCCCTCCATAGCAAGAATATCCTTCCTCAAATTTGGAGACCAAAACTGCACACAGTACTCCAGGTGCGGTCTCACCAGGGCCCGGTACAACTGTAGAAGGACCTCTTTGCTCCTATACTCAACTCCTCTTGTTATGAAGGCCAACATTCCATTGGCTTTCTTCACTGCCTGCTGTACCTGCATGCTTCCTTTCATTGACTGATGCACTAGGACACCCAGATCTCGTTGATCTCCCCCTCCTCCTAACTTGACACCATTCAGATAATAATCTGCCTTTCTATTCTTACTTCCAAAGTGAATAACCTCACACTTATCTACATTAAACTGCATCTGCCATGTATCCGCCCACTCACACAACCTGTCCAAGTCACCCTGCAGCCTCATTGCATCTTCCTCACAATTCACACTACCCCCCAGCTTAGTATCATCTGCAAATTTGCTAATGATACTTTTAATCCCTTCGTCTAAGTCATTAATGTATATCGTAAATAGCTGGGGTCCCAGCACCGAACCTTGCGGTACCCCACTGGTCACTGCCTCCCATTCCGAAAGGGACCCATTTATCCCCACTCTTTGCTTTCTGTCTGTCAACCAATTTTCTATCCATGTCAGTACCCTACCCCCAATACCATGTGCCCTAATTTTGCCCACTAATCTCCCATGTGGGACCTTGTCGAAGGCTTTCTGAAAGTTGAGGTACACCACATCCACTGACTCTCCCCTGTCAATTTTCCTAGTTACATCCTCAAAAAATTCCAGTAGATTTGTCAAGTATGATTTCCCCTTCGTAAATCCATGCTGACTCGGAATGATCCTGTTACTGCTATCCAAATGCTCAGCAATTTCGTCTTTTATAATTGACTCCAGCATCTTCCCCACCACTGATGTCAGACTAACTGGTCTATAATTACCCGTTTTCTCTCTCCCTCCTTTCTTAAAAAGTGGGATAACATTTGCTATCCTCCAATCCACAGGAACTGATCCTGAATCTATAGAACATTGAAAAATGATCTCCAATGCTTCCACTATTTCTAGAGCCACCTCCTTAAGTACCCTGGGATGCAGACCATCAGGGCCTGGGGATTTATCAGCCTTCAGTCCCATCAGTCTACCCAAAACCATTTCCTGCCTAATGTGGATTTCCTTCAGTTCCTCCATCACCCTAGGTTCTCCGGCCCCTAGAACATTTGGGAGATTGTGTGTATCTTCCTCAGTGAAGACAGATCCAAAGTAACGGTTTAACTCGTCTGCCATTTCTTTGTTCCTCATAATAAATTCCCCTGCTTCTGTCTTCAAGGGACCCACATTTGCCTTGACTATTTTTTTCCTCTTCACTTACCTAAAAAAACTTTTGCTATCCTCCTTTATATTATTGGCTAGTTTACCCTCGTACCTCATCTTTTCTCCCCGTATTGCCTTTTTAGTTAACTTTTGTTGCTCTTTAAAAGAGTCCCAATCCTCTGTCTTCCCACTCTTCTTTGCCTGTCCCGCTGAGTTACTCCAGCTTTTTGTGTCATTACATTATCTGGATTAAGTGTATTATCAGCTTTCATATTCTGTCTCCTGTGTGTATTGTCCTTGAGTGCACGCAGTGGTAGATTTGCTGCCTTACAGCACCAGGGAGCCAGGTTCGATCATTAGCACGGGTGCTATCAAAAATGAAGTTTGTACATTCTCCCTGTGACCACGTGGGTTTTCCCGGGTGCTCCGGTTTTCTCCCACACTCCAAGACATAGCGGGATGTAGGTTAATTGTCTTCAGTACAAAGATTGTGTACGGAGCGATCACCGGTTGGCACAGACTCGGTGGGCCAAAAGGCCTGTTTTCCTGCTGATTCTCTAAACTAAACCAAAGTAAACTAAGAGAGATGCACATAAGAAGATATGAAAGATGGGGATGAAGAATGCGACGTTCCCAGAGAAGTTTGGTGAGGTTAGGCAAAGCAACACTGTTAGTTTTTGCTACATGTGGGTTACAGATGCATTAGCTAGCCATGGAATTCCAGATTTGCTCTTTCCCACTCCATCACTGAATGTTAACTTGCTCAGCTCACTGTCCATCTTATCATCTGGCTGCATCTTATCATCTTACCTCGATGACCACCAGCACATCTCATGGCTTTGTGCTCATCCCCTGCTTTACGCTTTCTATACCCACGACTGTGTAGCCAGCTCCAACGTTTTCTTTAAATTCACCAACGATACCACCACTGTTGGACAAATAACAGGTAATGACTAGGAGGAAGGGAGATTCATAATTTGGTTGAGTGGTGCCATAACAACAAGCTTGCTCTCATAGAGTCATTATGACATTGAAACATATAAGATAATTAGGGGATTGGACACATTAGAGGCAGGAAACATGTTCCCAATGTTGGGGGAGTCCAGAACAAGGGGCCACAGTTTAAGAATAAGGGTAGGCCATTTAGAACGAAGATGAGGAAGAACTTTTTCAGTCAGAGAGTGGTGAAGGTGTGGAATTCTCTGCCTCAGAAGGCAGTGGAGGCCAGTTCGTTGGATGCTTTCAAGAGAGAGCTGGATAGAGCTCGTAAGGATAGCGGAGTGAGGGGGTATGGGGAGAAGGCAGGAACGGGGTACTGATTGAGAGTGATCAGCCATGATCGCATTGAATGGCGGTGCTGGCTCGAAGGGCTGAATGGCCTACTCCTGCACCTATTGTCTATTGTCTATTGTCTATTAAGTCTTACAGCGTGGAAATAGGCCCTATGGCCCAACTTGCCCACACCAGCTAATGTGTCCTATCGACACTAGCACTTATTTGCTCTCAACTTTAGCAAAACCAGGGAGCTGATTGTTGACTACTGGAAGGGAAAGCCGAGTGTGAATGCATTTGTCTTGATTGGAAGGACAGAAAAGATGATCTGTCCTGGGCCAACCACATTGATGCAATTGCAAAGCTATCTCCCCAATTATCTTATTGAAACATATAAGATTATTAAGGGGTTGGACACGTCAGAGGCAGGAAACATGTTCCCAATGTTGGGGAAGTCCAGAACCAAGGGGCCACAGTTTAAGAATAAGGGGTAGGCCATTTAGAACGGAGTTGAGGGAAAACCTTTTCAGTCAGAGAGTTGTAAATCTGTGGAATTCTCTGCCTTAGAAGGCAGTGGAGGCCAATTCTCTGAGTGCTTTCAAGAGAGAGCTATATAGAGCTCTTAAGGATAGCGGAGTCAGGGGGTATGGGGATAAGGCAGGAACGGGGTACTGATTGGGAATGATCAGCCATGACCACATTGAATGGTGGTGCTGGCTCGAAGGGCCGAATGGCCTACTCCTGCACCGATTGTCTATTGTCTATTGTCTAATGTGTCTACTTCCTCAGAAGTTTGAGAAGATTTAGCAAGTCGCTGCATACTCTATCAAACTTCCACAAGAGCACAGTGGAGAGCATTCCGACAGGTTTCATCAAGGCTTGGGTTTGGTAATTCATAAAATATCTGTAATATCTATTTATATACTAAAACTCTTGTTTGTTTGTTTGTTTGTCCCTGAACTACAGCCAAAACGGCACATGACAGCGCGACTATTTTAGGCCCACCTTACTCACCGTCATCCCTTTGGTGCTAATGAAAGAAGTTTCATTGAAATCGGTGTTATATTTTTAAAGTTATTCACATTTTAAAGTTTAAATCTATCTCCTAGGGAGGGAGGGAGGGGGAGGAGGATAAGGGGGGGTTGAGAGGGATGGAGTGGGGGGGGGGAGTGGAAAGGGGGAGGGGGAAGGAGGGGGGAGGGAGAGGGAGGGGGAGAGGAGTGGGAGGAGGGGGGGGGGGGGAGAGGAGAGGGTGCTGCACCAATGCAGGAGAGGTTTGGGCCCAACGGGTCCACGGTCTAGTTACATTTAAATCTCACTTGACATTAGAAGTGCAAATAACGAAAATTTGGTTTGAAACATTTGATTGAGGGCTATAAATGGAGATAAACAAAACAAGTCATATGTAGGATTGACACATTTGATTCAATATCATTATATTGATTTTTTTAACTTCTTTGTTTGGAGTTTACTTTGCCTCCTCACCCACCTTTCTCTTTCTTTCTTTGGTCTTCTCCCAAAGACACCGACTCCAGAGCCACAGTTACAGCACCAACACCAATAGCTGGGTGGCAATGGGGACATCATCATGAAGATTTAAACTAGATTGCCAAGGGGATGGGATCTCGTGCAGGACAGAGGCACGTGAGAGGCTAGAGGTTGGTATGGAGGGTGCTGTGGGAAAGGTTAGTGGACAGAATAGGCAGGTGAAGGGCGGAGAGCGAGGAAGGATGGATAGTTTAAACTGCACGTATTTTAATGCAAGGGGCCTGACGGGTAAGGCAGATGACCTTAGGGGATGGATAGGTACGAGCGACTGGGACGTTGTAGCCATGACTGAAACCTGGTTGAGGGAGGGGCAGGGCTGGAAGCTCAATGTTCTGGGGTACAGGAGCTTCAGGAGAGACGGGGGTGAGGGAAAAAGAGGAGGAGGGGTGCATTGTTGGTAAAGGAGGCTGTGATCAGAGGTGACATTACAGACGGTTCATCTAGTGAGGCTATATGGGTGGAGCTGAGGACCAAGAAAGGGATGATCACCTTGTTGGGGGTGTACTACAGACCTCCGAATAATCAACAGAATTAGAACAAATGTGCCAGGGGATTGCAGACAACTGCAGGTCAAATAAGGTTGTTGTCGTAGGGGTTTTAACTTTCCCAATATAAACTGGGAAAATCTGAGTGTGAAGGGTTTAAATGGGGTGCAATTCCTCAAATGTGTTCAGGAGAGCTTTCTTAAGCAGTATGTAGAGGCCCCACATGTGAAAGGGCAACGTTGGATCTAGTATTGGGAAATTGGGAAGGGCAAGTTAATCAAGTGTTTGTGGAGGAGCCTTCTGGGACCAGTGACCACAGTTTGATTAGGTTTAAGATGGTTATGGATAGGGACGGAGAGGGTCCACGTGTTAAAATGCTCAACTGGGGTAAGGCGAACTTTGAGGGTATGAGAGAAGGTCTCGCTCAAGTTGACTGGAGCAGGTTATTTGAGGGGAAAGGAACATCGGCCAAGTGGGATGTTTTTAAAAGTGTGCTGACAAAAGCTCAGGATATGTACGTCACCGTTAGAGTGAAGGGCAAAGCAGGGAAATGTAAGGAAGCTTAGCTGATGAGGGAAATTGAGACATTAGTCAAAGACAAGAAGGATCATGGGACAGGTATAGGAGTTGGGATCAAGGGCATCCCTGGAGGAGTTTCGGGAACTAAGGAGTAAACTGAAAAAGGAGATCATAAGGGCAAAAAGGGGCCAGGAGAAAGCTCTGGCGGGTAGTGTTAAGGACAATCCTAAAAGATTTTATAAATACGTAAGGGGGAAAAGTGTATTTAGAGAGAGAGTGGGACCTCTCAGGGATCAAAGATTAGCAAATTTGCTGATGATTTTGTACACCTCTATAAGATCACTCCTCATCCTCCTGTGCTTCATGAAATAGAGACCCAGCCTACTCAACCTCTCCCTATAGCTCACACCCTATAGCTCACACCATGGTTTTGCAGATAGTGTAGATGATTGTGAACGATTACAGTGGGATCTGGATCGAATCGCCAGGTGGGCGGAGGAATGGTTGATGGAATTTAATACAGAGAAGTGTGAAGTGTTGCATTTTGGGACGTTGAACAAGGGCTGGTCCTAGCCAGTAAATGGTAAGCCTCCGGGTAGTGTTGTAGAGCAGAGGGATCTAGGAGTACAGGTGCATGGTTCCTTGAAGGTCAAGTCGCAGGTAGATAAGCTGGTCAAAAAGGCTTTTGGTACTTTGGCCTTCATAGGTCAGAGTATTGAGTATAGAAGTTGGGAGGACATATTGCAGTTGTTTTAGACGTTGGTGAGGCCGCATCTAGAATATTGTGTTCAGTTCTGGGCACCATGTTATAGGAAAGATATTGTCAAGCTTGAAAGGGTTCAGAAAAGATTTATGAGGATGTTGCCAGGACTAGAGGGTGTGAGCTATAGGGAGAGGTTGAGTAGGCTGGGTCTCTATTTCATGGAGCGCAGGAGGATGAGGAGTGATCATATAGAGGTGTACAAAATCATGAGAGGAATAGATCAGGTAGATGCACAGAGTCTCTTGCCCAGAATAGGGGAATCGAGGACCAGAGGACATAGGTTCAAGGTGAAAGGGAAAAGATCGAATAGAAATCCGAGGGATAACTGGTTCACACAAAGGGTGGTGGGTGTATGGAACAAGCTGCCAATGGACGTAGTTGAGGCTGGGACTATCCCATCGTTTAAGAAACAGTTAGACAGGTACACGGGCAGGACAGGTTTGGAGGGATATGGACCAAGCGCAGGCAAGTGGGACTAGTGTCCCTGGAACATTGTTGGCCAGTGTGGGCATTGGGCCGAAGGGCCTACTTCCACACAGTATCACTCTATGACACTACAGCTGGTTCATGCTCTAGGAGACCACTGCCTTCCTTTTCCCCTTCAGCACCTGCCCACCTCTCTGAGTGGAGACTCTGTTCAAATCTACCAATTAGTTGGAGATTAATTTTAGGATTGCTCTGACACCATCAGAGAAGATTGGTACTTAGAGCTCCAAGGCCAACTGCCTCAGTTATCAGAAGGTTAGAGGCCTCTACTTGTGCTGCTGTAGAAACGGAGATATTGATCCAGACAATAGATCTGCAAGTTAGGAAACAGCGTTGTAGTGTCAGAGAGTCATTGAGTCATGCAGCACGGAAACTGACCCTTCACCCCAACTTGCCCATGCCGAGCAAGATCCCCCATCTACAGTCCCACCTGCCTGCATTTGCCCAGACCCCGCGAAACCGTTCCTTTCCACAACATTCTCTTGCTCCTTGATATCTTTCTGCCACACCTGGTACTCAAGTAACATACATGCTCTTACTAACTTTGGCCGTGTGTATTAGAACCTTTTTTTCTTTTGGCTGCACCGCCTTTACTTACCCTTGTTGCTGTCTGCACATCAGCATGTTCCTCGAAGGTGTCTTGACTAAATATATTCACAGGATTGCTTTCCTTACTTGGTGTTTGAGTTTATGAAGATCTACACTGCCACATTAGACAACCGGTGTCTCTGGGCTCTCGCACAATTACTTATTCTTTTTTAATGCCTAATTCTACTTTCAACTCCTCAGGCAATGCAGAACTCTATGCCTCCGTAATACAAGGTCAATATCATTTATTCCTGGTATTTAAATACATTACCATTGCTGAAACAACACCACTTAAATTCCGAGGCTTACCAGTGACCAGAATCTTGGCTGGACCAGCTACTTAAAGACTGTGATTACAAGAACATGTGTATTGTAACATAGTAAAACCCATCTACCTTCAAAGTATTTCCAGGCCAAGAACAATAAGAAACTCAACAGCATCCAGAACACAGCAGCAGCCTTGACTGAGACCCATTGGATCTTTAAAGTGCACATTGTTTTACTTGCAAGGATTCTTTTGACTGATCCTCTTAACTTCTATCATCTCGAAGGACAAGGGCAGCAGGTTTCAGAAACACCACCCGCTTTAAATTCCCACCTAATCATACATTACTTTGAAGTCTGCATCCAGTAAAATAAACTCATTCAGTAAGCTGCAAGCACTCCTGGAATGACTGCCGCCCCTGGTTCCAGCCACAAAGCAACTCCTCTTTGAAAGAGCAGGCTTGCACAGTGTCAAGTGTTAATCATACGTCATGACCTCCAGTCATATTTTCTGGCACTTTGAAATTTAACCATGACCAATCCTTTGTTTAAAATGGAAAATGCTTGTGGAAAATTTTTAAACTGTAAAACTTAAACTTCCTCAGGAAGTTCCAATACTGTGAACAGTCGACTTCCCATCATTGCTGACAGGTTTGCTCATTAACAAATAATAATATTAAATAAAAACATGATCTATCATGAAGATACAATGGATTTGCATCTGAATTCTGCTTCACGTCAAGTCTTTACTCTGATCCTGTCTTCCCACGGGCATCTTAGACTTTGATTGCGTCAGTTACTTAACTTGAAAGCTTGTTTCTTTTTCTCCGGTTGCTGCCTGACCTGCTGTGTGTTTTCAGCATGTTCTGTTTTTGATATCAGATCAGTAGTCGATAGTCTCTGACAAATATTCCCAAACTGTCATCAGCTTGACATCTCTTGCAGTTACATGCTAATTATGAATGCTTTTTGATTGGTTTAATCCTCTGGTAAGAGATAAAATGAGAAAATAACACAAGAAGCTCGAGGAATACATAGTTGTACAGGAGATAATATTTGTACCAAAATTATATTCTGGAAGAAAATAGATTTCAGCACTCTCTGTTATAAAATCTTTATTAGCAATCTCAGCAAGCTTTGTATTGGTATACTTAAAATAAAAACCAGGAAATGCTGGGGCCAATTATCAGGAATGGCAGTATCACTGGAGATAGAAACAGATTGATAACCTCTCATTAGAACATATTCTACAAATCAGTTAACAAGAATACCTGGTTGTTTGCACATTTTAGATTGCAAAAGGAATCAGGAAAACGGATTCAGTTGCAGCAACCATGCGATCCAATCTCACCCTTACCAGAAGGTTAGTGTTAGTCATTCTTTGTCAGTAGAAAAACATCCTGACTTCATTCTCATGTCAAGTTTAAAATCAGTTAAATATGTTGGAGTAGTTCACTTCTATTGTATGCACTGCATGTAATTGAACTCTGTTTCTCTTGCTTCTCATAATTACAGTGAAAGTGAACTTATGTTACTGTTTTATTGGTTTAGACAATGGAGGAAAAATATCCACTCCATTATTCCAATCCCGTTGTCAAGATTTGTCTTGGAGTATTGTTCTGGTCTCTCATCCCATTTTTTTCTTATACTAGTAAGCAACAAAGACTTTCTCATCAATGATGAGAAACAAAGTCACCATCTTTCGGGAGCTTAGTATGGAAAAAGTCAATATAGAAGTGAGTGGAAATATTGTTGTCAATTTTTTTTTGTGTGGTGTTGACTCTCTCTATTTTCTTCCCAAGCCTTTTGCACCCCTTCAGTCACAAATATAATTTTATCATCTCACTCTCAACAGGAAAATTCCTTTGTCTCCGAACGACTTTGCAACATGATTGACTAGAACTGTTGGAACATCAGTGGCTGAATCGTAGGATATCTATTTTATTCCAATTACATCAGTGTACCACTGCAGGAACCTGGTCTGTAGAGCTGTGCATGCTGAGCTGGACAAACGCATGGATAACTTTAAAAGCAGTACTTAGTTCAAGAGGAGCGAATGGTGCTGCAATTAAGTACATCAGCACAACCATTTTTTCACATAGTGCAAAGTGTGATCAGAACTTTGCAATATGTGAAAAAATGGGCGGCACGGTGGCGCAGCGGTAGAGTTGCTGCCTTACAGCGAATGCAGCGCCGGAGACTCAGGTTTGATCCTGACCACGGGCGCCGTCCGTACAGAGTTTGTACGTTCTCCCCGTGACCTGCGTGGGTTTCTCCGAGATCTTCGGTTTCCTCCCACACCCCAAAGACGTACAGGTATGTAGGTTAATTGGCTGGGCAAATGTAAAAATTGTCCCTAGTGGGTGTAGGATAGTGTTAGTGTGCGGGGATCGCTGGGCGGCGCGGACCCGGTGGGCCGAAGGGCCTGTTTCTGCGCTGTATCTCTAAATCTAAAAAATTAAAAAAATTATAGAACCAAACTAGGAGTGAGTTTGCTTAATATGAGCTAATAGGAACATAAAGATTATACAGGGACATAGGGTCCCAGAGAGAATATGGCATTTCATGAACACTATGACAATTCCATGAACCCAAAATTTGGAAATAGTTTAAAAAAGTTAAGAAAATATTATCTCAAGGTAAATGTAGGCCATAGTATGAAGCTGGTACTTAAAGGTGCATTTAACAAGGATAAAATAGCAGATATGAGATAACTTAAATAAAAACATTGCTGGAGGAACTCAATGGGCCAGCCAGCATCTGTGGAAGGGAAATGGACAAAGTTTTGGTTTGGGACCCTTCTTCAGATTCATGGAATAGAGGGTAGAAAGTTGGTAAAGATTGCTGAGGGGAAGAGGAGGGGCTAAAGCTGGCAAGTGATGGGTGGATATGGTGAAGAGCAGTGATTGGGAGATATGTGAAGATGGTAACAAAGGCGAGGCATGAAATGGAGACAAAAGGGTAACAGATAAAGAAGAAAGAGGAGTGATGAAGTGTGAAGGTGGAGGGAGGAATAATGTGTGCAAAGGGGGACAGAGAGAGAGAGAGGGAAAGGGGGGGAGATAAAAAGAAAATTGGAAACTCAGAGAAGGGAAGGGTGGGAGATGACCAGAAGGAGGGAGGAAAAGGAACAGAGTGATGGGGTAGTGGGGGAAACTTACCGAATAGAGAAAGGGTTGGATAGAGTGGATTTGGAGAGGATGTTTCCACTAATGGGAGAGTCTAGGACTAGAGGTCATAGCCTCAGAATTAAATGATGTCCCTTTAGGAAGATGAGGAGGAAATTCTTTCGTCAGAGGGTGGTAAATCTGTGGAATTCTTTGCCACAGACGGCTGTGGAGGCCAAGTCAATGCATATTTTTAAGGCAAAGATAAATATAGTTAATTCTTGATTAATACAGGTGTCTGGGGTTATGGGGAGAAGGCAGGAGAATGGGTTTAGGAGGGAGAGATAGATCAGCCATGATTAAATGGCAGAGTAGACTTGATGGGCTGAATGGCCTAATTCTGCTCCTATTACTTATGACCTTATGAAAGGTGTGTGTGTGGTTGGTTGGGAGAAAGACCAAAACAGGGTGGATGAGAAAAGGGGTTGAGAATCTTCTTTAAATTTGGGAATTCAATGTTTATTCCATTGCATTATATGCTACTCAAGCAAAATATCAGGTGCTATTCTTCCAAAGAACAAAGAGTAACAAATCTATATGCAACTGCACGACAACATGACGGAGGATGAACCCATGGAGTGTATAGGTTATGGGTTTGTAGAAACCAACACGGTGGCATAGTGGTGCAGCGGTAGAGTTGCTGCCTTACAGCGCCAGAGACCTGGGTTCGATCCTGACTACAGGTGCTGTCTGTACGGAGATTATACGTTCTTCCCATGACCTGTGGGGGTTTCTCCAGGAGCTTAAGTTTCCTCCCACACTCAAAAGACGTACAGGTTTGTAGGTTAACTAGCTTGGTAAAATTGTAAAATTGTCCTGAGTGTGTGTAGGATAATGTTAGTATGCGGGGATTGCTGGCTGATGTGGACTCGGTGGCCGAAGGACCTGTTTCTATGCTGCGTCTCTAAAGTAAAATAAACTAAACACAAAAGCACACTAGTATATATTCCTTACATAGTTTGACATATGAGGAGGGATTAACTAGAAGGGTCTATATTCCTTTGATTTGAGAAGTGACTTTATTGAAATACACAGATTCTTATTTGGAAAGGCTTGACAGAGTAGATGCAAGGATGATATTTCCCCCATCTGGGGTGTCTAGAACCAAGAGCCACCACAGTCTCAAAGTTAGGGGTTGGCAATTCAGTAGTGCGTTAAGGAGACATTTCTTCACCCAGAAGACAGCTTTAGATTTCTTAACCCAAAGGGTAGTGGGCATCAGTCACTGAGTATTTTTTAAAGACAGAGACTGATAGAATATTAGATATTAGGTGAATTGAAGGTTCAGGATTAATGAGGATAGGTGATGTTGAGGTAAAAGACCAGCCATGAAGTTTGTGAATAAAAGATTAGAAGTCAAGAGCTAAATAACCCACATGCTTTTATTTCTTGATTTCTTACATTATCTTATTTTGTTAAACAGAGGAGGCATCGTTTGGAGGGATAAATATGGGTTTAATCTACCTGACAAAAAAATCATTTGTTGTATAGCAATAATGAATAGGGACTTATATTATTATAGGTACACATTACATTATACTGCATCACTAAGTTATATTCCACATTGAAAACATATGTTGAACCTATTAGCAGCACATGGCTGTGTCTGAAAAAATATATAATGTGAACCAAAGTGCTGCAAGATAAGATCGAGAGAAGAAACCTTACAAGGGAACAAGAGAATGTAATAGTCGTGTGTTTTAAATATTCCCTCAGTACTTCTCTCACCACACACGTTGCCTGTCCAGCTGAATGACTCCTGCATTAAATACCCATTATCTGTCATAATTTGCTTAATGAATCAACATTAAAAGCTGTTCAGGTTGGTTGCCATGGACTTGGTTTGAATCTTGGAGGTGAACATGATGACTAACATTCTCAACAAATTAGTACTGAAATTCTCCAAATCTTGAGTCAAATTCAAAATCTCAAAGCTGGGTGAAAAATGTGCTTCAGCTTGTGTTGTCATCAGAACGAAATAACGAGAAAAGAGACTTGCAGATCACAAGTCGTTTGACTTTATCCCCAGCTCTGTACCTTTTGATATCTTTTACAGCTCCACCAGCAGCTCACCTGACAGCAGTCATGGCTGCTGCCTCAAACACTCTGAAACCTTTAATTAAAATCTACATTGCAAAGTTCAGGCCTTTGATATGCCTCAACCTGATGCCTAGTATTAAACCTATGCCAATTGATTCACTTCTAAGAAACATACCGATTTTCTGTAGACACTTATTGGAGCACAGCTGTAAAAGATTTAAACCCGGGTGTCAGCTGTGTGGTAATATAGTTTCTTGTCTATGCCTTTTCTCCCAGGCATGGAGTTGAAAATTGAGGTCCCATGAATATTAGAAATAGGTCATGAGGGCTTGTCTATTTAGTGCCCTTTAGTGGATATAATACGTCTGGGGGGAGAGTAGGAAGGCAGAGTGAGGGAAGGAGTCAGTGAGCCATATCATATCCCCCAACCTTCTCCCGGACAGCTACAGATGGGCTGAATCCATATTGAGACAAACTGATGTAGGAAGGAACAACAGATGCTGGTTTAAGCTGAAGATAGACATACAATGCTGGACTAACTCAGCCACATCTCTGGATTGAAGGAATGGGTGACGTTATGGGTCAAGACCCTTCTTCAGCCTGAAAGTTTGATATTCAGTCTGAAGAAGGGTCTCGACCCAAAACGAAACCCATTCCTTCTCTCCAGAGATGCTGCCAGTCCCGCTGAGTTACTCCAGCATTTTGTGTCTATCTTTGGTTTAAGATAAACTGAGCATGGCAGCTCAGTGTGATGTTTCACTTGTTCCTGTCCCTTTTCTTCTAAGAGATTTCAGAAAGAATATCTCCAAAGACGTACAGGTATGTAGGTAAATTGGCTGGGTAAAATGTAAAAATTGTCCCTAGTGTGTAGGATAGTGTTAATAGTGTTAGTGTGCGGGGATCGCTGGGCGGCGCGGACTTGGTGGGCCGAAAAGGCCTGTTTCCGCGCAGTATATATATGATATGATATGATAAAATGGCACTTTCCAAAAAACAGAAGCATATTTCCCTGCCCCACTCAGAGTGTTAACTCTCTTCTGCTAAACCACCACCAAGTACGCCTATTGCTCCATCCCCCATCCTCAATCCAGCCGGCCTGATCATCTGTTGGTACTGTTTCTGCTGACTTACAGACAGAGTCTGAGGTACCAATGAAGAGTAAGGCAGATAGACACAAAAAGCTGGAGTAACTCAGCTTGACAGGCAGCATCTCTGGAGAGAAGGAATGGGTGACGTTTCGGGCCTTTGAAGAGTAAGGCAGCAGTGGTCTGTGGAGGCCAAGACTTCACTTCAGGACTGTCTTAAGTCTGTTCATTGGAACATGTTCAAAACTTCTTCAACCAGCCTGAATGAGATACCTCAATTTTCACCGGTTTCATCAAGAAATGCGTGACAACTACATTATGACAAGGACAATCAGGGTCTATCCTGACTGGCAACCCTAAATGACAGAAAGTTAAAGCCTAGATCCAAGGTTTTCATGAAGGATGATTGTTCTCTGTAGAAGAAGGTTGAGTATGATCTCACAAGGCCACCAGGGATGCCTGACAGGAGATATCGCCAGGTTCAAGAACAGCTTCTTCCCAGCAACCATCAAGCTCTTAAACATTACACAACACTAAAGTCAGCAAAACCACAATGAGCTGGAGCAACTCAGCGGGTCAGGCAGCAAATATGGAAGGAATGGATGGTGACATGTTCCGAGGCATTCATATCACAAGCAACCTAACCCAGCCCTTCACACTGATGCACTGATTAAGAAAATATGCTAGCAAATTTACTTTCTTAGGCAACTGAGAAGATTCGACATGTCCGTGATGATTCCCTTGAACTTTTATGGATACGCTTGAGAAAGTATCCTGACAGGCTGCTTCACAGCCTAGTATGGCAACTGCCCTGCTCTTGATCGCTTAAGCCACCAGAGGGGGTGAACATAGCACACTCTATAAAAGGCTTATTGCTTCCTGTTCGTCTTCATGGTGTGTTACATCAGGAAGGCTGGAAGTATCGACGAGGATGCCTGCTATCCTGGCAATCCCTTTTCTCTCTTCTACTTCGTTTGGCTACTCTGTTATTATACTTTAATATTATTTTGCACTATGTGGATTTTGCGCTACATTCTGCTGTTTTACACTGGTTTTAGTTATCATTAATGGATGTCTACTTTATGTATCTTAGATAGATAAATGAATATACAGTGAATGGTAGGATATGGAGCACATGCAGGTAGAGGGATTAGTTTAAGTGGCTATCATGTTCAGTACAGATATCATGGGCCAAAGGGCCTGTTCCTGTGCTGTGCAGTTCTATGTGCTGTTTCAAACACAACTTATCAATATATTTGACATTTGACATTTCAAGATTTTTATTTATTCATTCATTCTTTACTTTATTGTCCTTCTTCATGTCTTCAATAATTTTCAAATTAAAACAAAACTCCACTAGGTAACTTCCTTCACAATGAACAAAATGGGCAGTACAGTGGCGCAGCGATAAAGTTGCTACATTAGAGTCCCAGGGTTCGATCCTGCCAATGGGTGCTGTCTGTATGGAGTTTGTACGCTCTCTTTGTGACCTGAGTGGGTTTTCTCTGGGATCTTCGGTTTCTTCCCACAGTTCAAAGACGTACAGGTTTGTAGGCTAATTGGCTTGGTATAGTTGTAAATTGTCTCTAGCGTGTGTAGGATAGTGTTAGCATGTGGGGGTCGTTGGTCGGTGAGGACTCGGTGGGCCGAATGGCCTATTTCCACGCTGTATCTCTAAACTAAACTAAAGTAAAGTAAAGTAAAGTAAAGTAAAGTAAAGTAAAGTAAAGTAAAGTAAAGTAAAGTAAAGTAAACTAAACTAAACTAAACTAAACTAAACCAAACTAAACTAAATATTGCTTAATAATACTTAGTGGATCCTACTGAGATTTGCGTGAGATTTACCATTTGTCGGGTTTCTTATTTTCAAAATGTTTAATTTAATTTAACTTAAGTTAATTATTTGTGACCTCAATAAACCGTGATGGACACAAGTACACTGGTTGTAAGCACAATGCTTGCATCCAGTACAAAGAAACAACATTTAACCAAGGTGATTATCAGTCTATTCCATAGAACCAAGCAGTCTCACCTTTTGTGTGACTGTTAAATGGTTTCCTTTCCTGGCAGCACCATCCATTCCGCTAAGTTGTAAGATTACTTTCAATAGACAATAGACAATAGACAATAGGTGCAGGAGTAGGCCATTCAGCCCTTCGAGCCAGCACCGCCATTCAATGCGATCATGGCTGATCACTCTCAATCAGTACCCCGTTCCTGCCTTCTCCCCATACCCCCTCACTCCGCTATCCTTAAGAGCTCTATCCAGCTCTCTCTTGAAAGCATCCAACGAACTGGCCTCCACTGCCTTCTGAGGCAGAGAATTCCACACCTTCACCACTCTCTGACTGAAAAAGTTCTTCCTCATCTCCGTTCTAAATGGCCTACCCCTTATTCTTAAACTGTGGCCCCTTGTTCTGGACTCCCCCGACATTGGGAACATGTTTCCTGCCTCTAATGTGTCCAATCCCCTAATTATCTTATATGTTTCAATAAGATCCCCCCTCATCCTTCTAAATTCCAGTGTATACAAGCCCAATCGCTCCAGCCTTTCAACATACGACAGTCCCGCCATTCCGGGAATTAACCTAGTGAACCTACGCTGCACGCCCTCCATAGCAAGAATATCCTTCCTCAAATTTGGAGACCAAAACTGCACACAGTACTCCAGGTGCGGTCTCACCAGGGCCCGGTACAACTGTAGAAGGACCTCTTTGCTCCTATACTCAACTCCTCTTGTTACGAAGGCCAACATTCCATTGGCGGCTTTCTTCACTGCCTGCTGTACCTGCATGCTTCCTTTCATTGACTGATGCACTAGGACACCCAGATCTCGTTGAACTCCCCCTCCTCCTAACTTGACACCATTCAGATAATAATCTGCCTTTCTATTCTTACTTCCAAAGTGAATAACCTCACACTTATCTACATTAAACTGCATCTGCCATGTATCCACCCACTCACACAACCTGTCCAAGTCACCCTGCAGCCTTATTGCATCTTCCTCACAATTCACACTACCCCCCAGCTTAGTATCATCTGCAAATTTGCTAATGGTACTTTTAATCCCTTCGTCTAAGTCATTAAGTCTCAGACTTTTCTCTTTTGTACTGTTTTCTCTGTGATTTAAAAATGCGAATAGTTTCCTGAGCCATCTTATTGCTTCACTCAATAGTACATCTGTGTACTTTATTGGTTATCAATTCTGCTCTTGTAGGGACCCATCCAGGGACCCCGAGAGTCCTTTCAGGTAAGAAAGAGATTCATATGTACCTCCTCTAACTTCATCTACTGCATCGCTGTTCCGTTTCGCTGAACACCTATTCTCGGCCCGCCGATTGTAAAAGGCTGGTGTCCAAGTACCCATTACCCAGTACCTGCTAGCCTGCGAATGACCAGATCATCCCCACTCTTTGCTTTCGTACAGCAATCAATTTTCATTCCACATATTTTAACCCCAATTTCTCATGGCAACCTTCCCGATTAGCCTCCCACACGGGACCTTAACAAAAACCTGATATCCAAGTATTTCACCTGCACTGAATCTCCCTCATTCACTCTGCTTGTCACATCCTTAAAGCCATCTGGTGGATGATTCAAACATTATTTTCCTCTCATTTTTCCATGTTGGGGCTGCCCACACCTAAAATGCATTTCAAGGTGTTCTGTTGTTACATCCTTTATATTATATTATGGACTCCACCATTTTTGCCTTCCCATTGATGTTCGGCTAACAGATTGGTGGTTCCCTGTGTAGGAAGGAACTGCAGATGCTGGTTCACACCGAACATTCACGTGGCGGCGCCTAACGGCAGCGGCTGACTAGCAGTCTGTCCGTCTTTTTTTTGTTGAGTGTCGGTGTTGGGATGATTTTTATATATATTTTTTTGGTTGTGTATGTGTGGGAGGGGGTGGTGGTGTGTGGGGGGTGGGTGTGGGTGTGGGGAACTTTTCTCTTCCTCACGGCGCGGGGTGCGGCTCGGCTGCGGGGCCTAACATCCCCCGGTGCGGCTCGGCCGCTGGACTTACATCGCCCGGTGCAGCTCGGCTGCGGGGCTTAACACCGCCCGGTGCAACTCGGCTGCGGGACTTTACTTTACACCGCCCAGTGCAGCTCGGCTGCGGGGCTTAACACCGCCCGGTGCAGCTTGGCTGCGGGGCTTAACACCGCCCGGTGCAACTCGGCTGCGGGACTTTACTTTACACCGCCCGGTGCAGCTCGGCTGCGGGGCTTAACACCGCCCGGTGCAGCTCGGCTGCGGGGCTTAACACCGCCCGGTGCGGCTCGGCTGCGGGACTTTTCACCGCTGGTGCGGCTCGGCTGCGGGACTTAACACCGCCCGGTGCGGCTCGGCTGCGGGACTTAACACCGCCCGGTGCGGCTCGGCTGCGGGACTTTTCACCGCTGGTGCGGCTCGGCTGCGGGACTTAACACCGCCCGGTGCGGCTCGGCTGCGGGACTTAACACCGCCCGGTGCGGCTCGGCTGCGGGACTTTTCACCGCTGGTGCGGCTCGGCTGCGGGACTTAGCTGCGCAAGGCTTGGTCGCGGGCCTTTCATCGCCCGGTTCGGCCGCGAGATGTTTCAGCGCCCGGTGCGGGGACTGTGCGGGTCGGTCGGGGACGAGCTGTCTGTCCGTGGGCGTGGGGAAGAGAGGGGAAGTTTTGTTGCCTCCATCACAGTGAGGGGGTGTTTGGAGTCACTGTGATGGACGTTTGTGTTGGGGTCATGTGTCTTGTGTTCTTTTTCTTTTTTTTTTCTATGACTGCTATGTAGTTTCGTTCGGTACTTCGGTACCGAACGACAAATAAAGCTCTGTTATACCTGTTATACTGTTATAAGATAGACACAAAATGCTGGAGTAACTCAGCGGGACAGGCAGCATCTCTGGATGGAAGGGATGGGTGACGTTTCAGGTCAAGACCCTCCGTCATGTTCCCTGTTGGTTCTCTTCCCCCTTGCTTAAGTAGCAGGGTCACAGCTGCTGCCTCCAATCCACAGGAATTTGGGAAAATAATGATCAGAGTATCCCCTTCTTTGGGATTCAACAACTTCTTTAGTATTATGGTTTTTGACCAATACTTAGTTTTAGTCAGTTCTTTATTCTCACGAGACCCTTTAACCTTTAATGTATATCTGAGTTACAGTTCGCATATCGTCCGAACAGGTCCACGGATGATGCGGTCTCCCAGGTTCTGCACACCGCTCTCTCTCATCTGGACAGCCAGAAGGGGGGCTATGTGAGGATGCTGTTCATTGACTTTAGTTAAGCTTTCAACACAATAGTCCCCAGCAGACTGGCTGAGAAGCTGCTGGAACTGGGGCTTAGCACCCCTCTGTGTGCCTGGGTCCTGGACTTTCTCACGGCCAGGCCCCAAGTGGTCAGGATGGGGGAACATACATCTAGCCCCCTCACCCTGAACATAGGATCTCCCGAGGGTTACGTCCTTAGCCCCCTACTGTACTCCCTGTACACACATGACTGTGTGGCCAGGTTCAGCTCAAACTCCATCATCAAGTTTGCTGTGGTGGTGGGCCGGATCTCCGACAACGATGAGAAGGCCTACCGGGAGGAGGTGGCTGATCTGGCACTCTGGTGTCAGGACAATAGCCTCCTCTTGAATGTTAAAAAAAACTAAGGAGCTGATTGTGGACTTTAGAAGGGCTCAACATCCAAGGACGTACACGCCACTGGAAATAAATGGGTTTACTGTGGATTGGGTGAGCAGTTTTAAATACCTGGGAGTCCGCATCAAAGAGGATCTGACATGGGCAACGCACAATGCCGCACTGGTGGGTAAGGCAAAGCAGCGCCTTTACCACCTTAGACAACTGAGGAAATTCAGAATGTCTCTGAGGATCCTTCATTGCTTCTACTCTGGGGCTGTAGAGAGCATCCTGTCCGGCAACATCACAGTCTGGTTTGGGAACAGCTCTGCCCAGGACAGGAAGGCCCTGCAGAGAATAGTGCGTTCGGCAGAACGCACCATGGGAACTACACGCCCCCCCTGCAGGACCTATACATCAGGAGGTGTAGATCGAGAGCAAGCAAGATTATGAGGGACCCCTGCCACCCCAGCAACGGACTGTTCCAGATGCTACGATCAGGCAAACGCCTCCGCTGTCACGCTGTGAAAACGGAGAGGATGAGACGGAGTTTCTTCCCACAGGCCATCAGGACTGTCAACTTTTATAACTCCAGGGACTAAATTTTGTCTTCTCTGTATTAACTTTTATTTATATGCTGTAACTGTAATTCTTTTTTGTTTGCACAATCCGCAGGCATTGCCACTTTCATTTCACTGCACATCATGTATGTGCATGTGACAAATAAACTTGACTTGACTTGACTTGACTTGAGAGATGTTGTGTGTCTTCTTCAGCGATGACACATGCAAAGTAAATGTTTCATTCTGCTGCTCCTTCCTTATTCCCAAATATAAATTCTCATACCTGTGTCTGTAAGGGCCAAACTTGCCTTTGATAGTCTTTTCCTTTTCAAGATCCTCTATGCTTTTAAGATTCTCACCCGCTGACTCATATGTTCTATCTTGTCTTTTTTTTAATCTCATGGTCCTCCTTTGCTGCATTCTAAAATGCTCTCAATCCTCAGCCCAGCTGCTATCTTTAACACTTTATAAACCTCTTCGTTGCAGTTAATGCTAACTTCAGTTTCTCTCTTGTCAGCCATGGATAAATAACTTTTCCTTCTATTAGCCTCAAAGGATTTTTACTTACGACTCATGTATTGTTTCCTTTAATGCAAAACATCATCATACCTTTCGATGTATTTTCCCAATCAACTACAGACAAATCTCCATTCATTCCTTCATAATTTCCTTTACTTGTTCTTTGGATCATAGTTTTGCATTATTATGTTATGTTCACTCTTCTTCAAAGGGACCTCTGGCAGTAAAATTACTAATGGACCGCTTTTATACTGCACATATTGAGATCCAAAGTAGCATTTTCTCCAATTGATCTCTAAAAGTATCTTGAATACATCCGATAAATCCATCTTTCATTGTGTGATAGGATAGAAGAGGTAAGTGAAAATATTGAATACAGAACATATCCAGAGTTGTTAATCAACGTAAACACATCCAGAGCTTAATGTTCATCATTTGAATGAACACAGTATTTGCGAAAAGTTAGATGAGTTGAGAGCAAAGATAGTAACATATGAGTATGATCGAATATCTTTCATAGAAGTGTGATGGCAGGGTGACCAAGACTGGGGGCTCAGCACTCCAGGTTATTAACTGTTCCAAATGACAAGGCTGAAGGGGAAAGGGGGTGGGACAGTGCTGTTAATCCAGGAGGGTATCGTAGCCGTGCCGAGTCATGTTCTAAAGGCTGCGGATAGTGGTTTTGAATTGGTTTGAATTGAGGTCATGAATAACAGGAGGAGGAAGACATAGTGGGAATAGACTATAGACCACAAAATGTGACCTCCCAATCGGTCAGAGCATAAATGGGGAAATATCAAGGATAGACACAAAAAGCTGGAGTAACTCAGCGGGACAGGCAGCTTCTCTGGAGAGAAGGAATGGGTGACGTTCCGGGTCGAGACCCTTCTTCAGACTGATGGCAAGGGAGTGGGTGGTACATAGACAAGGAAGTGTATAGTTAAGGAAGTGTCAGGTGTGAAAACAGGACCAAGGGAATGCAGATCAAGGAAAATGTAGAATAGATCATTGTTAGTTGGGAGAAGGAAATATCAAGGGCTTGTTTGAAGGGAGCTGCAATTATATTGGGAGATTTCAATCTACTCGTTAACTAATTCCATTAAATTAAAAGTACTAATTGCATTGGCAAGTATGTAGTAGAAGAATAATGAGTGGAATACATACCTGATTGGTTTTAGAGGAATACATTGTGGAGCTGACCTGGAACAGGTGACTTTACGTCTGATCATATGCAATGAGTAAGGACTAATAAGTGATCGCATGGTGAAAGATACCTTGGTGGAGTTGACTACAGTAGAATTGATGCAGCTTGAGGAGGAACACCACAGGTCCATAGCAAGTGTCTTAATTTAAACAAGGGAGCAATTTTTAAGATGGACTGGGTAACAAATTACTGTAGATGTGGTCAGTGGAGGAATAACAGCTGAACCATTTGGGCCATAGTATTTCAAGATACAGCATGGAAACAGGTCTTTCAGTCCATTGAGTCCATGCCGGCCATCAACCTTCCATTAACACTGGTACGCTGGACCACTTTCTCATCCACTCCCAATACTGTGGGAGCAATTTCCAGAGGCCAGTAAAACTACAAACCCGCACATCTTTGGGACATGGGAGGAAACCGAAGCACTCGGACGAAACCCACATGGTCGCAGGGAGAATGTGCAAACTCCACACAGTCAGCACCAAAGGTCGGGATCGAACCTGGGTTTCTGGCGCTGTGTGGCAGCAGCTCTACCAGCTGAACCACTCTGCTGCCATGATCATCAACAAGAGTTTATCCCAATCAAAAAGAGAGATTTCTTGTACGAGAAACACGTTCTATGATTTACAAGGGAGGGAATGGATAATGTTCAATTGAAAACTAGGGTATACAACGTGGCAAAGGCTAGAGGTAGACCAGAGGTATTGGCAAGCTTCTCGGGTCCAGAAGCCAGTTCATGGACATACAAATGGAATGAGGTCGGCTGAAATAAATGTGGGACCACCAGAGAAAGCGGCTGGTGAATTAATAACCGCAACAACAAAAAAAGAAGGGTCTCGATCCAAAACATCACCCATTCCTTCTCTCCAGAGATGCTGCCTGTCCCACTGAGTTACTCAAGCATTTTGTGTTGATCTTCGGTTTAAACCAGCATCTGTTGTTCCTTCCCACACAAAACAAAATGGCAGATATGCTGAGTATATAGTTTTCTGTGAAAGATATGGTAATATCCCTAAAATATCAGATGTGCTAATTTCAAATAACACTGTAGAACTTGCAAAAATTCAATTTACAAGGATAAACTATTGGAGAAACTCAGAGATCTAAAGCTGGACTGGTCCTCGAAATGTGTATAGTGTGTTATTTGAAGTCACTCTATATGCCCAAAGGCCTCTGTGCTTGTGGGCAACATGTGCCCAGAGAAAATAATTAAATTACTGAAAATATGCCGCAGTATAGTTGAACTTGAGACAGAATTTGCATATTTACGAGAATGTCGAGCTACACATGAAAATTTCTAGTCCCCATTTCCTTTTGCACAAAGTTAATTATACTCTTTATTTTTCTGAAAATGCCAAACATACTCTCCCAGGAAAGAAGGCATTGTGATTTATGTCTTTCGTTGATATTGGATTGTACTATTTGACATTTACAAGCTGGCCTTAGCTGAACTGTGATAATCTTCTCCTTGGTTTCTTATGAATCATGTCCATGTCAATCTTCTGAAAGTTCTGTGAGGGAGAAATGAACAAATCAAACTGAACTTTAGTCTCCATTTCAAAAGCAATAAAGATAAAGGATTTGATGGAGCAAATGTGAAAATAAACCGGAGGGTACCTCACTAATGGTATCCAGGTCTCGCTTATTGAGTTACACATGGAATCGTTAAGTCTTGTAATGGTGCAAATGAGAGTGAGAGACACACAGGAGAACAAGGTTACAAGGAATTACAGTGAAAATTGTGTTATTCGTTCTGGAAAGGAACTATTCCTGTTGGAAGATGGATCGGAAGTTAAACTAACAAATCATTATTTTTTAAACAAGAGTACTGTAAAAGGAGGGACGGAGCATTAGTTGTTTGGTTATGTTCAGACAGGTAGTATGTTTGAGCCAGTGTAATGCTCATGATATATATAGGGAACATTTGGTCACATGGTATGGTTCTTAAAATGGGGGATGGCCAATTTTGTATAAGCCAAATGTATTACATTTCTTCTTTATATATATAAAACAAACAAATCAAAAGTAACAGCAGGATCTGTCTCCATGTATTTTATAGAAACAGGGAACTGCAGATGCTGGTTTACCAAAAATGCCACAAAGTGCTGGAGTAACTCAGCAGGTTGGGCAGCATCTCTGGAGAACATGGATAGGTGACGAGCCGGGTTGGGACCTTTCTTCAGACACAATGTCCTCAAGATACGGGTTGATGGACTGCATCTGTTCCTCAGATGGAGGATGCCCTTCTTCATTGGGAACTAGTATAATCCATGTTGTGGTTGTGTCAGTTCATTACTGCTTTTTCTGCTGTCTTATTCTGGTGTGGGCCTTGTCTTCACTGTGTCTCTAGCTCTCACCGATTCCAGGTCTTTGACATCTCTGTGGTAATAGAGTGCCTCTCCTCTCCTGGCAGTGTCCAGGCATATCTTTATTGATGCCATCTGTGTGTCCACTACATCCATGTTTGGATGTAACATCCTTTTGGACTAACACATGGCATTCCACCATAAGAAATAATTTCTTATGATGCTATGTATTCATCACCTTCAGAGAACACCCCCCAGCAGCATTCAGCATAATCAAGGACCTGGGGATCAGCGGACAAGCCCTACGCCAGGCTATCAAGGAAACATCACAGGTGGCAGAGCGGAATAGCCAGTGGCTCTGGCTGAAGAGGAAAGACCCAATCTGGTCTCCCAAATAAGCCGGCTAGGCAGATGCAGAGGGGGGTGGTTCTGGGACGCCAGAATGCACTGCTGAGCCTACTGGAGACCTCGTGGGTCCAATCAGCGAAACGTCGATGAAAGTAGGTGCCCACTTGATAACCCCAATGATGTGTCTGCCTAGCCTTTCTCAACATCGGAGGAGCATAGGTGAGTGCATAAGCCTCCCATCACCACCGGGAGCAAGTTGACATTTGGCACTTTGGATTTCTAACATCTTGTCCTGTGTATTTGGAAACATTGGTATGCAAGAGTTGCTTTGAAGACTTAATTGGAGAAACTTGGAATTACAGTTCCACGTTAAAGATTATTGTGCAAAGATAAACTTCATGATATTGGGAATATACATTGGAAAAATTGACTATTGGTTGACGGATTGGAAAAAAACAACTGGATAACTCGATAACTGGGTCTTTCTTGGAGTGGCGGATGGTATCTAATGAAGTCTTGTAGGGATCTGTACTTGGGTTTATTCATAATATATCATTGATATGGATGAGGAAAAATTAATGTAATATTTTCAATGTTGATGCCATTAAATTAGATGGAATTATGAAAGAGGATATACAGAGAGCACCAAGTATTTCTTTCTTGTGTGTCTCTCTCAGAAACACAGAGAGAGAGAGAGAGAGAGAGAGAGAGAGAGAGAGAGAGAGAGAGAGAGAGAGAGAGAGAGACAGAGAGAGAGAGAGAGAGAGAGAGAGAGAGAGAGAGAGAGAGAGAGAGAGAGAGAGAGAGAGAGAGAGAGAGAGAGAGAGAGAGTACAATAATATCCGCACTTTAAAAGTCTTAATGGTTTGTAATACTGTCACCTCTCATCCCACCATCCATACAGTCTTTGTCCTATTGAGATAAAGGATGAGGCAGGAAATGATTTAAAATACTAATAATTCAAGTCAAATTTGATTTAATTGCAGACATTACTATGTGTTCTGTTTGTAATTTGCAAAGCTTTCAGTAACTCACATTATTTGTCCCTAAATTATATGAACCAGCGAGAAACTCTGGCTGTTTCTATAATGGCAGTACTATAATGAGACTTGTTTTGAACAGACTGGAAGGGAAACAAATGGCCAATCTAGCTTATTAGATAGGAAGAACAGAAGGATCTGCTTCACAACAGTTCCTTCTAGAATATATCTACTGCAGTAATAACTCTGACCTTTACTAATGGAACAGGTTTTGTACAAGGAAAATTGAGATTATGATTATAATTCCCATTCTCCTGCTGTCATGTTTGTGAAGATGTGGGTTTTGTGATTTTGGTGAAAGCATTTAGCAGATAGGGCAATTATATTCATTAAATCCTGTGTCCAAATGACTCTATTTTTACAGGTAGCTGATGTATTAATATGTCATCATAATAAAATAATGGATTGGCAGAAAGCAGCTGCTAGCACTAGAGAAGAGAGTGTAGGATGGGGGTAGAGATAGACACAAAATGCTGGAGTAACTCAGCGAGACTGGTAGCATCTCTGGAGAGAAGGAATGGATGATGTTTTGGGTTGAGACCCTTCTTCAGAGCCTTCAGGAAGGATTTGGAGTTGGGATAGAGTCAGAGTGCAAAAGAAGATTGGGTTAGCGGACTGATTGGAAGAACAGAAGGTTCATTAAACTAGTGGCCGTGGGGACGGTGAGGAGATCATGGAGCTGAGAGGTGGATGACTCTGTGTGAAGGGTGGAGGTGAGAAACAGGAATGATAATCAGGGAGTAGAGGTGAACATTGGGTAAAGGGCCAGGAAGGAGATCAGGAAGTCAGATAAAATATCATGTATGCCATGGAGGGGATAGGTGGTTGGGATTGGGAGAAATCCAACAGGGAATAGGTGAGAGCTGAGGTTATCATTACAGATGATAACATAAATAAGGAACTTTCATGGGGAAGGTCAACATCTTGGACGCATCAGCCCAGGTACAGGAGATCCAGAGTAGCAAGCAAGTTCCAGCTAAGACCTGCTTCAATGTTTGATGCTCTCACCTTGCCGAACCTTGCATGCATTATAGAATTTTGCACACCACTTCAATTGTGTGTTGCATGCTTCTTGATGGTATTACATGTGCTTGATTTTCACTGCATGGGTGTAGGATTAGGCCATTCGGCCCTTCGAGCCAGTACCGCCATTCAATATGATCATGGCTGATCATCCAGAATTAGTACCCTGTTCCTGCTTTCTCCCCATATCCCTTGATTCCATTAGCCCTAAGAACTAGATCCAACTCCCTCTTAAATACATCCAGTGGATTAGCCTCCACTGCCTTCTGCGGCAGAGAATTTCCACAGATTCACAACTCTGGGTGAAAAAGTTTTTCTTGTACCTGCATTGTGCCGCACAGCACAGAAAACAAGCACTCCGGCCAGATTCATCCATGCTGACTGAAATGCCCATCTATGCTAATCATATTTTCCTGCATGGCCATATCCCTCGACCCTAACCTATCCATGTACCCATGTGAATGCTTTTTAAAGGTTCGGGATCCTTCTTCAGATTGATTGTAGTAGGGCTGAGAAAGCTGGAAAAGAGAGGTGGAGGTTGGACACAGCCTTGCAAGTTATGAATCGATACAAGTGAGCTGCCTCTACCACCACATCAGGCAGCTTGATTGTTATACCTACCACCCCCTGTGTGAAAAACCTGCCCCTTAGACTTCTTTTGATATTTATGCTCCAACCTTAAACCTATGCTCTCGAGTTTTAGATTTCTCTGCCCTTGGAAAAAGACTGTGGCTACCTATGCTGTCTATGGCCTCTTCGTTTTATATACCTCCCATAAGGTCACCCCTCAGCTTCCTGAGCTCCAGTGAGAATAATCACAGCCTATCCAATGTCTCTTTGGAACTGCAGCCCTCCATTCCAGGGGACATCCTGATGAATCTGGAGGCATAAGGAACTGCAGATGCTGGAATCTTGAGCAAAACACAGCATGCTGGAGTAACTCAGTGGATCAGACTGCACCAGTGGAGGGATTAGAGAAGTGAGGATTCAGGCCAGGACCTTTTTACATTTTGATTGTAGCACGGCTGAGAAAACTGGAAAGGAGAGGTGTAGGTGGGACAAAGCCTGACAAGTGATACATGATTGCAAGTGAGGGGCATTTGTTTGGAAGATGGTGGTGTAAGTGACCAAGGATCGAAATGAAAAGGAGACAATAGGGCCTCAGAAAAGGAGAGATGAAGAGTGACATGTGGAATGTGTTCGTGAGTGGGGGAAAGAGAGGCAAGATAGTGGGAGAAATCAGTTTAGTTTGATTTAGAGATATAGTTTGCACTGAGTCCACTGAGTCCACTGAGTCCACGTTAACTATCAATAACCCATTCATAGTTCTTTGTTATCCAACTTTTTAATCCATTCCCTACCCATGAGGAGCAATTTTACAGCAGCAAATTAACCAACAAACTCGCACCTGGTGGAAACTCAGGCGGTCACCGGGAGAACATTCAAACTCCACACAGACATCACCTGAGGTAAGGATCGAACCCAGGACTCTGACACAGTGAGGCAGTACCTTAACTATGCTATTGAACTTAACTTGCTATTGAAGGAGTGCAACGTAGGTTCACAAGGTTAATTCCCAGAATGACGGGACTGTCGTACGTTGAAAGACTGGAGTGACTGGGCTTGTATACTGGAATTTAGAAGGATGAGAGAGGATCTTATTGAAACATATAAGATTTTAAGGGATTGGACACGCTAGAGGCAGGAAACAAGTTCCCGATGTTGGGGGGGTCCCGAACCAGGGGCCACAGTTTAAGAATAAGGGGTAGGCCATTTAGAACAGAGATGAGGAAGACTTTTTTCACTCAGAGTTGTGAAGCTGTGGAATTCTCTGCCTCAGAAGGCAGTGGAGGCCAATTCTCTGGATGTTTTCAAGAGAGAGCTAGATAGAGCTCTTAATGATAGCGGAGTCAGGGGATATGGGGAGAAAGCAGGAATGGGGTCCTGTTTGTGCATGATCAGCCATGATCACGGTGAATGGCGGTACTGGCTCAAAGGGCCAAATGGCCTACTCCTGCACCTATTGTCTATTTTCTATTAACCAGCTGTACCACTGTGCCACTTAGGGTGCTCAGCAGTGTGGGGAGTATTGGAGAGCAGAGGGTAGGTACATAGTTCCTTGAAAGTGGCGTTGCAGGTAAATAACGTGGTCAAGAAGGCTTTATCAGTCAGGGTTTTGAGCATTGAGATTGGGATGTTATGTTATGAGGTGTACAAGGTGCTGGTGAGGCCAGAGTAGGAGTATTGTGTTCAGTTTTAGTCACCCTGTTATGGGAACAATGCTGTCAAGCTGGAAAGGGCGCAGAGAAGGTTTATGAGGATGTTCCCAGGACTCGAGGGCCTGGGCTACAGGGAGAGGTTGAGCAGGCTAGAACTTTATTCCTTGGAGCACAGAAGGTGTAGAAGATCACGAGAGGAATAGATAGGGTAAATACACAGAGTTTCTTACCCAGAATACAGGAATCAAGAACCAGAGGAAATAGGTTTAAGGTGAGAGAGGAAAAATTTAATATGGATCTGAGGGGCAACTTTTTTCACACAGAGGGTGGAAGGCATACGGAATGAGGAAGTAGCTGAGGCATGTATGATAACAACATTTAAAATACATTTGGACAGGTACATGGATAGCAAAGGTTTAGAGGGATATGGGCCAAACGTGGGTAGATGGGACGTGTATATTGGGGGGCCTTGGTTGGCATGGGCAAGCTGAGCTGAAGGGCCTGTTTCGGTGCTGTATGACTCCGTGATGCTATTAAAAAAATTCAGACACCGATCCTTTCATCAGACATTGCGCTGGTGCTGAGGAGTAGGAATTCAAGCTGATTTATTTCCCCATATCCCAACAATGCCAAAAAAATGGTACCCTTTATTCTTTATCTATGCACTGTAGATGATTGTTGTCATGTGTCGTTTTTTCTTTGACTAGATAGCATACAAACAAAAAGCTTTTTACTATACCTCCATACACGTGACAATAATAAACTAAACTCAACTTAACTCAACTTAACTTAACTAAACTAAACTTAACCTAACTAAACTAAGCTAAACTATACCTCAGCAGTAATCTAGCCTGAAATTGGGAATATGAACTGCTTAGAATCATTTTAAGGTTCTAGGGTTTCACTGGTATTATTCTACGGATATTATTTTATTATATATGTTCAACTTTTTAAAGTTAAATGTCAGTGCTGCATTCAGTCACCAGATATACTTATTGTCTGCGTTCGTTGTTCATTAAATCACAGTCTGGGAAAGGTCACCACAACACTTCTTTCCGTTGATTTTCTTCACCCGACTATGATGCAGGTTATGTCCCCGTGTTAATGGAAGAACTTTCAGAACCTACCAAAGGAACATTAACTGAAAGCAAGGTGCTGTTACAGTGACATGAACAACAGACATTGCCTAAACAGCCGGATTGAATTTAAAAGCTCTATTTACATTGACTTCACTTAAAACTAACAGGATCACCACAGTTAACATGGGAAAGTAAGTTAAGTGCAGCTTTTAATTTTACCTCTACTCACCATCACATAACTAGCCCACAATATTTATTTGTGGTGAAAACAGGTTGGGATCTGATCAAGGGGTTTCTTTGTCCCATTTTCCTTCTGTCAGCTGTCTGACAGGGAGCACAGGAAAATCTAGGCCAATGTCATGAAAGCAAAATGGAACATAAGAACATAACGATAGTCATTCCATCCCTCAATCCTACTCTGCCATGCCGGAGGTCACAGGTGATCTATTACCTCCACACTGCTTTCCTGTACTTTTCACATTTTCCACAATTCCATTAATATCCAAAGCAGTCAATCTCTGCCATGGATATAATCAGTAAAAGAGCCCCCACCGTCCCTTAGGTAGAAGGCTTCAAATGTTCACTACTCTCTACATGAAGAAACCTCTTCATTTCTGCTCTGGAAGATCTACCTCTTATATTGCAAATGTTGTCCTTGCCTTCAGAGACTCCAGCCAGGACCTTTCACTGTAGAAGGGCCCTGACCCAAAATGTTACCTATCCATGTTCTCCAGGGATGCTACCTGACCTGCTGAGTTACTCCAGCATTTTGTGTCTTTCTTTGGTAAACTGGCATCTGCAGTTCTTTCTTACTACAAATTGAAAGGATTTATGGACATGCATCTAATACCAGATACCTACCACAATGAAAGTTCCTTATTTGTGTGTCATTTACATTATCCAATTTCAGATTCACTTGTCATGTTAACTGGAGTACAATGAAATTCCTAGTTCACATAAGCTCACAGTAAACAGTATACATCAGTAATGAAACAACGATGACAGAAAGCAAAGATGGTTGTAAGATTGTAATGCAATCAAAGTATTTCTAAAAAAAAATCATTCAATAACGGGATAACCAAATGAAAGGTATTTAATAATAATAATAATAATGCATTACATTTATATAGCGCTTTTCAAACACTCAAAGACGCTTTACAGGGATTTCTAGAACATAGAGAAGTGAATAAATAGATAAATAAGTAAACGAACAGAGAAAGGAGACAGAAGGTGAGGTGACCTTCAGTGGTTGAAGGCAGTGCTGAAGAGTTGAGATTTAATGATTAAATAATTCTAATTGTTTAAACTCTTCCTTGTTTAGTTGCACTGTAGGCTTTTTAGTATTCAGCAACTCAATTCATTCTGCATTTTACAGTTATATTCACATTTTACTGAGTATACTCAGTTTTTGAGTTGATATTTTATTCAATTTCCCTTTGGCCCTGTAAATATGATTTGTCTGAAAGAATCCCAAACAGCAATAACTTGTTTATTGCTTTAAGGTGTACAAACTAGTAGGACTGGAAGGTTGTTGCCTGTCTGACAGCAATTGTCTTTGCTGTGTGTCCACTGAAACTATTGGCTCTTGGGGCCCGGTGAATTGTTCACTACTCTTTTCCCAATGCAGACTGCCCCCCCTGCACATTTGAGTGGTCATCTGGGCTTGGGGGAAAGGAAACAGAATGGAGACAACCAGGTGGAGGTTTACGAGTTGTGTGCTGAGATTGGAGCCTGGGTATCTGGAGCACAGTTGTGGTGAGAGTTGGTGGATCGGAACTGGATGCAGGGAAACCAGTATGACTGTATACTGGAGCCTTGGGGAAGGAAGGAGAGGGGTGAAGGTTGGATGTGGGGATACGTTGGGGTGTAGCAGGGGTAGCAGGTGCAAAGATGAGACCTCAGCATTTCACAAGGAAGTTGTGCTGGGGTCAGGGTAGGGGTGTCTGGTTGGGTGGCAAGCCTAAGGAGAATAGTCAAATTGAGTGGATAAAATTGAAGGGGAATCCCCCCCCCGAGTCCATTCCCAGCACTGCACTGGGACATGCTTGGCTACCGATACAGCAGTTCAACGGATGCATAATTGTCCCGACTGTCCAGCAGTGGTTGCTTTTTGGAACAATTTATCCTAATTTCCTGGGGAAAGGACCTTGGAAGGTTACATGGGGAATAATGCCTAACTTTGTGTCATAGTCATAGTCATAGAGTCATGGTGATACAGTGTGAAAACAGGCCCTTCGGCCCAACTTGCCCACACCGGTCAACTTGTCCCAGCTACACTAGTCCCACCTGCCTGCATTTGGCCCATATCCCTCCAAACCTGTCCAATCCATGTACCTGTCTAACTGTTTCTTAAACGTTGGGATAGTCCCATCCTCAACTACCTCCTCTGGCAGCTTGTTCCATACACCCACCACCCTTTGTGTGATAAAGTTACCCCTCAGATTCCCATTAAATCTTTTCCCTTTAACCTTGAACCTATGTCCTCTGGTCCTCGATTCTCCCACTCTGGGCGAGAGATTCTGTGCATCTACTCGATTTATTCCTCTTATTATTTTGTGTGACTGAAATGGAAATAGTGTTAAGGTTCACAGGAATGAATTGTGTTGGCTGAATCTCCAGAGTACTGTAATTGTACCTGGAAATAAATGCATGCTCTGATTTTCAGATGAATGGTATTGAAAAGAAATGTCAATATTTCTCAGCTGAAATCCGTTCATTTTCATTGACATTTTTTTTATTTTTTAGAGATACAGCGCGGAAACAGGCCCTTCGGCCCACCGGGTCCGCGCCGCCCAGCGATCCCCGCACATTACTACTATCCTACACACACTAGGGACAATAAAAAAAAAAAAACATTTGCCCAGCCAATTAACCTACATACCTGTACGTCTTTGGAGTGTGGGAGGAAACTGAAGATCTCGGAGAAAACCCACGCAGGTCACAGGGAGAACGTACAAACTCCGTACAGACGGCGCCCCTAGTCAGGATCGAACCTGAGTCTCCGGCGCTGCATTCGCTGTAAGGCAGCAACTCTACCACTGCGCCACCGTGCCTCATTTTCATTGCATTTTCCTGCAATATTTGGGCCTCATATTTGCTTATTTGCTTGCCACACTCTACACGAGGGGACTGTCGTTCCAGAGGATATGAAGAAGAAATTTCAAGAAAATAAATTGGATTAAAAAATCGTTTCATAGCCCACATTTAATAAGTTTGTTATCAACTTGCTCATAGTTATGAAACCCACAGGAATGGTACCAGATATGGCCACTGAGTCAGTGAGAATAAAATATTTTACCATCCTGTCGAAATAATGATTGACACTGTAGTCCTTTATTTGTGTCACTTCACACAGCAAGGTCAATTTCTTCAATCTGAATAGAAGTGTGGGAGTAGTAATGGTATTTCAATTTCTACTTCAATGAATAGTTTAAGATAGAGGCTTACATCCCTTTGTGCAGCTCAAACTGTGAAAGAAAAACATCTACCTCCGCTTGGACAGTGCGAAGGTATGATGACTAATGCTTTACAACAGCCAACACCCACACATATTACACTTTCTGTACAAGCATAAGCAAGGTAGCTGTTTGGAAAGGCCCAGTGCAAAACATTTGTTCAGTTATAGAGTCATAGATTGATACAGTCCGGAAACAGGCCCTTCGGCCCAACTCGCCCAACAATGTTCCAGCTACCCTAGTCCCACTTGCCTGCACTTGGTCCATAACCCTCCAAACCAGTCCTATCCATGTACCTGTCCAACTGTTTCTTAAACGATGGGATAGTTTCAGCCACAACTACCTCCCCTGGCAGCTTGTTCCATACACCCACCACCCTCTGTGTGAAAAAGTTATCCCTCAGATTCCTATTAAATCTTTTCCCCTTCATCTTGAACCTATGTCCTCGGGTCCTCGATTCCCCTACTCTGGGTTAAAGACTCTGCGCGTCTACCCGATCTATTCCTCTCATGATTTTGTAAACCTCTATAAGATCTCCCGTGTTGTTTGAACATTATTTGACATTGGAAGCTACTAAACCTCTACCAGCTCCCACCAACCTCCACAATACCCAAGAGTGGGCATACACAAAACTCTTTTCAATTACATAAACAATGCATTATTTACAAAATATATAAATGACATCACAGGATAATGGAATAGAAATCATTTTTTCTGCATATTAGAGATAGTCATACATTTCAATTGTGCTTTTGCAAAGCCTTGTAAGTTTATTCCTTTTCAAGAATTTATCCATACACAATAAACTTCAAATGCGGGAATCTTGAGCTGAACACAAAGTGTTGGAGTACTCAGCAGGTCAGGCAGCATCTCTGGAGGGAATGGACAGGTGACATTTCCCTTCAGACCGATGGTCTATTCCCTCCACAAATGCTGCCCATCCCACTAGTCACTCCAGCAGTTCAATAATTCATCCACTTCCCTTTTGAACTTGCTTCAATAAATGTAATATATCATCCAGGTTATTTAATATGTGTCATATGTTATTCAGATCATGAACAAGCTTTGCTGTTTGATGGCTGTGTAACTTTAGGGATTGTATCATATCATCATATCATATCATATATATACAGCCGGAAACAGGCCTTTTCGGCCCTCCAAGTCCGTGCCGCCCAGCGATCCCCGCACATTAACACTATCCTACACCCACTAGGGACAATTTTTACATTTACCCAGCCAATTAACCTACATACCTGTACGTCTTTGGAGTGTGGGAGGAAACCGAAGATCTCGGAGAAAACCCACGCAGGTCACGGGGAGAACGTACAAACTCCTTACAGTGCAGCACCCGTAGTCAGGATCGAACCTGAGTCTCCGGCGCTGCATTCGCTGTAAAGCAGCAACTCTACCGCTGCGCTACCGTGCCATCATGTGAATGACTGCTCACTATTGCAGCGTTTTTTTAGTGTGGAACTTGTTCAAAGCTATCCGTCTTTGAGAAACATATGTTTGAGAAAGCCACAGCCACAGCTGTTTCTGCAATCTTTCCTCCTTTTTATTTAATGAACTACCCTTATTATCAGTGAAGAAGACACAGTGCCTGAGTGGCTCATCCACAATCAGTAACCCATGCCTGCCTTCTCCCCATATCCCTTGATTCCGCTCGCCCCTAGAGCTCTATCTAACTCTCTTTTAAATTCATCCAGTGAATTGTCTTCTGCTGCCTTCCGTGGCAGAGAATTCCACAATTTCACAACTCTCTGGGTGAAAAAGTTATTTCTCATCTCAGTTTTAAATGGCCTCCCCTTTATTCTTAGACTGTGGCTCTTGGTTCTGGACTCCACCAACATTGGGAACATCATTCCTGCATCTAGCTTGTCCAGTGCTTTTATAATTTTATACTGGCTGTAATGTTTGTGTTTGACAGATAATGTCACCTGAAGTAGTTGGAGTAGAAAGAAGACAATGTCAATTAGCATGTAATGGTGTTTTGATGACAGTGCTGTCACATTGGACTTTAACTCACCATCTAAGCCTCAGTAAAAGATTGAAGGGATAACCAACTATTTACAGGTGAGGAGATGACTCATTTTTAATAGCTATCGTTGTAATTCTGTAAGCTGTTGGTTCTTTCCGAAACTCTGTAATGTTACTAAGTGCGAGAGGAGGTGGTGGGCCTGAGGCTGAAGAGCTGTGGTGACGTCGACATTTTCACATGAATCAATTGCACGAACATGGCAATTAGTGGTCATTGGTACAACAGGGAGGGAGAACAAGCAGAAGGCTTGAAATGCTTCTTACTTCTACAATGGAGTGCAAAAGAGCAGATTGAGCTCTGTCTGCAGCATTTACATGGAGCAGCGGTGGACATGAAAGCCAAGCACAGCATCGTGCTGGGCCAGACTGACCCCTACCTTGTCAATATCCACACACACACACACACAATGTGATCAGGACCTTGCAGTAAGAAAGGAAGAAATGTATATCTCCTTCGTCCAAGATAAAACTTGATATTTTTTCAGACACTTGAAGCATGACAGATGCAAGATGTCACTGGAGTGCGGTGCATCCCCAGAAGAGGATCTAGTATCGTCCATTGTAATCACTTCACTCTTTTACTTGTGCATGATTGTACTCATGGTAGGATTTGGCTGGATAGCATGTAAAACAAAGCTTTCCATTGCATATTGGTATACGAGCAATTAATAAACTAATCTAAACTAAGAGGAAGAAAGGCTTTTTTACCAGAAGACACACTTACCTGAGGTGCTCAGTTTCTTGCTGTTTCAGTTTCTGGTGTTTCTGCGGGTGTTACAAAGCACAACTAGCCGACATGTGCCAAATGGGATGCAGGGAGCACAACAGCATTGGCAATAGCAGGTTCATATAAGTGTCTAGTGTCAGTTAAAGCACAGCTAAGTTGGACATAAAGGACATGCAGACAGTTGGTTAATTAAGTGTCATATGTAATGTGGTGTGATCTCATTTATAAGTCAGGTTGGGAATGGGAATTTTGCATGGGGCTTTTATTTTGGTGTTGTGGCTAGGTGGATGTTATGAAAGTAAGTGGCAGAAGGTAAAGTCCCTGGGAGGACAGGGCTTTCTCCATCGCTGCTCCCACCCTCTGGAACTCACTACCCCAAACCGTCAGAGACTCCTCCTCACTCACCACATTCAAAACATCACTGAAGTCTCACCTGTTCAGCACTGCCTTCAACCACTGACCGTCACCTCACCTTCTGTCTCCTTTTTCTGTTCGTTTACTTATTTATCTATTTATTTTCTTCTCTATGTTCTAGTAATCCCTGTAAAGCGTCTTTGAGTGTTTGAAAAGCGCTATATAAATGTAATGCATTATTATTATTATTATTATTAAAGTGTAGGTCAGAGAACGTATGAGAAATTGCTTTGCAGTTAATGCATGTTCTATATGTCTGTTAACCTCTGGCAAGACTAAATGAAATCTTATTAGCTTTCTTTGAACAGATAACCAGAGTGACCACTATTACAATAGAGGTTAGCTGGAAAATATCACATTTATTTCCAGCTGAAGCCTTGTTAAGTGTTGTTCTGATGTGATGAATAGAAAGATTAGAACAACAGCTTTTGACCTCAATAACCTACCATTTGCAAACACATTCAGTACTTTGGTGTAATTGCAAGATTGGCAAGTTTAGCGTCACAAGTACACAAGTTTACAAGTTATAGGAGTAGAATTAGGCCATTTGGCCCATCGAGACTACTCCACCATTCAATCATGGCTGATCTCTGCCTCCTAATCCCATTTCCTGCCATTTTCCCATAACCCTTGACCCTTCTAATCAAGAATTTGTCTGTCTCTGCCTTAAAAATATCCACTGACTTGGCCTCCACAGCCCTCTGTGGCAATGAGTTCCACAGATTAACTACCCTCTGAGGAAAGAGGGTCCTTTGTGTTTTGTATTGGAACAACTGAAACTCTCAGGTATCTTGCTGGGTGATTCTTGGTGAATCACTGGCATTTTCTGCTCTCTGGGGTTTTGAGGTTGGATCAGGGGAGGCATTTAAAAAAGTGGTAGATAATTTTTTGATAGATTTGGGGAACTGAGAACTAGATGGAAATGGTACAGAAAAGGATTTGGCGTGGGGCAGGTCAGCCATGATTATATTTACTGTGGAGAATGACATGGATGCTGGGGGATTCTGGGAAGTTATTCGGGATGTCATAAAGAGAGCCCACATTACAGAGAACAAGGTGCTGGAGGTCTTAAAAAACAGCAAGATAGATAAACACCTGGGGCCAGGTCAAGTGTATCCTAGGACATTGCGGGAAGCTAGGGAAGAAAATGCGGAGCCTCTGGCAAAGATACTTGTATCATCAAAATTCATGGGTGAGGTGCTAGAAGATGAAAGGGTGGCTAATGTCACCTCCATTAAGGAAAAGGCTGCAAGAAAAAGCCTTGGAACCACAGTCTGACTGTGTTCATATGTGTGGCGAGAAAGTTATTGGAGGGGATTTTGAGAGACAGGATTGAAGTGACAAGGACTGCTTAGGATGGGGTTATCACAGCTGGAACATGGGAAATGTTAGATCACCATATTTGATTGGGTCTTTTGACAAGATGACCAAGAAGGCCGAGGGCAGTGCAGTTGATGTGGTCGACCAGACAGCACCCAAAGTCAGGATCGAACCTGGGTCTCTGGTGCTGTAAGGCAGCAGCTCTACCGCTAGGCGACTGTGCCACCCTCTGTCAAGAACTTTAGACAGAACTGCCACAAGCAAGGGATATATCAGTGGAATTGTATCTTAGGGGCTTCCACTTCATTCGATGGCCCACCACATTGTTGCACTAGCTGCTTCCCAGTGAGCTGAAGTGCAGTGCAATTAGTGGCCGGTGCTCTTCAGAAGTAAAGGTTACCGCAGCATGATAGTTATACTCACCGTCACCAGAGTACAGTTAACATTTTCAAAGTCAAATAAATTGTGACTCTTGGGATATCCTGAGGATGTGATGCAGCACAAGGCAATAGGAAATCATCCCACAGCCTGTTCCGCAGTTCAACAGTGACTTACTCAAAAATCTATAACTTTGATGGAAAATTCTGGAGCAAAAGGCCTCCCTTGCCATGTTATTAAAATTGCTTTATTCTGTTAGATAATTACAGATTTCCAGTGAAAATTACCTTGCATTGATTGTCGACTATAAATCACCCGTCATCCACTTCATCATTATCTATGCTTATCACCTGCTGTGCTGTGTGATGTTGACTAAACTGCCAGAGAATGTTATATAAGAAAATAACTGCAGATGCTGGTACAAATCGATTTATTCACAAAATGCTGGAGTAACTCAGCAGGTCAGGCAGCATCTCGGGAGAGAAGGAATGGGTGACGTTTCGGGTCGAGACCCTTCTTCAGACTGATGTCGGGGGTGGGACAAAGGAAGGATATAGGTGGAGACAGGAAGATCTGGGAAGGAGGAGGGGAAGGGAGGGACAGAGGAGCTATCTGAAGTTGGAGAAGTCGACGTTCATACCACCGGGCTGCAAACTGCCCAGGCGAAATATGAGGTGCTGCTCCTCCAATTTCCGGCGGGCCTCACTATGGCACTGGAGGAGGCCCATGCTGTGCAATACTAGGAATTAATGAAAGTGTCCTACTAAAAATAATTATGTAGTGAACGAATCTTTGTGCTGCCTTTTTTGCTCCTGGTTTTTCACAGCTATTGTCCACATTGACATGACTGAAACAGGCAACTTGGTGTGTAGAAAACTACAGGCACTCCACTTCCCATCCCTCTTGATAACATCAATCATTGGAGGTCTTCTCCAGCGGATGCAAGCACCCTTTGCTCTCAGCCATAGTTGACCATCGATTGGCCATCTAATGATATGGAAACCCTGAAAATATAACTGCTATGACATATAATTTGTTTATGGCAGTGTTGTCTAAATCCCTTGACAGATAATTGTTTTAGGATGGATTTCAGTCATCGAGCTTTCAAGGAACATAGAACATAGAATAAGACAGTGTAGGAATGGGCCCTTTGGCCCACAATGTTTGTGCTGAACAAGATGTCAAGTTAAACTGATCTCACCTGCCTGTACATGATCCAAATCCCTCTATTCCGTGCACTTTCATGTTCCTATCTAAAAGCCAATGCCACTATTGTAACTGCTTCTACCACCAATGTGTTCCAGTTCCTCACTACTCTCTGTGTTAAAAAAAACTTGCCCCATACGTCACCATTAAACTAACCTATAGCTATGCCCACTAATGTTGGACATTTCCACCCTGGGAAAAAAAATCTGACTCTCTACACTATCTATGCCTCTCACAATTTTATATACTTCTATCAAGTCTCCCTCAACTATCAATGTTCCAGAGAAAATAATCAAAGTTTATCCAACCACACCCTTTAGCTGAACCCCTCTAGTTGCAGAGTTTTAGAGATACAACGTAGAAACAGGTTACTGAGTCTACATCCTCCATCGGCCACCAGTACACCAGTTCCATGTCCTACACACCAGGGGCAATTTATAGAAACCAATTAACCTACAAACCTGCACGTCTTTGGAATAGACAATAGACAATAGACAATATGTGCAGGTGTAGGCCATTCGGCCCTTCGAGCCAGCACCACCATTCAATGTGATCATGGCTGATCATTCTCAATCAGTACCCCGTTCCTGCTTTCTCCCCATACCCCCTGACTCCGCTATCCTTAAGAGCTCTATCTAGTTCTCTCTTGAATGCATTCAGAGACTTGGCCTCCACTGCCTTCTGAGGCAGTGAATTCCATAGATTTACAACTCTGTGACTGAAAAAGCTTTTCCTCATCTCCATTCTACATGGCCTACCCCTTTTTCTTAAACTGTGGCCCCTGGTTCTGGACTCCCCCAACATTGGGAACATGTTTCCTGCCTCTGACGTGTCCAACCCCTTAATAATCTTATATGTTTCGATAAGATCCCCTCTCATCCTTCTAAGTTCCAGTGTATACAAGCTGAGCCGCTCCAGTCTTTCAACATACGACTGTCCCGCCATTCCGGGAATTAACCTAGTAAACCTACGCTGCACGCCCTCTCAAAAGCCTCTTTTGAGGTAACCAAAGCACCTGGTGAAAACACACGTGGTCACAGGAAGAACGTACAAACTCTGCACAGACTGCACCCCTTGTCAGGATTGAACCTGGGCCACGGCCCTGTGAGGCAGCAAGTCTACCGCTGTGCCACTGTGCTGCCCTAATCCAGGCAACATTCTGGTAAACCTCTTCTGCACCCTCTCAAGAGCCTCCGCATCTTTCCTGTAATGGGGATGACGAGAACTGCACACAATACTTCAAATGTGGCCCAACCAAAGTCCTGTAGAACATTTGTCAAGTTAAAAAAATGTGACTTTTAGATTTGAGAATATATCCACAATAGTGCAACAAATAATACTAAAATACATTTTTGGAAAATTAGTAAAACACTGTGATGAACGAGCCTCAGTGTTAAAGACAATCACAAAAATCCAGGTGGTCTAAAGGTGAATCCAAACCTGAAATGTTGCCTAGTCATGTCCTCCAGAGAAGACACCTGATCTGCTAAGTTACTCTAGCACCTTGTGCTTTTTTTTGTAAACTAGCATCTGCAGTTCCTTGTGTCTTCAATCTAATTTCAAGGTGAGTTCATTATAATTTATATTGTGTATCAAAGTTACTTTTTTCCTCTAAGGTAACCATCTCTGAGTTGTCAATGGATGTTCTGAAAGTCTACTTGCACGTAGACATTAGGCGATTCATATTTCATGGACATGTGTCGTCATTCTGGAACATCGAGCATTTTCAGATGAACAAAGCAGAATGGGAAAGAAATAATACAGTTCTTTCTGTGCAGAGACCAATTTGTAAGGCATGACTCTGCTGGCAATTTCTACTTCAATAAAAGAAGAATCAAAGGAATCTATTGTTTTTTTTCTTCAAATAATCAATGTATCATAACCTGAAATAGATGGTAACAGAGAAAACTAATTTTATTGGCTGGTGGGAAGAGAACAATGAAGCTTCACAAGCATCAGAGGGGTGGGAAGCAGAGTCGTAGGTCAGAAATCTGAAGGACTGATGGGAAAGTAGATATTAGGACCTGCAAGTCTCAAAGCAAGGACGGACAAGGAGAGCTGAAGGAATGTGGTGACGCTGAAGGACTGAAGTGTCTTTACCTCAATGTGAGGAGTATTGTGGAGAAAGCAGATGAGCTGGGTTGATGCTTGGGATTATGATGTTGTGGCCATTGTGAAAATGTGGTTGTGGGAGGGACATAACTGGTAGCTCAATGTGCCAGGGTTTTCAATTTTCAGGCGTGGTTGAGAGGATGGCAAAATTGGTGGAGCCCACTATGGTCCATTGTTGGCTGTTGGTTATGCAGACAGTGAAACTCAACAGGATGACAGTGAAACTAGTACGACAACTAGAGTGGGTACTATGGACCACTGTGGGCTGCACATTTATCTGATCATCATTGCTTTTAGCATATCTTTCATTCATTTGTTCTATTTACCTTCTATGTTTCTAGTTTCCCTTTCCCCTGATTCTCAGTGTGTAGAAGGGTCTCGACCCGAAACGTCACCTATTCATTTTCTCCAGAGATGCTGTCTAGCCCGCTGTGTTACTCCAGCTTTTCATGCTAAACACTTTTTATTGTCACTGGGTCACTTATGATACTCTGTAATAAACTTAAATCTATTTCAATCTTTTTTACAACTTAATAATTTTGGAGATGAATTCACAGACAGATTGCATATCCAGGTGGCTTTTTAGGTTTACGAAGAAAAGAACACAAGTGCTGGAGTAACTCAGCGGATCAAGCAGTATTTCTGGGGGACATGGATGCTCGACACACCTGTTGAGTTTCTGCAGCTTTTTGTGACTATCTAAACTACAACTTATTGTGTAAGGGCCCCAGCAAATTTAGATTTTTAATGTATTGCCTGCATGTTTTAAAAACTGTGAGCGGTAGCTGGGCCAAAATAAATGGACAAGAAGTTATATATTTCTGTGTGTTTAGTTTATATCGACAGGGTACGTAAGCAGTTTATGCCATACAATTGACCTCCCAGGGGAACACATCCCAGGGGAGCTAGCAACCAGACTGGCCCATTTTAAACAGCAAAGTTAGGATTTCATTGTTTAACTGGGTCTGTCTTTGCAGTTCCTGTGTCAATTGAGCAGAAGTAAAAGTTATTTTGACGAAAAATTGGGTTGCATTTGCCAAACACATATATGAGTAGTTCTGGTTCTGGTTGATTGCTGCACAAACACCTCATGATGGTTATCTCGCGTAGTTTGAGTCATGCAGTACTGTTACTTATGACACTGATGGTTGTGGCAAATCTAATTTGACACACATTCATGAATTGTGTTTTTAAAATGCACCAAAGAGGTTTACACATCCTCCTTGGGTTTATGACCTGAACTGAACTGCCTATCTCTGACTTCACAATCACAATCAATCACAATCACAATCACAATAATACTTTATTAGCCAAGTATGTTTTGCAACATACAAGGAACTTCATTTGCCATACAGTTATAACAATAAAAGCAACAGAATGCACAAAATACATTTTAACATGAGAATCCACTACAGTGTTTAAGAAGCTATTGGAAAGTTACATGGATATACAGGGAATGGAGGGGTACATATCATGTACAAGCAGATGAGACTAGTTTGCGGGGTACCGAGGAGACACGAGTGAGTGAGGTGATTCATTGATGAAGCCCTCACTCATGTCTCCTCGGTACCCCGCAGCTCCGCACTTGCTCCCCCTCCCCCTAGGTGCAACAGAGACAGAGTCTCCCTAGTCCTGACCTTTCACCCCATCAGCCGTCGCATACAACACATAATCCTCCAAAATTTTTGCCACCTCCAACGGGATCCCAACACTAGCAACATCTTCCCATCTCCATCCCTTTCCACCTTCTGCCAAGATCGTTCCCCCCGTAACTCCCTGGTTAACTCATCCCTTCCCACCCAAACCACCCCCTCTCCAGGGATCCTAACAGTCCTTTCAGGTTAGGCAGAGGTTCACTTGCACCTCCTCCAACCTCATCTATCGTATCCGTTGTTCAAGATTTGTACTCTTATACATCGGCGAGACCAAACCTAGACTGGGTGATCGTTTCGCTGAACTTCTTCGCCTGAACCTACCTGATCTCCCAGTTGCTAAACACTTTAATTCTCCTTCCAATTCCCACACATACCTAGGTCTCCTCCATTGTCAGAGTGAGGTTAAACGCAAATTGGAGGAACAGCATCTCATATTTCACTTGGGCAGCTTACAGGCCAGTGGTATGAATATTGATTTCTCTAACTTCAGGTAGCCCCGGCATTCCCTCTCTCTCTATCCCCCCCCCCCCCACCCAAGTCACACTAGCTTCTCATTTTCACCCTTCAGGCCACAATGTCTGTTGCCAAACATAATGCTACATTTAACTAATCTCATTTGCCTGCACATGATCCATACCTCTCCATTCTCTGTATATCCATGTACCTTTCTAATAGATTCTTAAACACTTTTTTCGTATCTGTTTCCACCACCATCTGTGGCAACGTGTTTCAGGCACCCACCACTCTTTATGTAAAAGATTTGCCTTTCGCATCTCCTTTAAACTTTGCCTCTCTCACCTTAAAGCTATGTGCTCTAGTCTTCAACATTTCTACCTTGGGAAAAAGTACCTGACTGCCTGCCCTATTTATGCCCTCGTAATTTTATTTACTCCTGTCATGGTCTCCCCTCAGCCTTTGAAACTCCCAGATAAATATTCCAAGTCTGTCCAACCTCCCCTTAGAGGTAATTCCCACGAATCCAGGCAGCATTCTTGTTTGTATGTTCTCCCAGTATCTGTGTGGGTTTTCTCCAGGTGCTCTAGTTTCCCACATTGTAAAGACATGCAGGTTCGTAGGTGAATTGGCTTCAGTAAATTGCCTGTAGTTTGTAGGATAGAACTCGTGTATGGGTGAACATTGGTCAGCGCAGACTCCGTGGGCCAAAGGGACTGTGCATGCTGTACACTAAACTAAGAACAATTTGCACATTGTCAGATTGGTGTTTGTTGGGTCAATATAATTGGTTATGTTGGCTGCTTTCGTGAGGAGGTGTAAAGTGTGGACAAAATCAATGGTGGGGGAATCTGGTCAGTGTGTGGACTGCATCAACAACTTCTTGCCATCTTGGCCTCCAACATTCTCACCTTCCACCACCCATGTACATGGTTGCAATGTGTGCCATCTGCTGGAAATGCAGGAGCCAGGATCAGGATTTCTTTCACAGCATCTCCCACACCCAAGACCTCTACCGTTCTGAAGGGGCTGCTCCTCAAGTTCTGGCTCCATTTTAGCCCTATACTTTTAATTTTTGGGCACCCGGTACAGAGGGGGGAGGGTCAGGAGGGAGGAGGGGGTCTCCCTGTCGGTCTGCTCCTGGGCCTGGCCAAGATGGCCATCTGTGGGTCCAGGCAGCGGGCAATCGATGGCCTCACAGAGGTCGGCTGCCTACCCCTGTTCCGGGCTTACGCCCGTGCCCGCGTGTCCCTGGAGAGGGAACACGCTGTGTCCACGGGGACTCTGGGGGCCTTCCGTGAATGCTGGTCGCCACGGGGGGTCGAATGTATTGTTGACAGAGATGGCGGGATTTTAATGTGATAATTGTTTATTTTGTAAACTGCCGATACAGGCGGCTTTTGTTTGATCACATTTTGCTTAGTATGTTTGTATGTTTTTCTTTGGAATAAAACTTTCATATTCAAAAAAAAAAGAAGAAAAAAAAAAGACCTCTACCGTCTAGAAGGACAGAAGAGAATGCTATGATTTCAGTAGAATATATGCCAATGCGTTCTGAAACTACAATTAAGTCATGTGTAGAAGGTGCCTGCTTTATGCAAAGTTCCTTTCAGACTGCGTTCATGTCCAGAGTCAAGAGTGTTTTATTGTTAAACGTCCCGAAAAAGGGACAAAGAAATTCTTGCTTGCAATGGCATAACAGGTCTGTAAACAGAGTACTCATAGTTAACACGGAAACAAAAGAAAGTACAATAAATCAAAGAAATATTAGTGCAAACCAAAATCATGAAGTCCACCGTGCAACCAAGATAGTTTGAAGTTCGTAGTTTAGTTGGTGTTTGAAGTGTTCAAGAGTCTGCTGGTTGATGGGAAGGAGTGTATACAATGATACAGTAACGATCAAATAGATCGTACAATGAGGTCACACATATTTATTTTCTCCCTTTGAAAGATAAGAAAATGATGCTGGAAAGTCAGTACTGCTGGGGCAAACAACAAAAATCGTTCACATTCTCTGGTTTTCTAGCCTTACCAATGGACTGGACTGTTTTCTTGACTGATTGCAGTAATTTGCATCCACCTTCTGGCCTAAAGAAGGCACTACTTTCTGCAGAAGGGCACATTCTTCTTCAGTGTGATCCTATGCTCATGAAGCATCTTGAATACTTTTAAGTATTCGGGGATTTTCCTCCCCTGCGGCAGCTGTAATCAAAACATTATCTTGGTTTTATAGACAAATGCGCCTTCATTCAACAACCATGAAGTATTTTACATAATGACTTTATGACATCTCACAGCTTGGTATATGAATATAAATCTTTAAGGGTGTTTATTATTAGATAGCATTAGTTTCCTTAATTCAGTTCCAATGAAAGGCCTTCAAAGTGAAATATTTTGTTTCTCTCTCCACAGATGCTGCCTAACCTAATGAGTGTCTCCAGCAATTTCTGTTTTCATTTCAGATTGCCTTAAACTGCAGTTATTGTTGTTCTTTTTCATTCATGTTTCTGGTTTGACCCGTTCAATTCATTGAACACATTGGTCTGCCAGGAGCCAGCTCCGATGATGAATGCGCAGGATATTGTTTAACCTCATGATTTGGCTGAGGGTTACCATGTAATCCTGGTAAAGGTGTATTTACTTTGACTTTACCATAACTCTCTGCAGGTTTGATCAACACATTTTGACCACATTTAAGTTTGTTCAACTCTTTCTCTATTTGAGTCTTCAGCATGTATGGTACCAGCCTTGACTTGCAAGTTTGATCTAATATTTGGATTAATGTGCGTGTGCACTTTGGGGACCTCAATGGTGGTACAGTAAACTCTCATTATAATGGGTTTTGGTTACAGCAGATGGACCTACCGACCTACCTACCTACCTTTGGGGCCCTCAATGGTGGCACAGTAGCTCAACGGTGGAATTGCTGCCTTACAGAGCTTGCAGCGCCGGAGACCCGGGTTCGATCCCGACTATGAATGCTGTCTGTATGGAGTTTCTACGTTTTCCCCGTGACCACTTGTGTTTTTCCGAGATCTTCGGCTTCCTCATACACTCCAAAGACGTACAGCTATGTTGGTAAATTGGCTTGGTATAAGCGTAAATTGTCCCTAGTGTGTGGGATAGTGGTAATGTGCGGGGAACGCTGGTTGGTGCAGACTCAGTGGGCCGAAGGGCCTGTTTCCGTTCTGTATCTCTAAACTAAACTAAACCTACCAATCATAACTACTTCCTTTGCCACGTGTTTAAATGTAGCACTTTCCTTTGCGTTAGCAGTGTTGCTGATCTGGTCTGATGAACCTCAGTGATTCAGTTAAAAAAAAAACTGCTGGAGAAACGCAGCGGGTCAGGCAGCATCTGTGGAGAGAAATGGACAGACGATGTTTCAGGTCGGGAAGTGTTGCAGTTGATATTAGCAAATCAACTTGTGTTGCTCTTCAGAATGGTTGTCTCTGTTGCAAAAATAAGGTCATAGTCATTTGATTTTTTCTCTTGCACATTACAAAACAAAACGTCAGTTTTTATGCTGAAGGAGTAAATTCATTTTTGGCACCGGTTTGGTTCTTTTGGATTGTGTTGCTTTTTAACTTAACAGATCAGAAATTTAAGCTCCATTCCAGAGTGGAAGCAATTAATCTAATCTGGCAGCTGTGTGCAACATTGTACCTCGGTACATGTGACAATAAACTAAACTGAACTGAAGTGTAAAGGAATTGGGATTTATCTGTGGCTTTTCACCTCTTTAGACAGAAGGATGTTGTTCACGTTGCACTGTGTGAGCATAAACATCGAGGTTGCATGATTGGAAAATTCCGATTTTCAAACACTGCCTTAAACTGAGCTCTCACCTATCGACTGGGTCAATTTAAAATATGCCAGGGGTCTATTTCTAAGAAAAATATAGGAGATAGGCCTGGTGTCCTGGACGATATTCGTTTTGCCTTTTGTATGACTCAAATTAATTTTCTAGATATTATCAAACTGATGGTGTACACAAATTGGTTTCTGGTTATCTTCATGGCAATTGTACTTCAAAGTACTTCATCTGGCACGTGTTTAAATGCATCACTTTTTGTTTCAGCCACATTGTTAATCGGTTCTGATGCGCCTAAGTGATTCGAAGTTGACCCGCTGAGTTCCTCCAGCTGCTTTTTTTAGTCAATATTCCAGCGTCTTGTGTCTCTCTGATTCAGTAACTTGCATGAAGACTCGTGGTGATCTTGTCCTCTGGGACCCTGGCTTGTCTGCTAGCTGACGTCTTGTGGAAATGGCAAGGAATGTAAATGCCACCTGCTGACTCCTGATATAGATATGCGGTATCTTGCAATCGGGAAAGAGAGCCTGAGGTATATGAGACCTAGGCATACATCTCTGGCTCTGTGGTGGATCACCATACCGTTTACATGAAGATAAGCTCTTCGTCCAATACTTTAGAATATAGAACATAGATCAATACAGCACAGGAACAGGCCCTTCAGCCCACAACATTTACACCAAAAACTTAAACTAATCTTCACTGCTTGCAGATGGTCCATATCCCTCTAATCCCTGCATATACATGTGCCTACCCAAAAGTGTCTTAAATGCCCCTTCGTATCAGCCCCAAACACCACCACCACCTGCAGCACATTCCAGACCCACCACTCTCCATATACAAAACCTTGCCCCATACATCTCCTTTAAACTTTCCCCTCTCACATTAAATGTATGCCCTCTCGTCTTTGACATTTCCACATTGGGGAAAAATGTTCCGAATCTCCACCCTATCAATGCTTCCCACCGATTTATAAACTTCTATCAAGTCTCCCCTCAACCACCAACTTTCTAGAGAAAACAATCCACCTTTGTCCAAATTCTCCTTGTAGCTAATACTTAAAATCTGAAAATCCAATCATGTATCAAGTGTTCAACAAGGACAACGCCGACGGAGAATGGATCATTCAAGATATTTTATTAAAATGATTTTACCGAGATAAAGAAAATGGAACTATCATTTCACTGGGACTTTTGCTCATGTATTGTTTTGCACCCCAAAGTTGCCAGTGATTCAGCCCTCCTTCAGACTATATTACCTGCGGCTTTGTCCTCCTGATTAAGTGAAATTATTTGAGCTAATCTAAAGTTTAGGTATTTACTTTCTTAAAAAATAGTCTGAAAACATTATGCTTTGTTGCGCAAAATCCAATCGAGTTTCTAATACCAGAAAAGTATATAAAGATGAATTATATCATATCATATATATACAGCCGGAAACAGGCCTTTTCGGCCCTCCAAGTCCGTGCCGCCCAGCGATCCCCGTACATTAACACTATCCTACACCCACTAGGGACAATTTTTACATTTACCCAGCCAATTAACCTACATACCTGTACGTCTTTGGAGTGTGGGAGGAAACCGAAGATCTCGGAGAAAACCCACGCAGGTCACGGGGAGAACGTACAAACTCCTTACAGTGCAGCACCCGTAGTCAGGATCGAACCTGAGTCTCCGGTGCTGCATTCGCTGTAAAGCAGCAACTCTACTGCTGCGCTACCGTGCCGGTATTCTCTGCAACCTCCAAGCCTAACATGTAATGAATTCACTCATGTATTTATTTTTGTGATATAATGGGTTAAATAAATAAAAAGGACTATTAATGATCCAGTTTCCAGCAAGCAGCGAGGGTTAAAATCTCCCTTGCTTTTTATTTTAAGCAAGAGTTTTGTGAGGCTGTTGACCTTAGATCCACTTAGAATAGACTACAGTTTTTCCTTTATTTTTCACAAGATTGCCTTTGACTTTTTTTGTACTTTTGCTTATCATTCCTATGCTTTCACTCGACCGTTTCAACTTCTTTCCCACATCAGCTTGATACTTTGGAAAAATATTATAGAGCAACTAGCCAGGCGTGGACCCGTTGGGCCCAAATCTCTACTGCGGGCCCGGCAACCATCCGTCCAAACCTCTCCTGCAAGCCCGGCAACCCTCCCCCTCCTGACGACACTCACCCACTCCATCCCCCCTCAAAACCCCCCCAGGGCCAAGGACGGGCGAGGGGAGAGAGAAAAGGGGAGAGGGAGCCACTCATCCCGGCCCCGTGCGCAGTAGAGCTTTCCTTCCCCCCCCCCGCCCTCATTGGCCACCACTCCCGTCACTCGGGCGGATCCCACCCTCCCCTCCGAGCCTTGGTTCCTGTATGCCTCAATTCACAAAAATTGCTAGACACTGAGAGGGGTAGGGAATTTGATGAGGGCAAGTTTCTGTGCCACTGTGATGCCTTCACAGTTTTGACAGGCTCTTTGACAAACAGTCCGTTTGCCCAGGCTCAGACACGAAGAGGAACCGTGTTTAGACGAGTAGATAAATAGTGACCACAAACCAGTTGGGATGAGGCTTTGTTTGGGGAGTATGAGTGCCAGTGCAGTTTATTGTTCTGGGTGTCGGATGTGGGGAATCTGGGAGTCTGATAGTCTTCCAGACATCCACATCTGCGCCAGGTGCGATGAGATGGGGCTCCTAAGGGACCGTATTAGGAACCTGGGGCGGCAGATTGATGACCTCCGTCTGGTCAGGGAGAGTGAGGAGGTTATAGATAGGAGTTACAGGGAGGTGGTCACTCCAAGACCACGGGAGGTAGACAAGTGGGTCACGGTTAGGGGGGGCAAGGAGCAGAGGCAGGGACTAGAGAGTACCCCGGTGGCTGTACCTCTTGGAAATAAGTACTCCTGTTTAAGTACTGTTGGGGGGAACAGCCTACCTGGGGGCAGCGACGGTGCCCGGGCCTCTGGCACGGAGTCCGGCCCTGTTGCTCAGAAGGGTAGGGAAAGGAAGAAGAGAGCGATAGTAATAGGGGACTCTATAGTGAGGGGGTCAGATAGGCGATTCTGTGGACGCCATCGGGAGACCCGGATGGTGGTTTGCCTCCCTGGTGCCGGTGTCTGGGATGTGTCTGAGCGTGTCCAGGATATCCTGAAAGGGGAGGGAGAGGAGCCAGAGGTCGTGGTACATATAGGTACCAACAATATAGGTAGGATAAGGGAAGAGGTCCTGAAAGGAGAATTTAGGGGGCTAGGAAGAGAGTTAAAAAAAAGGACTTCCAAAGCAATAATCTCAGGCTTACTGCCTGTGCCACGCGATAGTGAGAATAGGAATGGAGTGAGGTGGAGGATAAATACGTGGCTGAGGAACTGGTGCAGGGAGCAGGGATTCAAGTTTCTGGATCATTGGGACCTCTTCTGGGGGAAGTATGACCTGTACAAAAAGGACGGGTTGCATCTGAACCTGAGAGGAACCAATATCCTGGCGGGGAGATTTGCTAAGGTAATTGCGACGGAATAGTACGGTTGGGGGGAGGGACTCAAACACAGATAGCTAATAGGCAGTGTGGGAGGCAGGAGGCAGAAAAGGGAAACACTCAGACCCAATATGTAGGAGAGAAAGAAGTGAAAAGAAATAAACTGAGAATAAGAAATGATGGGTCCCTTAAATGTGTATATTTTAATGCTAGGAGCATTGTAAGAAAGGTGGATGAGCTTAGAGCCTGGATTGACATCTGGAAGTATGATGTTGTGGCGATCAGTGAAACATGGTTGCAGGAGGGTTGCGATTGGCAATTAAATATTCCAGGATTTCATTGTTTCAGATGTGATAGAATCGGAGGGGCAAGAGGTGGGGGTGTTGCATTGCTTGTCAGGGAGGATATCACAGCAGTGCTTTGGCAGGACAGACTAGAAGGCTCGATTAAGGAGGCTGTTTGGGTGGAACTCAGAAATGAGAAAGGTTTAGCAACACTTATAGGGGTGTATTATAGACCGCCAAATAGGGAACGAGAATTGGAAGAGCAAATATGTAAGGAGATAGCAGATATTAGTAGTAAGCACAGAGTAGTGATTGTGGGTGATTTCAATTTTCCGTACATAGACTGGGAATCACATTCTGTTAAAGGACTGGATGGTTTGGAGTTTGTAAAATGTGTGCAGGATAGTTTTTTGCAGCAATACGTAGAGGTACCTACCAGAGAAGGGGCAGTGTTGGACCTCCTGTTGGGAAATGAGACGGGTCAGGTGACGGAGGTATGTGTTGAGGAGCACTTTGGGTCTAGTGATCACAATGCCATTAGTTTCAATATAATTATGGAGAAGGTCAAATCTGGACCAAGGGTTGAGATTTTGGATTGGAGAAAGGCTAATTTTGAGGAGATGAGAAAGGATTTAAAAGGAGTGAAATGGGACTTTTTGTTTTATGAAAAGGATATAATAGAGAAATGGAGGATATTTAAAGGTGAAATTTTGAGAGTACAGAGTCTTTATGTCCCTGTTCGGTAGAAAGGAAAGAATAATAATTTGAAAGAGCCGTGGTTTTCCAGGGAAATTGGACACTTGGTTCGGAAAAAGAGGGAGATATACAATAAATATAAGTGGCAGGGAGTAAATAAGGTTCTTGAGGAATATAAAGAATGTAAAAGGAATCTTAAGAAGGAAATTAGAAAAGCGAAAAAAAGATATGAGGCTGCTTTGGCAAGTAATGTAAAAGTAAACCCCAAGGGGTTCTACAGATATGTCAATAGCAAAAGGATAGCGAGGGATAAAATTGGTCCATTAGAGAGTCAGAGTGGACAGCTATGTGCTGAGCCGGAAGAAATGGGGGAGATATTAAACAATTAATTTTCTTCGGTATTCACCGAGGAGAAGGATATTGAATTATGTGAGGTAAGCGAAACAAGTAGAGTAGTGATGGAAATTATGAGGATTAAAGAAGAGGAGGTACGGACACTTTTGAAAAATATAAAAGTGGATAAGTCTCCAGGTCCTGATAGGATATTCCCTATGACATTGAGGGAAGTTAGTGCAGAAATAGCAGGGGCTATGACGGAAATATTTCAAACGTCATTAGAAACGGGGATGGTGCCGGAAGATTGGCGCATTTCGCATGTTGTGCCTTTGTGTAAAAAAGGTTCTAAAAGTAAACCTATCAATTATAGACCTGTTAATTTGATGTCTGTGGTGGGAAAATTAATGGAAAAGATACTTAGGGACAATATATATAATTATTTGGATAAACAAGGCCTGATTAGAAACAGTCAACATGGATTTGTGCCTGGAAGGTCATGTTTGACTAATCTTCTTGAATTTTTTGAAGAGGTTACCAGGGAAATTGATAAGGGCAAGGCTGTGGATGTTGTCTACATGGACTTCAGTAAGGCATTTGACAAGGTTCCACATGGAAGGTTGATTAAGAAGGTTAAATCGTTGGGTATTAATAGTGAGGTTGCAAGATGGATTCAACAATGGCTGAATGGGAGATACCAGAGGGTAATGGTTGACAATTGTATGTCAGGTTGGAGGCCAGTGTCTAGTGGAGTACCCCAAGGATCTGTGTTGGGTCCACTGTTGTTTGTCATTTACATTAATGATCTGGATGATGGTGTGGCAAATTGGATTAGTAAATATGCAGATGATACTAAGATAGGTGGTGTAGTTAATAATGAAGTAGAGTTTCAAAGTCTACAGAGAGATTTGGGCCTTTTGGAAGGGTGGGCTGAAAGATGGCAGATGGAGTTTAATGCTGATAAGTGTGAGGTGCTGCATTTTGGTAGGACAAATCAAAATAGGACGTACAGGGTAAATGGTAGGGAATTGAGGAATGCAGTGGAACAGAGGGATCTGGGGATAACTGTGCATTGATCCCTGAAGGTGGAATCTCATGTGGATAGGGTGGTGAAGAAGGCGTTTGGTATGCTTGCCTTTATAAATCAGAGCATCGAAAATAGAAGTTGGGATGTAATGTTAAAATTGTACAGGGCATTGGTGAGGCTGAATCTGGAGTATGGTGTGCAGTTCTGGTCGCCAAATTATAGGAAGGATGTCGACAAAATGGAGAGGGTACAGAGGAGATTTACTAGAATGTTGCCTGGGTTTCAGCACTTAAGCTACAGAGAGAGGTTGAACAGGTTGGGTCTTTATTCTTTGGAGCGTAGAAGGTTGAGGAGGGACTTGATAGAGGTTTTTAAAATTTTAAGAGGGACGGATAGAGTTGACGTGGGTAGGCTTTTCCCTTTGAGAGTGGGGAAGATTCCAACAAGGGGACATAGCTTCAGAAGGGGACAAAAGTTTAGGGGTAACATGAGCAATAACTTCTTTACTCAGAGGGTGGTGGCTGTATGGAATGGGCTTCCGGTGGAAGTGGTGGAGGCAGGCTCGATTTTATTATTTAAGAGTAAATTGGATAGGTATATGGATAAGAGGGGATTAGAGGGTTATGGTCTGAGAGCAGGTAGATGAGACTAGGTCAGAGAGAGTGGTCGGCGTGGACTGGTAGGGCTGAACTGGCCTGTTTCCGTGCTGTTATATGGTTTTATGGTTATAGGGGGGTGGGTGCCACTGACCCTAATGTAAAAGACTATGTCCAGGAGAGGCAACATAGCACATTAAGTAAACTTGTACTATAGTGATAGCCCGGAGAGGAGGTAGGTCACCATGGCGACCATTAAAACCTCCAATAAACCCACCCCTTTTGCCAGGGAGTGTGGGCCTCCGTCACGGTGGACAGGAGCTCACGTCCAGTCCCTGCGAGCAGCCAGCCGCGTTGTTGTTCACCCCCTTGCCTGCGGCCCGGGGGTCGGATCGGGTCTGGTCGGGCTCCCTCACCGTGCAGGCCGCATCTGGACTCGGCCGCAGTGACGCGTCACTACCAGCTCCCCGTTAAAGGCATCGTCACACGCAGGCTTTAATACGCCGCCAAATATATGTGCCCACAAGTTCCAGAGCTGAATCATCACCGATGCATGTTCCCCTGAGTTACTCCAGCCATATTGTGTCTTTTTAAAATACATATATTCCCCACCTTTGCACGTAATGTCAGCTGGCGTACTTTGCAAAAGACGAATTAGCTGGTCCCGTTTTGCTGGTGATAAATTCAAGGCAAATAGCGATATAAATACTTTATTCAGGGTTCCACTGCTTTACTCAATTATCACGATCCAGTTGCATCAGATATTCCACATTTGTTAATCTTCAATAAATTCATTTAGATAGGTAGAATATTGTCAAGGGCAGGGGGGAGGGAGCGCATTTATTAAAGTTTCAGCTGGACGGCTCAGCAACGCCCCTCCCCCTCATTGGCTGCCACTCTCGTCACGCTGGTGGGTCCCGCCCCTGGAGGCCATCTCGGGCACCCCCCCCACCCCTACTCACTGGCCACCACTCCCGTCACTCGAGCGGGTCGCGCCCCAGCGGCCATCTTGGGCACCCCCCTCCTGATTGGCCGCCACTCCCGTCACTCGGGCAGGTCCCATTGTGACGTTGAAAGCGGCTGACGGCCAGGATAAATGGAGAAGTTAATTTTTAATCTTTAAAATGTCAATTACTTAAAAAATATAAGACCAATTTGAATGAAACTTGGGTAATACAGACCCCAGGACAATGGTGAGTATGGTGGGCCTAAAATTGTCGCGCTATCGTGTACCAATTTGGTTGTCGGATCAACAGACTTAAACAAACAGCACAAACAAACGGCACCAACATACGGAGGAACACACAAACATACGGAGGAACAAACAAGATGAGAGTTTTAGTAATATATAGATATGAATGCTCAGAGTAAGATTTGGTCCCTGCATGATTATGTTCCATGACATTTTAGGGAAAAAAAATCTTCTTTGCTCCCAGTTTCCCCAACACACCTGGCCATGAGATATCTCAATTAACAAGTTATAAATCTGTATGCTGTTGGAATCTGTCAAATATATATTTTCTGAATCCACTGTCTCTCTGTTTCACCTCTCCTCCTCGCCCCCACCTCCCCACACATCCTACACTGTTAGATAATATGTTGTGACCTGTTGTTAGTACTGCAACCATAGCATATGTTGTGGGTATCTGTCTTACCTCAGAGTTTAATCAGAAACCTTGCTCCATGCATGTTGGCCTAGATCCCCTTCTTGACCCCTCTATAAATTCATAGTAGAGAGGTTCAGATTCACACAATAGTATACAATTATAACCTGCTCCTTCTCCTTTGTCTGTTACCTGATCTGGCCTTGAATGTACCCATTTGTTGTTATTCCTCTGTCATTGCTGGATTTGGATCTTGGATCTCCCTCTCCTGCCCACACTGGTGAAGAACCTTCACCTGAAGAACTGCAGTGGATAAGATAGTCCATCACTGCTTTCTCAAGGCAGTGAGGAACGGACAACAAATGGTTGTCTTAACAACAATCAGCTCACCAAAATGAATAAACATATAGAGTGATCAAAATGGATGACTACACTTCATGTGTGGCCCCACCTTAAATTCCATCAAAAAATGTTAAGCAAGCCACACAGTTGTATTGTATCCATACTAGAATCATAGAGCTATACAAAATGGAAACAGGCTCTTCACTCCAACTTGCCCATGTTGACCAAGTTGGCATTCTGGGCTAATGCCATTTGATTGCATTTGGCCTAAATAACTCAAACACTGCCATTCCAAATGTCTTTTGCAAGTGGTAATTGACCTTAACTTAGTCATATTAGATCATTTACATATCATGGGAAATCCTTCACTTAATGTTTAGGCGAATGAAAGGCGATCTCACTGAAGATCAGATATTTAGTTTAGTTTAGAGATACAGCATGGAAACAGGCCCTTCAGCCCACCGAGTCCATGCTGACCAGTGATCCCTTCAAATTAACACTATTCTACACACACTAGGGACAATTTTACATTTATGCCAAGCCAATCACATCTTTGGAGTGTGGTGGGAAACCAAAAATCGCAGAGAAAACTCACGCAGTCATGAGGAGAAGGTAAAAACTCTGTACAGACAGCACCTGTAGTCGGGATTGAACCTGTATTTCCGGCGCTGTAAACACAGAAAGGCAGCAACTCGACCGTTGCGCTACCTTGCGTATTGACAGACATAAAGTTAGGAGGTTGTTTCCTCTAGCTGGAGGATGTAAGATTAGGAGTCGTCTTTGGATATGGAGCAAGTTGTACTGAAACAGGGAGACATTTCTTCACCTGGAACACGGTGAGCCTGTAAATCCTTTACCGTAGTTTGCTCTTGAGTCTCTGAATGTGTTGCATTTGGAGAGAGATAGATTTACGGTTGCAAAGGGCGTCAAGGACAGCTGGGAGCAGAGGAGGAATATAGTTTTGAAACAGGAGATTGTTCATAATCATACTGAGTGAATGTGTAGGCGTGAATGCCTGAATAACCTACTCCCGCTCTTATTTTTCTGTTCTAATGGTTCTCAAGCCTGCTCTACCTTTTAGTGAACTTAACATTGCCATGTGACCGTACACAATGCACCCATATTTCCACCCATCTGAACTTTACCTTTGTGTAATAAAGAAACACAAGTCTCATATTTATAATGAGCAATGGACAGCTTCAATTGCTCTTTGCAGGAGAGAGTTCGAAACCTTTAGCTTCTTTAGTATGTCAAAATATGCTGATTACGTTTACGGAAAACTTGACATGAAGCAATGTTCTTGCACTCACTTCTTGACCATGAAGATGAAGCCCCATTGATTTTATTGATTTCGAAAAAATAAATCGCTCTGTGTCATCTTCGCTGCCACACTGAAAAGCAATAAATGAATGCATGAATGAATGAATGAATAAGTTTATTGGCCAAGTATGTGCATATACAAGGAATGTGCCTTGATGCTCCGCTCACAAATGACAACGCAAACATATAGTTAACAATTAAGAATAAAGCATAAACACATCAAAACAATAAGGATACAATAAGGATAAGGATAAAGTTAGCTAAGAGGAAACAGACCAATTTTCTGAAATTGGCACACTCACGTCATTCCATTGCAACCAAGCTAATGAAACAATTCACTTTGATACTAAAAATACTCTTTAGATATAAATGCTTTAGGTCTGATTCTTGGATAAAATCTAATGTGTTACCAGAGGACTGTAATTTGTGTGTTGCTGTGTATTTGCTGGATACTATTTTAATTTTGTTCAATCTTTCTGGAATAGCTGTGTACCATGGGTGCCACGTTGGGGCAGCTAGCGGAGAGAGCAGTGCCCTGGGTTCAATCCCGACCCCTGGTGCTCCCTGTGTGGGGTTTGCACATTCTCCCTGTGACTGTGTAGGAAGGAACTGCAGGTGTTGGTTTAAACCTCTGGAGTAACCCAGCAGGACAGGCAGCATCTCTGGAGGGAAGAGTCTGAAGAAGGGTCTCAACCTGAAACGTCACCCATTCCTTCTCTCCAGAGATGCTGCCTGTCCCGCTGAGTTACTCCAGCATTTTGTGTCTATCTCTCTGTGACTGAGTGGGTTTCCTCCCATAGCCACAAAATGTTAAGTTAATTGGTTGCTATTAATTTCTTGCAGTCTACAGGTGAATGGTAGAATCTGGTGGGAGTGTGGGCAGAATAAAATGGACTATGGTAGGATTAGTGTAAGTAGGTACTTGATGGTTGGTGTGGACTCAGTGGGCTGAGGGGCCTATTTCTGTGAATAATCTTCCTCTATAACTCTAAACCTTTTGAATTTTCAACATAACCTCTTCAAAGGTTAGCTAAAAACTAATTGAGAACCTGAACAACTACTTTGAGAGGTTGGTTAAAGTGTGACTCAACTGCTTCAAAAATGGCCTGGATCTCTTTTGGTTTAGTTTGCCTATCGCCATAACTGAAGATGCTATCTCACTGGCTCTCCATTCTACTTTGGACTATCTAGATAACAGGAACACATATGACAGATTGCATTTCATTGACAACAGCTCGAGTGCAGCACTATTATTCCCTCCAATCTTATCACCAAGGTCCAAGACCAAGGCCTCAGTACCTCCCTTTGTAACTGGATCTTTGACTTCCTCATCAGCAGACATCAGAGTGGATTGGTGACATCTTCTACTCCTCACCATCGGCACAGGTGCACCTCAGGGCTTAGTCCCTGCTTAGTCCCCTGCTCTACCTTGACCTTGAATAGCTCCAGTGCCATTTGTAAATTTACAGGCACCATTGTTGTTGGCCAAATCATGGGTGGTGATGGGTTAGTGTACAAGAAAGAGATGCAACACTAGTTGAGTGGTGCCACAGCAACAGTCACTTGCTCAGTTTCATAAGATCATAATCATAAATGATCGGAGCAGAATTAGGCCATTCGGCCCATCAAGTCTACTCCGCCATTCAATCATGGCTGATCTATCTCTCCCCCCTAACCCCATTCTCCTGCCATTTCCCCGTAAACTCTGACACCCATACTAATCAAGCATTTAACTGTCTCCGCCTTAAATATATCCATGGACTTGACCTCCACAGCCTTCTGTGGCAAAGAATTCCACAGATTCACCACCCTCTGACTAAAGAAATTCCTCCTCATCTCCTTCCTGAAAGAACGTCCTTTAATTCTGAGGCTTTTAATTCTGAGGCTATGACCTCTAGCCCAAGACTCTCCCACTGGTGGAAATATCCTCTCCACATCCACTCTATCCAAGCCTTTCACTATTCTGTACGTTTCAATGAGGTCCCCCCAATGAAAGTATCAACAAAACCAAGGAACTGATCATTGACTTCTGAAAGAGGGAAGTCAGGAGATCACATGTCTATTTTTATCGGTGGGTCGGTGGTTGAGAGACTTAGCAGCTTCAAATTGCTGTGTGACTTATACTGAGCCCAGCGCACAGATGTAATCATGAAGAAGGTGCACACGTGCCTCTACCTTTGAAGTTTAAATAGATTTGGCTTTTCAATGAATGCTTGAACAAACTTCCACAGGTGCACTGTAGAAGATATCCTGACTGCTTGCATCATGGCCTGGTAAGACAATACCAACGAGCAGGAAAGGAAGAGGCTGCAAAAAATGGTGGATTCATCATTGCCAATCATGGGCACAAAGCATCTCCATGAGGTGCATCCTCAAGAAGGTGTTGTCTGTCTTCAAGGAGCCCCACCTTCCGGGCCATGCCCTCTTCACTGCTACTGTCAGGAGTCTGAAGTCATACACCATCAGGTTCAGGAACAGCTACTTTCCTACAACCATCGTTTTCCTGAAATGACCTGCAGAATCCCAATCTTACCTTGAACAGAACACAACACACCACCTTTTGCGCTGTTATGGAATTGTGTTTTAATTGTATAGTATTGCATCAATGACTTGTTCTTTTGCACAGTCTTTATCTTTTCACTGTCTTGTAGAATTGATGTGTTGTGTGTCTGATTTATATATAATTTATGTTTTATGTGGTGTTTGAGTTCATGTGCCGGCCGGGTGGCTGCTGCAAGCAGGATTTTCATTGTACTTGTACCTTACTGCAGATGACAATACACTCGACTTGATTTTCAAGGCCACACTCTTTCAGTCAAATATTAAGGAAAGCTTTTGTTGCAGGTTCCAAGGACTGCTAACTTCTCAATAAAGTTTGAAACAATTCAATAAAAATGCATTGGTGCATGTATTCTTTCCAAGTTATCAGAGTTGCCAATATCATTTTTTCCCTTAAAGACGAGCTGAAGTTTGAAAGGCAAAATGAGATGTTAAAAGCAGTTTGCCTTAAAATTGGACTGTACTGTTTAAGAAAAGAGAAAAACATTTTAGGGGGTTTTTCAGACAAGGTTTATAATGTTAACACCTCAAACCGTGGTGCAGGTGGGCTTTGCTCTTATGAAGTTGGTTATTGTGAGCCTTGCATCCATGGGTGTTTAAAATAGTGAGAGAGGATATGATTGTAAGATATAAGATCTTATGAGATATTAACAGGATGAATGTGGAGATAAGGTAAAATCGTGGATGTTATGGTGACCTTGTACAAACAGTGGTCAGGTTGTTGTTGGGGTTCGGTGGCCTGTGGCATGTCATTTGGAGTCATAGAGTCATAGAGTGATACAGTGTGGAAATGGGCCCTTTGACCCAACTTGCCCACACTGGCCACCATGTCCCAGCTACACTAGTCCCACCTGCTGTGTTTGGTCCATATCCCTCCAAACCTGCCCTATCCATATATCTCTCTAACTGCTTCTTAAACGTTGGGATAATCCCAGCCACAACTACCTCCTCTGGCAGCTCGCTCCATACACCCATCACCCTTTGTGTTTAAAAGGTACCTCTTAGATTCCTATTAAATCTTTTCCCCTTCACCTAAGATCTCTGGTCCTTGATTCACCTACTCTGGGCAAAAGACTCTGTGCATCTACCTGATCTAATACTCTCATTAGTTTAGTTTAGTTTAGTTTAGAAATACAGTGTGGAAACCGGCCCTTCGGCCCTCCGGGTCCACATCGACCAGTGATCCTGAACATTAACATTATCCTACACACACACGGGACAATTTTTACGTTTACAAAGCCAATTTACCTACATACCTGTACATCTTTGGAATGTGGGAGGAAACCGAAGATCTCAGACAAAAACCCACGCAGGCCATGGGGAGAACATACAAACTCTGTACAGACAGCACCCATAGTCGGGATTGAACCTGGGTCTCTGGCGTTGCAAAGCGCTGTAAGGCAGCAACTCTACCGCTGAGCCACTGTGCTGCCTTGATGATTTTATACACCACTCTAAGATCACCACCTCATCTTCCTGCACTCCAGGGAATAGAGACCCAGTCTACTCAACCTCTCGCTATCTCAGACCCTCTAGTCCTGGCAACATCCTCATAAATCCTCTCAGTACCCTGAAGAAGGATCTCGACCTGAAACGTCACCCATACCTTCTCTCCAGAGATGCTGCCTGACCTGCTGAGTTACTTCAGCATTTTGTGTCTACCTTCGATTTAAACCAGCATCTTTCCTACACATTTATCTGAACCCTTTCCAGCTTGACAACATCTTTCCTATAACATGGTGCTCAAAACTGAACACAATACTCTAACCGTGGTCTCATCAACATCTTGTACAACTGCAACATGACCTCCCAACTTCTATATTTAATACTCTGAATGATGAAGGCCAATGTACCAAAAGCCTTTTTGACCACTTTATCGACCTGCAACTCGACCTTCAAGGATCCATGCACCTGCTCTACAAGACTCCCCAGAGCCCTATCATTCACTATGTAGGTCCTGCCCATGTTAGACTTCCCAAAATACAACACCTCACATTTCTCTGTATTAAATTCCCTCAACCATTCCTCAGCCCACCTGGCCTATTGATCAAGATCCTACTGCAATCTTTCACAACCATCTTCGCTATCTGCAAAACCACCCACTTTTGTATCATCAGCAAACTTGCTAATCTTGACGTGTATGTTCTCATCCAAATCCAGGTTTGTCTGGGCACATTAAGGTTTTTAAAAATAAACATCTACTTAGTCTGTGGAAGAAGAAGCTGATGGTAGCAACATTAAGGGGCACAATGACTAACAGGACACAGAACATAAAACAGCACAACACAGGAGCAGGGCCTTTGGCCAACAATGTCGAGCATGTTGCTTCACTCTGTGTGACAGTGACGTAGTGCCAATCACAACTTCTGCACTGTTCTGCTATTTTTGTTGTGAAGCATACATGTAGTCCTGTGTTGCACATTGGCAACTCATTTTATCTAGGTCTGAAGACAGACACAAAATGTTGGAGTAACTCAGCTGCTGGTTTACACCAACGATAGAAACAAAATGGCAGAGTAACTCGGGTGGGTCAGGCAGCATCTCTGGAGAAAAGGAATAGGTGACGTTTTAGGTCGCGACCCTTCTTCAGAGATGCTGCCTGACCCACCCGAGTTACTCTGCCATTTTGTTTCTATCGTTGGTGTAAACCAGCAGTGGCAGTTCCTTCCCACATATTTTTGGTAGGCCTGACCACATAGTTCATGCATGCTCTTCCCTACAATGCATCTCCTTAGTGGAAAGAGATGTAAACAGAAGAACATTTTAAGATAGAGAGCAAATTCAATGTTATTGGAGATACAGAGAGAGGCAGATAAATAAAGAGAAGAGAAGGTTTACGTTAAGAGAGAGACACAGAGAGCAGAGGAAAGTGGAAAAAATAGTGACATTTCATTTTTAAAATATTCCCCAAAAATGATTATAGCTTAGAGTGAGACACTTTATTTTTTTGGAAAGAAGGATTGATGGGCGGCACGGTAGCACAGCGGTAGAGTTGCTGCTTTACAGCGAATGCAGCGCCGGAGACTCAGGTTCGATCCTGACTACGGGTGCTGCACTGTAAGGAGTTTGTACGTTCTCCCCGTGACCTGCGTGGGTTTACTCCGAGATCTTCGGTTTCCTCCCACACTCCAAAGACGTACAGGTATGTAGGTTAATTGGCTGGGTAAATGTAAAAATTGTCCCTAGTGGGTGTAGGATAGTGTTAATGTATGGGGATCGCTGGGCGGCACGGACTTGGAGGGCCGAAAAGGCCTGTTTCCAGCTGTATGTATATGATATGATGATGATATGATGACTTTCAATCCCACCATTAAAGTGGGATTACCTTTAACCTGCTTTTAATCACAGCACTTCAGTTTCCAGGTGAGTTCGATGAAGTGTTAATGCACAAAAGCAGAGAGCTGCTGAAAAGTGCTCAGCTATGAGGGCCAGTCGTGATTTCTTGCAGCTCGTGCAAGAGGGATAATAAATTGGTGGACAATTTGCCATGCGCAGGATATCACAACCTCACCACGAGCCTGAGAGTAGCTTGTGCATTTTATAATTGTGTGCGTCATTCCCACAGCTGTATTTCACCAGCAGTCTGTGGAGCACTGATACAAACAGTAAATCATGTGAGCCACCATGAGCAGTGCCTTAAGGCCTCTTCCCGAATACGGACGGCAGTCCTTGCCTCTGGAAAGCAACAATGCTGCCAAATAACAAGAGACCATATGACAAAAACACTGAGTTTACAGTGGTGTCTTTTTTTCAACAAAATTACCAAGGAAAACGGAATCATCAGTGGAAATTCAACTTGTTAAATACGATTATTTCTATGTCATGGCATGGCCTTGCACCTTGCTTTCAACAATCAGTGCTTACTCTCTTTTTAACTTCGTTAATTTGGAAAAGCACGAGTGAAACGAAAATGGTTAGTCCGTAAAACAGCTCTAAAATTGTATTCACTTGTGGATCATTTATTTGCTCATGCGCCGCATCTTTGGGGCAGAGAGTCAAGTAGCTGCTAACATATTCTAATTGGCAGAATGGGTCGATGTTCCAAACCACGAAAATGATTAAGGCATCTTTCTGCTCCTGGCGTTACAATAAGCTCAGTGGTGAAATCAAGGCATGGGGGCTGGGGACGATGGACAATATCCATGAATAGAGGCAAACCAGGTGGATGCTAGAGAGAGAGGGGGAGGGTGGGTGAGTGAGAGAGACAGTGAGAGAGAGAGAGAGAGAGTGAGAGAGAGAAGGGAGGGCGAGAGAGAGAAAGAGAGAGAGAGGGGGATGGGAAGGGAGGGTATGAGAGAGGGGGAAGAGGCATGAGAAAGTGAGGGGAGAGGCCTCGAGAGAGAGGGAGCATGCAAGGTGGGGGGAGGGAGGGCTCAAGAGAGAGAAAGGGTGTGAGAGGGAGGAGGGAGGGCACGAGAGAGGAGGAGAGGGACAGCTTGCGAGGTGGGGAGGGGAAGGGGGAAGGGAGAGGAAGATAATGAGGGAGATAGTGAGAGATGAGAGAAACAGAGGGAGAGAAGAATAGGGAGTGCAGGAGGAAGGAGAGGGGGACGTAGAGAGCGAGAGAGAGAGAGAGAGAGAGAGAGAGAGAGAGAGAGAGAGAGAGAGAGAGAGAGAGAGAGAGAGAGAGAGAGAGAGAGAGAGAGAGAGAGAGAGAGAGAGAGAGAGAGAGAGAGAGAGAGAGAGAGAGAGGTACAGTGGCAGGGGAAAAGAGTTAGGAAAAGAGTTAGAGAGAAAGATAGGAAATGGAAAAGGAAGAGAGGGAAAGCGGGAGGGAGAGTGAGTAAGGACAAGATAGTGAGAGAGACAGAAAGGTAGAGTGGGAGGGAGAATGAGAAAGAGATAGTAAAAAAAGGTGGAGGAAGAGAGAGAGAGACGGATAGAGAAAGAGTGGGGGGGCAGAGTGGGGTGAGGGAGAGAGACAGTCAGGAAAGAATGGAGACAGTGACAGGAACTGACAGTGGGAGAAGGAGAGAGAGGGATATTGAGTGAGGAATTGAGAATGAGAGAGGGAGAGTGGGAGATTAAGAGAGAGAGAGAGAGAGGAGGGGGGGCAGAGAGTGGGAGAAGGAGAGAGAGAAAGAGAGGGAGCAGACAGGAAGGCAGAGAGAAAGTTAAGAAGTGGGAGAAAAGAGGGAGGGACTGTAAAAAAGCAGAAAAGAGAATGAGAGCTACAGACAGTGGGGGAGAGAGATAAAGTGAGAGAGGGTACAGTGGGAGGGAAGAGGGAAAGTGAGAGAGAGACAGGCAGAGGGCGAGGAAGAGCAGTGAGGTACAGACAGCGGAAAAGGAAGAGAGAGACCATGGGAGAAGAAAAGGGAGAGTGGGAGAGAGGGGGGACAACAGTAGAAGAGGGAGAGAGAAATAGGGACAGAGGGACAGAGGGTGGGAGAGGAGAGAGTGACAGAGAGGGATAGATTGTGTGGGAGGGAAAGAGAGTGAGAGACAGAGAGAGAGAGGGACAGGATGAGGCGGAAGAGAGGGTGAGGGAAGGACGCAGAGACATTGGAAGCAGGACGGAGAGAGTGGAGAGGCAAAGGGAGAGAGAGAGGGACGGACAGAAAGAGGGAGAGAGATGAACAGGTAGATATTGAGAGAGGACGCGAGAGAGAGAGGGAGGGAGAGAGAGACAGACGCAGTGAGAAAGGGGAGGGGGAGTGAGAGGGGACAGGTAGTGGGAGATGGAGGGAGAGAGAAAAGGGACAGTAAAGAGAAAAAGGGAGAGAGATAGATAGTGGTACTGGGAGACAGAGAGAAAGAATGGGACAGACAGTGGGTGACAAAGTGAGAGAGGGGGGCACAGTGGGAAAAGAAGAGAGACCGACAGGGATGGTGAGAGAGGAACAGAGATAGACAGTGAGGGAAGGAGAAAGGGGACAGAGCGAGGGACAGATAGTGGGAGCAGAGACAGAGAGGGATAGATTGTGGGAGAGGAAAAGAGAGGTGGAAGAGAGAAAGGTAGAGGTAGAGAGGCAGAGTAAAATGGGAGTGTTACAAGGGGAGATGGTGAGAGAGGAGGGATAATGGATGAAGAGGAACTGCGGGGGAGAGGGAGCGTGTGAGTGGAGAGAGAAAGAGACAGTAGAAGGGGGAGAGAGGGAGAGGGAGAGGGAGAGGGAGAGGGAGAGGGAGAGGGAGAGGGAGAGGGAGAGGGAGAGGGAGAGGGAGAGGGAGAGGGAGAGGGAGAGGGAGAGGGAGAGGGAGAGGGAGAGGGAGAGGGAGAGGGAGAGGGAGAGGGAGAGGGAGAGGGAGAGGGAGAGGGAGAGGGAGAGGGAGAGGGAGAGGGAGGGAGAGAGAGAGAGAGAGAGAGAGAGAGAGAGAGAGAGAGAGAGAGAGAGAGAGAGAGAGAGAGAGAGAGAGAGAGAGAGAGAGAGAGAGAGAGAGAGAGAGAGAGAGAGAGTGGGGAGGAAGAGAGTGGGAGGGAAAGAGAGTGGGTGAGAAAGACAGGAATAGTGGCAGAGGAAGGAAGTGAGCGAGAGACAGTGAAAGAGGACGAGAGAGAGAGAGTAATAATGGGAGATAAAGAGTCACCCTCGCTCTTATTGGACACAGCAAGGATTGTATTCTCCTGATCCACACTTTCCACTCCACAAAGTCTTCACATTCACTAGATCATGCTTTATAATTCTGTCCAACTCCAACCAAAATTCTGTCACCTGATACATCTTCCCCTTCTCCTTTTAGCCTGACATTGGGATGGAACCCTAGTCTGATGTTACTCTCCATCCTACAGCTGTTTCCCTTACAGCTGCAGGAGGTGCAATACAATTCAACTCTTCAGCTCCCACCATCCAGGGACCTAAACGGTCTTTCAAATCTGGCGTATTGCATTTGGTGTTTCTTCCTCTGAAATGGAGATACCAAATATAGATTGGATGATCATTTTGCGGCGTACCTGCCATCAAGCTTCAGGGTTGACCCTGAGCTTTACCACCTCTTTAATTTGCCAGCCCTCTTCCGCCCTGACATATCTGCCTGAGGCCCAATGCAAGCTTGAGGGACTGCATGTTGAATAGGCCTCAGCAACCCCAACTTCGCCCAAACTCCTTCAAGGTTTCAACCAACCTTCCCAAACCTAGAAGATAGCTCTATGGGTGACCCAGCGGTAAAGTTGCTTCTTTATGGAGCCAGTGACCCAGGTCCGATTCTGACAACGGGTGCTGTCTGTATGGAGTTTGTACTTTCACCCTGCGACCGTGTGGGTTTTCTCCGGGTGCTCTGGTTTCCTCCCACATTCCAAAGTTGTGCAGGTTTGTAGGTTAATTGGCTTCCGTAAAACCGTCTCTAGAATATAGGGTAGAACTTGTATAAGGGTGATTGCTGGTCAGTACGGACTCGGTGGGCCAAAAGGCCTGTTTCTATGCTGTATCTCTAAATAAATTAAATCAGGGACTTCAGAAAATGAGGGCCTCTCCTTAAGAGATGCAGACGCAGTTTTGTCAGCCTGGTTAGCTTAAACTGATGTTGGCCTTAAATAAAATTGGATCCTGAAGATATAGACTAATCCAATAAGCAGCACAGATATATAGTTAACACACTGTAATTAAGATAATGAGATGTGAGTGAGAATATATGTACCCTGCATTAACTTAAATGACCACAAGTTAGTTGCACTTTGCAATCCTAGTCTGTATTTTCAGGCCCTTTATATTTTCTCCACCTCAAGTTTATTGCTTGTCGTAATGCATTAAAGCACGTTTACTGGTAACATTAACCCCATCCATCAAACAGTAAGAGGTAAAATTATTGGATTTTGACTGCCTCAGTGGCCATCGATTAGCTGCCACAAAGTGTAAACAGCCTGGAAATTAAACTAATCCTTCGACCCTCGAGGCCATTTATTCCTCAAGGAGACAGCAAAATAGTCACTGAAAGCAGCATATTTAAGTCTCCTCTCAGAGTGTGTGTTTGTGTGTGCATTGGGGGGGGCATGTAAGTGTTTTATGTATGATTTTAAGATTTCATCGTCCCAGGTGGAGGAGTGAGAATTGTCTTTGGTACCCTTGGATAAATGTCATCATTTTGGCAGAACACTAGTGACATTGTAACTGGGGAAACTGCCAATGTTCTCCTGATCCTTTGAACTATTTCCTGCACTTCACACTATGTGAATTCATTTGCTGTTGCAGTTCCAAGTTATGATATGATATGTTTGGAAAAACCTGAGATCCTTAGCTTCCTCCAATGTCTTTGTTTTTGAGAATGACTAACCTTCCACAATTGTTTACATGTTAAGATTCATACGATAAGATAGGAAGGGTAAAAAAGAGTCAACTTTTTTTCTCACTTACGGTACAGTTGGGAATATTCTTGCCTCAGCTTTTTTTCAATTGAAACTTCACTTCAGAAACTTGAGTACAAACGAATGCTAACAGAGCAAGGTATTACTGACAGTGGCCATTAGAGTAGAGGATGGTGCTTTATAAAATAATGCGTGGACTGTCCTCACTGAGGAACATGAAGATCCAAAGAGCAATTCTAAAGAAGAGTGGGAGAGTTTTCTTTGGTGAATATTCATCACTTAAACATAACACCAGGATTAAGAGAATCGATGAAGGCCTTATCCCAATGCAGAGCAATATGGGATATTGTCCACTGGTCAAAGACATTACTTGTGTCAGAAAATAAGGAATAGAAACAAGTGTAATCCAAGTGTCAGAAAACATGTGTCAGGATGTCAGGAAAATGTCAGGATGAGAGGGGATCTTATCGAAACGTATAAAATTATTAAGGGGTTGGACACGTTAGAGGCAGGAAACATGTTCCCAATGTTGGGGGAGTCCAGAACCAGGGGCCACAGTTTAAGAATAAGGGGCAGGCCATTTAGAACAGAGATGAGGAAAAACTTTTTTAGTCAGAGAGTTGTGAATCTGTGGAATTCTCTGCCTCAGAGGGCAGTGGAGGCCTATTCTCTGAATACATTCAAGAGAGAGCTAGATAGAGCTCTTAAGGATAGCGGAGTCAGGGGGTATGGGGAGAAGGCGGGAACGGGGTACTGATTGAGAATGATCACATTGAATGGCGGTGCTGGCTCGAAGGGCCGAATGGCCTTCTCCTGCACCTATTTTCTATTGTCTATTGTCTATTGAGTCACCATTCAATTATTGACCGACATTAATCAAAATGGAAATAAAGAGTTTCCCACCTTTTCTTGGTTCAAAAACTAAGCAGACTTGTTTCAAATAACACTTTAGCAACAACATTACCTTGTAAATAAACAGCTTTCTCGGTCTACAGCTGCTCTTCAACAGCACTCCATACACCACCATGCCATCCTCTGACACTACTAAACTCCTCCCCTACACATGCACGCACACCCACCCGTGCACACGCATTCACACACTCTCTCACACACTCACAATCTCACACACTCGTTCACTCACTTACACTTGCTCTCACACACTCTCTCTCTCTCCCGCTCACTTACTTTCTCACACTCATACTCTCTCTCTCTCACAGTCACACTCGCTCTCTCACTCACACATTCTCACTCACACACACTCTCTCTTACAATCACTCTCCCACTTATTTGTTGTGTTGTGTTGAATATGCCAGTAAACTTGCAGCAAGAAAGAATTTCATTGTGCCATTGCAGGTACAGATGACAATTAAACACACTTGACTCTTCTAGCATTAATGACCAAACTGGAAGCCTCATCCCATACAGCCAGGGTGCAAGAATAGAGACCTGCCTCTACAGTGTAGTATGGTACTTATCTTTGTTATTCACATTAGGATGGACATTGATGGGAAAAAAATTGCACAGGAAGTAAAGGAAGTACTGTAAAAAAAGGAGAGTATATCAATCAATCAATCAATCAATTTTATTTGTATAGCACATTTAAAAACAACCCACGTTGACCAAAGTGCTGTACATCTGTTTAGGTACTAAGGAAAAAATGAAACATACAGTAGCACACAAACATAACAGCACAAACAAAACAGTTCACAGCGCCTCCTCAATGGGCCTCAAACGCTAGGGAGTAGAAATAGGTTTTGAGCCTGGACTTAAAGGAGTCGATGGAGGGGGCAGTTCTGATGGGGAGAGGGATGCTGTTCCACAGTCTAGGAGCTGCAACCGCAAAAGCGCGGTCACCGCTGAGCTTAAGCCTAGACCGCGGGATAGTGAGTAGCCCCAAGTCGGCCGACCTGAGGGACCTGGGGTTAGAGAGGTGGGTTAGAAGATTTTTGATGTAGGGGGGGGGTAATGTCCATTTAGGGCTTTATAAGTGAATAGGAGGAGCTTGAAGTTGATTCTGTACCGTACAGGGAGCCAGTGGAGAGAGGCCAGAATCGGCGTGATGTGGTCCCTTTTTCGGGTACCCATCAGGAGTCTCGCTGCGGCGTTTTGGACCAGTTGCAGGCGGGACAGGGATGTTTGGCTGATCCCAGTGTATAGGGAGTTGCAGTAGTCTAGGCGGGAGGAAATGAAAGCGTGAATTATTTTTTCAGTGTCGTCGAATTGGAGGAAAGGTTTGATTTTAGCTATGGTTCGAAGTTGGAAGAAGCTGGCTTTTACCACAGCGTTGACTTGCTTGTCAAACTTTAATGCAGAGTCAAATATCACGCCGAGGTTTTTAACATGCGGTTTGACTAGGCAGGATAGGCTTCCAAGACTGCCTGTTATCGATTTGATGGAGTCGGGGGGGCCGAATAGGATGACCTCATACTTGCTCTCGTTTAATTGGAGGAAGTTCTGTGCCATCCAACATTTTATGTCCTCAAGGCAGTGTAAGAGGCTGTTTAGATTTGACCGGTTGTTGGGTTTCAGGGGGAGGTAAAGCTGTGTGTCATCGGCATAGCAGTGGAAAGAAATGCCGTGCCTTTGAATGATTTGGCCAAGGGGGAGCATGTATAGAGAGAAGAGAATGGGGCCTAGGATGGAGCCTTGTGGAACTCCGCAGGAGAGGCTAGCTGGAGAAGAGGAATAACTGCCTATGTTGATGGCGAAACTCCTATCTTTGAGGTAGGAAACGAACCAGCTCAGGGCAGTGCCATCAATGCCAACCGCGTACCGGAGATGGTCAATAAGGTATCACTGTGAAAGAAAGAAGGCACTGAAAGAGCAGTGAGATTTCACCTCTTGCTGATATGCTTAAATGCAGTTGGGTGTAGTGATCAAGCCAAATAAAATTCTCTAAAATGTGATGGAGTTAATCAAAAATTTGTTTGAAACAGTGTTCAGGAAATGAACTCCCTCTGCTTCCCAAGCACTGAAATGGGACCTGCACAATTCTTGATGGGATGACACTGAGTTTTGCACCTGTCCCGGCATTTGGTGGGAGGCAGTTCAGAAAGCCACAGTCCAAAGGATGGCCGATAATAACAACACACACATTAGCTGCAATGAATGAAGCAGTGGCTGCGGTGGTAGCACTATCATTCAAAGGGTCAATGAGATACAGGCTGATGGGAAGATCCTGTCCACTCAGGATCAAGGGGCAAGGGTGATGCCGGGACCACCATAAGAGGAGCCTGCCACAGTGGTCATTCCAGCAGTGATGTTCTCTGCACAGGATTCATCACGGTGATCTGTACACCACCGATCACATCCATAGACTGGAAAACCCCAGAGGAAGGTCTCTTTTTATGAAGATCTGAGTTCCTTCAGCAGAGTGCGATAAAACAGGAAGTTCAGTCAAGAGCCATTGCAGTGATTGTTACAAGAGCTCATTCAGGCATGTGTTATAATTGTAACTGAAGAGAGATACAAAAACTGGAGTAACTCAGCGGATCAGGGAGCATCTCTGTACAAAAAGGAAGAGGTGACTTTTCGGGCCGAGACCCTTCTTCGTCCGTGGTTTCATGCTGCTTCTACCACTGAGTTTCTTGCGTGCTTCCAAAGTGCTGCTAAAATGCCTCTCTTCTCTGGAGGGTTTAAACTGGAGAGGAAGGGTGATAGGAACCATGGTAACAGATCATTGCTCGAAAGGGGTGATGGGAAAGCAGAGATTAGGACCAATAGGTCTTAAAGGAATGACACCAAGGGAGAGAGGAAGGAATATGGTAATGGATGGAAATATCAAATGCCAGAGGGCTCAGCTTTAAGGTGAGTGTGTCAAAGTTTAAAGGAGTTGTGCAGAGCATGTTTTCTACACAGAAGGTGGTGTGTGCATGGGACCCACTGCCGATGGTGGTGCTGGAGGCAGATACAACAAAGGCATCCAAGAGACTTTTGGATCGGTACATGGATATGCCAGGAATGGAGGGATGCGGATTTTGTGCAGGCGGGTAAAAGTTGGTCTCGGCACCATGTTCCACACGGGTACTCTGGGACGGAGAGCCAGTTCCTATACTACATTGTTCCGTTTTCTATGTTCAATACGTTTAAGCAAGCCCCAAGCCTTCTGTCTTGGCACAAATATCATTCCTTGGTTTTGCCAAATATCATGGTAACAAATAGCTTTCCATAAAGAGGTGACAATTTTAATTTGAAAAAGGAGAGAATGTCTCTGATTCTTTTCTGGTTTTGACTGACATTATCGACATTGTCAAGGGCAGCCATGGTGGTGTAGTGGTAGAGCTGCTGCCTTACAGCACTTGCAGTGCCAGAGACCCGGGTTCAATCCTGACTACGGGTGCTGTCTGTACAGAGTTTGTACCTTCTCCCCGTAACCACATGGGTTTTCACCAAGATCTTCGGTTTCCTCCTCCACTCCAAAGACGTACAGATTTGTAGGTTAATTGGCTTGGTATAAGTGTAAATTGTCCCTAGTGTGTGAAGGATAGTGTTAATGTGCAAGGATTGCTGGTCAGTGCGGACTTGGTGGGCCGAAGGGCCTGTTTCCGCGCTCTAAACTAAACGGAACTAAATTAAACATGTTCTTTTCTGAGACTGCACGCTGAAACCTGTAACTGCAAATATACAGGCAATTCTTCAATTTAAAATGTTGTTTGTTTAAGGATTAAACACAGGCCTGCTGCAGCAGCAGACAGCTTTCTTCTTAATAACTCTCATATGTTCCAAAGTGCTGTTAGCAGGTAATTACTTCTCCTGTGAAGAGCAGCATGTAGTGTTAGACAACCGGGTAACAGAGTATTGAGTATAAAAGTCGGGAGGTCATGTTGCAGTTGTATAAGACGTTGGTGAGACCGCATTTAAAATATTGCATTCAGTTCTGGGCACCATGTTAAAGGAAAGATATTGTCAAGCTTGAAAGGGTTCAGAAATAATTTACGAGGATGTTGCCAGGACTAGAGGGTGTGAGCTATAGGGAGACATTGAGTTGGCTAGGTCTCTATTCCATGGAGTGTAGGAGGATGAGGGGAGATCTTATAGAGGTATACAAAATCCTGAGAGCAATAGATTGGGTAGATGCACAATCTAGAGTAGGGGAATCGAGGACCAGAGGTCATAGGTTCAAGGTAAAGGGGAAAAGATTTAATAAGAATCCGAGGGGTAGCTTTTTGACACAAAGGGTGGTGGGTGTATGGAACAAACTGCCAGAGGAGTTAGTTGTGGCTAGAACTATCGCATCGTTTAGGAAACAGTTAGACAGGTACATTGATAGGACAGGTTTGGAGGAATATGGACCAAGTTCAGGCAAGTGGGACTAGTGTAGCTGGGGCAATGTTGGCCAGTGTGGGCGATATGGGCCGAAGGACCTGTTTCCAAGCTATGACTATGACTCTATAATAGACAATAGACAATAGACAATAGGTGCAGGCGTAGGCCATTCAGCCCTTCGAGCCAGCACCGCCATTCAATGCGATCATGGCTGATCACTCTCAATCAGTACCCCGTTCCTGCCTTCTCCCTATACCCCCTCACTCCGCTATCCTTAAGAGCTCTATCCAGCTCTCTCTTGAAAGTATCCAACGAACTGGCCTCCACTGCCTTCTGAGGCAGAGAATTCCACACCTTCACCACTCTCTGACTGAAAAAGTTCTTCCTCATCTCCGTTCTAAATGGCCTACCCCTTATTCTTAAACTGTGGCCCCTTGTTCTGGACTCCCCCAACATTGGGAACATGTTTCCTGCCTCTAATGTGTCCAATGCCCTAATTATCTTATATGTTTCAATAATGCTACAAACATTGCAATGCCTCTGTTTAACAAGAGGTTTGGAAAATCTATTAGTATTTAATGACTTCATGGGGATGAACATAGAACATGACACAGTGTAATAGATGTTTGTTTCAAAAGCAATGTGTTTTGCGGAGCATTGTTTGAAGGCACCATAAACAATGTTTTATAATGTACCATTTTAATTTCATTTATTTTGTGGAAGTTGCAATTTGACTTGTTTTTTTTCACACTTAATAAAATGCCCAGCTGCTTCTCCAAGAATATCACAGATGTAGAATATCATTTGTTAAGATGTATTAGTTGAGGAGGTGATACTGAGAATCTGCCACAATGCTGAAACCAATTAAAAGATGGGGAATTCAGTCGGCCATGGTTGGATTTGGTGTACACTAAATCTCAGCTTTCATTTCGATGCTCATCACAGAATCAGGCTATTTTCCAGATACAAATCAATAAATAAGTAAGGAACACCAATTCATTTAAAAAGAACATAACAGCACATATTAAATTAAAGATAGACACAAAAAGCTGGAGTAACTCAGCGGGACAGGCAGCATCTCTGGACAGAAGGAATGTAATAGAAGGAATGGGTGACTTTTCTGGTCGAGACCCTTCTTAAATTGTTATATATTATAAGTATATATTATATTTTTGTCGGTGCTTTTGTGGCGACTATTTTGTGTACTTTGTGTGAAAAAACAAAGATTTTCACTGTACCTAGCCAGGTACAAGTGACAATTAAGTATCATCATCATTATCAATTGTTGACATTCCACACCAATAAATTTGCTAAGAATTCCAATGTTTACATTCAAACCCTTAAATAATAATTGGAATCAGTAGTAATACTTTTCTTACGTCAGTAAATCTGTTCTCATCAACCTGAAGGATCATACTCTACAAAGTTTATGTTAAGAGGGGTTCCCACCCGAAACACCACTTGTCCATTCCCTCTACAGATCATAGAAACATAGACTGAAGAAGGGTCTCGACCCGAAAAGTCACCCATTCCTTTTCTCCTGAGATGCTGCCTGACCCGCTGAGTTACTCCAGCATTTTGTGATACCTTTGATTTGTACCAGCATCTGTAGTTATTTTCCTACACTGACATTAAAAGTGATTTTAACACCTTTCTACCAGACATTGAAATTCAGTCCAATGTGGCCTCGATACCTAATATTTTGATCGTCTGTCATCCATCCATGTGATAGTTAGATCGAGATTCGCAAGTGAAATTTTCTGTTATTTATTTCTAAACTCAAGAACATGTCCCCACCACAGTTTTTGCTTCCATTTCAAAACATGCAATCCACTCCAGATTTTCCATTCTGCTCTCTGTCCATTTCATATCATATATATACAGCGCGGAAACAGGCCTTTTCGGCCCACCAAGTCCGCGCCGCCCAGCGATCCCCGCACATTTCCTTTGTTGGTTGACAAAGAGAGTTGGGGGGATAGCCTGAGGCAGCTGCAAAAATAATGAATAGCATCAACGTACTTCGGAAAGTTCTTTGAAATAGCAATGAGGTGAACGAACCATTCATTTACTTTTTACCAGGATGGTGAAGGATAATGATCAGTAAGGCATTTGACAAGGTTCCACATGGAAGGTTGATTAAGAAGGTTAAATCGTTGGGTATTAATAGTGAGGTTGCAAGATGGATTCAACAATGGCTGAATGGGAGATACCAGAGGGTAATGGTTGACAATTGTATGTCAGGTTGGAGGCCAGTGTCTAGTGGAGTGCCCCAAGGATCTGTGTTGGGTCCACTGTTGTTTGTCATTTACATTAATGATCTGGATGATGGTGTGGCAAATTGGATTAGTAAATATGCAGATGATACTAAGATAGGTGGTGTAGTTAATAATGAAGTAGAGTTTCAAAGTCTACAGAGAGACTTGGGCCTTTTGGAAGGGTGGGCTGAAAGATGGCAGATGGAGTTTAATGCTGATAAGTGTGAGGTGCTGCATTTTGGTAGGACAAATCAAAATAGGACGTACAGGGTAAATGGTAGGGAATTGAGGAATGCAGTGCAACAGAGGGATCTGGGAATAACTGTGCATTGTTCCCTGAAGGTGGAATCTCATGTGGATAGGGTGGTGAAGAAGGCGTTTGGTATGCTTGCCTTTATAAATCAGAGCATCGAGTATAGAAGTTGGGATGTAATGTTAAAATTGTACAGGGCATTGGTGAGGCCGAATCTGGAGTATGGTGTGCAGTTCTGGTCGCCAAATTATAGGAAGGATGTCGACAAAATGGAGAGGGTACAGAGGTGATTTACTAGAATGTTGCCTGGGTTTCAGCACTTAGGCTACAGAGAGAGGTTGAACAGGTTGGATCTTTATTCTTTGGATCGTAGAAGGTTGAGGGGGGACTTGATAGAGGTTTTTTAAATTTTGAGAGGGACGGACAGAGTTGACGTGGGTAGGCTTTTCCCTTTGAGAGTGGGGAAGATTCCAACAAGGGGACATAGCTTCAGAATTGAGGGACAAAAGTTTAGGGGTAACATGAGGGGTAACTTCTTTACTCAGAGGGTGGTGGCTGTATGGAATGGGCTTCCGGTGGAAGTGGTGGAGGCTGGCTCAATTTTATTATTTAAGAGTAAATTGGATAGGTATATGGATAAGAGGGGATTAGAGGGTTATGGTCTGAGTGCAGGTAGATGAGACTAGGTCAGGGAGAGTGGTCGGCGTGGACTGGTAGGGCCGGCAGGCCTGTTTCCATGCTGTAGTTGTTATATGGTTATATGGTTATATGGTTATTTGCTTCCAGCCACTTTCCCCTGATGTACCAAGGGATATTTTCCATCTACCTGAACTTTAACATATCCCTCACAAGACTGTACCACTGTCAATGCAATGCACCCCAGGCCCCTTCCACTGTGCTGGACTAGATTATATCCTTAACTCTCCTGTGAATTTAAACATAACGTTCCAGGGTTAATGTGATCCTGTTGAAGGACAGTGATAAAAAATGTAAAATAGAATTTTCATCCTTGGTTATATGTACTGAATACCATTTGTTCAGAATCAACACTCCAGTGCAAAGCACATACTTGAGAATATTTATTTGCAAAATGCTGGAGTAACTCAGCAGGTCAGGCAGCATCTCGGGAGAGAAGGAATGGGTGACGTTTCGGGTCGAGACCCTTCTTCAGTCTGACCCATTCCTTCTCTCCCGAGATGCTGCCTGACCTGCTGAGTTACTCCAGCATTTTGTGAATAAATACCTTCGATTTGTACCAGCATCTGCAGTTATTTTCTTATACATACTTGAGAATGACCAACATGAACCAATAGCAACAATTCCACATTGTATATCAATGGTATTGTGATAAGACAGTTTGTAGGAAATAAAGGGACATATGTGTAGCCTCAGCAATTCTGTCTGTGAGAGTCTGAATCTTGTGGGATGAGTGTTAAGTATAGGCCCATTACAGGCAGCATGGTGGTGCAGTGGTAGAGTTGCTGCCTTACAGCGCTTACAGTACCGGAGACCTGGGATCGACCCCGACTACGGGTGCTGTCTGTACGGAGTTTGTATGTTCTCCCCATGACCTGCGTGGGTTTTCTCCAAGATTTTCGGTCTCCTCCCACGCTCCAAAGACGTACAGGTATGTAGGTAAATTGGCTTGGTATAAGTGTAAATTGTCTCTAGTGTGTGTAGGACTGTGTTAATGCGTGGGGATCGCTGGCCAGTGCAGATTCGGTGGGCTGAAGGCCTGTTTCCACGCTGTATCTCTAAAAGTAAAACTAAACGAAATCAAAATTAGAGTATCCATGATAGTGTAATTCGCACTTTGGCATTTTATTACAGGATATGGGATCAATGATAGTGCCCTCATGAGGACCTTTGCAAGTTAAGTGTCTCAGTGATATCATCAAAGGTAAGGTGGCTACCCTCGACTATTATCCAACAATTCCAAACATGTCCACTCAAATGCAGGTCAGCATGTAGCTGAGAGCCCCAACTAACCCAACAGCAACATGCAGCTCTTGAAATGTGTAATAAACATAAATCTATACAGCACAGGAACAGTTCCTTCAGCAGGTCCACTAAGTCTGTGCCAAGCATGATGCCAAGACCAACCATTATATTAGCAGTATCCATCGCAATGGTGAGATGAGTGCGAGAAACTATTGAAACTTTGTGCGTCAGTGTTAAAATTGTTTGAGAATTTTACAATTGTGTTTTCTAAAAAAACCCGAAGAATGTGAAATATTTGTTGCTCTTGTGACTGAAGAAGGTTCCAAGACTCCTTTGAAACTGGAAACATTGATGCTGGAATGATGTTTTGAATATTTACGGCATTTTCCATTTCCATTTCAGATTTCCAGTATTTGCAGAAATTAACCAGAGTCATAGAGCTAGAAGCATGGAAACAGGCCTTTCAGCTCAACTTATCCATGTCAACAAAATTGCTTAATCAAACTAGTTCCACTTGCCTGTGCCTGACCAATATCTTTCCAAAAAAGGGCACAAATCCTGCTGTAACTAAGAAGGTCAAGCAGCATCACTGAAAAACATAGATAGGTGATGTTTCAGGTCAGGGTCCTTCTTCAGACAGATACGCCAGACACAGTTCCAGGCCAGGGACCTCCACACTACCAGCTCCAACCACATCATGTGGACTGACTCTCCTGGGTCCTACTGCTCCCCCTTCCAACTGGGAATTTCAGCAAGAACCTGGACCAACTACAATTTGCCTACCGCAAGATAGATCAACAGAGAATGCGATCTTGTTGACTCTCCACTTTCCATTGGCCCACCTGGACAATAAAAACACATACGTCAGGCTGTTGTTAATAGACTACAGCATGATGTTCTATACCAACATCTTCTCCAAGCTTGTTCCCAAACTCAGGGAACTGGGTCACAGTGCATCCCTTTGCAACTGGATCTTCAACTTTCTCCTCAACTGAACGCAATCAGTACGAATTAGCAGGAACGCCCACCTTGATAGCTATCAGCACAGGAGCACTTCAAAGCTGTATGTGCAGCCCACTGCTCTACTCACTCTATACCCATAACTGTGTGGCCGTTACAGTTTCAAATTCATTTTTAATTCGCCGACAACACCACCGTTGTTGCACAAATTACGGATAGTGATGAATCGTAGTATAGGAGGGAAATTGATCATTTGATTAAATGCTGGCCGAGCAACAAACCTGCTCTCATCGTCCGTGAAACCAAAGAATTGATTATTGACTTTAGGCCGAGGATCCACAAACCTGTCTTCATCGACAGTTCAGTGGTGGAGAGAGTCACCATCTTCAAGTTTCACGGTGTGCATTTCTCTGAATATCTGTCCTTAATGCAACACATTGATGCAATCATATGGAAAGCCCATCAACTTTCATAAAAGATTGAGAAGATTCAGTGTGTCCATGAATAACCCCTTAAACATCTACAGGTCTATGGTAGAGAGCATATTGACTGGTTGAATCACGGTCTAGTTCGCCAACTTGAACGTTCAAGAATGAAGGAGATTACAAAAGTGGTGAACACTGCCCAGTCCATCATGGGTACTAACCTTCCCGCCATCGAAAGGTTCTACAGGAGGTAATGCCTCAAAATGGTAGCCGGCATCATCAAGGATCCTCACCACCCTGTCTGAGCTCTCACTTCATTCCTACTATCAGGAAGAAAGTATAGGAGCCTGAAAACGGTGACCTTCTGGTTCAGGAACGGCTTCTTCCCAAAAGCCATCAGGCCACCCACCCCCATTCGAACTATGAACTGCCTTGGTTGTACTAGGGACTTTGGTTTTTGTTTTGTTTTTGCTCATATTAGGAGTTATATTATATTTAATATATTATTTATTGAACTTTTTTTTACTTTGTTTTATTATGTTATCTATTGAGTACAGACCAGTTATGCTGCTGCTAGTTAGAATTGTGTTATTTTAATCAAATTTACATCTCTCTTAGATATAGGGAATGCATTTTTATTCTATGGAACTAGGTTGGATAATATGATTAACTAGAAATCAATAATGGAAAATATAATCAACATTGTATGATCCATTTAGAATTGTGTATCTTTACAACAGTTTAATTTAAATGGTTCCTAACTGCATTAAATTGTATAAAATGCATTTGTGTTTGGCTTGAGGCATTTGCATTTCCAGTTCCTCTCTTGAGTTTGGTTCTGGCTATCACAAAGTATATTTGACCAATTTTATATGCAGAAAACATCTGAAACATGCTTTTGATCATCACTGATTTGTGTTGAATTTTTGTTTATTTTTAATTTGAGCTTTATTAGTTCCTATTTTACTTGCTTTCCTATTTTAAATGGATTAAGCAAGCAGAATTATTATCCTTCAGTAATATTTTAATTGTGGCACTTGAACTGCCGGGCAAGGATAGGCAGTGGAGCTCAACCTAGAAATTTTATTACAGGTAATAACATAATAACTGCAGCAGTGAGGCCATAATTGTCTCTGATATGGCCATATGATTTGTATGCCCAACACCGGAATGTGTCGGAAGCAACTGCAGATGCTGGTTTAAACTGAAGATAGACACAGAAAGCTGGAGTAACTCAGCAGGCCAGACAGCATCTCTGGAGAAAAGCAATAGGTGACATTTTGGGTCGAGATCTTTCTTCAAACATTCTACTAGATAATTCAGATATTCTACTCTGAACTTTTTCACAGTTAGAGATTACTGGGTGAACAGGGGAAAAGTTTAAAAAGATTTAAGGGCTTTCTGAAAGTCTCCTTGATGAAATGCAAAATCCCTGTTGTTCTGGGCTTCAGGAGAGTCAGTTTACTTGGGCTTTTACTCAGCCACTTGCTCACTGATGAAAATTACAGAAGAAGCAGCCAGGACCTTCCATGATATTGGATATCACTGCGTGTGTCCAGGCAACCACCAGTTACAGCAACAGATGCAGAGAGGACATGGAAAAAAAGTCAAGGACTTTGCGGACTTTTATGGACTTTTCAGTCAGAGGGTGGTGAAGGTGTGGAATTCTCTGCCTCAGAAGGCAGTGGAGGCCAGTTCGTTGGATGCTTTCAAGAGAGAGCTGGATAGAGCTCTTAAGGATAGCGGAGTGAGGGGGTATGGGGAGAAGGCAGGAACGGGGTACTGATTGAGAGGGATCAGCCATGATCGCATTGAATGGCGGTGCTGGCTCGAAGGGCTGAATGGCCTACTCCTGCACCTATTGTCTATTGTCTATTGTCTATTGTTGTCGTGTGCCATTGTGTATCACCGTCAAGGGAAATACATGGTATAACTCACATAAGCAGCATGAAATATGACAGAATTTATTTTCCTGCATTGAGATGAATAACAATAATAAAAATAACTTTGATTTATTTAGCACTTTCCATGCAGTTTAATGTGCTTTCCACAAAAACAAACACATGTCTAAACAAAGATACAATTTAAAACAGTAAGGACAATGGCATACCAAACACAGATTTTTCATAAAAATATAAAATGAGTCACTGCTGTCATAGACTTCATGACTAGGTGCAGCACAATGGTGCAGGGCCCAGCACAATGGCACAGTGGTAGAGATGCTGCCTTACAGCGTCAGAGACCCGGGCTCGATCCTAACTACGCGCGCTGTCTGTACGGAGTTTGTATGTTCTCCCAGTGACCACGTGGGCTTTCTCCGGGTGCTCCGGTTTCCTCCCACACTCCAAAGACGTGCGGTTTGCAGGCTAATTGGCTTCTGTAACTTGTCCTTTACTGTATAGGATAGAACTAGTGTATGGGTGATCGTTTGTCAGCCCGGACCTGGTGGGCAGAAGGGCCTGTTCCACGCTGTAACTCTAAACTAAACTCAACTAAAGTGCGTAGAAGGTTGTTTATCGAAAAGATGATGCAGTGCTCCCCAACCGGAAACCATGCATAAACAGTGAGGTCTGCTCCAAGGTGAAATCAGTCTGCAGCGTTTAGGTCAAACCATCCCTAGTAGCACAAGCAATCTATCTATGACCATTGCAGAGCCATTAACGATGCCGAGTGAATTCTAGAGCAAGCTGGAGTCTTAAGATAATAACACAGATACCCAAAGATTGTGGCAAGGCTTGCATGCTATATCGGGCTACAAAGCATAGTAGAAGTATCAGGCAGTATTGATAAAAAATGAATCCCTCCCAGATGAACTCAATGTCCACTTTGAAGGTCAGTGGAGGAATGTCTCCAGCCAGTCTTGGGTACACTTGTACCAATGTTTACTGTGGAAGACATAAGATCGGATTTCTTGAGAACGAACCCATGGAAGGAGTTAGGAGCAATGGAGTCCCTGGCTGCGTACTCAACCTATGTGGATCAGCAGATAGAGGTATTTATTATCATCCTTAACCTCTCACTACTCCATTCTGAGGTCCACATCTGCTTCAAAATAACTGCTATTATTCCAGTGCCAAAGAAGAGTAAGCTAACATGCCTTAATGACTATGTCCAGTGGCTCTGACATCAACCATCATGAAGTGCTTCATCATGCATCATGAAGACTGGTGATGGCGCACATTAATTCCAGCCTCCCAGCCAGCTTGAGAAGGGTCTCGACCCGAAACGTCACCCATTCCTTCTCTCCAGAGATACTGCCTATCCCGCTGAGTTACTCCAGCATTTTGTGTCAGCCTTGATCCACTGCAATTTGCTTACCATCGCAACAGGTCTATAGCAGATGCCATCTTACTGGCTCTAAGCTCATCTCAGGAACTCCTAGACAACAAGGCCTCAAACATTAGACTCCTATTTATCGGCTATTGCTCCACCATCAGCACCATAATCTCATTCAAAATCATCCGTAAACTCCTGGACCGATAAATCACCACAACCCTTCAGCCACTGGATCCTCAAGTTTTGGATCCTCAAGTTTCTGACCCATAGACCACAATCAGTGAGGAAGGGTGCCATCACCTCCTCCACAATAATTCTCAACTGGTGCTTTTTCAGTCTCCTCCTATATTCCCGACACACGCGAGTGTGCAGCCAAATCTGCTTTAACTCCAACCTAAATGCTCCAATCAGCATCAATGGTGCTGAAAATTAATCGTTGAGAGCGCCAAGTTTCTTGGAGTAGATATTATCAATGATCTATCATGAACCAACAACATTGCAGCACAAGCCAAGGTGGCTCACCAACATTTGTAGCTCCTCAAGAATCAGGAAATTCGGCATGTCTCCAATGACTCTTACAACCTTCTACAGAAGCACCATCGAAAGCACACTGTCGGAATGGATCACAGCTTGGCTTGGGAACAGCTCTGCCCAAGACCGCAAAAAAATGCAGAGTTATGGATACAGCCCAGTCCATCCCACAGACCAGACTCCCCACCACTGACTACATGTACACTTCATGCTGCATTGGAAAGGCAGCCAACATAATCTGCCTGTCAGGTACGGAAGCTGGAAAGTGCACCCCATCAGACTCTCGAACAGTTTCTTCCTCTTTGTTTTCAGGCATCTGAACGGTCCTTCTGTAAGCTAGGGTACTGTCCGATTCATCTCTCTCCCACTACAGACATTGGACTTAATCTCTGGAACTGGTGCGCTACAATGCAGGGAACTCTATTCTGAACTCTGTACCTTCCGCTTAGCTCAACCTATTGTACTTGTGTTTGACTTGAGTGTATTTATGTGTGGTATTATCTGATCCAATTGGATAGCATGCAAAAGCTTTTCACTGTACATTGAACAATAGGCCCTTAACCGAAACTAGACGTAACCTTAAATTTTGCGCTGAATTATCTCTTCATGCCATGAGAATGGGCTAGCTGCAATATCAGGGAGACAAGAACCAGAAATAATTGCCTATTTTTAAATAAATTAAGATTTATTGGTAAAAATCTCTGAAACATCTGAAATGCAGCTTTGTGGAACAGTTTTTTAATGAGTGAAATAAATGGACCAAATGATTTCACTCAGTGGGATTATGATCTACTTTTTCTTGCGGGCTGATGGGATAGTTAAAATGCTAGCAGTCAGAAGGGGATACATCAAAAGCTGTGAATACAAATGAATTTTGTCGTCTTGGGGGTTACCGGAATTTAGGTTTCACCCTCAAGCCACTCTAAACATGTACCTCAACACCAGCAGAGGAGTTTTTCCAGGAGTCTCATTTAACCAATGTCACCAGCGGAAATCTCAGCAGGGGCAGATAGTTTGACCTTGATTGAGACTATCCATGAGATCTCTGAAATTGAAGCTTTCAAAAGAACTATCTGAAATTGATTTAAATGAAGAGAAAGATAGTACTGTGAATAAGTATTTCTCACATTCTTCATTTGGAATGATTGCAAGCCTTTTGATTGAAGCCATGCTATTTAAGTTCGGAGGAGACCTATTTTAAGATTGCGATTGAACTGCACAAAAACCTTCAAAGAAAGTGATTTTCCGTAAAGTTTGCTGAACAGGTATTTTAAGTTTTGAGGACTTAAAGCTCTGCGGGAAGGTGCTGCAGTCCTTTTGGTATAACAGTGGAGGTCTAAGACGACCAGGAGAAGCCATGCAACTGTATTTCTACTTTGGTAATCTTTAAAAGGACCCGAGATTGAACTCATATGTTCAGAGTTGTACAGCACAGAAACTGGCTCTTAGGCCAAACCCGTCCATGCCAACCAAGATGCCCAACTAAGCTAATCCCATTTGCCTGTGTTTAGCCTAACCTAAGATTTGTATAACTGTAACATAATGTCCCAACTCCAATCTTCAACGCCTCAACAGATCTTCATCAATGTCTATTTGTGTCGTCACTGTCAGAGAACTATGTACTTGGAACCCTAGGTCTTGCTGCTCAATAACACTCCTCAGGACCTAGCATTCACGATGTATGCTCTGTCGTAGATCAATTTCCAAAAATGTTTCACTTCATACTTGTCTGAGTTAAAATCCTTCAGCCAATTCCTTGCCCACTTCCCCAGTTGATCTAGTTCCTGTTGTAACCTTAAACAACCCTCCTTACTGTCCACACTGCCCGCAAATTTAGTGCCAATTGCAAACGTACTAATCATGCCACCTATATTATTATAGCCCATGGCTGATGGAGCCTGGGTCGAGGGAGCCTGGGTCGATGGAGCCCGTGGCTGGAGCCTGGGTCGATGGGGCCCGTGGTTGGAGTCTGGATCGATGGAGCCCATGGCTGATGGAGCCTGGGTCGATGGAGCCCATGGCTGATGGGGCCTGGGTTGATGGAGCCAGTAGCTGGAGCTTGGGTTGATGGGGCCCGTGGCTGGAGCCTGGATCGATGGAGCCCACGACTGGAGTGCTGTGACTTTTTCTAATTAGCTTAATTAATTAGTGTGCAACTTTTTGCACTGACGAGTTATGAATCTAAATCTGTGCCAAATTTCAAGTAGATACCAGAGATGGGTCATGAAAGTTAAAATCTAGACACATTTTCGATGTTCGGCCCGTGGTCTATTCAAGATGCATCACCAGAAATGGGTTATCTTGATATTTATAAATTGGCTGTTTGTAGAACGTCGCTTTAAATTAATTGCATTATCTCCTTACCTCCTTTGGCAGTGTCTGCCAAATAATTAACAGGCTGTAAAGTAGTTTGAGTATGTGGAAAATTCTGCGTATATTAAGATATTTTTTAGCTATTTTTATCTATAAATCTGCAGAAAATGTAATAGTAGGGATACCTGTGGTTAGTGTGAAACTAATGGATTCAATAATTTTTCTAAATGAAGTAATTATTGGGCATTTGAGCTTCAGTTATTTGAATGGTATCTATTGGGTAGGCGAAAAATCTCCGTGCTTGAGGAATATTAGGTTTACCTTGTGAAAGGGAAACACTCATAGTCATCAAATTGCTAATATGTTTGAGGACAGTATTATGGAAATATGAATGGTTATGTAAGATCAACTGCGGTAGCGTAGTAGTGATGTAACTCCATTGTTAATCTGAATTAATAACCCTGAGACAATAGTTCAAATCCTACAGCTATAAAATTAAAATTGTATTACTCAGACTGATGTGGTGCACTCAGTAATACTGATCATGTACCAACTCACTTATCACAACCACCCATTTGCACCATTCAGATATTACCATCAATTCCCCTGCAGATTCCACTCAGCTGTGTAGCAGAGGCAATTTACAGGAGCCAATTACCCGAGAAATCTGCAGAAACCAGAGGACCTCGGAAGAAACCCATGTGGTCACAGAGAGTCATAGAATCATGGAATCATACACTACAGAAATGAGCCCTTTCGACCCAACTCATCCATGCTACTCATGATGCATAATCCCATTTGCCTTCATCAGACCTGTATCCCTCTAAACCTTTTCTAAGTACCTGTCCAAATACTTTTTTAAACATTGTACTTGTATCTTCCTCTCGCACTCCTTCAGGCAATTTCTTCCAAATATTCATCATCATCTGTGTTAAAAGATCTTTAAATTTCTCCCTGTTTACTTTATACATATGCCCTATAGTTCTAGACTAAATGACTCTGGAGAAAAGACTCTATCTCTCCTATCCATGCCCCTCGTAGTTTCATAAATCTCTCTAAGGTCACCCACTCAGCCTCCTACATCCCAGCGAGAATAAACCCATCCTATCCACTTTTTTCTCATATCTGCAGTCCACCATTCTGGGCAACACCTTTTAGAATTTAGACTTTAGACATACAGCATGGAAACAGGCCCTTCGGCCAACCTCATCTCCAATATCACAGGAGTGGGACCAATGCAGGGGCAAATGGGAGTTTTTTCCACCTTCATTACCTCCATTCAAACACCAATGTCACTACAACAACAGATGGCACCAAAGCCAGGTGACTCTTTGCATGCTGGTCCCAGAAGGGGAACTACTATCCAACTATCGACTCCATCCAAGGACCCAAACAGTCTTTCCGGGTGAGAAAGAGGTTCACCTGCACCTCCTCCTCCCGCATCTATTGTATCCGCTGTTCCAGATGTCAACTTCTCTACATCGGTGAGACCAAACGCAGGCTCGGAGATCGTTTCGCTCAACACTTTCGCTCAGTCCGCCTTAACCAACCTGATCTCCCGGTGGCTGAGCACTTCAACTCCCCCTCCCACTCCCAGTCTGACCTTTCTGTCATGGACCTCCTCCAGTGTCATAGTGAGGCCCACCGGAAATTGGAGGAACAGCACCTCATATTTCGCTTGGGCAGCTTGCAGCCCAGCGGTATGAACATTGACTTCTTTAACTTTAGACAGTTTCTATGTCCCTCTCTTCTCCTCCCCCTTCCCAGTTCTCCCACTGTCTTCCTGTCTCCACCTATATCCTTTCTTTGTCCCGCCCCCCCGACATCAGTCTAAAGAAGGGTCTCGACCCGAAACGTCACCCATTCCTTCTCTCCTGAGATGCTTCCAGACCTGCTGAGTTACTGCAGCATTTTGTGATACGATCATTCATTAATCATGTATAATCTTTTCACTATCTGGATAGCACACAATATAAAAGCTTTCCAGTGTAACACGGTACAAGGACAGTAATAAAATAAAATAAAATGAAAAAGCAGTGTACAGAAGCCATTTTCTTAGCAGACATTGGAACATCTGTGGGCAGCTAAATTCGAGAAAGAAACTCAATAGCTTCTGCCAATTACAGGTGAAAGTATCTGCAATGTCTACAGCTATGAGCTGTCTGATGTGACATTCACTGTAGCTGCTAATTGGCACGCTAAAGTATCAGACCTGCTCAAAATAATTCAGCTGAAAAGTCTTTTGTTTTCATCTTCGTCCTTCCGGTTGGGAAAAATAAAGAACTTGCCAAGTAATGTGCTGTAAAACGTAAAAAGACTGAAGTGCGCATTGCTGCTGTTACTGTATGCCCAGAGGACTGGAGCAGATGAATGGAAATTAGATCATATTCTCCACAAGTTTCAAACAGACAATATTTGTATTGAGCCCCTGGTCAATAGACAATAGACAATAGGTGCAGGAGGAGGCCATTCAGTCCTTCGAGCCATTCAATGTGATCATGGCTGATCATTCTCAATCAGTACCCCGTTCCTGCCTTCTCCCCATACCCCCTGACTCCGCTATCCTTAAGTGCTCTATCCAGCTCTCTCTTGAATGCATTCAGAGAATTGGCCTCCACTGCCTTCTGAGGCAGAGAATTCCACAGATTCACAACTCTCTGACTGAAAAAGTTTTTCCTCATCTCAGTTCTAAATGGCCTACCCCTTATTCTTAAACTGTGGCCCCTTGTTCTGGATTCCCCCAACATTGGGAACATGTTTCCTGCCTCTAACGTGTCCAACCCCTTAACAATCTTATATGTTTCGATAAGATCCCCTCTCATCCTTCTAAATTGCAGTGTAAACAAGCCTAGTCGCTCCAGTCTTTCAACATATGACAGTCCCGCCATTCCAGGAATTAACCTAGTAAACCTACGCTGCATGCCCTCAATAGCAAGAATGGTCAGTCCAAATAAATTCATCCACTCCTTTTTAAGGCTCAGGATGAATTAAATTTATTTTATATGTCAGTGTAAAACCCTAACATCAGCCACTTGCAGTAACATTCCTCCATCAGTTCTCTACCTCACTTTCTCCATCCCTTCTGATGCCTATCTCTGCCAGCCTACCCATCATCGTCAGTGTTAATGTGCCACCTTAAATGTTGTCTTTGCACTTATTATATCACCAGTTGTTGGTTTTTCTAAAGCAGTGAAGATGATTTCCTGCTTATCAAGCAAACCTTCCACTTAATTCATTTTCACTGGTATAAACTTTTGACCTTTTTTTTCCTTGAAAAGTTGACCTTTTTTCTCTTTCTATTTTTCCATCTAGTGACTTCCATGCATTACATTCATGCACTAGACCCCTCCACATTGCCTTTAAATTTCCTGTAATCAAATGCCCTTTCACCACAGTCTAACTTTGATCTGTTGGTCACGTAAATTCACATGATGTCTCCTCTCAAATTCCTCTCCTCTTTCACCTTTAATTCGAGTAGTTCTGCTCACGCTCTTGACCGCTCAATCAACTGTATCACCTCTGAAGCTTGAATCACAGAGAAGACCATCTCTAAATACATCGATGTATTGCTTTGGCAACACGATTTTCACCTCTCACTGGAAAAAAAATGTCATGATTGCTCAGTCATTGATTATTGCTCAATCCTTTTGCGTGATTTTTCATATTTTTATTTCAGTTTTTCAGGTCTGTGCAGGAAATATTTCCTGCATTTGCATCTTCATCTATGCCTCTGAAAGAATAACATTACATTTATTTAATGCCCTTCACACCCCCAGAAATTTGCAAAGTGCTTCACAGCCAATTAGGTACTTTTCATGTGCATTGTAAGCATAGATGTCTACCATTTTATTCTCATTTAAAACCAACAAAATGAAATGAGATGAAGAAACAACCAGTCAGTTTCAGTAGTCTTGGTTGAACAATAAATGTTATGCCTGCTGGTAGCAGACCTCCAGTCTTCATCTGAAAATTGTGTTGTTAGAATCATTTATATGTACAGCCATTTCTCCATTTAATGTTTTGTTCAGCAAAATTTCACAAGTCAAAAGTGTATAGAGTCATAGAGTCATAGAGTGATACAGCGTGGAAACAGGCCTTTCAGCCCAACTTGCCCACACCGGCCAACATGTCCCAGCTACACCTGTTCCACCTGCCCATGTTTGTGCCTATATCCCTCTGAACCTGTCCTAACCACGTACCTGTCTAACCTGCAGCGCCGGAGACTCAGGTTCGATCCTGACTACGGGTGCTGCACTGTAAGGAGTTTGTACATTCTCCCCGTGACCTGCGTGGGTTTTCTCCGAGATCTTCGGTTTCCTCCCACACTCCAAAGACGTACAGGTATGTAGGTTAATTGGCTGGGTAAATGTAAAAATTGTCCCTAGTGGGTGTAGGATAGTGTTAATGTGCGGGGATCGCTGGGCGGCGCGGACTTGGTGGGCCGAAAAAGGCCTGTTTCCGGCTGTATATATATGATATGATGATATGATATCTCTTAAACATTGCGAAAGTACCTGCCTCAACTACCTCCTCTGGCAGCTCATTCCATACACCCGCCACCCTTTGTATGAAAGATACTGCTCAGATTCCTATTAAATATTTTCCCCTTCACCTTAAACCTATATCCTCTGGTCCTCAACTTACCTTCTCTGGACAAGAGTACCAGTCGAAGGCAGGAGAATGGTGCAACATTGATGACTCGTTCCAAAGAAAGGAAAGTTGGGGGCGATATTTCTAATTGTGAGAAACTGAATTTGTGAATTGAAGACATCTGCTTCAAAATGCCAATCATGTTATAGTAGCAAAAATCCATAAACATGAACATAAACAAATTGAGGAAGCTATGCTGGTTCAATAGGAACAGAAAGGTCTCTGGAACAGTCAAATACATATTTAGTATTGGATTGTATAATAGATGAAGTCAGCATTTTAGAGCAAGGCGTTTCAGCCAGACATTGATAAAATTGATTATTGTGACAAATCCTAAAGTCCATCTGTATAAAAGTAACCAGTCTAAAGACAGTCAGTTCGGACAGGAGAGGGCAGCTGTTGTCTGCATAACATCTTCGATTACTTTTTAACAAAGGAAGAAAGGAAGAGGGGGGACATAGAAACATAGAAAATAGGTGCAGGAGGAGGCCATTCGGCCCTTACGAGCCAGCACCGCCATTCATTGTGATCATAGCTGATCGTTACCAATTGATAACCCGTGCCTGCCTTGTCCCCATATCCCTTGATGACCTCAATGAAACATACAGAAAGAATAGTGAAAGGCTTGGATAGAGTGGATGTGGAGAGGATGTTTCCACCAGTGGGAGAGTCTAGGGCTAGAGGTCATAGCCTCAGAATTAAAGTACGTTCTTTTAGGAAGGAGATGAGGAGAAATTTCTTTAGTCAGAGGGTGGTGAATCTATGGAATTTGCCACAGAAGGCTGTGGAGGTCAAGTCAGTGGATATTTTTAAAGGCAGATACAGATAGATTCTTGATTTGTACAGGTGTCAGAGGTTATGGAGAGAGGGCAGGAGAATGGGGTTAGGAGGGAGAGATAAATCAGTCATGATTGAATGGCAGAGTAGACTTGATAGGCCAAATGGCCTAATTCTACTACTATTCCTTATAACCTATGACCTTATGAGGTGTCTCGAGGCACAGCCCTGGGATAATTTTCAATGTACATTTATGTAGCTGGATTTGCAAACACATTGCCAAGTAATTGCATTTGGCAGCAATATCAAACTGAAAGGAACCGTGGAATAAAACAAGGTGATAGTAGAATTAATCGATTGCAGAAGATTGAAAAACACTGCATGCAGAAGTGAAGAATAAACTTACACCTTGAATGAGTTCATAGGAGCACCGAATCATGGTTGGAATCCAGGGACCTCAATATGATTTGTGCCCAACCAATGCTATTCAGAAATCAACAAAGTCAATCAGATATTGAACTACACCAGCCAAAGCAATTGGATTATAGTTGAAGGAATAGGCCACAGAATTTACAAAGCTCTGGTTGAATTGCAACTAGGAAACACCAGTTGTGATTATAAGGTAGAAAATGGTAGAAGCACACAATGAAATGTGTTGCTCTTACAATGGGTCCAAGGTATGAAAAGGAAGGATCAGGCAAGCATTCTTACAGAGAGATACCAAATGATTCAAAGCCACTGAGAAAAAATAACCTTGGAAAACTGCCTTAAATGTAATTGCAAATAATGAATAGATTTAAAGCTACAAAAGCTAATTTTATGACAAGCATTAGGAAATGCTGCTTCATGTGATCAACTTTTGAATAGAGAATCACAGTTGAAGGCTGCAGTGAGATATGAGAGGGCAAGGGGAGCATATGGATCTCACTGGCTGGGTGAACAATAATGCCTCCCATGACCTTGCTCATTGTGCAACCTTGTGGATTGTGCATGTCCAAATTCAATTCATACAAAGCAGTAAAAAGAAGCCTGTGAATAACGATTTGAACCCATGTCTCCGAAATCAAAATATTTTCTTGATTTTCTGTATTTTTTCATCTGTTGTGCTTTTGTGATAACATTGCTTTTTGCGGCATTTCCATGACCAGTTTTATAATTCTTTATGAATCCTCTTACTTTCTGGTGCTGTGGCTTTCTCTATGAATTATGTTTCCCTCTTCGTGCCTTTATTATCCTTAGATTTTTAGCCCCGTTTATATTAGTTATATTTTACCCATTTCAGTCCTTGTCCATTATGTATGTGTGGAAATTTTGAGTTGGTGTAGAGAATAGCTAAATGAGAAGGGTGCTAAAGAATTCAGAATGAGAGGGACAGAATTGGACTGGAGGGAAATCTGTTGTTTGAGCATCCAGATTGAAAGGAATAAAGGGAAAGGGTTGGTATCGGAAGTGACAGGGTGGCTGGTTCATTTTAATATCAAGAGGCAGCATTATGCTGGAGAGATCCACAATTTCGTTGGACTGCAGAAGATGGATCCAATGCTAGAAGGTCTCTGTTACTGTTCTTCATATAAATGCTTTGATAGTGAGTCTTGTCAAGCTATTACACCGTAAGATATTACAGTGAAGATTGTTTTTGAGCTCCCTAGATATTAGCAATATACACTCGCCGCAAGGGTCTCTGGAGAGCAATAAGCAACAAAATGCTGGAGTAACTCAGCGGGACAGGCAGCATTTCTGGAAAGAAGGAATGGATTGCATTTCGGGTCAAGACCTTTCTTCAGACTGAAAGTCAGGGGAGAGGGAGAGACAGAGATATGGATGGGTAAGGTGTGAAAATTAGATATCAAAGGGGAAGCGGTTCAATGAAAATGTAGAATAATAATAATAATAATAATAATGCATAACATTTATATAGCGCTTTTCATACACTCAAAGACGCTTTACAGGGATTTAAAGAACATAGGGAAGTGAATAAATAGATAAATAAGTAAACGAACAGAGAAAGGAGACAGAAGGAATAGATCATTGTTAGCTAGAGAAAGGTGACAAGAAGGCATATAAAGATAAAGGTTAATTAGGAGGACAGTCAGACTGGTCAGAGAACTAGGAAGGGGGGGAGGGTTGGAGAGGAATGGAAAGCAAAGGTTACTTGACGATAGATAACTCAATATTCATACCACTAGGTTGTAAGATGCTCAAGCGAAATATGAGGTGCTGTTCCATCAATTTGCGTTGGGCCTCACTCTGACAGTGGAGGAGGACGAGGACAGAAAGTATCACAAAATGCTGGAGTAACTCAGCGGGTCAAGCAGCATCTCAGGAGAGAAGGAATGGGTGACGTTTCAGGTCTGCAGTTATTTTCCTAGGACAGAAAGGTCAGTTTAGGAATGGGAGGGGGAGTTAAAGTATTTAGCAACCAGGGGATCATATAGGTCTAGGCGGACTAGGCAGAGGTGTTCAGTGAAACAATCGCCAAGCCTACGCTTGGTGTCGCCGATATAGAGGAGTCTACACCTGGACAGTAGATGTGGTTGAAGGAGGTGCAAGTGAACCTTTGCCAAACCTGAAAGGACTGTCGGGGTCCTTGGACGGAGTCAAGGGAGGAGGTATAGGTACGGGTGTTGTATCTCCTGCGGTTGCAGGGAAAAGTACCTGGGGAGGGGCTGGTTTGGATGGGAAGGGATGAGTTAACCAGGGAGTTGCGGAGGGAATGGTCTCTGGGGAAAGCAGAAAGGGGTGGAGATGGGAAGATGTAGCTAGTGGCGGGAGGTGGCGAAAATGCTGATAGCTGTCCAGACAGGACTGTCGTGGATCTTTTGCACCTCAGCTGTGGCCTGCTACTTTCTGTGGATAGGTGGGATGTTAAAACAAGGAATTAATTAAATGAATTGAATTTGTTAATGGAATAGTAGGAGCTGAGTATTCCCACAGACAGGCTGCCTCCAGAGGTGTGGCAAATTAATTCCCAAGGTCTTGTTATTTGGAGCACACTGGAAACAGGGCAAAGATAACCTTGGGCTGAATATTTATGATGAGCATTCAAACTCTCACACTTTGTGAAAATAGGTCTTCTCCTAAAAGATCCTTTTGTTGTGAACCTTTGAATGATGCATAATAATCAAAGATGTGTGACAGTTCTTGTATGTCCATGGTTAGTCATAAGATTGAACATAAGGCTTGGATTGAATAAGGCAGTTTCCAAACAAGAGCCTTTAGAATTTTTATTCATAGACACTTGCACACTTTTGTTCCTGTTAACACTGTAGTCTATTCAGTATTTAACTAAATGTTCACAAGTATAATTCTAATTACATTTGCTCCTGCTTACAGATGGCTTTTTCACACAAACGGTGGTGGGCGTATGGACTGAGCTGCCGAAGGAGGTAGTTGAGGCAGGTACTATCGCAACGTTTAAAAAATATTGTGACAAATATATGGATAGGACAGGTTTAGAGGGGTATGGGTCAAAGACAGGTAGGTGAAACTAGTATAGATGGGACATGTTCATTGGAGCCAGTTCATTGGCTATATTTAAGAGGGAGTTAGATGTGGCCCTTGTGGCTAAAGGGGTCAGGGGGTATGGAGAGAAGGCAGGTACGGGATACTGAGTTGGATGATCAGCCATGATCATATTGAATGGTGGTGCAGGCTCGAAGGGCCGAATGGCCTACTCCTGCACCTATTTTCTATGTTTCTATGTTTCTATGTTGGTCGGTGAGGGCAATTTGGGCCGAAGGGCCTGTTTCAACATTGTATGACTCTACGACTATAACTGTGTGGGTTTCTTACAGGTGCTTTGTTTTCTTCCCAAATCTAAAGTCATGTAGGTTGGTCGGTTAATTGGCTGCTGTAAAATGCCCATCATGTGAAGATGAGCTGCAGAATCTGGTGGGAGTAGAAGGGAATGTGGGGAGAGTAAAATGTGACCAGTCTAAGTTTCTAACACTGTTCTCACAGTTTATACCTTTTCAGTTTATACCTTTTCCCTAAAAGCATACTGAGATTTCACATTTCTGGTCAACTTTTGGAACTGTGGGACCCAGACTCTTTCTGCAGCCATGCAGCCCCATTGACACAGTTACATTTCAGCACTATTCTTGCAGGTATTGCCTTCGCTTTGTGCCAGTTCATTTCAATAGCAACATTGCACTTGCACCAGCTTCTGATGCATGGTCGCTAGCAGTGTTTCCAGTCTATGAACTGACAAACCTGACAAGCCAAACACTGCCCCCATTGGACACAATACCTGTGTCCAAGGAACTTTTCTGAGGTGGAGCAGACAATTTCATTTCAATCTGTGCTCAGTATTCTAGGTTTCTGCCCACTTGAAGTGTTAAAGGCTGGAGATCCAAATGGAATCGGTGGTCTTTCAGAAGAGGATCTGCCCTAAATGATTGTTATGAATGCTCTTTTGATTCTCACTGTGTAGGTGCTCTTGATAATCAAAGTATCATTCAACATAAATTCATAATTTGTCACTAGATAGCACATTCTAGAGCTTGTTTTACTTTGGGGAAAGATCTCTTTTGAAAACAAGTCCATTTGGTTTTGTGTAAGAAGGGACTGGAGATGCTGGTTTAAACCGTAGATGGACACAAAAAGCTGGAGTAACTTAGTGGGACTTGCAGCAGCTCTGGAGAGAAGGAATGGGTGATGTTTCGGGTCGAGACCCTTCTTCAGACTTAAAAGAAGGGTCTTGACCCGAAATGTCACCCGTTCTTTCTCTCTAGAGATGCTGCCTGTCCCGCTGAGTTACTCCAGCTTTTTGTGTCTATCTTCCATTTGGTTTTATGTTGCCCTGTTTGTATTGTTATTGACTGAACACTGTGTGAAGTCCCCAAATTGTTCAGTAAACGATATCAATACTAAGGTGTATAGCTTTACTGTTTCATACAGAAAATGGGGTTAGAAAACATCAGTGGTATGTATTGTAAGAATGAATAGAAAATTATTTTATCATGCATAAGTATACTATTTTTTTCCTTCTTGTTCTGTATCACCCACTGGCATGTTATGTTTCAAGAAAAGAAACAGCATTCAGGCAAGCGCATGGGTTGAATTGAAAGACAAACGCATTAAACCATAAATTCGGAGGTCTAAGAAGAAAATAGAGTTCTGGAAAAAAAATATGACCAGAATAAAACAGTTCCAAGCTACTGGCAATACTTACTGTAAATGTTAAAACTATTACGGCTTGTGTCTAACTTTATTCTTTAAGTATTTGCCTAAGATGTATCTGACGGAACATTAAAAACAAACTGAAATGTGCCACCCTCATAAGAAAACAATAAATTCATTCACTGTACTAAAGAGAAATTAATTCCCTACCATTAAGCTTTCAGAGAACTTTGATTTAATGGCCCCACTTTCTAACTCTGCTCTGTTAGAGTGCTGGAGAATCAAAATATTAACGTATTCCACTACCACCATTAGATCATAATCAAGTGTGGTTGTATGTCTTTTTAAAAATAATTTCCCTCTCTTTTGCAATATCATTAAAGAATAATGCTTGTTTGTAGCATTCACTATCGGTAACATTACAGAGGAGATAAGATAAAATTAGTTGCATCTGTTCTATCTGTAGCTGGATTTTTAACTATCTGCATGATTCAAAATAGCACTGAATTTATAAACAACATACGTGGAATCTATGTGCAATTATGTGGTTAGCAAACCAATCATTGATATTGAATCATGTCAGTTTGCCATGTGCAAGATGTGTAGAGAAATGAAGTCAATACTGACTTAAAGAATTGGAGGGTTAATTATTATGACAGTCAGAACTCCCAGCAAATCCTGTGGGGATTTCATTGTGTTGTTACAAAGGTCAGTCACATCACTAAATGAAATGATTTCCTGCTACAAATGTAATTGTTAATTTGTGCAATTAGATATAAATGTGTTGCCATTGCATAATCAATATTTAAACCCTTGTATGATTTGGGTAGAATACAGCAAAACGACATCAGGAAATACACATGCAACAGAAATGATAACAATTGAATATAAAATCAGGGGAATAATATTACAAGATATTGACTCAGAAAATCAAGATCGATGCCACCTTCTTGAGGCAGTGCCTCGTGTGGATGCTTTCAACGATCGGGAGTAATGGACTAAATGCACCACTCTCTGCAACCTCTTCCATTCTTGTTCTTTAGAATTGCACTACTAGGCCACAATGCAACCAGTCAGGCTACTTTCTGCAGTGCATCTGCAGATGTTTGTTAAAGTATTTGGTGACATGGCAAGATCTCTTGAAAACTTCGAAGGAAGTAGAATCACTGGAGTGACTTTTTGTGAATGTACATGCCAACAATTCTAATGCTTTTTTTCCCCAAGGATAATTTGGGCCAATTTCATGTTTTTCTTTTGGTGGATCAGATTGGTTGAATGAAGCACAAATTTAGCACATCTTAACAGGAATAAATCCAAATTCCTGGTAGTTGAGTAATGGAAAAAAAGGTTCAATCTCAAAATCCATTCTGCAAAGCAGTAATCTGAATGGAATTACAAGTGTGGAGACACATGAGATTGCAGATGCTGGAATTTGGAGCAAAAAAACAAACTGCCAGAGGAACTCATCCAGCCAAGCAGCATCTGTGGAGGCAACAGTATTGCCGCTTATTCGGATTGAGACCCTGCATCAGGACTGCGGGTGTTAACCTCAAGCATCAGGAATTGTGAACATGTTAAACCACTGATCTAATAGTTCAGTTAGAACCAAAGTTCTAATGTTTTTTTTTGTTCTGTTGTGTTGTATTGACATCATTTATGTCGGAAAATAACTGCAGAAGTTGGTACAAATCGAAGGTATTACAAAATGCTGGAGTAACTCAGCGGGTCAGGCAGCATCTCAGGAGAGAAGGAATGGGTGACGTTTCGGGTCGAGACCCTTCTTCAGACTAATGTCAGGGGAGGGGGCGGGACAAAGATAGGATGTAGTAGGAGACAGGAAGACAGTGGGAGAACTGGGAAGGGGGAGGGAAAGAAAGGGACAGAGGAACTATCTGAAGTTGGAGAAATCAATGTTCATACCGCTGGGGTGTAAGCTGCCCAAGCGAAATGTGAGATGCTGTTCCTTCAACTTGCGGTGGGCCTCACTATGACGATGGAGGAGGCCGATGACAGAAAGGTCAGACTAGGAGTGGGAGGAGGAGTTGAAGTATTGAGCCACCGGGAGATCAGGTTGGTTAAGGCGGACTGAGCAAAGGTGTTGAGCGAAACGATCGCCGAGCCTGCGTTTGGTCTCGCCGATGTAAAGAAGTTGACAGGATGGGAAGAAGTGTAGTCAAGATAGCTGTGGGAGTCAGTAGGTTTGTAGTAGATGTCGGTCACTAAACTGTCTCCTGTGATGGAGATGGAGATGGTGAGATCCAGAAACAGTAGGGAGATGTCAGAGATGGTCCAAGTATATTTAAGAACAAGATGGAAATTAGTGGTGATATTTATGAAGTCAGTGTGTTCTGTATGGGTACGAGGTAGCACCAATGCAGTCGTCAATGTAGCGGAGGTAGAGTTCGGGAATGGGGCCAGCATTTATGGTCTATACCGAATCACTTGAACTGAAGAGGCAGTTAAGAATCAACTACAACTGTGGTTTGGGGTCACCAATAGACTAGACTGAACTGGAATGCAAATATCTTTCCCTGAAAGATGCCTGCAAACCACATTTTCTTCATGATCATCTACTTTCATGGTCCTGTCACTTGACAAGCTTTTTATTTTGATTCATTTAACTCCTCTGGTTGGAGTTGTGGATAGTGAGGAAGGCTATCAAAGTAAACAACAGAATATAGATCAGTTACAGAAATGGGTGGAGAAATAGCAGATGAAGTTTAATCCAAGCAAGTGTGAGGAGTTGAACTTTGGGATGTTAGATGTAAGGGGAGAGTATACAGTTCACAGCAAGATCCGTAACCCCGTTGATATTCAGAGGGATCTTGGGGTCCATAGTTTATAGGTCCCTGAAAGTGGCAGCATAAATAGTTGGAGTCTGTAAATAGAGATAATCAGAGCCCTTTTCCCAGGGTGAAAATGTCAAAGACTAGAGGGCACAGTGCAAAGGGTAGAGGGGCAAATTTTAAAGAAGACATGCAGGGCAAGTTTCTTACTCAGTGTGGTAGGTGCCTGGAATGCACCAACCATGCCTGGAACATGGGTAGTGGTGGAGGCAGATATGATGGTAGCATTCAAGAGGCTTTTGTATGGATATGCAGGTACTGGAGGAACATGGGTGGCATGCAGGCAGAGTAGATTAGTTTAACTTTGCATCATGTTGACATTGTGGGCCGAAGAGCCTGTTCCTGTGCCTTTCTCTTTTATGTTCTATGGTAATGTGTTAATGCTAGTATTCTCCAGACAGTAACGCTGCGAATTATCCACTCCTTTTCAGTGCTCTTACGGTATCCACATACACTGCATTTTGTGTTTCCTGTTTGAGGTATAGGTTCTTAAACTACTGTCTGTGTACCTCTGGGCATTTGCAAGACATTTTCTAACTTTATTTCAGTCTTCCATCATCTGTGGTATTTCATTCTCTTGTTGGTTGCTGTTGGTTACTCAGTGCTCCCTCTACTGGACATTGTTTCCATGAAAAATACATGAAAGAACACAATACCTTTATCATGAACATGTCTTTTCATATTGTTAACTTCATAGCCAAGCCACACAAGCCCGAGAAGGTCAAATACCCAGGTCAGCTCCAAACAATTCTCAATGTAAGTCGAACCTTGGTATTCTCCTACAGGGTATTGCTTTGCGCACAGAATTATTTTTCTTTTAGGAGACATCTAAAATTGGCCGAATTTAGCCTGAATTCTAGCCAGCACCTTGAATGGTTTGGTAATAAAACCTGAATGTATTTCTTCACGAATAGTTTTGAAAGGCCTTTTTGTCCACGGATTCCAAGGATAAGGTGAAAGAAATGAACCTACAGATTATATTATGTGTAAAGTATTGTCATTAAATAATAAAGCTTCTGGATCCAAAATCTATGAATAAGAGTCGTGCGAAGACATTTCTGCTTCCAGCTGGAGTTGCAGAGTAGACACATGAAGTTGCAAGTTTCATTAACTTGTGCAGTAGAATGACAGTTTGGATTATGCTCGGAATAGATTAAATCCCAGTACACATTCAAATAGAGAAGATTCGTCCACTGATCTGTCCAATTTCCGTATGTTTAGTAGATGAAGCCTCTTGAATGAAAAGATACAATGTCTTCATCTGAATAGAACATCCTTCCCTCAGGGATATAATTGCATGCTCATATTATGAGATGTGGTAAACAGTGTGAACTGGGTGCCCTTTATTGGGGAATACAGATTCCAGCATGCTAAATATTTATCACCATCATAGCTCAGGAACATAACGGTATAATCCGCCACCTACCTGGAAATCCAGTGACACTAGAGAACTCTATTCCATGTTGGATAAATCTCTTCTCCATGATCGTCGTACTGTGGCCCCACTGTGCGCCGCAGAGCTGAGGGTTTCTTCAGCAGCTGCTCCAAACCCATGAAATGGGATGTTCAGACTACATACTGATTAAACTATCACCACCTCCAGGTTTCCCTCCAAAATCAAATCATCCCAACTTGGACATTGACACTATTCATTCGCTAATCCTTCACCGTTACAATCCTTGAACACAATCTATACATACTGTGGGAGTATCTTTATCACAAGAGCTGTAAGTTGATCTGGCACAGTGACACAGCTGGTAGAGCTGCTGCCTCACAGCGCCAGAGACCTGGGTTTGATCCTGACCTCGGGTGCTGTCTGTGTGGAGTTTCCACATTCTACCTGACCCTTTTGAGATTTCCCTGGTTTCCTCCCACATCCCAAAATTACATGGGTTAGCAGATTAATTGGCCTCTGTAAATTGTCTCTAATGTGCAGAAAGTGGATGAGTCAGTAAGAATACATCGAAAGTAGGATTACATAGGTGATCAAAGTTTGGCACGGATTGGGTGGGTCGAAGGATTTGCTTCCATGTTGTCTCTATAAACTAAACTAAAGTTGACTCACTGCCACCTTCTCAAGGGCACCAGGGAAGGGCATGAAATGTTGGCTCTGCCCTGCATATTCTGTAGACCCGTGGACCCAGTGGGTTTCCGTTGAGATGCCAGCGATCTCAAAATGGCGATCTCATCATGACCCATGCACCCGTTGGGTTCCCATTGTGACAGCCCCGGGGCCAGGGGCAGGCGAGGGGGGAGAGGAAAGGGGAAAAGGGGAGAGGGAACCACCCATCACGGCGGCTAGCAGCAGGAGAGTGGCCACAAGGCGCTGTCCCATGATCGCCCTCCCGGCGGCCATCTTCTTTTATCTTCTCTGCCGCCGCACTGCACCACGGGAGGAAGTACAGGCGCGGGGCATGCCGGGACGGGGGTGGGGGTGGGGGAGAAGGGGGACAGTGGGGGTCAGGGGAGGGTGGGGGAAGAGGGGAGAGTGGGGGGGATGGAGTGGGAAAGAATGGGGGTGGAGGGAAAGGGGGAGGGGGAGGGGGAAAGGGGGCAGTGAGAGTGGGGGTGGGGGAGGAGAGAATGGGGAGGAGGGGGAGGGTGGGGGAGGAGAGGGGGTGGGGGATAGGGGGGGTGGTGTTGGAGGGAAGAGAGAGTGGGAGTCGGGGGCAAGGGTGACAGTGGGGGTCAGGGGAGAGGGGGGGCGGGGAAGGGAGAGTGGGGGAGGGATGGGGGAGGAGAGAGTGGGGGTAAGGGGGGAAAGGGGGGGTGGGGGGAAGGGGGACAGTGAGAGTGGGGGTGAGGGAGGAGAGAGTGGGGGAGGAGAGGTGGGGGAGGAGGGGGAGGGTGGGACGAGGAGAGAGTTGTGGTGGGGGAGTGGGGTTGGGGAGGAGGGCAGGGTGGGGTGGGGAGGAGGGAATAGTGGGGGTGCGGGGGAGAGTGGGGCGCGGGCAGGGATAGTGGTGGAGGGGGGAATAGGAGTGAGGAGGGGGGAATGGGAATGGAGGCAGGGCTGGGGGGAGTGGGGATGGGGCAGGGGAGGGGAAGTGGGGGTGGGGGCAGGGGAGGGGCAAGTGGGGGTGGGTAGGGGGGATTGAGTGGGTCAGTGGGGGGAGGAAGGGGGGGATAAAGGGGATTGAGTGGGGGGGTTGAGGGTGCTACACCAATACAGGAGAGGCTTTGGGTCCATGGCTCACTCAGTGACACCCTCTCCCCTTCCCCGTTCCTACTCTTTGAGGAATGGGCCCAACAGGTCCACTTGGTCTAATATATATATATTGGTCTATACTATAGACATGATAGAGAGTGGGTCGTTTTTCAAGGGTGACCATAGCATGAAAGTAAGAGGGTGGAATTTTAAAAGAGATTTATCTCACAGGTTTTTTACACTGTGGTAGGTGTTTGGTACGCACTGCCAGGGGAGTGAGGAGGACACTTTGGTATGTGCTCCCCATGAATGAGGATTGCAACAATTCCTGTTGAGGGAGATTGGGCAAAGATACCATTACCCAAACACTGAAGGAAGGAAACTCTGATCTTCAGCAGCAGCAGCAAAGAAACATGCTTTTTTATAGCAAATAAATAGGCATTTATTCCAGCCTAATTTTCATTTTAGTTTCATCATTGCAAGGTAAACAAAAGTGTGGTGCAAACATGCCTGTGGATTCACAATATATCTGTTCCAAGTGATTGTCCCCAACTTATTTTTCCACAAAAGTTCCATTTATCTTCAACGCTCACTACTCAGCTAACATCTGAATACATTTATTAAGCTACTAGATCAAGTGGACTCGTTGGGCCCAAACCTCTCCTGCATTGGTGCAGCACCCTCTCCCCTCCCCCCTCCCCCCTCCCCCTCCCTCCTCCCTTCCCCCCTCCACCCTTCCCCCTCCCCACTCCATCCCCCTCGACCCACCTTATCCTCCCTCCTCCCCCCCCTCCCTCCCTCACCCCCTTCCTCCCTCACCCCCTTCCTCCCTCACCCCTCCCTCCCTAGGAGATAGATTTAAACTTTAAAACGTGAATAACTTTAAAAATATAACACCGATTTCAATTAAACTTCTTCCATTAGTACCAAACGGACGACGGTGAATAAGGTGGGCCTAAAATTGTCGTGCTATGATGTACCGTTTTGGCTGTAGTTCAGGAACAAACAACAAACGAGTGTTTTAGTATAAAGATATCGGTGCCTATTTATCACTGTCAGTTTAGCAGTCATGTTTGGTTTATTTAAATTAGCACCTATTCTATAAGTGATAAGGCACAAATTACTTTTTAAAATTAAACCACTTAAAACAAGATTGTATATAATTTACAAATGTAGTGTAATATGTCTCGTCATTTTGAAAGGAAAAATAAAAAAGTAGGTAATTCAGAATATGTTCTTTATTGATATAAGATTCATATTTCAGAATCGGTAAAGCTGTCTGGAATATAACAGACAGGATTGCATAACACAGTTGACAATAATACATTCTTAACGCCAAGTGCTCAGACATTAACACTGAAATTGGCAGTTACACAACATATTACAGTTGAATACTACAAAGTGGAATTGGATGGCATAAGACATCAGGTGAACATGTAATAATTTTTGATCACTATCTATCATCAAAGTAATATTTTACAATCTGTTCCAGTTATTTTTTTACTAAAACTTGTTTTTATACATTTCCTCATGCATTTCAAGACTTTGCACAATGTATCAGGTTTGATGTCAGTAATGCAATATTTTCTATATGTCTGTATCCGAACCTTGTTAATCAGCCTGAAATAATATGGCTAATCAGGGACAGTCATAGGCCACACAGTACTCAAACCTGTTCTGACATTGGATTTGTTACAGCTAATCTTTATCTTAATGGCACTTACCCATGTTTTCCATCACTGTTGACAACACTCGGCTAATAAATTGTGGAACTCTGAGAAATGTTCCAGATGCATTTTGTTTTACAGTGAAATGTACTGCTTTTGTGAAATCAGGAACAATGGGAATACAAGAGTGTGTATGAAATATGAGTGAAAACAGGAGTTTTCAATTAAAATAACCCTCCAAAGATGTAATATGTGTTGTGGTCGTTTGCAGATTTACCCGTATTGATGCTGACGGGTCTTTTAATGTCTTTGTATGTTTGGTATTGGTGTAATTTGCAGAAATTGTATCTTTCTAGACTATCAAGCATCTATATATGAGAGAGGCATGTGAGAGGGAGCAGACAGGGCAAGGTTATGCTAAAATTACTCACAAAGTTGCCTCTGAGAAGACTCAGTGAATGACTGCCTCCTATTTATAAAGAAATATTTTATTTTCCCAATATGAGGAAATAATGGGAAAAGAGAAGGCGGTTTTGTTATTTAGTTCTTAAAAGGACCATATTAATCCAATTAGAATGTGGGGATGGGGGGGGGGAACAAATATTATGGGTTCAAATCGTGCTTTTCCAATCCTAAAGGCGTTGACTCTCCTCTGAGTTAAAATCATGTGGACTTTTTACTATCCAGAACATCACTCAAATAATCACTATTTACAGTATGTGCGAGTTTGGATTCTATGAACTGCTTGACTGCCAATAGTGGAAGGATTATTCAGGCTGTGCCCCTTTAAACATGTCATAATCAAAATCCATCTTCGCAGAAATCAAGCACCTGAATCAAGGGTGCATTTACTCAAAGCCAAGCGTATCGTTCAGTTATGGAAAACAGGATTGCAAATGGTTCTTCAGATGGAGTTACATCAAAGCCCTGAACAATCTCAGCAAAACTTCCTAAATGCTACAATCCAACCCCTTGCAAAAAAAGACTAACATAAAATTTGGTTTTCAAATTGCTTGGTGTTACTTTCTGAATCATAAAAAACCAATGCACTAAGATCTCTTTACCAATATTAAGATGTTTATTGTCGTTTAATAAATTCTATCCTTCCTACTTAAGAAAATAATTTCACATCCTCTTGTTACTTTGCCCACCATCTTGACCTTTGCAAACTTCTTGATCCTCCTCATAACCCATTTTCCCCACTTGTTTTGTGTTGCTATTATGTGGGTATTTTGCACTCTGACATTCCTTCAGAGCCATGAATATAAATTGTAAATAACTGGAAGGAGCAAGATTGATCCTCGTAGCACTGCTATTAACTGTATTTACATTTCTGCATGTGATCCTGTTGAGAAAACCACTAGCTTCTACCAAGGTTGAATGCTGGCTGGCTAAAATACATGAAGAATATTATCTTATTGAACGAGCTACACATAATCGCTTGCTCTAATTGAGGACATATCAATTCCACATTAACTACTTTGCCACATGTAAACCTGGACCTAAAAGGTTTGTTTTTGTCTAAGTACAACAAATCCAGCAAGAAAACATTAAAGCACAAATTCCAGAATTTTGAATTGTGTGGTTCCATATTTCTGTACATTTGCGATATATAATAATAATAATAATAATCCATTTATTTTATATAGCGCCTTATCACATGCTCAAAGCGCTTTACAAAAACAATTAACATAGAAACAAACAGACAAACTATCCTGACGGAAAAGCGGCGAATACACAACGCCAGCGTCCTCTCACGTCAGGGTCCGGCAGTAGACATTAAAAAGCACAAGACACACAGATATAATTTTTTACACAAAACAGCCATCACAGTGATTGCTCTAGGCATACCTTCACTGTGATGGAAGGCAAAGTCTTATCTCCTCCTCATTCTTCTCCCGTGGTGCCACGAGGTGATCGAGGCTCCCAACTTTTTGAAGCCCCCACCGGGCGATGGAAAGTCCCAGGGCCGAGCCGAGCAGGCCGATGAAAGTCCTGAGCCCCCACCGGGCGATGGAAAGTGCTGCGGCCGAGCCACGCAGGGCGATGAAAGTCCTGAGCCCCCACCGGGCGATGTAAAGTGCTGCGGCCGAGCCACGCAGGGCGATGAAGGGCCTGCGAGCGGGTCGATTGTACCTCGCGCTTCGGGGCGGTCGAAGCTGCTACGGCTGGAGCTCCCAAAAGCCGGTCGCCAGCCAGGGACCTGCGAACTCCCGATGTTGCGGTCTGCAGGGCCCACGGCCGAAGCCTCCAAGATGGTAAGTCCAGGCCCTGCGACCGGAGTCTTTGAGGTCGATCCCAGCTGGAGGCCGCCGACTCCACGATGTTAGGCCGTAGCGCGAATGGAGATACGACACGGTAAAGGTCGCATCTCCGTTGAGGAGATTTGAAAAAAAGGTTTCCCCCAACCCCCCCACCACCCCCCTACATACACAGAATTAAAAATAAAACAAAACGTACATTTAACAACGACAATGACAAAAAAACAAAAAAAAACGGAGAGACTGCCGGTGAGCCGCAGCTGCAGAACACAGCCACGCCCCCGACCATGTAAGCAGACATGAAAAAATACACTGCTGATAAAATCTGATCAAAAATTCCCAGACTTTCCAGGGACCATGAGCTTCAAGAAGTTTCATATAAATTACATGCACTTATTTGCAATACCTAGTCACGGACTATTGTCCAGTTTGTGTAGCTTGACTAAACTTTAACCAAGAATAAAGTAAGTAAATCTATGCAGTTTAATCACAATCCAGACACAGACTGAATGCGTATTTGGTTTCAACTTGCACAATAAAACACTGAAGTGTTTGACCATATTACAAACATGTCATACAGAACAATTGAATAGTAACAGAATGTTGCTTAAAGCACAAGGGCATATGGTTCCCAAAGGCATCATTGTTCACATAATGAAAAAGAAGTAGGAATACTGCCAAATAGTAAAACTGCCTTCCATTAATAACATACATCTCAGTTTCCATTGGCATCTTATTCTGCACTGAGCATATCAATGGCTTAGTTTTTGAATGGCTACGATGCAGAACTGAGCCACATGTGGGAGAAAGTCTCAAACATTGTCCTCATCCTCCGTTTGCTCAATTGGTGCTAAGGTACTGACTTTCCCTATGTGTAGGAAGGAACTGCAAATGTTAGTTTTGCACCAGAGATAGAGACAAAATGCTGGAGTATCTCAGCGGGTCAGGCAGCATGAATAGGTCATGTTTCGGCTCATATCTGAAGAAGGATCTCAACCCAAAATGTCACCTATTCCTTTTCTTCAGAGATGCTGCCTGATCTGCTGAGTTACTTTGGCCCTACTTTCCCTACAGTGTGAAAGGCATTTAACAATAATGTTCCTCCCACAATCAACATTAACCTGTCATTATTTAACTTTCAACTTAATTGGGAAAAATGTTATTAGACTGAGGTGCTAATTGTGTCCTTATAAAAAACCCCGATCAATTTACCACTTCTACACAAGAAGAGAGAAAGCTGGATGGAACTGAGGGGGGCATGCAGTACCATTGAAGAATCTTTATTAACTTGATAAAAGAATACAAATTAATTTTGGATTTTGCATGGAGCAAATGACTATTTAAAAAGGTCATCAATTAAACAGCCACTATGGGTGGGAAATGCAAAACCTTTGCATTTGACACATAAAATGCTTTTTTTAACAAAGTCTTTAATGCTTTTGGTAACATTTGTATAATCCAGCTGGCTTTTTTCCCCCAAGTAACCTTTCTGGATACTCCAAAATTCTAGCACAGCCTGAAGCGTGTACCAGCTGGGAATCAATGACCACCATCATCCTGTGTACCTCTGACTCAGAAATCATACTGGGGCCTAGGAGTGACTGATGCCTGGCTATATCTGGTCTTTCCAGGGGAAAGAAGCTGACCTCAAAATCATTATAGCTACACAGGAAATGGGAACACATTCGGCTCTTTGGCTCTATGAACCTGCTCTGCCACTGAATATGACCAAAGCTGATCCTCTATTTTAATACCATCGTTCTGCTCTCTCTCTCCATATTCCATGGTACTTTTTGCATTTCAGTGCTTTTTCTTTCTGGAGAAAAAAAAGACTATCATATGCATAATGCCGGCAAAAACAGTGTTCTGCAACTGAATTTCGGGGAATTGTTTTAAATTATATAGTATTTTATTAAGTAACCTGTTGTAAGTGCGTAGGCCATCCCCATCTTTCAAGTCAACAATGTGTTTATGAAAACTACTGTGCAACACTGTGCTCAGTAACACAGGATAACACCACCCATTGTGACATCTGGGTCATTAAACACCATGGATGGTTTTGACCACATGCAGTTTTCCCCAAGGAACCTGTCAGTTTTGGTTAATGTAATCTCTATATCTGGGCCATATTAAATCTTATTGTGAAATGTAAACTTTTTTTCTTATAGCAATTTCTGTACTTTATTGTAAGAAAATAACTGCAGATGTTGGTACAAATCGAAGGTATTTATTCACAAAATGCTGGAGTAACTCAGCAGGTCAGGCAGCATCTCAGGAGAGAAGGAATGGGTGACGTTTCGGGCCGAGACCCTTCTTTTGTTACTTATAAAAATAATCTTGCTAATATGTATACTTTGTATATTTGAAGCATCAACAAGAAACAAAATGTTGGTTCAATCAAGTCTGAAAAGATTGCTTGACTATCTCTGTCCAGTTTGGCAGCAGTATCTGTCCCAGAGATTCTCTGTACCGTAACCCAAAATAAAACAAAAATATATAACCATTCTGTCAATATGTTGAGTACTGTTCAAAATTCTTCCTTAACTCGCAAACATCGTCTCACATATAAAATGTGCATAACTCAGAAACGAGGCTGACCTCACACCATATATTTCATCTTTATGTATGAAAAAATAGTTTCACCAATAATTTGTTCAAAAACAGACACAAAGTGCTTGAGTAACTCAGTGGGTTAGGCAGCATTTCAATTTGTTCAAACATTGTTCTTACAAATCATGCTTAAGATATTTAGAAAAAATGCAGTGTGAAGAGTTGAGGTTCTAATATAGTTAATACCTCTGCCATAAAAATGCAGTAAAAGCAAAACAGAGCAACTCAATAAGGATATATATTTTTAAATGCTCATAAAATTATAAATGCAGCACTAGAAAAGTGATTTTATTTCCCATTGTGTTTAGAAGTGTAGTTGTAATTTGAAAAGTGCTTCGGGGAGACAAGACATTTGCAGGAAACCAGCAGACTAATCACAGAAACCTGAGAACAGAGATGAGTTTCATCTAAAGAATCAACATTCAAAATTTTTGAACATCAAAGACCTTTAAGTCTTTGGCCATTTTCTACAATCACTTTGGCTGCACACTTGAACGAGTACAAAACGCAAGAAATTCTGATTCTTGGAGTGCAATTCACAGTCAACCATAGACATACCCTGTTACAAATTGTATATTTTACCACAGATCTTGGAAAGAAGAAAAGTAAACGACTAATCATTCAGAGATTTGCAGTCTTGCACTGCTTGTGCAGGCATTGAATGTTAATATGAAGCAGAGGCAATGATCAATTTGCCTAATCATGGGACAAAAATGAATATTATATCAGAAATATTTGCTAGATGGTGAAAAATCTGTCATTCATTATGCACATACTTAACTGTGTAGTCACAAGAGTTTTAATTCTGCAGTGTCACTATCAGTTGCAAATATTGGAATGTCAAACATATTAACCTATTGCCTACTAAAAATCGTAAGTGTAATTCCTGCATATATCTACATTTAGAAATGTTCACAATTATTATTATTAACCACATGTCATTTTGCATTTTTATTACACACATACATAGCCTGGGACAAGAATCACAAGAGTGTAAGTCCTGTAAGCTTTTTACATTTTCTCCTAAAATGCAGTGACCATTTGCAACGTGAATTACATGACGAGTGAAATTCGGGACTTCCATCATCCAATGTTCTGTTGACATTTTCTGTTCACACTGATGGACTATGAGATTATTGGTTGTGGGCTCAAGCCTTGCATCGTGTGGCTCCTCACAGTATTTCTTAGCTGCGGAGATTACAACTTACAGCGGAAGTTGAGGTTCACACAAGAGCAGCAAATGATCTCTTTGAATGTCTTGCGCATCTCCTGGCTCCGAAAGGCATAAATGATCGGGTCGATGACTGAATTGCACATGATGAGGATCAGATACGTGTTAAAGTGAGACGTATAACAAATGCAGTACGGGTTTTCGGGGCATGATATAATCATGATGAGGTGAAGGAAAAATGGAGCCCAACAGATGATAAAGATCCCAAGCAGGATTGTAATGGTAATGGCTCCTTTCATGCATGTCTTCTGACGGACAACACCAGTGACTGGGAATGTAGCAATTCTTTTAATATGCAACCGAGCGAGCATGAACATGTGGATGTAAAGAGTGGTCATGAGGAACAGCATAGTAAAGAACACGGTGATAAGACAAATAATGACAGTTTGATTGTCGGAATACATAATGAAGACTATGCCACAGAAAATGCAAACGATCCAGATAGCTACGATCAAAATTAAAGCCCGCTTTACTGTCATGATGCTGTGGTAGCGTAAGGCATAGAAGATGGTGATGTACCTGTCGATGGCAATGACCAACAGATTGCAGATTGATGCCACTAAAGAAATGCAGATCATCGAGTCAAAAGCATTGTCCATTTGCTGAATGAACTGGTCATTTGCCACCAAGTAGCCGTTTTTTAAAAACGCCATCACAATTGTCTCCAGGGCATTAGATACACTTACCAGCATGTCTGCCACTGCTAAACTGCTGAGGAAAAAATACATGGGAGAATGGAGGTTTCTGTTCTTAAGAACTGCTAGGATGACCAAGACGTTCTCCAGGAAGCTGACGATTCCCAGGGCGAAAAACAGTTCAGCTTTAATTGGGACTTGTTCGCAGAAGCCTATGCTGCTCCTGTTGTTAAGGATACTGCTTTCATTCAGATCCTCTGTGCTGTTCATCGTCGGCAGTTGCAAGAAGAAGATTGAATGAGTGGAATTCATCTCGACAATGGTTGAGTTGTACTGTTAGAAGCAAAGATTAAAATAAATGAATTTTCCACTCCGATATTGTGGCAAGTGTTCCATTAATTCATAGCGCAGAAGCGTGGAGTTGACACACCATCCTTCACAACTTCAGTTGGCAGTTATTGATTCCTTTCAGGCCACATCAAGATCTATTGCTGCTAGTTTAAAAAACATATATATCAAAACCGAGAGTTCACAACTTTTCTTCCAATTCATGTGTAGAGAATTGATCCATGCCCTGAGTCGTGCAAGCTGATGGTTCATTGTATTTATAGTCCACTGGCAGACAGTGGCTCCTCCTTATCCCTTAGAGAATTAAAATGCCCATTTAAAGTGCAGGGTTAAGGCTGACTGGCAGAGAGTAGCTGCTCCAGTCAGCTGCTATGTTCTGGAAATGTGGGATGGTCTTCATATCCTTCAGTATTATTGTTGCTTGGTGCCCTCTTGTGTTATTACCTGTGCATTCCTACAGTAAAGCTTTTGAAATCAGATTACTTGTTTCGTCCTTGAGCTGACAACATTTCTCATTGGAAATAGCATCACGTTTTGGGAATTACACGTGAACACAGGTGTCCCAAACATTTTGTTTGAGCTCGGCTGGCTATGTTCCAATTGCTCTCTGCCACAGGACACTCAGTGAGTTCAATGGCAGTGGGATTCTGTAACAAATTGAAGAGTCTCACATCAAGAGCCAAGAGCCAAGAGTGCATATTGTCATTTGTCCCAGACAGAACAATTAAATTCTTACCTGCAGCAGCACAACAGAATATGTAAACATCGTATTTTGCAAACAAAATAATAAATAAGAAAAATTAGTTCAGTATATATATATATATATATATATATATATATATATATATATATATATATATATATTTGTGTGTGCGTATGAATGTGTGTGTGTATGTGTGTGTGGGTGTGTGTATATGTTTGTGTGTGTATACACACATACACACATATAATATATATATATATATATATATATATATATATATATATATATATATATATATATATATATATACATACACATGCCAATAACTAACAGATTGCATGTTGATGACACTAAGGAAATGCAGATCACTGAGCAATAACTATTGTCAAATTATGAATGAACATAACATTTGCAGCACAGTAACCTGTTTTTCAACAACACCATCACCACCATCTTTGTCACATTAGATACAATTGCCAGCATGCCTGCCACTGCCTTCTATTGATACACCCAACTCAGATCTGCTGCTGGTCTGTGGACCCTTAGTGCTTAGAGGAAGCAAAGATTATTCAAGGTTCAGAATATTTTTTATTATTCATATGCGGAGCATCTAAAGTATTAATTATTTAAAATATTTTTAGTGTAAAACACAAACTCTTTTAGAGGACACTAGACCAAGTGGACCCACTGGGCCCAAACCTCTCCTGTATTGGTGCAGCACCCTCTCCTCCCCCCTCCCTGCTCCCTCTCCCCCTCCCCCTCCCCCCCACCCCTCCCTCCCCCTCTCCTAACCTCCCCCTCCCACCCCCTCCCTCCGCCTCCCTCCCCAACCCTCCCAGCCCTCCCCCCTCCCCTCCCCCTCCCCCTTCCCTCCCACTTCACCCCCCTCAAACCCCCTTATCCTCCCCCCTCCCTCCCTAGGAGATAGATTTAAACTTTAAAATGTGAATAACTTTAAAAATATAACACTGATTTCAATGAAACTTCTTCCATTAGCACCAAAGGGACAACGGTGAGTAAAGTGGGCCTAAAATTGTTGCGCTATCATGTAGCGTTTTGGCTGTAGTTCAGGAACAAACAAACAAACAAACAAACAAATGAGAGTTTTAGTATATAGATAGCAGGTTAAAAAGCATCTGTGTCGGTAAGAGAATGGTCAATATTGCAGGTCGAGGCTCTGTTTCGAACTGAGAATGTACTGTAGCAGGAAGATAGCTGGTATAAAGAAGTGAGAGGGAGGTGGAGAGAGGGGCTGGTAGGTGACAGGTGGAGAGTAGATGAGCAAATGGAGTTAAGTAAGAAAGGGTGAGGAAGAAATGCAGCGGTGGTAGGTGTTAGGTAGAAACTAATAAGGAAAAAGAAAATGGCTGATGAAACATAGAAACATAGAAACATTGAAACATAGAAACATAGAAACATAGAAACATAGAAAATAGGTGCAGGAGTAGGTGATTTTGGATGAACAGCCATATTCAATATGATCACGGCTGATCATCCAAAATCAGTACCCCATTCCTGTTTTTTCCCCATATCCCTTGATTCCGTTTGCTCTCAGAGCGATATCTAACTCTCGAAAACATCCAGGGAATTGGCCTCCACTACCTTCTGTGGCAGAGAATTCCACAGATTCACAACTCTCTGGATGAAGCCAGATTGGATGAGAGGAGAGGTAAGGTGGAGATAGGGGCTGAAAGGTAATAGTGGCGAGAAGCTGATAGGTGACCAAGTTAAGGGATGGATGGGCAGATGGAACCTATGTGGGGGAGTGGATGGGAAAGGTAGGCTAATGAAGGAGAAGCCCAAGTGGATAGGTGCTTGATTGACGGGCAGATGGAATAATTCTGCCCGTCAACCACGAGGGTAATAATTCTAGGTATTAGTGGGGAGGGAGGGGAAAAAAAAGTGAACAAAGGGAGAGATAATCTAGGATAAGATAGTTTCTGCAAATCAAATTATCCTTCTCAATGAAAGTAATTGACTCCAAAAGGCAGCAACCAATCTTATGCATCATGTGACTCCCTCACTCTCAAGACTCCATTTCAATAGAAGGACCCACTGGGAAGGAAGTCAGGACCCACTGGGAAGGAAGTTTCAAAGAGGAACTGGGCAGCCCAGTGGTGGAGCAATCGAGTTGCTGTCCTCCAGCACCAGACACCCGTCTTCAATCCTGACTACGGATGCTGTCTGTACGGAGTTTGGACGTTCTCCCTATGACCGCTTTGTTCCAGGTTCTCCGGTTTCCTCCCACATTCCAAAGACATTCAAGCTTGTAGTTAATCAGCTTCTGTAAATTGTCCACAGTGCGTAGGATAGAACTGGTATACAAGTGATTGCTGGTCGGTGTGGATTCGTTGGGTTGAAGAACCTGTTCCCATGCTCCATCTCTGAAATGAAAACCAAAGAAGCAACTAATCCACCAGTGCTGGCCTAGAGCAGTTTACCTGGTTACCTGGGCAGCCAGTGTTGTAGACTGTCTGCTGATGTACAGTGACGTTTCAAAAATCAGTGCCAATGATATTTTCAATGACGACTCTAAATGTGAACTCCAGCACTGTTTGCCTTCAGAGCCATGTTGCCAACAACCCAATTTGGAATTGGTCAATTTGTAAATGAATGAAAAGCAGATTGATTGGAGCTGAGAGATAAAATAGTTAAAACGATTGCTCCTTCCATTGGCTTTTCCCAGGATGGGCGGTGGGCGTAGTTAAAATTCTGAACTCTATGCCTTAGATATTCCAAACTCCACTTTCTCCAAAGACAAAATAATATTGCATCTGTAAGGGGTTTCTGCGCCGAGCTTTCGCCCGACCTAAGGTCCCCGTGCCTTGCTCTGATCCCTTGACCAGGCCGTGCACACTGGTTCCCCGTGAGTGGTTCGACCCACTCACCCCTTACGGTTCTAGACACTGGACTTAGGTGCAGGAGCTCTTATAGTGCAGAAAAATTCAACCAGACCAGATTTTAAAACCAGGGTTTAAATGAAAAAGGCTTTTATTCAGCACTTGGGACTATTGTCCATGAATACTTATACAGTTCTATAATACATGTCTATGAAACACATACCGAATCACACGAATACTTATAACTATGAATCATAAAACACAGTTCTATAAGACATATACACGAATACCTTTTACTTATGAATTCTTAAACACAGTTCTGCAAGACACATACACGACTGTAAGATGGGGAACGCACGACGCATCGCAACCTTGACCAACACATATTTTAGTACACACCCAACGTTTATTCACAACCACCCTCCCCTCTACACTAAACTATGTCCAGGATATGTAGGATTTGGAATGCATGCTCACCATGGGGCTATTACTGGGGTTACTGGCTGTTCGTTTGGCAGTATTTCTCCTCGAGTTGCGTGCCTGTTCCTCTCTCTTGCATCCGTTTTTCTTGCCTGTCTTTTCTTCCTCCTGCATTCGTTTTCTTGCCTGCTTGCGTTTCCTGCAGGTTTTCTTCTCGAGTTGACTTAACTTCTTCTTCCAGTATTTCTTCTTGAGTTTAAAACCCAAAAGTAGTGGCCAGTTATACTGTTTCTCACCCGTCCTATCTCCCGCCAGATCTTGGAATCTCTTTGTTCAAAAAGATATGTATGAGGTTTTCTTCTGATCTGCGCTTATGTTCGGGGATACCGGGGATGGCCAGAAGGTGTAAATTGGGATTTCATTGTGAGGTGATGGGTGTTAACTGGTTTCCCATCACCTACCAGGTAGTTTTCTATGGGCTATTGTGCCCCCTCACTGAGATGAACTGTTTAGGTCGGCTTGGGGCATTGTGAGTATGCTGATGTCAGCGCCCCAGTGTCTGGACTCCGACTTGGTTTCGTAGGTTTCTGCATGGCCAATACCCATCCTTTGTTCTGGCCATGGCTTTGCAGAAACCTAGAGACTGGGATGTAAGGTTTTTACCTTTTTTGTGGCTGGTCACGAGGTCCTGCAGCCATTTTAGGACCCACAGATTGTGACATCCTTTGGTAAACTGACTGCAGCCTTTCTCCGCTATCAGCCCCAGTCTCCCGTTTAAAATGTCCAAACTGCAGCTCTTTGGTTTTGTGTTGATTTCAGAATGAGGGAAAACTTCTTAAATCTTACAGTCCCTCCTGTTGATTTGCATAACCCCAGCTTATCGAATCAATTAAATAATGTGGTTGAGCAATGTTTTCCCGATTCTCCATATCCAGACCCCTGAGGTTTTAACTAAACTAGTGTTTCATTGCGAACGTACAGTCCCCATCTCTTAGGCTGACCTTTACTGCCCGTGTCCCGGGCAAAACTATATTACAAGTATGTACATTTTCATGTCGGACATATACACCTACACCTTGTCCCAGGCCGATGCCTCCGCCATCCTCCTACTGGTGTCAGCTGTAATGTAGGACACGAAAACAACACAACAGCAAAACGATACATTTTGTACATTTCTTCACAATCATTCTTGATACAAATTTGAAGAAAACAATACAAAAAACACAGTTTATACAAATTTTAAAGGGGACAATATAAAACACAGTCTACTCGGTGTGGAGGGGGGCACGTCCTCCTAGCAGCTTGCGGCTGGGTCCTGCTCGCCCACCCGCACGTAACGGTCTCTCCATTCTCCTTGATATACCCGGTAAGTCTTTCAGTTTCCCTGGGGCACCACTCCGGTAGCCGCACCTCGGTGAGGTTTAAAATCACCGAGGCTACCGCGTAGTGCACCCCCTGGTACAATACCTGGTCAGTCAGTATCAGTACCAGGCCATTCCCGGGCCCCTTAGTGGTTTTTGGGCACTCACCCTCCTGTGCTACTGCCAGCGGAACTGTGGGAGGTGTCATGCGTGGTCTGGTGATGAGTTCAGTGGCGTTTACCGGGATCGGGGAAAGGGGGACCCCACAAGCCCGCGAGCTATCATCCCACCTCATCCCCTTACCGTCATCCTGCCACTGTCTCTGAAAAAAATATGCTGTTGCCCGTGGGGCAACGATACCTTGAACCCCACATACACATATAAATCCCCTCATCCGGTTCCCACCATTTGTCCCAACACACACTCAACTGTTCTTTAGTCCCAGAAATAGTTCTGTGAGTGTTGTTGTTAAGTCTCTCCCACTCAACAGTGGAGTTGGCCATTGTCCTGCTCATTTTCCTCAGCCACCACCGCCTGCTCGCGGGGACCTTCCCCGTGCATACCAGGCAGATCCTTTTGCCAACGGTGGCGCTGATCTTTTGGGCGATGATCTTGATTCTCGGGCACAATAATGAAGAGTCCCGATAAGCAAAACTTGGGGCGCTGGAATACTCTGAAGAGTTCGATCCCAGCCACCCCGGCCACCGGCCTTCATGGAAGTAAACTGCGGTCTCCTCCGCTTCTCTCCTTCCAGTCCCATCGGTCGCGATGGGAGCTGTGTCCCCGGAGCAGCCGTAGATGATGATGTCCTTGGTGTGGCCCCGATAGGTCCACCCACATCCGATCGCCGTGGCAAAGATCCACCATACGAGTGCCTCCTTCCACTCCAGAAAACAGATAAAGAAGAATGGTATAGCCAGCCTCTTGGGGAGCGCTTGGCTTTGTTAAACGCCTCTGCGGGCGGGTCTCTTGACCCCCAGCCTGCACCCCACACCCACACATCCTGGACGCATCAACTTTATTTAAACGCTAACTATCCCCACAAAACTTATCTAAAATACTTAAACTTATCTAAAATACCTATCCTTATCTATATTACCTAAAATATCCATATCTATAATAGCTTATCCTTATCTAAATTTACCTAAAATATAATACAGCGCCGCCTTCCCAGGGCGGCTCAGCTAATCCCTGTCAGGGCTGCAGCGGGTCATCCCCTGCGGCTGCACCACGCTGTCTCCCACCTTTGATCCTCCGCAGCCTGTCGCTGCCTGGCGGGGGCTAGGTCCCCTCCGGGACGTAAGCTCCCTCCTCCCTACTTGGCTCCCGTACCTCGGGGCGTGATTGACCTCTGGCCAAAACTTCCTAAGTTGGGGTTTCCTGCTGGACCTACGGAGGATCACCTTAGGCACTGCCCCCTGGACAGCCTGGCTGAGGACCGGTTCCTGCCGTGCCGCAGCTCGGGTACCCCCCGCAGCTGCCGACCCTGGCCCCGTCTCATCCAGCTCTGCCCCCTTGGTGCTGGGTATACCCGCGGCATCCGGCCTCACTCTACCTGTATCTACAGGTGGTGAGCCTTCGCTCGCTACCCCCGCCTTCCTGGTGCTTGAGTCGGGGACGTTACTGTCGTCCCCCTCCGACTCCTCTTCCTCCGTAATGGGATCCAGCCCCTGGTCGAGCTGATCAGGCTCTTCCTCACCTGAATCCCACCCAAAACGGGAGACCCTCCATTCCTGGAGAATGTCCTCCCCCCTCACGCAGGCAACCTTGCCTGTCTGCGTGACCTGCCTCATCCTTGGCTGTGAACGCGCGCCAGCCTGTTCCTTCCCTGTGAACCCCGCCAGTGCGAAAGGGACCCCCGTGGACAGGGGAGAGTCAAAGGGTTCCTCTGTGTGGACCACGGTGCATGAAGCCCCCGTGTCCAACAGATAACTGCCCCTTTGCCTCTCCACTACCATCTCCACAAGCGGTCTCTTCCACGCATCGTAGCGGAGAGGACACAGATAGGCAGGCTGCGTGGGCTGATGTCATTGGGGAATGTCCAGTGCCCCCCTCGCATCCGGGGAGCCGGTAGCGACTGCCACCTTCCCCTGTGCGGCCATGAGGGACTGCATCACCTCGATCATCGTTTCGATGATCTCGGGCTTAACTGGGACCTCGGTGCGCTGGGTGGTGCCAACCCTATCTTCCTTGGTGTGGGCCCTGCAATCCTTCCGCCAGTGTCCCACCTTACCGCACCTGAAACACTTGGACTGTGCGGTAGGGTTACCCTCCTGTCGCCACTCCTTTTGGGCCGGTGCAGTAGCCTCCGCTACGTGCACCTTCCCTTTTACTAACCGGGTGGTCGTACTCCGGGTATTCCTATACCCAACCGTGAGACGGTCCAAAACCGCCTCCTCCGTGCTATTTGTGGGATCAAACCAGGCTTTCGCCTGTTCCCTGACGGCCGCCAGGCTGTTTGATACCAAACATCGGAGCCACTGGGCTCTCCCATTCCCGGCCAGGTCATCCCGCGCGGGGACGTGCGGGCAACTACTCTGATATACTGTCCATAGTCGCGCCGCAAAAACTCTTGGGGGTTCTCCCTCCATCTGGAGGGTCTTCCCTAATCGGGCAAAAGGACCCTCATCCCCCACCCCCAAGACTTCCAGGACCTCGTCCCGCAGGAGATCGTAGGTCCTGGTCCCTCTTTTACTCTCGTCTGAGAGGCATTGGAGGATCGAGCTGTCCAGGGAGAACAGCAACATTTTTGCCCGTTCTCCCTCGTCGCAACCGTTGATTGCGGCGGTTTGCTCGATCTCCCTGAAATGTATTGAGGGGTCCCCTGATCCGGACAATTTAGTTACATGCCCAATCATAGCTCTTAAATGCTGGGAGTTGTGGGGCACCACGATCTCGCTCTGAATGGGTCCTGTGTCCCCATTCTCCATGGGGGGTCCCCGTCTGGTTTCCAGGACCGGGCACATGGGCGCCGGTGCCGAGTATTCTACCGGGAGCTCCTCTCTCTCTCTTTCCCCTACACTACCCCTTTCCCAGGATGCCTCGTAGCTAGGGGGATCGCGGAGTTTGGGGGCTGAAGCTACCATGATCTTTCTAGGGATCGGAACCGGGACCTTCGCACCCGCTAGTGACTGGCCCGCTGGGGGGTTCATTAAACAAACCAGCCCGCTTGCTTTATTTAAAGCACTCCGCAGACCCTCTATCTCCTGCAGGCATGCCCCGTGGTCGGCCCCTTCTGACCTGTCCTCCAAAACCATTTTATAGGCTGCCCTAACTCCCTTAAGTTTCTCTTCCTGGGTCTCCAGCTGGCGGCTCAGGGAAGCGCACTGCTCCCTGAGCTTGCCCTTACTGCGCATTGCCTCAGTGATCTGACACTCCATCAGCTCTACCCTAGCTTCGTGGCGGTTGGTCACGACCCGGCGCTCTTTGTTTAAAGAGTCCAGAGCCTCAATCAACTGGTTCCCACCCGCAGCCTTCTCCTCTACCTCCTCCTGAAGGTCCCTGATCTGGGCTGCCTGTGCCACAACCACGCGGTCCAAAAGCTGGACCTGCTTTTTATAGCAGGTCAGCCAGACCGCCTTCTCTACAGATTTCTTATGGGCTGTACTGGACGTCCACCGGATCGCTGCATCCAGTGGGCGCTTGTCATCTAATAACGCACACATCCATTGTTTGGTGATATTCACCTTACTAAACACATAGTCCGCAATGCGCTCGTCCATTATGTCCCTAGTTTTAAAATCCTTTTCTGGTACACTATCATCCTGCTGCCAGTGTCCCTTCGTGGTCGCCATTATCTGTAAGGGGTTTCTGCGCCGAGCTTTCGCCCGACCTAAGGTCCCCGTGCCTTGCTCTGATCCCTTGACCAGGCCGTGCACACTGGTTCCCCGTGAGTGGTTCGACCCACTCACCCCTTACGGTTCTAGACACTGGACTTAGGTGCAGGAGCTCTTATAGTGCAGAAAAATTCAACCAGACCAGATTTTAAAACCAGGGTTTAAATGAAAAAGGCTTTTATTCAGCACTTGGGACTATTGTCCATGAATACTTATACAGTTCTATAATACATGTCTATGAAACACATACCGAATCACACGAATACTTATAACTATGAATCATAAAACACAGTTCTATAAGACACATACACGAATACCTTTTACTTATGAATTCTTAAACACAGTTCTGCAAGACACATACACGACTGTAAGATGGGGAACGCACGACGCATCGCAACCTTGACCAACACATATTTTAGTACACACCCAACGTTTATTCACAACCACCCTCCCCTCTACACTAAACTATGTCCAGGATATGTAGGATTTGGAATGCATGCTCACCATGGGGCTATTACTGGGGTTACTGGCTGTTCGTTTGGCAGTATTTCTCCTCGAGTTGCATGCCTGTTCCTCTCTCTTGCATCCGTTTTTCTTGCCTGTCTTTTCTTCCTCCTGCATTCGTTTTCTTGCCTGCTTGCGTTTCCTGCAGGTTTTCTTCTCGAGTTGACTTAACTTCTTCTTCCAGTATTTCTTCTTGAGTTTAAAACCCAAAAGTAGTGGCCAGTTATACTGTTTCTCACCCGTCCTATCTCCCGCCAGATCTTGGAATCTCTTTGTTCAAAAAGATATGTATGAGGTTTTCTTCTGATCTGCGCTTATGTTCGGGGATACCGGGGATGGCCAGAAGGTGTAAATTGGGATTTCATTGTGAGGTGATGGGTGTTAACTGGTTTCCCATCACCTACCAGGTAGTTTTCTATGGGCTATTGTGCCCCCTCACTGAGATGAACTGTTTAGGTCGGCTTGGGGCATTGTGAGTATGCTGATGTCAGCGCCCCAGTGTCTGGACTCCGACTTGGTTTCGTAGGTTTCTGCATGGCCAATACCCATCCTTTGTTCTGGCCATGGCTTTGCAGAAACCTAGAGACTGGGATGTAAGGTTTTTACCTTTTTTGTGGCTGGTCACGAGGTCCTGCAGCCATCCTGGACCCACAGATTGTGACATCCTTTGGTAAACTGACTGCAGCCTTTCTCCGCTATCAGCCCCAGTCTCCCGTTTAAAATGTCCAAACTGCAGCTCTTTGGTTTTGTGTTGATTTCAGAATGAGGGAAAACTTCTCAAATCTTACACATCTTCATTGCATCTCCAGATCTTGGAAAATGAATGCTATGTTTATGATTTTTTTAACTGTAAGTTTATTATAACTGACCTTTGACTAAATTAATTCTTCAGGGTACAAATGCCTGAGCAAATCATAACTCTGCAGCTTACTTGGGATATTGCTACGGAAATTTATTCAGAACTACTCCCACCTGACATTTGGGAATTTAATGAACTGTAGCAATTTCCAGCATTCAGTAAATATCAAGTATTGTGATTACTTCCTAAAAATACTTTTGTTCAGATGTTCTTTGGCCTTTACTCAGATTATTTTTCCTCCCACACCCATCATTTTCACTTTTGGTTGAAAAGCAAAAGAATTGCAGAGGCCGTTCAGGAAATTGAAATCTTTCTAGATTAGTTGCCTTATTTTAAAACTAAATCAAATTTAAAATGCAGGGCGGCACAGTGGTGCAGCAGTAGAGTTGCTGCTTTACAGCGCTTGCAGCACTGGAGACCCAGGTTCGATCCCTGCTACGCATGCTGTCTGTATGGAGTTTGTACGTTCTCCCCGTGACTGAATGGGATTTCTCCGAGATTTTAGGTTTCCTCTCACACTCCAAAGACGTATAGGTATGTAGGTTAATTGGCTTGGTGTATGTGTAAATCGTCCCTAGTGTGTGTAGGATAGTGTTAGTGTGCTGGTCGGTGCGGACACGGTGGGTTGAAGGGCCTATTTCCACGCTGTATCTCTAAACTAAACTATACTAAACTGAACTAAACTGAACTAAACTGAACTATTACAGATTAAAATAGAAAATGGTGGAAATATCCAACAGGCCGTGTGGTGAGAGAAGCAGAGTTAATGTTTCTTATTGATGACTTTTCATCAGAATTGGAAAAAGTTATAAATGTAATGTTCTAAATTGCAGAGAAAGGGGGAGGAGTGGGAAGAGCAGTAGAGAAGATTTGTGATAGGATGAGGCGCAAGGTACAATGAATGACACAGGTGGTGGAGGAGCTAACAAAGAGCATGGTAAAAGCTATAGAGTAATAAAAGGAAGTGGGGCAATGAAAGTAGGAGGAGGGAAGTGAAATCTGAAATACCAGAAGAGGAAAGAGGAACGAAAACTGAATGTTGAGAATGTAAAGAACTGCGCTCTAATAGTTATTAAAGTCTTCAGTCTGAAGAAGGGTCTCGACCTGAAATGTCACCCATTCCTTCTCTCCTGAGATGCTGCCTGACCTGCTGAGTTACTCCAGCATTTTGTGAATAAATGCACTCTAATAGTTGATTATCTGAAATTTTTTATTTCAATTTTGAGTCTTAAAGTTTGTAATGTACCTGGTTACATTTCTCGAGATTATATTGGTCTTCATTGGAAAAATGAAGGAAGTCGAAAAGAAAAGCCAGAAAGAGAGTGGGATAAAGGAACTTGCAACTCGGAGTTTAGGATCATCTTTACAGAATGAACAGAACGGTTTTGCAATGTATCTGCATTTGGTTTCTCCATTGAGGTGGAGATCACATTTTGAGTACCTAATACAGTGGAATAAATTGGAAGACATTCGAGTGAATTATTACTTAATCTGGAAGGAGTGTTTGGGCCCTCAGCTGTCAGAATGGGAAGAGGTAAAAGAAGAGATGGTGCATTCTCTGTGGTTGCACAGAAGTGTGTGGAAGGAATGGGCTTGAAAGCTGAAGGGTGGTTAATGAATTAGACACCGTTGAGAGTCCATGTGTATAGGATGGAACTGTAGATGCTGGTTTAAACCGAAGATAGACACAAAAAGCTGGAGTAACTCAGAGGGTCAGACAGCATCTCTGGAGAAAAGGATTGAGTGATGTTTCGGGTCAAGACCTGAAATGTCACCCAATCGTTTACTCCAGAGATGCTGTCTGACCCGCTGAGTTACTCCAGCTTTTTGTGTCTCTCTTTGGTTGAGAGTCCAGTTAATTATGGCAGAGGGGAGGCCATAAAGAAAGGGAAATCATCTCAGCAGCATTGGAATAGGTGATCTACGAAAACATGAAGGAGATGGTGAAACTGACACTTTCAAATGGAGTTTTATACTATTTAAGAGAAGGAACCAGAGTGGGAGAAGATGTAGTCAGACTTGTAGTGGACAATTCAATAATCTAGCCCCTGAAATGGAGATAGGGGAGTCAAGAAAAGGAAGGAAAATAAGACCACAAAGGAAATTTGTGACCAATATGATGAAACCTTTGAGTTCTTTATGAGAGCAGGGAACATCATCAAAATATTTGATCAATGTTTCAGCAAAGTGTCTGTGTATGGGGAGGAAGGTGGTACGGAGGCTAGTCACAAGTAGTACTGAAACAAAGAATGAAGGGAATAAAGTTCTAGACGACTCAACCTCTCTCTATATCTCAGTCCCCCGAGCCTGCACAACATCCTTGTAAATCTTCTCAGCACTCTTTCCATCTTAACACCATCTTTCCTATAACATGGTGACACAACTGAATGCAATACTCCAAATGTAGCCTCACCAATGTCTTGTACAACTATAACATAACATCCCAACTTCCATACTCTATTCAGGAAATAAATGAAGGACCATCACACTATTCTGATATAGGACGAAGGTGTGAGGAAATTGGGGAAATGGTGAAAATGACCTGTCGGGGTGCTAACATTAGAAACTTTTAAAGTGGCAGAGGGCATCAGAAATGTTGCAGATAGAAATGGGAAGGAGAACCAGACCAAACCAGATGAAAGCCATGAATTCTGTGGGACAAGAACAAGCTAAAACAATAGCTCTACCAGGACAAATCTGTTTGCGGATGTTAGAGAGGAGACAGAACATAGAACGTCAAAAGTTACAGCACAAGAACAGGCCCTTTGGACCTAAATGCTTGCGCCGAACATGATACCAAACAAAATTGATGTCATCTGCCTGCACATGATCCATACCTTTTCAGCTTCTCCCTATCCATGTGCCTATCTATAAACCTCTGACATCACAGAAATGAGCTGAGCATAGTTGGTGTCTGTGAGGCTGGAGGTAAAAGAGCTAGGATCTCCAGAGGAGGGGAAAACAGTTACTATGTGGAAACCAATGGGTTGTTTTTCAGTGGCGCAGTCATGGTCCTGCAGAGATATGAACAGATGTCAGAGAGTTAGCAGTTTAGCCTCTGCCAGGTGGATATCATTCACGAAACAACAGCAGTGTTAGCGACTCTCATTAGCAAGTCTGATTACAATATTGAAATAAATCTCTGGCTACCAAAGTGCTCAAGGTTCAGAGGGGAGTAGGTTAGACAATAGACAATAGACAATAGGTGCAGGAGTAGGCCATTCAGCCCTTCGAGCCAGCACCGCCATTCAATGCGATCATGGCTGATCACTCTCAATCAGTACCCCATTCCTGCCTTCTCCCCATACCCCCTCACTCCGCTATCCTTAAGAGCTCTATCCAGCTCTCTCTTGAAAGCATCCAACGAACTGGCCTCCACTGCCTTCTGAGGCAGAGAATTCCACACCTTCACCACTCTCTGACTGAAAAAGTTCTTCCTCATCTCCGTTCTAAATGGCCTACCCCTTATTCTTAAACTGTGGCCCCTTGTTCTGGACTCCCCCAACATTGGGAACATGTTTCCTGCCTCTAATGTGTCCAATCCCCTAATTATCTTATATGTTTCAATAAGATCCCCCTCATCCTTCTAAATTCCAGTGTATACAAGCCCAATCGCTCCAGCCTTTCAACATACGACAGTCCCGCCATTCCGGGAATTAACCTAGTGAACCTACGCTGCACGCCCTCCATAGCAAGAATATCCTTCCTCAAATTTGGAGACCAACACTGCACACAGTACTCCAGGTGTGGTCTCACCAGGGCACGGTACAACTGTAGAAGGACCTCTTTGCTCCTATACTCAACTCCTCTTGTTATGAAGGCCAACATTCCATTGGCTTTCTTCACTGCCTGCTGTACCTGCATGCTTCCTTTCATTGACTGATGCACTAGGACACCCAGATCTCATTGAACTTCCCCTCCTCCTAACTTGACACCATTCAGATAATAATCTGCCTTTCTATTCTTACTTCCAAAGTGAATAACCTCACACTTATCTACATTAAACTGCATCTGCCATGTATCCGCCCACTCACACAACCTGTCCAAGTCACCCTGCAGCCTTATTGCATCTTCCTCACAATTCACACTACCCCCCAGCTTAGTATCATCTGCAAATTTGCTAATGGTACTTTTAATCCCTTCGTCTAAGTCATTAATGTATATCGTAAATAGCTGGGGTCCCAGCACCGAACCTTGCGGTACCCCACTGGTCACTGCCTGCCATTCCGAAAGGGACCCATTTATCCCCACTCTTTGCTTTCTGTCTGTCAACCAATTTTCTATCCATGTCAGTACCCTACCCCCAATACCATGTGCCCTAATTTTGCCCACTAATCTCCTATGTGGGACCTTGTCGAAGGCTTTCTGAAAGTCGAGGTACACCACATCCACTGACTCTCCCCTGTCAATTTTCCTAGTTACATCCTCAAAAAATTCCAGTAGATTTGTCAAGCATGATTTCCCCTTCGTAAATCCATGCTGACTCGGAATGATCCTGTTACTGCTATCCAAATGCTCAGCAATTTCGTCTTTTATAATTGACTCCAGCATCTTCCCCACCACTGATGTCAGACTAACTGGTCTATAATTACCCGTTTTCTCTCTCCCTCCTTTCTTAAAAAGTGGGATAACATTAGCTATCTTCCAATCCACAGGAACTGATCCTGAATCTATAGAACATTGAAAAATGATCTCCAATGCTTCCACTATTTCTAGAGCCACCTCCTTAAGTACCCTGGGATGCAGACCATCAGGCCCTGGGGATTTATCAGCCTTCAGTCCCATCAGTCTACCCAAAACCATTTCCTGCCTAATGTGGATTTCCTTCAGTTCCTCCATCACCCTAGGTTCTCCGGCCCCTAGAACATTTGGGAGATTGTGTGTATCTTCCTCAGTGAAGACAGATCCAAAGTAACGGTTTATCTCGTCTGCCATTTCTTTGTTCCCCATAATAAATTCCCCTGCTTCTGTCTTCAAGGGACCCACATTTGCCTTGACTATTTTTTTCCTCTTCACGTACCTAAAAAAACTTTTGCTATCCTCCTTTATATTATTGGCTAGTTTACCCTCGTATCTCATCTTTTCTCCCCGTATTGCCTTTTTAGTTAACTTTTGTTGCTCTTTAAAAGAGTCCCAATCCTCTGTCTTCCCACTCTTCTTTGCTATGTTATACTTCCTCTCCTTAATTTTTATGCTGTCCCTGACTTCCCTTGTCAGCCACAGGTGTCTCTTACTCCCCTTAGAGTCTTTCCACCTCTTTGGAATAAATTGATCCTGCAACCTCTGCATTATTCCCAGGAATACCTGCCATTGCTGTTCTACCGTCTTCCCTGCTAGGGCCTCCTTCCAGTCAATTTTGGCCAGCTCCTGCCTCATGCCTCTGTAATCCCCTTTGCTATACTGTAATACTGACACTTCCGATTTTCCTTTCTGCCTTTCCATTTGCAGAGTAAAACTTATCATGTTGTGATCACTGCCTCCTAATGGCTCTTTTACCTCTAGTCCCCTTATCAGATCAGGATCATTACACAACACTAAATCCAGAATTGCCTTCTCCCTGGTAGGCTCCAGTACAAGCTGTTCTAAGAATCCATCTCGAAGGCACTCTACAAACTCTCTTTCCTGGGGTCCATTTCCAACCTGATTTTCCCAGTCTACCTGCATGTTGAAATCTCCCATAACCACCGTAGCATTACATTTTTGACACGCCAATTTTATTTCCTGATTCAACTTGCACCCTATGTTGAGGCTACTGTTTGGGGGCCTATAGATAACTCCCATTAGGGTCTTTTTACCCTTACAATTTCTCATTTCTATCCAAACTGATTCAACATCTCCTGATTCTATGTCACCCCTTGCAAGGGAATGAATATCATTCCTTACCATCAGAGCAACCCCACCCCCTCTGCCCACCTGTCTGTCTTTTCTATACGTTGTGTATCCCTGAATATTCAGTTCCCAGCCCTGGTCCTCTTGTAGCCATGTCTCAGTGATCCCTACAACATCATACTTGCCCATGACTAACTGAGCCTCAAGCTCATCCACTTTATTTTTTATACTACGTGCATTTAGTACAACACTTTAACTTCTGTATTTACCTCCCCTCTCACATCGGTCACAATTGGCCCTGCCCTTAATTTCTTTTCCCCTCTAGAACTTCTGTTCCCATTCTTCCGAGAGTCTTTTGCAATATCTCCTGTATTCCCTTTTTTTTACCTCATCATCATATTCACAATTTGTTAACCCCTCTCCCCCACTACTTAGTTTAAAGCCACAGGTGTCACACTAGCAAACCTGCCTGCCAGAATGTTTGTCCCCCTGCTGTTAAGATGTAACCCGTCCCTTTTGTACAAGTCACCCCTAGCCCAGAGAGATCCCAGTTGTCCAGAAATCTAAATCCCTGCTCTCTGCACCAGCCCCTCAGCCATAAATTCATACCCTCTATCTCTCTGTTCCTGGCCTCACCAGCACGAGGTACCGGTAGCAGTCCTGAGATAACCACCTTCGACTTCCTACTTCTCAATGTTTTTCCCAACTCTCTAAACTCCCGCTGTAGCACCTCCTTCCTCTTCCGCCCGACGTCATTCGTGCCCACATGCACAACGACTTCAGGTTGATCGCCTTCCCTCACTAGGATTTTCTGAAGCCGGTCCGTGATGTGTTGAACCCTGGCACCAGGGAGGCAACAGACCATCCTCAAGTCCCTCCTGCTGCCACAGAATCTTCTGTCCGTCCCTCGGACGATGGAGTCACCGACCACTACAGCTCTTCCTGACTTCGGTCTCCCCTGTCGAGTATCCTTGCCAACAGGTCCGCCACTCGGACTGGAAACGTCTTTTGCCCCGACAGTTCCCAAGAGGGTATACCTATTTGCAATAGGCTCAGCCACTGGGGTCTCCTGTGGTCCTCGTCCACTCCCCCCTGAAACAGTCTCCCACCTTCGCTCGACCTGGACCCTTGGCGTGACAGCCTCACAATAGGTCCTGTCGAGGAAACTCTCACATTCCCGGGTGGCCCTGAGGTCATCCAACTGCCTCTCCAACTCCACCACACATCCCTTCAGGAGCTGCACCTGGACACAGTTCTTGCAGGTGTAGCTCCCAGAAGCTCCAGCGACGTCCCTGTCTTCCCACATCCTGCAGGAAACACACTGCACCAACTTTTCCGCCATTACCTTGTGTCTATAAACAGTTCTGGCTTAAAACAATTGTAACCTCCTCACCTCAGCCTCCTCGCCGTAGACTCGCAGCCAAAGACTCGCACTTTTCTCACTGAACGTCCGCAGCCAAAGACTCGCACTTTTCTCACTGGGCACTTTTCTCACTGGGCACTTCCCTCACTGGGCACTTCCCTCACTGGGCTGCACCCTTTTGCAAGTCTTGCTTATATCACCAATTAAATTGCCTGATTGTCCAATTTACCTGACTTCTCACTTAAATTAACACTTACTTTTCTTCTCAGCGAACGGGCGTCCTTGCTCTGCTCCCGGACTTTTCAAACTGACTACTAGCGTCCTCTTGGCGCTCTTTTTAAACTGCCTTTTCCACTGTAATTAACACTTACTTTTCTTCTCAGCCAACGGGCGTCCTTGCTCTGCTCCCGGACTTTTAGAGTGAGTAAGTGGAAAAATGAAGCACTTAATTTTATGCCTGTTAACAATAAATCCAGTGAGATTTCAGAAGAAAAGGTCCAGGTGAAGCAAGTACCTACTACGCAGCTTAAAACCTGTTTTATTTCTAACTGTTTTTCCAATTCTGACGATGGACTATTGAGCAGAAACAGTAGTTTGATTTTCCTGTGTTTTCTTGCAGATGCTGACTGACCTACTGAGTATGCCCAACATTTTCTGTTTTATCCAGTGCCTACAGTATTTTGCTCTTGCTAATAGCTTTGTAGTTTGTGAAATTATCTATTAAAACTATGTGTTTACTTACATTCTACTTCCCAAAAATAGAATGACCATTTGGAGAAAATCTTAATTAATTTATATTACATGAAATACCAATCACATTTGCATTTATTCCAACCTTGCTCAAATACAGAACGACATTATTTTCTGCAATTATGTATCTTAGTGAACAAGGTATTGCAACTAAAAGCTATGTTGAATCTCCCCCCATATTCTGCCACATCATACCTGAATTATAAGCCAACCCTCATATATTCCTCCTTTAATCAAATACAGCCTCATTACTGCATTTTAAAATACATAGTAATTCAGTGAAATCACTGTCTATAGACATTAAAAACATTGTAATGGAAGATCCTGCTGATCAATGTATCAGAGCACTTCATGCATGCTTGAAATCTAGAAAATCCGTGCTCAGATGTCTGGTCACATTAATAGCCATAATATGGTCATTTTAATATGGCACTAAATTATCTACTATCTAAATTAGCTAAGAACACATATATTAAAAAAACAATACTGTATATGGGACATGTGATTTAAAACTTTTATTTGCACATCTAATAAACCACGTGAGTCCAATATTAAAAAAATTAAATCGGAAAAGTAAAATGTCTTTGTTTTTCATTTAATACTGTGAGTGGCAAGTACAAACCAAGCAGGTATGCTGAACCCAAAAGTTCAGTGTTTTTCAATTTTTTCAAATATGTACAGGTCTCTAATTTTTTAATTCAACCTTGGAACCGAGGAAATTGCAGCCTCTTGTTTTGCCAGTATTCTGTAACAGTCTGAAGAAGGTTCCCAATCCGAATTGTCACCCATCCTTTTTCTCCAGAGATGCTGCCTGACCCGCTATGGTACTCCACCACTTTATGTCTACCTTTGGTATAAACCAGGATCTGCAGCTCTTTGTTTCTACAATATGTAACTCATGTTGACTCAACAGCAGTAATGGATTTATCATCACATGAGTTGCAGTGCAAACATTCAATGAAATGTCACTTCCCCATGTTAGTGAAATATAATAATCTGGGAAAAAGCGATAAAGATATGCGTAAAGTTATCAACGATAAAGGAATGCTTCAGCATTACATTTCTGATCTTGCTAACCAATTTTTGCTTATTGTTGCTCGTCGCGTAGTGTTTCGATTACAAATAATGCTTACTGGAGACTGATCAACTTAGCAGGCTGAATCTGTTGTCAGACATTCAAATCCTTAAGATTAAGTGTGTTCTTTACTGAGGTTGGATGACTAATCTGCATGCTCTATGCCATATGGAGCAGTCTGTTGCTGCATTAACTGCTTCTCTAAGGAATTTCAAGAGTGTAGCCTTAAAGCACCGATGTCTCACATTATTACATTTGCTTGTAGTACAGCTGCTTTACAAAGTAAACTCTGCATCAACTGCAGTGGTCGTAGTTTTGTGCAGATTCCATCTTTGTGACATTACAAAAAACTCACAGTCTGTCCACCAATGCTGCTTGCAAGAATAGAACCCTATCTGATGTCTCATGCGTCATGATTTAACTTATTGCTGCATGTCCTTTCTCTTGATGTACCACTTAGATTCTTTAAAAGACATGTTTCATAGGCACTGATTATTGATACATATTCATAGTGATTTGTGCCACACGCAGTCACGTGACGTGTCCTTGTTTTTAGAGCTTTGGAAATTGTTCTTGGGTTGCAATCACTATTCCCTCTGCGAATGACATAAAATGGAAATCCATGGCATTCTTTTTTTTTATTTTTATTTTTTATTTTTTTAATTTTTTTATTTATTTATAGTATTTTCAATAGGCGTACAAAAATACATAAGTGGATAAATATAAGGGAATACATAAGCATAAGCAATGGCAATGTATAACATAAATATCCCCAGGTTGTGTAAAACAAATTGTTATCTATACCTAGAAGATATGTCGGTATATATATGAAAAAGATAAGGATAAAAGAAAAACGAAAAGAGAGAGAGAAAAAGAAGAAAAAAAAAGAGAGGAAAAAAAAACCAAAAAAAAAACACACCAAAAAAAACCAAAAAAAAAACCCAGACTGTACCAGGTGGTTAACGAAAACATAGTAGTGTCGCCCGCTCCAATCCCCTCTACCTGCATAAAGCAATATCAAGAAGAACAAAAAAGGTTGGAATAAGGTCACATTACATGATATGAAAATATTGAATAAATGGCCTCCAAGTCTGCTCAAATTTGATCGAAGGTTCGTAAACAGTACTTCTAATCTTTTCCAAATTTAAACATGAAATAGTTTGAGAAAACCAATGAAATAAAGTAGGAGGATTGATTTCTTTCCAATTCAACAAAATAGATCTTCTGGCCATTAATGTAAGAAAAGCAATCATCCGACAGATGGGGGGAGATAAACAAGTAGAGTCTATCATTGGTAAACCAAAAATTGCAGTAATGGGATGGGGCTGTAGATCAGTATTCAAAACCGTAGACAAAGTACTGAAAATGTCTTTCCAGTACCTTTCCAAGGAAGAGCATGACCAAAACATATGGGTAAGAGAAGCTATCTCAGAGTGACATCTATCACATATAGGATTTATATGGGAATAAAAACGAGCCAGTTTATCTTTGGACATATGAGCCCTATGAACGACTTTAAACTGTATCAAAGAGTGTTTAGCGCATATAGAAGAAAAGTTAACAAGTCGAAGAATTTTATTCCAATTGTCAATAGGGATAGTAAGATTAAGTTCTCTTTCCCAATCATTCTTAATTTTATAAAAGGGATCAGAGTGTATTTTCATAATTATATTATAAAGATTTGATATTACACCCTTTTGAAGGGGGTTTAATTGTAACATATTCTCCAAAATACCCTTAGAGTCTCGGTTAGGGAAAGAAGGAAGAACCGTGTTTAAAAAATTCCTAATCTGTAAATATCTAAAAAAGTGAGGACTGGACAAATTATATTTGTTAGATAATTGTTCAAAAGACATGAAACAATTATCCAAAAATAAATCTGAAAATCGTACTATACCTTTAATCCTCCAAACTAGATAGGCTTGATCCATCAGAGAGGGGTGAAAGAAAAAATTCGATACAATGGGCATCTCTAAAATAAAATAATTCAATCCAAAAAATTTCCGAAATTGAAACCATATTCGTAAGGTTTGTTTAACTATCGGATTGTCAATTTGTTTATGTAACTTAGAAGGAGCTAAAGGAAGAGAAGTTCCTAAGATAGAGCCCAATGAAAATCCTTGTACCGATTTAGTTTCCAAATCTACCCAATGAGGACTCGGAGATAAGTCCAAGTCGTTTAGCCAACATTTCAGGTAACGAATATTAGTTGCCCAATAATAGAATCTAAAATTAGGCAATGCCAATCCACCTTCCTTTTTGGATTTTTGTAAATGTTTTTTCCCTAATCTAGGATTTTTATTTTGCCATATATATGAAGATATTTTAGAATCAACTTTATCAAAAAAGGATTTGGGAATAAAAATTCTTGGCTCCGTCATGTAAGTAGCAATCCCACCCAATAAGTTAAATGTTAAGGAGCACAGATGCTCCCCGACTTACGATGCTTCGACTTTGCAATGGTGCAATCGCTGGGCAACGGCAGCGACCCGTAGCTCGCTTACGGCCACGTGATCAGGTGCATTAAACGCATTTCGACTTACGATATTTTCGGTTTACGATGGGTTTCTCAGAACGTAACCCCATTGTAAGTTGAGGAGCACCTGTATATGTAGGAAGGAACTACAGATGCTAATTTAAACCGAATATAGACATAAAAAGCTGGAGTAACTCAACAGGTCAGACAGCATCTCTGGAGAAAAGGAATAGGTGACCCTTCGGGTCGAGAACCTTCTTCAGACTGAGAGTCAGAGGAAAGAGAAGCAAGAGATAATGAATAGGCGGTGATATAGAGTGATATAGAACAGGCTTTTGGTGGCCTAACATGTGTACTAAATTCCTTCATATTTCAATCAATTATACACCTACTTTTGAATACATGATCCAAAATCTCTCCAATGTTGCAAAGCCAATGAATCTAGCAGTGGAATTTCATTCATTCACAGCTTCTGATAGTCTTTGCTGAGTTCATAGCTCTTTGGTGTCTTAAATGACTGTGAACTTAAGTATTCTTACAAACTCAGAACTAACTTTACAAATTTATAAACCTATGACTATCTGAGAGTATAGGTGTCCAAAGCATTTCACAACTAATTTACACCACGTTTGTTTTGTTCAGTTCCCTCACTTCATCATTCTGTACCTGTGTACTCTCAGCACCGTCTTCTCCTCAAGAATACTATTGATCATGAAAATCAATCTCCACCTTCACCATGTGGTGTGTTAAAGATTCACACACCTTGTTACACATCCACGGGTAGCCTCCAAAGGCTTTTGCTGTTTTCTTTCTTTTTCTGTCAAAATGATGTTACCAAACTCAAACCTTGTGTGTATGAACTTTTACTCTCAGCATGTTCCACTATTTGCAGGCAGTCTGATTGAGACTAAATTACGGGTCTGTCATCTCTGATCTGAAGACAAATCTCTCCAAAAGCAGCCAGGAAATTTAAATTCAAATAATTAAGTAAATCTGGAATTAAAGGCTGTAACTGCAGAGGTAACTATAAAATACTGGATGATTGGAAAAAACACTTCTGATTCACTGAAGTCCGACTCTTATCTAATCTGACATTTATTTGACTCCAGACCAACCAAAGTGGTTGCTGAACTGTCTCTTCAGTGCATGTACAACGAGGGACAAATATTGACCACACCCTGCAAGTAATTGAAATGTAATCCTGTACTGCTGTTCTTCAATCATATTAGCATTTCTTGCGCTCTCTCTCTCCTTTTTCTTGTTTGTTCTAATGTTCTTTCTTTTTCACTCAAGCTCCTAGATCATACACCTGGGCTGGGAGCAGCAATGGTCTTTCTTTCTGTCTGTCTTCGGCTGCTTTGGAGGAGAGCTTGCAACATCAGAAGCAGAGTAGAAGCACTTTCAAGGTAAAATAAAGGCCTTTCCCCCCCCCTGATTTCAAGGTGTCACTTTTTCATTTATCATTGCTAAATCCTAATGACCATCTTCAATATAGACTTGGAATACTTGATCTCCCTCTAATGACTCCTGGAGAAGATGAAATAAGCCTGCAAGTAATTTGCTCCATGAGCAATTTTTTTACAAGAGGAAACACCAGGTGTGCAGGACTGCCCGAGTTCACCGGAGTGCCGCTCCGGCACCTCTGTTAAAAAAAAGCCAAAATAAACAGCGGGGGATTTTAACTAGCAGGGAATTTAACAGTGGCCGCTCCGGCACCTATAAAATTAGCACTGCAACGCTGGGAAACACATGTAAACATACTGCATTTCACTAAACATTATCTCAGCAGTTTGCACCGGTTGATGATTCTCACCTGCAGACCTGATGACAAGTACCATCTGAGTCTCATAGATGCCATGTCTTTACCTCAGTTGTGCAAACAATTCTAAGTATGCAAATCGGCATGGGATGTGCAGTATTGTGGCTTGGACTGATTAGGGTTCAATTGCACCACAGGTTTCATCGCCTATTTGTCCTAAATGGTTCAACTTAACGTTCAAAAGAACTGCACCTCTGAAGCATCACATTTCTATTTGGCCAAGGAATTGTCATTGTCTCAAGCAGGACCTCCAACATCTTATCCTGGTGGATGGCCGTTGACCTGAATCATAAAGTCTTCCTTTTTTTCCAATGGATGCTGCCTGACCTGCTGAGTATTTCCAACAATTTATGTCCTTATTTCGAACATCTCATCAGTTATCTATTCAGTTTTAGCCACAGTATCGTGTTGAAGAAATGGAAAGCAATCACAAATCTATTTCCGTACATGAGACATTGAAAATCTCCCACTGGCCACAACCAAGCAATCTCCAAACCAATCCTACAAATTGCTGTAGCTTTTGCTAAACCTGTAATCTGAACTGCCTGCTGCAGGAAAAAGAACAAATCAAATTGTTTGAATAATTTCTTCATATTATATTGCTTCCGACAGACTGTACAATGAAAATTAAGAAAGGAACATGCAACATTTAAAAGAAAACTGCCAACATTAATTTCATATAACAATAGAAATTCCCACAAATATTATTTATTCCTTCTGTCTGGCATTTTCTATGTATTTATAAACTTTACTTGAGCTTTGGATGTTGGCGATTTCCAGCTGTTTCATTGCAGATGGGGAATAACGACAAGGTTGGGTGTCTACATTTTACATTGATTTGTTCAAAGAACTGAAATGGACATTATTGGTGGAGTGAGGTGGCATTTTAGACTTGCATTTTCCATAATGCAAGATGCCACCAATGATTTAAGGCTCACCTGTCTTTAATTCCCTTGATTCTTTCTACCTCCCTTCTTAAACAAATGAACAACACTGGCCACTCTCCTGCCCTCTGGGGACCTCACCACCGGCAAGAGAAGATATAAGGATCTTCATGAAGGCTCCTGCAATCTCTTCTCTTGCCTCGCTCAGTAACTTGGGATAGTTCCCATCAGGCCCTGGGGATTCATTTACCTTAATGCTCTTCAACAGCCCGACACCACCTCCTTCTTGATCTTAAATTACCTCACCTATTAGTATTCTCCACTGTGTTATTGTCCCCCTTGGTGAATCCAGATGCAAACTATTTTTTTTGAATTACAAGTAACTAAGTGTACAAAAGTGTGAGAAGGAACTTTTTCACCCAGAGAGTTGTGAATTTATGGAATTCTGCCACAGAGGGCAGTGGAGGCCAAATCACTGGATGGATTTAAGAAAGAGTTAGATAGAGCTCTCGTGTCTAGTGGAATCAAGGGATATGGGGAGAAGGCAGGCACGGGTTATTCATTGTGGACGATCAGCCATGATCAAAATGAATGGTGATGCTGGCTCTAAGGGCCGAATGGCCTCCTCCTGCACCTATTTTCTATGTTTCTAAAATGAAAGAAATTGATTTCACATGATCTGAAAATGACATGATCTGTCTTTGCTAGACACAAAATGCTGGAGTAACTCAGCGGGTCAGGCAGCATCTCAGGAGAGAAGGAATGGGTGACGTCACCCATTTCTTTTCTCCTGAGATGCTGCCTGACCCGCTGAGTTACTCCAGCATTTTGTGCCTACCTTAGATTTGAACCAGCATCTGCAGTTATTTTCTACACATGATCTGTCTTTGCAGGTTACTTATAATTGCCACAAATTTGAGTTTCAAAAGTTCATTGCTGTTGTCATCTAGTCACACGGTGAAGAAAATGACCATTTGGCCCACTGAATCCATGCTGAACATCTAATTCTCTTTTCACTACTCCTACATTCAGTCCATTTTAGTCTCAACACACCCCATCAACACCTCCCAGCTTCTGCTACTGACCTGCACACTAAGGGCAATTTTACAGTGATCAATTAACCTACCAACCTGCATGTCTTTGGGGTGAGGGTGGAAACAAGAGCACCTAGAAGAACCCCACTTGGCCAGAGGGAGGTCATGCAAGATCGCCACAGATAGCACCATTCTCATCATTCTCTTAACAAGCATTCCATCTGGCAGCTCTTTCACGTGGACTTCCAAGTGACTGCCAAATCATTACTCATATCAAGGCCCAGTTTAATTTTATGTGTAGGCATATTGTATTCACCACATACCTCAATGTTGAATAGATCTCACTGAAAAAGAAACAGCCCAACCTACAAACAACCAGCCAGCCTCGTTATACTTTCTTGCTCCTGATTCTCTGTTCTTATCAGCATTTTTCCTAAAATAGGAAGTTTTCTTTATCATTTATCTTATATGTGAAACTGGTTTATAGATAGAAAGTGTTGCAGTTGCCACTATAAAGGATCGTGTTATGATATTAACTGCATTTTGAGCTGAAACAATGTGTACAGAAGGCTTGAGAAACAGTCTAAGTGGAATTAAGTCACAACAAAAATGATGATTCATGCTGTAAGTTTTTGTTTGTGTCAGACGTACTTTGGTTTCTAGTTGATTTAATATCTATTTTCCGATGTCTTAGAACAGAGGTCTCCAAACTATGGCCCACGGGCCACATCCAGCCCGCCAAGAGATTTTATCTGGCCCGCCAAAAGATTTTAACACGTCCGTGCTGCCACTCCGCTTCCCCGGTCTTCTCCCATCAGCATATCTCCGGCTCCATCCCAGCACTCCGAGTGTCCCGACACCTCTCCTCGTTTCTGCGCTCCTTGCTCCTCCAGGCTCAGAGCCCCTGCTCCGCGCCTCGCTTCCAGCGGCTCTTCGGCCCCTCGCCACACCTGCTGGCCCTCCAGCCCTTCTCCCCGCTCGCCATCTCCGTCAGCCGGGCTCCTTTTCCACTTGGCCGGCGATCAAAACTTCGAGGCTGGGACCGCCGAGCAGAGCCGTGCTCCTCCTCCTCTTCCACCGTCTCCTCCTCTAAGGCCGTCGAGCACGGCTCCCTGGGCCCTTCGCCCTCCGGCCCTGGTGGGTCGTCGACCTCCGGCGCTCGCTGCTTCTGCCCCTGCAGACCCTCCAGGCCCCTCGGCTCGGGTTCTTCCCGCTGCTCCTCTCCCAGCATGCTCAACCCCGTCCTTTCCTCTTCCTCCTCCTCCTCCTCTTCTTCTCCCCCCGGTCGGCGGCCCGCTGCTTCTTGGCCTTGCTCTCTTGGCTCCCTTCTTGGCCGTGTTTCCCCTTCTCCTGCCGGCTGGCCAGACGTCTTCCCAGCTGTTTCTTGCGTCTGTGGGCTTTGCAGCCCTTCTCGCGGTTCCTCTTCCTTCACCGGATCCTCCAGCTTCTTCCCCATTTTTTACAGCACAAAAATTGACCATTTTGGCGCTTTTTTCAAGGTAAGAACGTACGTGTTGCAAGTGTTACTAGTGTATGCCAGAACCTGCCATGTGGCATTGATGCTCCAGATGACACTCCAGGTGGCTTGAATTTCTTCCATTTGTTTGACTTAAGTTCTTTTTTGAGTTCATTAAATTTATAAAACTGACATTTCTTTATTTTTTCCTACAGCCCGCAAAAATGTGCCAAATATATAATGTGGCCCTCTTGCTGAAAAGTTTGGAGGCCCCTGTCTTAGAGAAAGAGAGGGAGAGCAAGAAAATGAGTGAATTAAGTGAATAGAGGTGTCCATTCCCACCAAATGCTATGTTAGTCCCATTTGCCTGCATTTGGTCCACATCCCTCTAAACCTTTACTAAAAGACTTAAATGTCTTTTAAATGTTGGTATTGTATTTGCCTCAACCAGTTTAGTTTAGATACTGTGCAGAAACAGGCCCTTTGGCCCACCGAGCCTGTGTCGATGAGCGATCCCTGTACACTTACACAATCTGACACACACTAGGGACAATTTACAAATGTACCAAGCCAATTAACCTACAGACCTGTGCGTTTTTGGGGTGTGGGAGAAAACCGGAGATCCAGGAGAAAACCCATAGAGGTCACGGGAAGAACGTACAAACTCCTTACAGACAGCACCAGTAGTCAGGATCAAACTCGGGTCTCTGGTGCTTTAACGGTAGCAACTCTACCGCTTCGCCACTGTGCAAGATAGCAGATGTTTGAATCTTGAGCAAAAGTGGTGGAGGGCCTCAGATGGTCAGATAGCACCTGTGAAGGGAAATGGACAGACGATGTTTCGGGCGGGACCCTACTAGCTAGTGGAAGGAAGGGAGGTCCCTCTAGGGGCCAACAGGGTGATAGTAGAATGCCAGCATCACTGGGTATCTAACCAGGAAAAGTGTATCAAGTCACAGTGAAATAAAAGGCAGAAATCATGAACCAGTTTCTTTCACTGCTGTTAGTGGAGCTTCATTCAGCCGGCAATCAACAATGATTGCCAATCTCATACACTTTTCAGTGAGTACATAAGTATATAGATGGGATGAGATATCACCTCATTCCTCCTGTACTTATACTCCCCATGCAGTTGTTCTCTTTGTAGGTAGCAATGATTTACAATGCAGTTGGTCTCTAGTATCCATATAAAGCTGAAGATTTGAGCACAGTAGCACATTGCATAAACTTGCTGTCTCTAGATTCCTGATCAAACAACATGGCTTAAGATCTCTCCAAATGTTGAACTACTGTACAAATATTTGATCTGCAGTGACTGACACCCATTTTAGATGTGACTGTATTACTAATTCCAATTCAATTCTTCCCACCTCCTTCAACATCTCTTAAGAAAAACAGTTAGAAGCTGGAAACGCTCAGTGGGGCAGGCAGTATCAGAGTGGAGTGAAACAGAGTTAACACATTGAATCATGCTGGCCCTGTTGCTGTTTCTCATTGGCACAATCAGCATTTAGATGTTCAAGCCTAAGTCACTCTGTGACTTGCACACATGTACAATAAGCTTAGCTTCAACTTACAGATTCCAGTGTTCCTGCATTTGGGGTCCATTTGAGGCTCAGTCTTCCATTGGGCAATCATACTTGGAGCCTGTTTCAGATGGAACCTAGATGAGTGTCAGAGAAGTCACACAGTGTAAACCCATGCAGGGTTTACTGCGTTGAGTCCATGATACAATTACTGGAAGGTAGGATTTATTCCATTCATAACTTTCACCACAGTCAGGCAGAGTCGTGGTAGTAGGGGTCTCCATCTTGAGAGGTACCGACGGGTTTCTGTGGCAACAAGTGGGATTAAAGGATGGTGTGTTGCTTTCCTGGTGCCAGGATCCAGGATGTCACGGACAGAGTGCAGAGCATCATCAAGGGTGAAGGTGAGCAGCCAGAAGTGGTAGTGCATGTCGGCACAAAGAACGTCGGGAAGAAGAGGAAAGAGATTCTGCAGCATGACTTTAGAGAGCTCGGAAGAAGGCTGAAAAGCAGGACTTCCAGGGTGGTTATCTCTGGTTTGCTTCGTTCCTTGTGCTGGTGAGGGAAGGAACAGGGTGATAGGGGATCTGAATGTGTGGCTGAGGAGCTTCTTTAGGTATGTTAAGAGAAAAAGATTAGTAAAGACAAATGTGGGTCCCTTGAAGGCAGATACGGGTGAAATTATTATGGGTAACAAGGAAATGACAGAAGAGTTGAACAGATACTTCAGATCTGTCTTCACTAAGTCAATAGTCAATAGTCAATTTATTTGTCACATACACATAAATGTGCAGTGAAATGAAAAATGACCCGCAGTTCAACAATAAGACCAATAAGAATAAGCAATAAAAATATGCAATAACACATACAATCATAAACCAACACCAAACAAAAGAAACATCCATCACAGTGAGTCTCCTCCAGTCACCTCCTCACTGTGATGGAAGGCCAGAATGTCTTTTTCTCTTCCCCTGCGTCTTCTCCCGCGGTCAGGCTGTTGGAATTGCCACGTCGGGGCGGTCGGGGCTCCTGACATTGAAGCGCCCGCCGGGCGGTGAAAGGTCCGCGGCGGGCCGCCCCAAGCCCCACGATTCGGGGCGGGCGAAGACGCTGCCGCTGCCGCTGCCGGAGCTCCCGATGTCGGCCCCCACCCAGGAGCCTGCGGGCTTCTGACGTCCAGGAGGCCCGCGCCGGAGCCTCCGGAGACGAGTCACAGCCGCTCCCGCAGCCTCCGAAGGCAGCCAGCTCCGCAGGTGGTGAGTCCGGGCCGCGGGCTCTGCGAACCAGAGCCCAGGTGGTCCTAGCCGGAGCCCGCCAGCTCCAGGTGCATGGCCGATGGTAGGCCGCAGCGGGAACGGAGACACGACACAGAAAACAAAGGTCGGGTCTCCGTTCGGGAGAGACACTTTTACAGTTCCCACCCCCCCCCCCCCATATCACACAACCGCAAACACTACATCATATTTAAACTACAATGAAGACAAAAACAACAAAAAACACCAAAGACAAACGGACTGCAGGCAAGCCACAGCTGCGAGGGCAGCGCTGGCTCCTACATACACAAACAATACACAATACACAAGGAATACACAAACAATCTCCCGGGTGTACTAGAGGACGGTGGATCTAGGGAGATAGAGGAACTGAAAGAAATTTGCATTAGGCAAAAAATGGTATTGAGTAGACTGATGAGATTGAAGGCTGATAAATCCCTAGGGCCTGATGGTCTGCATCCCAGGATACTCAAGGAGGTGGCTCTAGAAATGGTGGATGCATTGGTGATCATTTTCCAATGTTCAATTGATTCAGGATCAGTTCCTGTGGATTGTTATCCCCCTTTTCAAGAAAGGAGCGAGAGAAAAAACGGGGAATTATGGGAGACTTGGACAGGTTGAGTGAGTGGGCAAATGCATGGCAGATGCAGTATAATGTAGATGAATGTGAGGTTATCCACTTTGGCGGCAAAAACAAAGAGGCAGATCATTATCTCAATGGTGTTAGATTAGGTAAAGGGCAAGTGCAACGAGACCTGGGCGTCCTTGTACACCAGTCATTGAAAGTAAGTGTGCAGGTACAGCAGGCAGTGAAGAAAGTTAATGGCATGTTGGCCTTCATAACGAGAGGATTTGAGTAAAGGAGCAAAGAGGTCCTTCTGCAGTTGGAGAAGAGCCCTGGTGAGACCACATCTGGAGTATTGTGTGTATTTTTGGTCTCCTAATTTGAAGAAGGACGTCCTTGCTATTGAGGCAGTGCAGCATAGGTTCACAAGGTTAATCCCCGGGATGGCGGGACTGTCATATGAGGAAAGATTGGAAAGACTGGGTCTGCATTCACTGGAGTTTAGAAGGATGAGAGGGGATCTTAGTGAGACGTATAAAATAATAAAAGGACTGGACAAGCTAGATGCAGGAAAAATGTTCCCAATGTTGGGGGAGTCCAGAACCAGGGGCCACAGTCTAAGAATAAACGGGAGGCCATTTAAAACTGAGGTGAGAAGAAACTTTTTCACCCAGAGAGTTGTGAATTTATGGAATTCTCTGCCACAGAAGGCAGTGGAGGCTAATTCACTGGATGAATTTAAAAGAGAGTTAAATAGAGCTCTAGGGGCCAGTGGAATCAAGGGATATGGGGAGAAGGCAGGCGCTGGTTACTGATTGTGGATGATCAGCAATGATCACAATGAACGGCAGTGCTGGCTCAAAGGGCCAAATGGCCTCCTCCTGCACCTATTTTCTATGTTTCTATATGTAATGTCATTTCAATTTTTCTGGCCGGCACACTCCAAAAAGTACTCCACTCCTGCTATCGACCTGGCCAGGTACTCCTTGCTTGCGCCATTTCATGACCATCCTGAACGAGACCCTGAAACCCAAGGTGCAGATGATGATCTTTCTCCTCTGTTTTGGCTCATAAATATAGCATCCAGGGCACCATTTGAAAACTAGACTGCGGTCATTTAGGCTTTGGCATTATTTGGTCCTGTTTACCAAATTTTTGCAATTACTTCCAACCAGTGAGTGGAAGTCAAGAGCGTTTCCCAATGAGCAGATGTCGGCATGGCTTCAACAACACTGGTGTAAACGACTCTTGGATTTGCCTCTTGTGAATGCCTGGTTATATAACACAATTGGGTGCTGGCTGTAAAGGTCACCTTAATGATGTGGAAATATTAATTTTAAGATGCAACATGCCTTGGGTCAAAATGTAGAAACAAGGAACTACAGATGCTGGTTTACAAATGAAAAGAAATAAAGTGTTGGAGTAACTCAGCTGCCTTGGGTCAAGCTGGAACAGGCAATATATGCATTTCTACATTCCATTGCCAGAGTGAGGCCACATGCAAATTGGAGGAACAGCACCTCTTATTTTGCTTGGTCTGCTTACAACCCAACAGTTTGAACATTTGAATTCTCCGATTTTAGGTATCTTCCAAAACACTTCCCTCCCCCCTCCACTCCATCTTCCCCGCCTTACTCTAAAGCTTAGTGAGCCAGTCCCACAGTTTGCAACAATATATCCCTCTTGGGTTCACACCAGTCTCTAGCCAACAGTCTCATTGTCTCTCTTTCTCTCTTCCTCTTCAACTCTGTCCCTCACTCTCCCTTGCCCATGCTTTTCTCTCCCCCTTGCTCGCTCCCCCTTGCTCGCTCCCCCTTGCTCGCTCCCCCTTGCTCGTTCCCCCTTGCTCGTTCCCCCTAGCTTGTCCCCCCTTGCTTGCTCCCCCATGCTTGCTCCCCCTTGCTCGCTCCCCCTTGCTCGCTCCCCCATGCTCGCTCCCCCTTGCTTGCCCCCCCTTGCTTGCTCCCCCATGCTCGCTCCCCCTTGCTCGCCCCCCCTTGCTCTCCCCCCCTTGCTCTCCCCCCCTTGCTCGCCCCCCCTTGCTCGTTCCCCCTTGCTCGTTCCCCCTTGCTCGCCCCCCCTTGCTCGCTCCCCCTTGCTCGCCCCCCCTTGCTCGCCCCCCCTTGCTTGCTCCCCCTTACTCGCCCCCCCTTGCTCGCTCCCCCTTGCTCGTTCCCCCTTGCTCGCCCCCCTTGCTCGCTCCCCCTTGCTCGCCCCCCCTTGCTCGCTCCCCCTTGCTCGTTCCCCCTTGCTCGCCCCCCCCTTGCTTGCTCCCCCTTGCTCTCCCCCCCTTGCTCCCCCCCCTTGCTCGCCCCCCCTTGCTTGCTCCCCCTTGCTCTCCCCCCCTTGCTCCCCCCCCTTGCTCGCCCCCCCTTGCTTGCTCCCCCTTGCTCTCCCCCTCTTGCTCGCTCCCCCTTGCTCGCCCCCCCTTGCTCGCTCCCCCTTGCTTGCCCCCCCCATGCTCGCCCCCCCTTGCTCGTTCCCCCTTGCTCGCTCCCCCTTGCTCCCCCTTGCTCGCCCCCCCTTGCTTGCTCCCCCTTGCTCGCCCCCCCTTGCTCGCTCCCCCTTGCTCGCCCCCCCTTGCTCTCCCCCCTTGCTCGCTCCCCCTTGCTCGCCCCCCCTTGCTCACTCCCCCTTGCTCGCTCCCCCTTGCTCGCCCCCCTTGCACGCTCCCCCTTGCTCGCTCCCCCTTGCTCGCTCCGTGCAGATTTTGTCAGTTAATTGTTTTTTGTAAATTGTCCCTAATGTGTAGGATAGAACTAGTGTGCGGGTGATCACTGACCAGAGCGGACCCGTTGGGCCCGGAAGGGCCTGTTTCTACACTGTATCTCTAATCTAAACTAAACTGCCAGTCCCGCTGAGTTACTCCAGCATTTTGTGTCTATCTTTTGTGCATTTCAACACACATATTTCCACACAGGCAAATTTCATTCCCATGAAGCTTCAGGAAATGAGGATGGCAAGTAGCTAGCAGTAAACATCAGTAACACCATGTAATTATTCCTACACAGAGCAGAAATTTGACGGACCTTCACTGAACAAGGTTCTTTCCATGATGGCACAAGAGACTGCAGATGCTGGAATCTATAGTCAAAAAAGGAGAGCTTGACACTGCTGTCTCAAACTGTGTTCTGCGCAACCATTATTTTAAATGTTCCGGATTAAATCTAGGGTAAGTTCAAAATGGTGAAGTACCTCTGCATTTGGATCAATTTCTCAAAGAGTGATGGATTATAGTGTGTTGCCATTATCAATGTTTTGTCTGTTTTTACCTTTAAATGAAGTGTAAACAACCACAAGGTAATTACGTTTGAATAGTGAACTACATTAATCTCCGTTGGAGAAGGTGGTTGACAGCTGGATCTTCCACAAGTGATACAGTGTAAGTAACATTAAAAGGATCTCCTGCCTCACAAGGATGATGAAGTCTCTGCTTGTCAGCTTTATAGAAGAATCAATATGAAGGAGTTATTTATCTTTTCTGATAACTCTCACAAGCTCAAGATTGTTCCTGCTTTTATAAAAGGGAGCTTCAAATCAATTATTCACAAATGGGTTTCCTGTTTTCATGTTTTGAACTGCAGGAGGAGAGGGATACAAATTTTGATAATACTGTATCTCCCTCAGCAATAAAGCTTTGGAAAGACAACACTTATACCGAGAGATTGGGAGTTTGCTGGCATTGTGCACTGAATGACCACATTTACCAGTGATGGAAAATATATAAAACTACAGCCGCTGGAATCGGAAACAAAAACAGAAATCAAGTCAAACTCAAATACAATAGATAGAGCAAAGGGGATGATACAGCGTGCAGAATATAGTTCTCAGCATTGTAGCACATCAGCTCCATACACAAAGTGGGTAGGCAATGAGTAGAGGTGAGTCGGGCAGTACCTTAGCTTAAGGAAGGACCATTCAGAAGTCTGATAAATGAGGGGAAGAAGGTGTTAGCGAGTCTGGTGGTGTGCACTTTCAAGCTTCTGTATCTTCCGCCGGAAGGGAACAGGGAGAAGGAGGAATGACCAGGGTAGAACAAGTCTGTGATTATGTTGGCTGCTTTTCTGATGCAGTGTGAAGTGTTGATGGAGTCAATGGTAGGAAGCCTGGTCTGTGTTAAGGACTGGGATACATCTACAACTTTGCAATTTTGTGCGATCTTGGGGAAAGCTGTTCCCAAACCAAGCTTTGATGCAATCCAACAGTATGCATCTGTCGAAGCTTGTAATTGAGAGTCGTTGGAAGCATGTCAAATCTCCTCGGTCTTTTCAGCTGGTGTGCCTTCTTGACTGTCACATCAATGTGCTTGGTCCACGCCAGATCGTTGGTGATATTTATGCTATACTTGAAGTTCCCAACCAGTCCACTTCGGCACCATTGATGCTGATGGGGGCATGTTTCCTGAAGTTGATAAATTAGCATGTTCAGTACCTTGTGCCTTCATCGCGTCAACAAGTTTGGTTTGAAAACAGCTTTGGGGGAGTATGTTTGAAAATCAGTTCAACAACTGACTACTTTCACAGTGCAGACATGAATGCTTCTTTCACCGAGAAACTTGGCAGTCATGTGTCCCTGTCTCAGCTGAGTCGCTATTGAAACTGAAAGCGTGTCTATTGTAAAACTTAGCCAACAACTCGACGGAAACTAACCAGCAAGCTTTGAGAGTAAAGACGGAGCTTTTGCAAGTGAAAGTGATCGGAGAGACTTTGTAATTACTGCAGCACCGAGCGACTGACCTTCCTGCGCAAGGATCGAGATGAGAAAATATTTCTTCACACAGAGAGTGGTGAGTCTGTGGAATTCTCTGCCACAGAAGGTAGTTGAGGCCAGTTCATTGGCTATATTTAAGAGGGAGTTAGATGTGGCCCTTGTGGCTAAAGGGATCAGAGGGTATGGAGAGAAGGCAGGTACAGGTTACTGAGCTGGATGATCAGCCATGATCATATTGAATGGCGGTGCAGGCGTGAAGGGCCGAATGGCCTCCTCCTGCACCTATTTTCTATGTTTCTATGTTTCTATGTTTTTTATTGAAACATATAAGATAATTAGGGGATTGGACACATTAGAGGCAGGAAACATGTTCCCAATGTTGGGGGAGTTCAGAACAAGGGGCCACAGTTTAAGAATAAGGGGTAGGCCATTTAGAACGGAGATGAGGAAGAACTTTTTCAGTCAGAGAGTGGTGAAGGTGTGGAATTCTCTGCCTCAGAAGGCAGTGGAGGCCAGTTCGTTGGATGCTTTCAAGAGATTGCTGGATAGAGCTCTTAAGGATAGCGGAGTGAGGAGGTATGGGGAGAAGGCAGGAACGGGGTACTGATTGAGAGTGATCAGCCATGATCGCATTGAATGGCGGTGCTGGCTCGAAGGGCTGAATGGCCTACTCCTGCACCTATTGTCTATTGTCTATTGTCTAAGGTAAGGACTATTCATATCCAACTGCTTCAGCTGTCAAGGATTGAAAAACACACCCGCTCTTTGTCACTTGGCTAATTGTGCAAACAGCCAATGCTGGGCGATAAAAAGATGCTGCCGCAAATGAAACATTATTCAAGGCAGGTGGGCTGATCATCCATTCATAGGAGGAAAGTTTTTTTCTATGCTGAAAGTTTGTCTTGGCTCAAAAGTCTTTTAAATTGTGCTTTCGTACCTGCTTCTACTACCTCGACTAAGGGCGACACGGTGGTGCAGGGGTAGAGTTGCTGCCATACAGCACCAGAGACCTGGGTTCGATCCTGACTCCGGTTTCCTCCCACTCTCCAAAGATGTACAGAATTGTAGGCAAATTTGCTTTGGGAACAATTGTAAATTGCCCCTATTGTGTAGGATAGTTCTAGTGTATGGGGATCACTGGTTGGCACAGACTCAGTGGGTGCTGTTTCTCTATGATATCTCTAAACAAAACTAATACCTCCTCTGGCACAGCTCATTCCATATACCCACCACTCTTTGCGCAAAATTGTTACCCCCTAGGTTCCTATTACATTTATTTCCCTCTTTTGTTAAACCGATTTCTGCTGCTACTTGATTTCCCTATTCTGGGTAAAAGTCTGTGCAATCAACCTGTCTATTTCCCTCATGATCTTTTACATCTCTATAAGATCACCTCTCAGCCTCCTGTGCTCCAAGAAATGAAGTCTTAGCCTGCTCAACCTCTTCCTGTAGCTCAGGCCCTCTAGTCCAGGCAACTTTCCCGTGAATCTTCCCTTCCACTTTTTCCAGGGTAACCAAAATTGAACATAATACTCTCAATGTGGCCGCACCAATGTGTTGTACAACTGTAACATAACATCACAACCTCTACACTGACTACTCAATACCCTGACTGATGAAGGCCAAGGCCACTGAAAGCCTTCTTGACGACCCTATTTACCTGTGACACCACTTTCAAACAACATACTGTACCTTTATCTCCCATCCCCCTTTGCTGAGCCTCAGCTGATTCTGCTGAGCCGTAGCTGAGCCAAAGCCTCGCACTTACCCTCCACACCGTCTCTTAAACCAAGCCCCGTCACACTTTCCCCCTCACACCTTCCTCCCCACTCAACACTTCTGCTCAACACAACCTCTCTCCCAACACTTCCAATAGACCCCTCGGCCACACCTTTCCTTCCTTTTACTGTCTGCTCACAAAAGAGAGGGAGAGGGAACGGGAGAGAGAGCAAAAGAGAGAGATGGAGAGCGCAATCGGGAGAGATAGAAGATGGAGAGAGAAAAACACATGGGGCGAATGTAATACATTTCATCCTCAACTGAAAGACAACACCTTCAATATGAATAGCGTACATTTATTATGAACCATATCAATACTGCTTCACAAAGGGCAGCCAGATTGATGTGTCCCAGAATATCATGAATCGTGAGAAGCCGAGAAAGGTCTTGCCCTGATCTCAGAATGGCTAGAGTGAAAGAATACATTTATCTTTAAAATGCATGACTGCAATTTTTTTTGTTGTGTCTTTTGATATTATATAATAAACTAACCAGGTCATTTAATAAATATAGAACAAGATCACTGATTTGAATTATTGATTGTCCATGGGGCTCACGTTGTCGACCTCCCCGGGGTGAGCCCTGTCAACTGACCTCACTCAGTCAGGCGAACGACAACAAACAGAGACAGCAGAAGCAGAAGCAGCTTCATAACTTCTGCTGCCTCAAACGCAAGAAGAAGAAGTTTGTCCATTAGAATTGAAAAATGTAATGAACATAGAACACAGAACAGTACTCCACAGAAACAGACTCTTTGGTCCGCAATGTCTAAGCTGAATATGTTGCCAAGTTACACTATTCTCTGCCTGCATTTCAACCCCTTACCACACTTTGTGGTTTAAAAAAAACTTGTGCTACACATTTCCTTTAAACGTTGCTGCTTTGAGGCATGGTAATTGAATGTTTAACCTTTGTGGTTTGTTCGAATGCTTATCTACACTAAGCATCTGATTTTAACTTCAATCACCTGCTCTCTCCGACACCCTTTAATGCTTCTCCTTTTCAAGCTACTTCCTAATCCCCTCTTACAAATACATGCAACTTATAACTACAAGCAGCTAAAAAGGCGGCAACTTCCTTATTCCCTCTTATAAATATGTGGATTTTTCTTTCTTTAGAATGAATCATGTGTGCTGCGCTCATAATGGTGGCACAGATTCTTTCATAGAATCATTGTCATACAGCAAGGAAACTGACCCTTTGGCTCAACTTGCCCATGCCGACCAAGGGACCCAATCTACTCTAGTCCCACCTCCCTGCGTTTGGCCCCTTTCTTTCTAAATCTTTCCTATCCATGTACTTGTCCAAATGTCTTTTAAATGTTGTGATAGTACTTGCCTCATCTACCTCCTCCAGCAGCTCATTCTATATACCCACCACCCTCTGTGGAAAAAGTTGCCCCTCAGATCCCTATTAAATCTTTCCCCCTCTCATCTTAACCTATGTCCCCTGGTTCTTGATTTCCCTACTCTGGATAAAAGACTCCATGCATCTACCCTATCTATTCCCCTCATGATCTTTATATATCTCTATGAAATGACCTCTCATTCTCCTGCGCTCCAATGAATAAAGTCCTAGCCTGTTTCAATGTGTTTCTATAGCTAAGGCCCTTGAGTTCTGGCAACATCCTCATGAATCTTCTCTACACTCTGCACCCTTTCCAGCACCTTTCCTGTAATAGGGTGACCAAAACTGAACATAATACTCCAAATGTGGCCTCACCAACATCTTGTACAACTGTAACTTAAAGGGCCTGTCACACTTAGGCGATTTTAAGGCGACTGCCGGTGACTAGGATGTCGCCGAACGTTCGCCGGGGTGTCGCGGGCATGATCGTGAGGAATCTTCAATCAATCGTAGCGGTTCTTGGCGCGTCGCGGAAAAATGTTCCAGATAGAAATTTCTCGGCGACAGCTGGCTTGTCGCCAGGTATCGTAGCTTATTGCGGGCGCTCTCGCATGCTGTCCCCAGGTTTGTTTGGTTGTCGCAGATGCATTTAGAAGCACGTAATATTAAATTAAGAAAAGGCATTTGAAGATACCAGGAGATAGTTTTGTTTAACCAATTTATTTACTGTCAGGACATTTGACTGGTAGATTGGAGGCGACAGTTTGACGGTCAGGTAAGCGTGGGAATTTTGCGATGTTTCCGAAGACGGTGTAATCTCTTAGCCTGGTGCTAGTTTCACAAAAAAAGTAACTTGTATCGACCTGACTCGGCATTGTCGTGATCATTGTTGTAGGGTAAAAGAAAATTTTGGCGATCTGCTACGACTTTGACAGTCGCCTTAAAAATCGTGTAACTGGGACAGGCCCTTAATATCTTGACTTCTAAAATCATTAGCATGGAAATTGGGCATTATAGACAATAGACAATGGACAATAGGTGCAGGAGTAGGCCATTCGGCCCTTCTTGGAATGTTTGAGAGATGGTTTTCTAAACCAACATGTCGAGGAACCAACGAGAGAACAGGCCATTCTAGACTGGGTATTGAGTAATGAGGAAGGGTTAGTTAGCAGTCTTGTTGTGCGAGGCCCCTTGGGCAAGAGTGATCATAATATGGTAGAGTTCTTCATTAGGATGGAGAGTGACAAAGTCAATACAGAAACAAGTGTTCTGAACTTAAAGAAAGGTAACTTTGAGGGTATGAGGCGTGAATTGTCCAAGATAGACTGGCGATTGATGCTGAAAGGGATGACGGTGGACATGCAATGGAAGGCATTAAAAGGTCGCATGGATGAACTACAACAAGTGTTCGTCCCAGTTTGGCAAAAGAACAAACCAGGAAAGGTAGTGCATCCGTGGCTAACAAGGGAAATCAAGGATAGTATTAAAACAAAAGATGAAGCATACAGATTAGCCAGAAAAAGTAGCATACCAGAGGACTGGGAGAAATTCAGAGTCCAGCAGAGGAGGACAAAGGGCTTAATTAGGAAAGGGAAAATAGATTATGAGGGAAAACTGGCAAGAAACATAAAAACTGACTGCAAAAGCTTTTATAGATATGTCAAGAGAAAAAGATTAGTTAAGACAAATGTAGGTCCCTTGCAGTCGGAAACAGGTGAATTGATCATAGGGAACAAGGAGATGGCAGACCAATTGAACAAATACTTTGGTTCTGTCTTCACTAAGGAAGACATAAACCGTCTGCCGGAAATAGCGGGGGACCGGGGGTCTAATGAGATGGAGGAACTGAGGGAAATCCAGGTTAGTCGGGAAGTGGTGTTAGGTAAATTAAATGGATTAAAGGCAGATAAATCCCCAGGGCCAGATAGGCTGCATCCCAGAGTGCTTAAGGAAGTAACCTCAGGAATAGTGGATGCATTAGTGATAATTTTTCAAAACTCTTTAGATTCTGGAGTAGTTCCTGAGGACTGGAGGGTAGCTAATGTAACCCCACTTTTTAAAAAGGGAGGGAGAGAGAAAACTAGGAATTATAGACCAGTTAGCCTAACATCGGTAGTGGGGAAAATGCTAGAGTCAGTTATTAAAGATGTGATAGCATCACATTTGGAAAGTGGTGAAATCATCGGACAAAGTCAGCATGGATTTACCAAAGGCAAATCATGTCTGACGAATCTTATAGAATTTTTCGAGGATGTAACTAGTAGAGTGGATAAGGAAGAACCAGTCGATGTATATCTGGACTTTCAGAAGGCCTTCGACAAGGTCCCACATTGGAGATTGGTGTACAAACTTAAAGCACACGGTATTGAGGGTTCAGTGTTGAGGTGGATAGAAAATTGGTTGGCGGACAGGAAGCAAAGAGTAGGAATAAACGGGTCCTTTTCGGAATGGCAGGCAGTGACTAATGGGGTACCGCAAGGCTCAGTGCTGGGACCCCAGTTATTTACAGTGTATATTAATGATTTGGACGAGGGAATTGAATGCAACATCTCTAAGTTTGCAGATGACACGAAGCTGGGTGGCAGTGTTAGCTGCGAGGAGGATGCTAGGAGGCTGCAGAGTGACTTGGATAGATTAGGCGAGTGGGCAAATGCATGGCAGATGCAATATAATGTGGATAAATGTGAGGTTATCCACTTTGGCGGCAAGAACAGGAAAGCAGAGTATTACCTGAATGGTGACCGATTGGGAGAAGGGGAGATGCAACGTGACCTGGGTGTCATGGTGCACCAGTCATTGAAAGCAAGCATGCAGGTGCAGCAGGCAGTGAAGAAAGTGAATGGTATGTTGACATTCATAGCAAGAGGATTTGAGTTTAGGAGCAGGGAGGTTCTGCTGCAGTTGTACAGGGCCTTGGTGAGACCGCACCTGGAGTATTGTGTGCAGTTTTGGTCTCCTAACCTGAGGAAAGACATTCTGGCCTTAGAGGGAGTACAGAGAAGGTTCACCAGATTGATCCCTGGGATGGCGGGACTTTCATATGAGGAAAGACTGGATAGACTGGGCTTGTACTCGCTGGAATTTAGAAGACTGAGGGGGGATCTTATAGAAACATATAAAATTTTTAAGGGGTTGGAGAGGCTAGATGCGGGAAGATTGTTCCCGATGTTGGGGGAGTCCAGAACCAGGGGTCACAGCTTAAGGATAAGGGGAAGTCTTTTAGGACCGAGATGAGAAAACATTTCTTCACACAGAGAGTGGTGAGTCTGTGGAATTCTCTGCCACAGAAGGTAGTTGAGGCCAGTTCATTGGCTATATTTAAGAGGGAGTTAGATGCGGCCCTTTTTGCTAAAGGGATCAGGGGGTATGGAGAGAAGGCAGGTATAGGCTACTGAGCTGGATGATCAGCCATGATCATATTGAATGGCGGTGCAGGCTCGAAGGGCCGAATGGCCTACTCCTGCACCTATTTTCTATGTTTCTATGTTTCGAGCCAGCACCACCATTCAATGTGATCATGGCTGATCATCCTCAATCAGTACCCCGTTCATGCCTTCTCCCCATACCCCCTGACTCCACTATCCTTAAGAGCTCTATCTAGCTCTCTCTTGAATGCATTCAGAGAATTGGCCCCCACTGCCTTCTGAGGCAGTGAATTCCACAGATTCATTCAACTCTCTGAAAAAGTTTTTCCTCATCTCCGTTCTAAATGGCCTACCCCTTATTCTTAAACTGTGGCCCCTGGTTCTGGACTCCCCCAACATTGGGAACATGTTTCCTGCCTCTAACGTGTCCAAACCCTTAATAATCTTATATGTTTCGATAAGATCCCCTCTCATCCTTTTATATTCCAGTGTATACAAGCCTAGTCGCTCCAGTCTTTCAACATATGACAGTCCCGCCATTCCGAGAATTAACTTAGTAAACACCCTCAATAGCAAGAATATCCTTCCTCAAATTTGGAGACCAAAACTGCACACAGTACTCCAGGTGCGGTTTCACTAGGGCCCTGTACAACCGCAGAAGGACCTCTTTGCTCCTATACTCAACTCCTCTTGTTATGAAGGCCAACATTCCATTGGCTTTCTTCACTGCCTGCTGTACCTGCATGTTTCCTTTCATTGACTGATGCACTAGGACACCCAGATCTCGTTGTACATCCCCTTTTCCTAACTTGACACCACTCAGATAATAATCTGCCTTCCTATTTCTACCAAAGTAGATAACCTCAGACTTATCCACATTAAACTGCATCTGCCATGCATCCGCCCACTCACACAACCTGTCCAAGTCACCCTGCAACCTCATAGCATCTTCCTTACAGTTCACACTGCCACCCATCATTGTATCATCTGCAAATTTGCTAATGGTACTTTTAATCCCTTCATCCAAGTCATTAATGTATATTATAAATAGCTGCGGTCCCAGCACCAAGCCTTGCGGTACCCCACTAGTCACTGCCTGCCATTCTGAAAGGGATCCATTTATCCCCACTCTTTGTTTTCTGTCTGCCAACCAATTTTCTATCCATGTCAGTACCCTACCCCCAATACCATGTGTTCTAATTTTGCCCACTAATCTCCTATGTGGGACCTTGTCGAAGGCTTTCTGAAAGTCGAGGTACACCACATCCACTGGCTCTCCCCTGTCAATTTTCCTAGTTACATCCTCAAAAAATTCCAGTAGATTAGTCAAGCATGATTTCCCCTTTGTAAATCCATGCTGACTCGGAACGATCCTGTTACTGCTATCCAAATGCTCCGCAATTTCGTCTTTTATAATTGACTACAGCATCTTCCCCACCACTGACGTAGACTAACTGGTCTATAATTTCCAGTTTTCTCTCTCCCTCCTTTCTTAAAAAGTGTTTTTCTTCAGTACTAGATACTACTTCTGTGAGGTCCTTTCTCTTTGGATCACTTCTGTAGAGATAATGGTGCGACAACCTGAGAGGAATAGATCGGGAAGATGCACAGAATCTCTTGCCCAGAGTAGGGGAATCGAGGACCAGAGGACATTTTGCAAGATGAAGGGGAAAAGATTTAATAGGAATCTGAGGGGTAACTTTTTCACACAAAGGGTGGTGGGTGTATGGAACAAACTGCCAGTGGAGGTCATTGAGTCTGGGACTATCCCAACGTTTAAGAAACAGTTAGACCGTTACATGGATAGGACTAGTTTGGAGGAATATGGACAATAGACAATAGACAATAGGTGCAGGAATAGGCCATTTGGCACTTTGAGCCAACAACCATGTGATCATGGCTGATCATTCACAATCAGTACCCCGTTCCTGCCCTCTCCCCATACCCCTGACTCTGCTATCATTAAGAGCTCTATCTAACTCTCTCTTGAAAGCATCCAGAGAATTGACCTCCACTGCCTTCTGAGGCAGAGAATTCCACAGATTTAGAACTCTCTGACTGAAAAAGTTTTTCCTCATCTCCGTTCTAATTGGCCTAAGAGGTAGGCCAAGCGCAGGCAGGTGGGACTAGTGTAGCTGGGACATGTTGGCCAGTGTGGGCAAGTTGGGCCGAAGGGCCTGTTTCCACATTGTATCACTCTCTGATTCTGTGACTCTAAACCAAAATGTACACTTGCATTGCTCTTGCAGCCACTAGGTGGAGATCTTGCTACTAGTTTGCCCCAATCAGCAGTAATTGTAAATGTAAGGAAAGCACAAACCTTAGGATAGACACAAAATGCTGGAGTAACTCAGCAAGTCAGGTAGCATCTCTGGAGAAAATGGATAGGTGACATTTTGGGTTGGGACCCTTCCTTATGACTTTAAAACAATTCTTTGCAGTTGAATGTTGTCGTGGTACTAAACATCAGATTCAGCTGATGTTATAAATGTTTTTCTCGTATATTTAATATTCATTCCACATCAATCATGTTTATAGTGAGAGGTCATGCTGCTAGAGGCATTGTTTTAAATGAATAAAACAGAATCAGAGGTCGTACTAACAAGATAGTTTCTGTTCCTACAGAAAATATCACATATTTCTCAGGCCAGACCCAGCCCAGACATTGCAATTATCTACCCACTGCCACACTAATTTAGATTTAGATTTAGAGATACAGCGCAGAAACAGGCCCTTCGGCCCACCGAATCCACGCCGCCCAGCGATCCCCGCACATTAACACTATCCTACACACACTAGGGACAATTTTTACATTTACCCAGTCAGTTAACCTACATACCTGTGTGGGAGGAAACCGAAGATCTCGGAGAAAACCCACGCAGGTCACGGGGAGAACGTACAAACTCCGTACAGACGGCGCCCGTAGTCAGGATCGAACCTGAGTCTCCGGCGCTGCATTCGCTGTAAGGCAGCAACTCTACCGCTGTGCCACCGAGCTGCCCCAAATGTTTTGGGCTGTGTGGCTCCCAATAAACTGGAGACCTTGTGGCTGCAGCCCTTCCACATTTGCAGACGACCATGGATAGAGACTTAGGCTGTGACATGGACGGGCCTGATGATCTGCAAACTTGTGTGAGCAGCGGACTGTATTTAACAGTTTCCGATTGCCATATTTTGCAGATATCCCCATATTTATTTAAGATACTGGAGACCATTTAGCCCATCTTGTCTTTGAGAGATGTCTCACAGAGAAATTCAATTTTCCCAATTAATTATCCCTGTGTCATCTTCTCCCCACATACCCATCAACCGACCCCACATCCTTTCACTCACCTTTCACTCACCTATGGGCAATTTGCAGTAGCCAATTAACTAACCAACATGCACACCTTTGGGCGGCACGGTGGTGCAGCGGTAGAGTTGCTGCCTTACAGCTAATGCAGCGCCGGAGACTCAGGTTCGATCCTGACTACGGGCACCCTCTGTACGGAGTTTGTACGTTCTCCCCGTGACCTGCATGGGTTTTCTCCGAGATCTTCGGTTTCCTCCCACACTCCAAAGACGTACAGTTATGTAGGTTAATTGACTGGGTAAATGTAAAAATTGTCCCTAGTGTGTGTAGGATAGTGTTAATATGCGGGGATCGCTGGGCGGCGCGGACTCGGTGGGCCGAAGGGCCTGTTTCCGCGCTGTATCTCTAAATCTAAAAAAAAATCTAAAATCTAGGAGGAAACCCATCCACTTATGAGAACCTCGCACTGTCACAGAGAGAATGTGCAAACTCCACACAGGAGGTCAGGATTGAACCTGGGTCACAGGAGGTATGAGTTATCTGGCTGTATCTCTGTGCCATAGCAGAACCACCTAAAAAGAGCTAAAATGATTTTAAAATGAAACAACAATGTAATTTCTGTACGATGCAAACGAAGAAAAACAATGCAAATTTTTTTTTCTAATCACCTAGTTTGGAGTAAAGATCTGTGGACCCATTCAAACGAATGAGACTGTGTTCTATACCCAATGCTCATTGACGTAAAGCTGCCTATTATATACGATGGCCAGCTTACACTGGTCACGAAAACCACCTGCCTCAGTATTGACTCCAGTTACAGAGATGCAACTCCAGTATGGTCTATGCTTCCGTGATATAGTGTAGAGGACAGAGACCAGAGTGCACTGATATATGTTTTAACAGTGACGAGTTGTTCTCACCATACTGCAATCCACTCCAGTGTCCATCACAAGTTTGCATGCCAAGTCTGCCAAAATTCACTGTAATGGTGAAATTATTTTTGGTAGTCTGAATCTTCATTTGCTTTGTGTGAAATGAAGGAATATTTGGTGGGATTGCATCTTGCTCCTATATGGGCTACATTTGATGGGTTATAGCTGGGTAGAGAATGACAACAAACTACATGGACCTCTGCAAACCCAGAACAGTCAATTCAAAAAGATTTTACCGAGCATCTCCTTATATGTTATCCAGAGGGTATTGCACCAAATATGTCCAGACCAAAACACAAACAAAGCTTTCTGTTTAATATTAGGTGCAAACATTGCCTTGTTACCCATGTTAATGGACATAAAATTGCATTAATAACTCCATTTATATTTTGTTTCATTTGACAATTCAGTTTCAACCCCAAGGTTTGATTTATTTTTATTATGAATGTATTTAAAGACAAGAGACTGGTGTCCCCGATTTCCTCCCATTAACACTGAAGTTTGAACTTATGAAGAACATTTCAGCTTTGATTACAGACCGAGGCAGGCTGACTTCTGAATTGAATAATTCTTACTTTAAAAAAAGTCAAGATTTATTAACGGACCTTTTGTCCTTTTCATATATCTGCAAGGGGAAATGAACTGATTGTTAAACATATCTAAGAGGATCTTGCTATCAAAGGTTATGAGTAAAGGAGAGTTCTCTGCTGGAAACCTCTCGTAGAGTTCCTCTCCACGCAGGATGGTGTTCTGAATCTGTCGATCATAACATGACTTAGAACTGGTTATGTACTGGTAGGTACTCAGCTGGTATTGTAGGATATTTCATTCCTGACAGTTTCAGGTCATTGTTCAAGAGTTAAGACTGTTACACCCACATTGAGAAACCTTCTCCATAAACATTGGGGCTTTGTCAGTTGAGTGACAATGAGGTATCTCCCTGACACCGGGAGATGTCATCTTGCTGTTTCCTATGGGAGATATAGCATTCACCACTTATTTGCAACAGAAACAGCTGGTTTAGAAATACCTTCCCAGTAGGCACCCATTCCATAATTTTAAACTGCATATTGTGACACAGATTTTAGTTTTGTATTTAGATTTCTACAAAGAAGTCACATAATTGCAATTGCATAGACATTACACTTACATTTTTAGAATTTGTTTTCTATTAAAAATAAAATATTAATTAATTTAAAATGAACTAATTATTTTAAGTAACAAGATAGAATCGATTAAAAGATTAAGACAGCTTGGTATAGAATCTATTAAAAGATTAAGAAAGCATAGTATAAGTAAATATTAGGCAGCCATATACTGGATTCTTACCGTCATATTTCTAACCAGACGCTCAACATAATTGAGTTGAGTTGAGTTTAGTTTATTGTCTCGTGTACCAAGGTACAGAGAAAAGCTTTTGTTTTTGCGTGCTAATTAGTCAGTGGAAAGACAATACATGATTACAATCAAGCAATCCACAGTGTACAGGAGCATGAGAAAAAGAATAACGTGAATAATATTTAGTGCAAGATAAAGACAAGTAAAGTCCAATCAAATAGTCCAAGGGTCGACAATGAGTTAGATAGCTCAGGACTCTCTCTAGTCATTGGCAGGATGGTTCAGTTGCCTGATAACAGCTGGGAAGAAACTGTCCCTGAATCTGGAGGTGTGCGTTTTCATACTTCTATACCTTTTGAACTATTTGATCCGTCTTCATGTTTTTAATTATTTGGAACTTGTGTACTTTGAAAGGATGATTTTCCTAAAACTGGCAATTTTAAATCCTTTTTCCTTAATTGGAACACATTCTGGTTTTTGAACAGAAATGCAGCTTCACTTTTTGCTGGCAAACTAAATGATGGTGTTTTATTAGTTTATCAAGCTTGTCCTACATCAAGAAGGCACATTCATGGACTGAAGATATGCCAAGAAGTGAGAGACGAACAATAAAAATATAAGTGCCTTGATATTGCAATTTGTTGCATGACTATTACCACCGGGTGACGCCGTCAGCAATAGCAACCTCGCCAACGGTCTGTATGTCTTTTCTTCTTCTTTGTTATTTTTAGTGTGTTTTAAATGTTTGTGTTAATGTTTTATGGTTTGTTTTATGGGGGGGATGGGAGAGGAGGGTCAGGGGAAATGTTTTTCAATCTCTTACCTTGCCAGAGATGCGATTTTTTTCCGGATCGTATCTCTGGTCGCTTTGCGGCCAAACATCATGGAGCTGGTGGCCTTGCTCAAGACTGACTTTGAGCCCCACCATGGGGCTGTGGACTTACCATCGGAGCCTGCGATCCCTTGCCTGGGATCGACGCTCCAACCGCGGCCTGCGGATTTCACCATCGAGGAGCTCGCAATCTCGGGTAGAGGCTGATGTCGGGAAGCTCCAAAGTCACAGAAGGTTCAACTAGCCCCATCCCCAATCTCAGTCTGATCGCTTGATTGCCCTGACACAGAGGGCCCGACCACCGGCTATGGGAGCCAAGATCGCCCCGTCAATGGAAGGCTCGATTCCCCCGAGGACAAAGAAGGGAAGAGATTCAACTTTTTATCACTTTCCATCACAGTGAGGAATGTGGAGGAGTCACTGTGGTGGATGTTTAGGTTAAAGTGCATTTTGTGTGTTTTGTTGCTTTTTATTGGTATGACTGTATGGCAAATTAAATTCCTCATATGTTGCAAAACATACTTGGCTAATAAAGTATGATTTTGATTATGATTAATAATCATCATAATCATTAAAATATGTCCTTTACCATGTACAACTTTTTAAATGCTCACAATGACTCAAAAATGGCAGCCAATGTTGATGAGATCTCGCAAATGAACAGATGTTTGTCACCCTCGAGCCACTGGATTTTCAACATTTGTTTCAACCGGGTGGCGCAGTGATAGAGTTTCTGCCTGACAGCTCCAGAGCCCCAGGTTAGATCCTGACTATGGGTGCTGTCTCTATGAAGTTTGTACATTCTCCCCATGACCTGCCCGCGTTTTCTCAGAGATCTTCGGTTTCCTCCCATACTCCAAAGATGTGCAGGTTTGTAGGTTAATTGGCTTGGTATAAATGTAAATTGTCTCTCGTGTGTGTAGGATAGTGTAGGTGTGTGGGGATCACTGGTCGGTATGGACTCGGTGGGCTAAAGGGCCTGTTTCGGTGCCGTATCACCAAACAAAACTAAACTAAACAGTAAATTGACCTGGGTTAAAATGTCACCTGCCAGAAATAAACACTTCTACTTCCTTGGTGGACAAACTCAATTTGCTGCAGAATTTGCTTTAATGGAAATGGAACTTGCAAATGCAAATTCTCATGTTTAAAATGTAAACTTTTGGGGCTTCTGACACAGTTACAAAAGAAGTTAAAAATATACAATTGCAGAGAATCATTGCGATTAAAATATTCATGGTAAAGCAATGGCTTTGGGCACATTGCAAAAATCGCATATGCGTGAAAGCTTAACTACATCAGTCAAATGCTATCAAGAGTAGGCAGTTTTATCAATGTGCATTCCTGATTTGACTTCACATTTATGCACTCCTAACCTCATGGAACTGAAATTACGTTCAACAGAAGGAATGTGATTTTAAAGAACCATCACCCTCCTTTGGATCAGTTGCTAGTTGAATCAAATCTGGGCAAAAGAATGCGCACAAGAAATACATTCATTTTAAATGAATTAAAATCGTTGAAAACATCAGCGACGCAGTGGTGCTGGTTTCCGACGGGCACGGTGATGGACGCCCCATGCATTTCTGTCCTCCATACAGCTGGCAAGCTCCTCTTTTGTCTCTTCATATGCGTCTTCCATCAACGTCCTCAGCATCGTATTGTTTGGATGTCCCGGGTTCCGTCTTCCATGGGTGGGTTCCCACAACACAACCTTGTTTGCTGGTGTTTCTGGATGGCGGTGGCAATGACCAGCGAGCCTGATCCTTCTTGACCTGATCTTCTCGGTCAGAGGTGGAATCTCCCCATAGAGCTGGGCATTGGTGATGTGGTCCCTCCAAATGACATTTTGAACTTTTCTGAGCATTTGGGTGTAGACACCATGGAGAGACTTGGACAGTGCTCGAGTTAGAGTCCATGCCTCACACCCATACAATAATATTGTGTCTACAGTTGCATGGAAGAATCTCAGTTTGAGACCCTTAGACATCCGAGACGTCCAGACTTTCCCCATGTTATTGAGGGCTTTCCATGCGAGCGCTTTCCAAACCTTGATGCCATTCTCCGAGCTCTACATCCTCGCTCCCAGATACTTGAAGTCCTCCACTTTCTTGAGAGATGCTCCGCCACTGGTCTCAAGAGGCTCATGGTCACCACCGTTGAACGCCATGTCCTCCGTCTTCTTGGCATTGAGATGGAGGCCCACTTTCTTGCACTCCGTCTCGACCCTGCCAAGCAGCTCTTGTGCCTCCCCAATTTGGTCTGACAGCAGGACGATGTCATCAGCGAAGTCGAGGTCTGACAAGTTGACTGACCCAATTGTTCTTGAACGCCTTGGGGTGATTGTGAAGCTGAGGTCCTCGTGTTCCTTGAGCACCTGCTTTACGACACCCAGCTTTCCTCTTTACTGATACCATCCTGCTATATTTTCAACATTCACTATCGCTGTTTCATTCTCCTTTAATCTATGCTTTTAATTCTTGTCTGTGCCAGCAGAATTGCCTTTTGCTGCTTGCTAATATGCGCAAACGCAAACCATCGACAGATTAATTCTCACATCCTGTGTGATCCTGGGCTGACCTTCCAACCTCAATTCCTCACAACGACGGTCTACTTGCATGTATTTAATGCAATTGCATCTCACCTCAACAGATCAGACATTGAAACTCTCGTCTGATCCTGGAAGCTCCCAACATGACTATTCCACACTGCCTTCCCGAGACACCCATAGACAAGCATTAGAGTTATACAGCGTGGAAACAGGCCCGTCGGCCCAACTTTCCCACACTGACCAACATGTCCCATCTACAGTAGTCTCACCTACCTCCATTTGGCCCATATCCCTCTAAACCTGTCCTATTCATGTACCTATCTCAATGTTTCTTAACCATTGCAATAGTACCTGCCTCAACTACTTCCTCTGGCAGGTAATTCCATATACAGTACATACCATCTTTTGTGAGAAGAAGTTACCCCTCAGGTTCCACTTAAATCCTTTCCCCCTCACCTTAAACCGATGTCCTCTGGTTCTCGATTCCCCTACTCTAGGCAAGAGACTGTGCGTTTATCCGATCTGTACCTCTCATGATTTTGTACTCCTCTACAAGATCACCCCTCATACTCCTGCGTTCCAAGGAATAAGGCACTAGCCTTTCCCTATAACACCCTCTCCCTAGAGCACAGGCCCTCAAGTCCTGGCAACCTTCTCGTAAATCTTCTCTGGACCCTTTCCAGTTTGGCAACATCTTTCCAATAACATACACTGTGAACTTGACACAGTGATTTCCACATTCATTCGCAGGGATTGTCAAATTTAACTCCCTGTCCGCATATGTTTCGACCCTAGAACACCTCATCAGAAATAGGAGAAAGAAACCACACAAAGTACTGGAGTAACTCAGTGCGTCAGGCAGCATCTCTGGAGAACATGGGTCGGTGATGTTTTGGGTTGGATCCTTCTTTAGGCTTTGGACCTGACTCAAAACATCACCTGTCCACATTCTCCGGAGATGCTGCCTGACCGGCTGAATTGCTCCAGCACTTTGTGTCTTTATTTTGTAAACCGGTATCTGCAGTTCCTTATTTATACATCAGAAATAGCATCATTTGATTGGATTAATTTAGTAGTGGAGTGAATTGCCCATTTGATGTTACTAATCCCACATTCCACATTGATGCAACACTTAACTATCATTATAACTTCACTGAGACAATTAGCATTTTGAATCAATGCAAACCCAGTGGGTGCAGATAATCTCCCGCGGGAACAGTCGAACTATGCAGATGGTTCACTTGACTATCTTTGAAGTTTAGGTACCAGAAATTCCACCCACGGTGCTGATTTAAAAGGAATGGACTGGATTTCATCTGGTAAATGTGGAGTGGTGGTATTGCAAAAGGCAAATGCTCAGATATTGCATCAACAGATTAATCATCCAGAACAAAAAACAATATTTTGGAAACAGCTCCATCCAAGACCACAGGAAATTGCAGAGAATTGTGATCGCAGCCCAGACCATCGCACAACCAACCTCCTTTCCATTGCTCCCATTGTACACCTCATGCTGCCTTGGCAAGGCCACCAGCATAATCAAGGATGAGTCCCACCATGGCCAAACACTAGAATTTCCAGTTTTAATAAAACCATCCTTTCCCAAAGTACACAAGTTCCAAATAATAAAACATGAAGCCAAATCAAATAGTTCAGAGACAAAGCAGAATGGAAGCTCCTGGTGGCCGACGCGGGGATGTGCAGGAGTGGACCTGGTGGATGACGAGAACAAAGACCTAGTGGCTGATGAGAACAAAAACCCAGCGGCCACCGAGAATGACCGATGGGCTGCCCACAGTCACGTGCGGCGACAGACCTGATTTTCCGCTATAAAGAAGGGCCCAGTGGGCCACTGCCAGTAGGGGGAAGCTCGGAAGCCCTGTAGACCAGAGGAGGGAGCCGCTGACGATGACGGACGCGAGGAGAGGGACAGGGATATGGCCTCCAGCGCCTTCAAGGTCATCTGCAGAAGGCGTAGAGGTGGTCAGGTGATGAGAGGTCGCAGGCCTGCAGCAGCCTGGGGTTTATCTAGGGTTACCTGGATCACGGGTGCTCCAGTACTTCCAGCATGTGGAAAGGACCTGTGACTTTTTCTTTTTCTTTGTAAACAGCACCAAAATATGGCCACTGTGCATTTGTGGGATGTGCAAAAGAATTTCACTGTACTGAACATACATGACAATAAAGAACCATTGAACCAAACTCTGACAGAAAATGAGGAGCTGATATTTAGATCCTGCATCTGGACAGTAGATGGCACCACAGTCAACAAACAATCAGTTTATCTCTGCAATGTGGGCTTCGGGCTTTCGTTTTGCAAATGGTCAGAAGGTGTTTCAAGGCGAATGAAGGTTGTAACGTGAATATATTCACCCCTGCATTTAGCATTACGAATCGTATTTTGAGAAATTGGATTTCATCCTCTCCTTATGTGCACGCATATGATACTAATGTCCAACCAGGTTGCCTGAAAATGTTTGTGGAATTGGACAAAAAGGTTAAAACTATTGTTACGGTGTTTACCACAAAGATTAATGTCCAAAAGCAGCACCTGTGCAGTTCCTGTGAAGAGCTGCATTTAAAGCTCACAGTTTTTAGATTTTAGAGATACAGTGCGGAAACAGACCCTTTGGCCCATCGAGTCCGCGCCGTCCAACGATTATCCTATACACTAGCCATATCCTGCACATTAGGGACAACTTGCAAATTTTCCTGAAGCCAACTTACAATTTTACCGAAGCCAATTAACCTACAAACCTGTAAGTCTTTGGATTGTGAGAGGAAACTGGAGCACCTGAAGAAAACTCACGTGGTCGCAGGGAGAATGGTACAGACAGCACCCGTAGTCAGTATCGAACCCGGATCTTTGGCGCTGTAAGGCGACAGCTGCTGCTACGCCACTGTCCTGTTCCTAGTTATGCATCATTGCAGCTTTGACCTCTGGATGCCTGGTGAACTCTCCCTGTGGATACTGCATTCCTGTGGCAGAAAGCTTTACCAGAGAAGCACCTCTGAGGCCGCCCTCAGTCACAGCTGACCATGGGTGATGCATCCTAGTTGGCTGCTTGCTCCACACCTCGGCTAGAGCAGCGTCGCTTGTGGCTGAAGAGACCAATGCGGGAGTGACAGTCTCTGTCGCAAAGGTCACGTTTGTGTGTGGTCTCTGGTCTGTTGAAGTTGCTGCGCTCCTTTCTGCGTGCCCGCTTGTCTGCCGCTGAGTTCATCAGTTTCTCTTCCTCCGTTTTGAGATGTTGGTTCAGGGTACCTCTCCACCTCACTAGAGAGGCACTAATCCAGGGGATTTGACATTGCCAGTGTACTCAGGTCCCCCGCGCCCGTATAACCACCTTCCCCATCCCAAGTGTTGAACCAACTTTACTAACTCCTGGGCTGTGTATGCCATGGGGTGGGGGCTGATCAAAGGGCCATTGATTGCAGCGTGCAGTTCATTGTAAAAGGGTTGTGATCAGTATAAGGAGATTGACTGCTTAATTTCCACCATTCAAAGCCCAGCATGACAAAGCTGCAAATAACATGTGTAAGATGTACAGGTCGTTTAATTGCTATGTCAGTTTTGATTCCTATGCAATACACTCATAGCTTTCTTGTGAGTGAACCGTGTCATAGTTTTCTCCCCAAATCAACTTCCACGGGCAATGCAGAATGTACACTCTGCAACCCATGATTGGTGTGTGAATAATTCCAGATAAACATCAGCTATGAGGGTGAATCTCTCACTCCGAATGATATAACCCAAGAATTGTCAATCGTGCAATCTAACCTAACAAAAATCAATTTCAATGCACAAAGTCGGTCCAATTTCAGGGCTACGCTATCTTGCCTCATGTTCTTGACATTGCATTACCTCCCTGGCATAAGAACTGACTGCATGTTCTTTTCAGTTATGTGGTCAAAAATAGTTTAACCACACTTCTGATTTCAAACTTCTGCTAATTTTTTCTGAGGTAGCACCATCTTATTTGGTGACCCAGTCTGAAGAAGAGTCCTCGTTCCTGCTTTTTCTTTATGTCCCTTGATTCCTTTAGCCCTAAGAGTTAAATCTAACTCTCTCTTGAAAACATCCAGTGAATTGGCCTCCACTGCCTTCTGTGGCAGAGAATACCACAGATTCACAACTCTCTGTATGAAAATGTTTTTCCTCATCTCAGTCCTAAATGGCCTATCCCTTATTCTTAAACTGTGACCCCTGCTTCTGGACTCCCACAACATCAGGAACATTTTTCCTGCATCTAGCCTGTCCAATCCTTTAAGAATTTTATATGTTTCTATAAAATTCTAAATTCTAAATTCCAGTGAATACAAGCCCAGTCGATCCATTCTTTCATCATATGTGTCCTGCCATCCCGGGAATTAACCTGGTGAACTTACGCTGCACTCCCTCAATAGTAATAATGTCCTTCCTCGAATTAGGAGACCAAAATTGCACACACTATTCCAGGTGCGGTCTCACCAGGGTCCTGTACAACTGCAGTAGGACCTCCTTGCTCCAACAGGAATGAGTTCAGCCTTAAATTCTAGCAATTCCATGGCAGTTGGTTTATACCTGACTTAGTTTAGTTTAGAGATGCAGCGTGGAAACAACCCCTTTAGCCCACCAAATCAATGCCATCTATCGATCATCCATAGAATTTAGAACTATGTTATCCCACTTTCACATCTTACACGCTCGGGGCAATTTACAGAAGCCATTAACTTACAAACCTGCACATCTTTGGAATGTGTGAGGAAACCAGAGCACCCGGAGAAAACTCACATGATCACAGGGAGGACATACAATCTCCGCATAGACAGCACCCATAGTCAGGATCAAACCCGGAGCTCTGGCGCTGTGAGGCAGCAGCTCTAGTATTGTGCCACTGTGCTGCTTTGGCATAGGATCAGCGATCCAATTAGCTTGAAAGGAGAGGAAATGCTGTGAAAAATCTGAGGAAGCACAAGCAAATGTGTGTTTTTAAACAATCCATTTTGTTTTAATTGTTTTTAACTGTTTTAACTTTTAAACAAGTTATTTTTTGTCATTAATTTTGCTAGTTTTTGAATGTTTCTGAATGCCATTCAGAAGTATTCATGGTCTTTGTCAGGATCCTCAGTTTTCTCGGTTAGAGGGATGGATAAGCCAGTTGTTTTCGAGAATTTTTCGAGGATGTAACTAGTAGAGTGGATAAGGGAGAACCAGTCGATGTGTTATATCTGGACTTTCAGAAGGCCTTCGACAAGGTCCCACATAGGAGATTGGTGTACAAACTTAAAGCACACGGTATTGAGGGTTCAGTGTTGAGGTGGATAGAAAATTGGTTGGCGGACAGGAAGCAAAGAGTAGGAATAAACGGGTCCTTTTCGGAATGGCAGGCAGTGACTAGTGGGGTACTGCAAGGCTCAGTGCTGGGACCCCAGTTATTTACAGTGTATATTAATGATTTGGACAAGGGAATTGAATGCAACATCTCTAAGTTTGCGGATGACACGAAGCTGGGTGGCAGTGTTAGATGCGAGGACGATGCTAGGAGGCTGCAGAGTGACTTGGATAGATTAGGCGAGTGGGCAAATGCATGGCAGATGCAATATAATGTGGATAAATGTGAGGTTATCCACTTTGGCGGCAAGAACAGGAAAGCAGAGTATTACCTGAATGGTGACCGATTGGGAGAAGGGGAGATGCAACGTGACCTGGGTGTCATGGTGCACCAGTCATTGAAAGCAAGCATGCAGGTGCAGCAGGCAGTGAAGAAAGCGAATGGTATGTTGGCATTCATAGCAAGAGGATTTGAGTTTAGGAGCAGGGAGGTTCTGCTGCAGTTGTACAGGGCCTTGGTGAGACCGCACCTGGAGTATTGTGTGCAGTTTTGGTCTCCTAACCTGAGGAAAGACGTTCTTGCCTTAGGGGGAGTACAGAGAAGGTTCACCAGATTGATCCCTGGGATGGCGGGACTTACATATGAGGAAAGACTGGATAGACTGGGCTTGTACTCGCTGGAATTTAGAAGACTGAGGGGGGATCTTATAGAAACATATAAAATTCTTAAGGGGTTGGAGAGGCTAGATGCGGGAAGATTGTTCCCGATGTTGGGGGAGTCCAGAACCAGGGGTCACAGCTTAAGGATAAGGGGGAAGTCTTTTAGGACCGAGATGAGAAAACATTTCTTCACACAGAGAGTGGTGAGTCTGTGGAATTCTCTGCCACAGAAGGTAGTTGAGGCCAGTTCATTGGCTATATTTAAGAGGGAGTTAGATGTGGCCCTTTTTGCTAAAGGGATCAGGGGGTATGGAGAGAAGGCAGATACAGGCTACTGAGCTGGATGATCAGCCATGATCATATTGAATGGCGGTGCAGGCTCGAAGGGCCGAATGGCCTACTCCTGCACCTATTTTCTATGTTTCTATGTTTCTATGTTTAGGTTTTTATTTAATTTATGATCAAGGGCTTCTTTTGACCCACTCCATCTGATGGCACAATGCTTTGCTGCCATGCACATTTTTGTTATTTGTCAGCTTTGAACTGCGTCTACACCATCGTATCTGAAAAAGGTTTGTCTGTATTTACCATGTACATCAGCGGAAAGCAAGGAGAGCTCACTGCTGGAAACAAATGTTGATTCATTGGAAATGTGTTCTCCTGAAATGCAAGCTTAACAAGCATTCTGCTCATTGAGAGAATGAGTGCATCATAAAGCCAGGAGATTGGAATAACACTGCTGTGTGGGTCTACACTGAGATAACTGACGACAAGCTCTCCACCGCACAGATAACTATTTCCATGAATTTTTCTGTAATAAGAGCTGGAAAGAGTGATGTTGTAATTCATCTCAGTTCTCAATAAAATATTTTATAGAGACATTTAAGCAGCTCTGCTTGATTACTGTGCATTGATTACAGTTTCAAGCTTGATAGATGACGATGACAAAGACAATTATATTTAATTGAGAGATATCTCTATTAGTTGCTCCATAAGCATTTTATCATCAGTTTAGAAGTAGCCCACTATTACTGAGTTTGAGTTGTAGTAATGTTTTTCAAAGCCACAACTGACCTGGAAGTAATATGCAATATGCACAACAGTCATTACATTCAAACTTAAAGGAAAACAAGCTGTACACAGAGGACATAAGAAATTGCTTCATCAATTGAAAGTTCTCATTATTAATGAATAAGTAACTTTGCAATCTGACTGAACCCTTTGTTTTGGGATTTCATGGGCTCTGTTTAGTACTGAATTTAAAAGATTCCAATGAACTGTTATGAAGAAAAGCAGGGGAGTTCTTCTGGTAAACTGGAAATTCATCCATCAACCAAAAAGCAGATATTCTGTTCCATAGCTCATGGCTGTTCATGGGATCCTACCTTATGTAAATCAATGGTGCAATTTTACAGCAGTCATCCCACTTCAAAAATACTTTAGGACTTTAATTGTTATTATAGGAGGGATAAGAAAGAACAGGCATGCTGAGAGATTCTCTGTAAAGGGCCGGTCCCACTTAGACAATTTTTTAGGCGACTGCCGGCGACTGTCAAAGTCGTAGCAGATCGCCAAAATTTTCTTTTACCCTACGACAATGACCATGACAATACCAAGTCAGGTCGAGATTACACCGTCTTCGGAAACATCGTGAAATTCCCACGCTTATCAATGCTTCTCCGGCGTCCTAATTTTCGCTGAAATCATTGACAAGTCGGTAATTACTTGAGAGTTTTGAAGTATAACATCTTGCCCGGGTTACTTGAAAACCAAGCTTCATGGTAACAAGGCATAAACTGGATTGACTTCCGGTTTACTAATAGCAGTATTAAGAAATTTAATTTTAAACGTGGTTAAATGGATTTTTGTGTGGAGTGTGGGCATTCTTTGAAAATGTACGGGAGATGCATATCTGGTTTCTGGGTTGCATATCTGGGTTGGGAGCCTACTTTAAAAGTAATCGCTGATGGCCATAAACATCGCAAAATTCCCACGCTTACCTGACCATCAAACTGTCGCCTCCAATCTACCTGTCAAATGTCCTGACGGTAAATAAATTGGTTAAACGCAAGTATTTTATGGTATCTTCAAATGACTTTACTTCATTTAAAATTACGTGCTTCTAAATACATCTAAGACAACCTAGCAAACCTAGGGACAGCATGCGACAGCGCCCGCAATAAGCAACGATACCTGGCGACAAGCCAGCTGTCGCCAAGAAATTTCAATCCGGTTGATTTCTCAGCGACGCGCCGAGATCCACTACGATTCTTTGAAGACTCCTCACGATCATGCCCACGACACCCCGGCGAATTGTCGGTGACAGCCTAGTCGCTGGCAGTCGCCTTAAAATCACCTAAGTGGGACAGGCCCTTTAATTTCACCAACAATCATTACTAAAATAAAGTATTAGTAAATGGTTGGCAAGCCTTCAGAATTTTGATTTAAACTTGATTGAGAAAATGGCTCAACGATGTTATCACGTTTCCTGAATTCACCAATAGTCATTTCCTTTACATTCGCGAGACCAAGCATAGACTAGGTGACCGTTTCACCAAACAATTGGAGTCTCTCCGCCAAGGCCTTCTGGAACTCCCCGTGCTAACCATTTGAGTCCCCTTCCCATTCCCATACCGACCTTTCTGTCCTTACCCATTGCCAGAGTGAGGCCGCACACATTAACATTAAAGAATAGCATCTCATGTTCTGCTTGGGTAGCGTAGGACCCAACTCATCTGCTCTTCTCCCCTGCTCCTCTCCCCTCCTTTGTACATTCATTTCCCATCCCCATGTCCCACAGTTTCCTTTTATCCCTCTTCTTTTCCTTCCCCCTTGTCCCATTTCACCTGTTTCCCTCCCAATGACTTTACAATTCACTCCTCCTCTCCTCTCCTCACCAGACACCCTTTTATCTACTTTCACCTCTAGCCTTTGTCACTAACTCCATCTTTCTGCCAAACAATCCACCCTCACCTACCTATCACTTGTGTAGGAACAGCCAATGCTAGTTTAAAGCGAAAACAGACACAAAAGCTTGGAGTAACTCAACGGGTTAGGCAGCATATCTGGAGAAAAGGAATAGGTGATGTTTCAGGTTGAGACCCTTCTTCAATCATTTGCCAGGCTATGACCTGCTCATCTTTTCCAGCTTTCCCCCCTTTATTCTAATTAGTCTGAAGAAGAGTCCCGACCCAAAATATCACCCGACCATTCCCTCCACAGATGATTCCTGTTTTTGGTCAAGGTTCCAGCATTTGCAGTTTCTTGCATCTGGACAATCATTTGGGATTTGAATGCATGGATGGCTTCACTGAGAATTCCTTCTTGCGATATTATAGTTCTTTTCAAAAAGCTTCATACAAATTGACATCTTACTTTCAGCTTGCAAGTGCACATGAATAACTTTTTCACTATCGCTGATCCCAGAGGGAATGCCTAATTCCATTTTTTTTAAACCAGAGCAATAATTTTCACTAGAGTGCACTGCATTATGTCCTCCACTGTGGAAAATATTTGAAGAGAAGCCTTATCATACGGAAGTCTGCAGCAAAACCAAGATGGTAATCCAAAAAGTTATGAGTTCCATTGGAGTACCGCCAAGTGACCTGAATGTTGAGCATTTGTTATGGCTGGTAAATATCTCAATGCAAAGTACACGCTATGAAATAAATGTGCATGAGTAATAAAATGAGAAACAGCAAATAAAATTGACAATGAATAGATTCCAAAGGATTAGCTTAATTTGTGCCAATGAAAGAAACATAGCAGATATATTATACCTTGGACTTGCCGCAAATGATGCCTGCGGCCAGTAGTCCTCCATCTTGTGGAACAGTGGTGCTCCTAAAGCATTATTTATTGTAATGAGTGCTGCAGTATGTAATTAGCAATGAACTATTTTGCTACAGATAGACACAAAATGCTGGAGTAACTAAATGGGTCAGGCAGAGTCTCTGGAGAAAATGGTTAGGTGACAGGACCCTTATTCAGATTATTTCGCTGCGTTGGATTGCTGTCTCCATTAAGGGAAACTTTCTCAATATTGTTCACTGAACAGGATTAAACAACATTAATTCAACAACATTACTCAGCATTAAACAACAGGTTGGATGATGTTCATTAACTTCACCTAAGGTGTCCAAGATTTTAAACTTTGTTTTGTTGCAATGATAAACTGTTTGAAATGCGCTACATATTTGCTGTCTGACGTCTGTGTAGCCAATGCTGGAGTCAAATGGAGTCACCTGCAAGATTCTAGAGGGATATACTTGCAAATCCCCAGATGTGGAGTTTACCATGGCTTATGTTTCATATCTTCACAATCTTTTATCAGAGAATAGTATGAAGTGAATGACTTCTGAACTGACAGTTTATATGTATTGATTTATGGCTCTTGTGTATGCAATCTATCAAGTTGGTGCGATCACAATTACCTTAAGAAACTACGTTATGTTGCTAAAACCCCTGTCCCACTTAGGCGATGTTTTAGGCGACTACAGCTACTAGGCTGTCGCCACACACTCACTGGGGTGTCACCTGTATGGTCGGGAGTCGTCTCCAAAAAATCGTATCGTTTTTCTGGTCTGTGCTGGATTTTGAAATGTTTAAAATTTTTCGCCGACTGCTGGTTTGACGCCAACGATCGTAGCTTGACGTCTCCTGATGGATGTCCTGTCATAGGTTATTGCCGGGTTGTCACCAGGTGATGTAGGTTGTCGCCGGTGCTGACTTCGGTGAATTCCATTGGCGACTGTTGTGTTCTTTAAAAAGATACAGTGAGTCCGACTGTGTTTTTACGTGAGTGTTTATTCAACCGCACATCTGCTCCGCCGGGCTTCTCCCTCTCTGTCGCCCTCTGATGACCCCTCTACCAAAAGACCTGTGTAGTCTTAAAGGCACATTGCAATAACACCACATCTCCCCTTTCTAGAATCAATCGGTAGACTGCGGTTGATTCACCAGACCTTAGAGGATTATTCTGCCTCTTTAGCTGGAAGGTCTGTTCCTATCTGAACTAAATTAATTCAACATAAGTACATGTAAACACATTGTCTTAGTGAAACTCTCTTTTTTTTTCACTTATAGTTCAACCTATCTGGTCTCACCACTCTTCTCCCAAACCTGGTTCTGGGAGTGGATGGCAGTTCTGGAATGTTCTCTTTTGGTGGCTCTGCTGAGCTCTGCTCTGGAATGTTCTCTTTTGGTGGTTCTGCTGAGCTCTGCTCTGGAATGCAACCCGGGAGTTGCTCTTTCATACCACCCCCACTCTGGTCCGGCAAGGGTTTCATGGGAACTAGATGGCGACGGTTTCGCCTGACCGTCCCGTGAGGTCCCTCCACGATGTAAGAGCGGGGGGCGGTGTGGCTGCCGATCACAGCTCCAGCTTCGCCTTGATCCGTGACCCACACTTCTTGTCCGGGAAAGAGCCTGTCGAGACTCCGTGCACGATGCCGCAGGTTGTACCGTTGTGCATCTTTGATTCTCTTCTCCTTTTCCTTCCACGCAACCACTTCATTGTCGGGAAGAGCAGGATTCAGCAGGGCTGGAAGTGTTGGTACCGTAGTGCGAAGCCTTCTCCCCGTAAGGAGTTGGGCCGGGCTGTACCCGTTTTGCAGTGGGGTCGCTCTATATGCAAGTAAAGCGAGGTAGGGATCCGCCGCTTTCTTCAGGAGACCCTTCACTGTCGGACTCACTGTATCTTTTTAAAGAACACAACAGTGAGTCCGACTGTGTTTTTACGTGAGTGTTTATTCAACCGCACATCTGCTCCCGCCGGGCTTCTCCCTCTCTGTCGCCCTCTGATGACCCCTCTACCAAAAGACCTGTGTAGTCTTAAATGCACATTGCAATAACACCACAGCGACCACCTACGTCAACCTACGTCAACCGGCGACAGGTACCGGCGTCAAAATCGGAGGCCAAAATTACATGAATTGTCGTCAGTTGTCTTTAGTTGTCACTGTCAGGGTCGTAGCTTGTCGTAGCTTGTCGCGGGTAGACGTAGGTTGACATCAGTTGTCATAGGTTGTTGCCTGCGTGGTCGTAGGTTGTCGTAAGCGCTCATAGGTGGACGTCCTAAGTCGCGACGACTGGGTCGCCGGTTGTCAGTAGCTTGCCATAGCTTGATGTCGACTAGGTTGTAGCTGGTCGTAGATATTGTTGCTGGCTAAATTGTTAAACTGAGGTTGGTGACTCTATTACATACAGGTAACAAAAATGCAAATTAGTGGGCGGCACGGTAGCGCAGCGGTAGAATTGCTGCTTTACAGCGAATGCAGCGCCGGAGACTCAGGTTCGATCCTGACTACGGGTGCTGCACTGTAAGGAGTTTGTACGTTCTCCCCGTGACCTGCGTGGGTTTTCTCCGAGATCTTCGGTTTCCTCCCACACTCCAAAGACGTACAGGTATGTAGGTTAATTGGCTGGGTAAATGTAAAAATTGTCCCTAGTGGGTGTAGGATAGTGTTAATGTACGGGGATCACTGGGCGGCACGGACTTGGTGGGCCGAAAAGGCCTGTTTCCGGCTGTATATATATGATATGATATGATGATGATAGAACGTGAGGATTGGCAAGGGCCAATTATAATCGGGTTCATTATGAAGTAGCAGATACAGCACAAACAAGGTACATTGGATCAGTAAGTATGACGGAATGCAAGAGGTGATCAATAATTGTCTTGAACTGATGCAAGTATTCTTCCAAGCCAATGACATTGTGGAAGGTACAGGCAAAAATGCCCAGATCAAAATGAAGTCACCAAAATAAATTTCAGATGCTCAAGAAATGCAAGCTAACTTGTTGAACTACATATTGTAAAAGTGCTGAAAAAGTTAAGATGAATTTCAACCAAGAACATCTGAAATATTTTGTAATCACATATTGATAAAACACATCTGATGCTAGAGGAGGAGATGAGAGACGTGGTAAGATATTGTTAAGTTGGAATGTTCCTGGCACTACTATAGAGACACAGATTAGTAAGATGGTTAACTTGTAAACAAACAGGCCAGACTCTTTCATACCCCCCGCTTCTACCTCCACCACCCCCCACCCCCCCACCCCCCCCCCAAACAATCTGCTGTTCGAAGAGGGTCAAATAACATCTGTAGGGGGAAATGTCAATTGTCAATGTTTCAGGTTGGAACCCTGCATCAGGACAGCCTCTGCAGGTTTTCACTCCTGGTACGGGGTTTCAATCCGTAACATCAACATTCCATTTTCCCCCTCAGATGCTGCTTGACCTGCTGAGCCTCTCCAGCAGATTGCTAGTTGTTCTTTCTTCCTGCATCTGCAGTTTCTTGTGTCACCTCTTTAATGCGCCAGGTCTCACTTTTGAAAAGGCGAGTAAGATTGCAATTATGATAAAAAATAGAACTAAATAGCGTGGAACAAGTTTCCATCAGCTCCAGATGCGAATACCACAGTGTTGTGCAATGTTTACAAGGGCAGTAACTGCAGCATCAACTGTGGATTCTTCATCAGAACTTGATCAAGGTCAGTTTGGGTGGAAAATGAGTGCAGTGCCTACAGTGAGCCCCACCTAAAAAATAAATGAGTGCAGTTACTCACTCTACACTTCCAACAGCACTTTGCAAATGTGCTATCTCTATCTCCAAGAGCAAGAGCAGCATGTGCACAGGACCTCCACCATCCACATGTTCTGCTTCAAGTTGCAAAGCCTCCTGATTTGGAAATATATTACAATTTCTTTATCATGGTCAGGTAACCGCAGGGAAAAGCAGTGGTTCAAGTACCCTCCCCAATAGCACCATGGAACAGCAGTGGCTCAAGAGCACAGTGGTACAAGACCACTACCATCTCAAAGGCATTTTGGGCTGGGTAATAAACACTGACATTCCCAGCCACGTCCAGATCCCGATGGAGGCCCTGTTTTCAATGCCAGGAAATGATGGAGTCTTAGTGCAATCAAAACTAGACTTTGTTATATTTGTAGTAAAAAGGGACACCTACACTGTTTTCCAAAGCTGGCAAAATGTAGCAGGTATTCAGAACTTGTACTGGTGGATATCTTGCAGGCCGGGAAATAAATATTCAGAGCAAAGTCAGTAAGGTGTCTTTTGAATACAATAAAAGTAAATGAAGATATGGAGATTTGTGAATGATATTTACAGCCGGTGACAAAGGTGAAGATTGTTGTCATGTTAACATTACCATTTAGATAAACGGTCAGAATATTGTAATGCATATCGATGCTGCTCTTGTTCGGACAGTGACAGGGTGGCCCATTTAGAGGTACAACTATAGCCAAGACCTGATAACCTGTAGCAATGCCTTACTGTGCCCTTACTCAGGAAAAGTACTGTAGAACATCAGGGGAGATAAGCTTCATTAATGCTCAAGATGAGATAAATTGTGCTGTACATAATCATGGCCAACGACAGCACAACCAACAGTGGATGGTACAGTGGTATAGCAGTCGAGTTGCTGCCGTACAGCACCAGAGACCTGGGTTCAATCTCGACTACGGGTGCTGTCTGTATGTTCTCCCTGTGACTGTGTGGGTTTTCTCTGGGTGCTCCGGTTTCCCTTCGCATTCCAATGACGTGCAGGTTTGTAAGTTCATAAGTTCATTAGGAGTAGAATGAGGCCAGTCAGCCCATCAGCTCTACTCTGCTTTTCAATCGTGGCAGATCTATCTCTCCCTCCTAACCCCATTCTCCTGCCTTCTCCTCATAACACCTGACATCTGTACTAATCAAGAATCTATCTATCTCTGCTTTAAAAAATATCCATTGACTTGGCCTCCACAGCCTTCTGTGGCAATGAATTCTACAGATTCACCAATGCGGGTTAATTGGCTCCTGTAAATGACCCTTAGTGCGTAGAATAAACTAGCGTACGGGTGATCGTTGGTCGAGGGGAACTCGGTGGGCCGAAGAGCCTGGTCCATGCCTATTCTCTAAACTAAACTAAAGTAAACTAAACTAAACTAAACTAAAGTAAAGTAAAGTAAAGTAAAGTAAAAAGTAAAGTAAAGTAAAGTAAAGTACATGGATTAGATTAACACACTTGGGGCAAGTAGATTCTGTCCCATCATCATATCCATGGAGCAACCTTAATCTGATCTTACCTGCCACATGATTTCACCCTTTTGGAGAAAATCCCTTTGTTCCACCATCACCACCACTCATCCTGCTCCCTTTGCTGCTACATGCACAAACTTGCCAAGGCACCTTCAAGTGAAATATTCATTGTTTGCCTGTTTGTAAGCCTGACCTATTTAATTGATCCAACATTTTTGATTTCCTGTTTTTTATATCATGCCAGCTCAGGTTTTCTAATTATAGTTGCCTAAACCTGGCCTGCAAGACAGGTCATATTACACAGAGCAAGAAATTTTCCATCATGATAACTAATGCTATTAAATGATCTCACCTTACCCTATTACATTCTCTTTAATGTATATATTCTTCCTTTGCCTGATAACACGTATCTCTCCCCTTTTCAGCTCCATGGATGCTGCCTGACCTCCTGAGTCTTATCAAGTAGTTACCATTTGTTTTCAGATTTCCAAACTGCTGGGTAGATGGTGGTGTTGTTATCATTCTGGAACAGCTTGGTTCGAGGTGCAACTAATTCTGGAGTGCAGCACCTCTGGCTGAGTGTAGCTGCAACACTTCAAACGTTAACTCTGCAACAGTCTGTTCGAACTCCTTCCATCGGGCAGACGATACAAGGCCTTCTACGCCCGCACCTCCAGACTCAGGAACAGCTTCATCCCCAGGGCCATAGCTGCTATGAACCGGTCCTGCTGAGCCGGATGGCCACAACGCATAGATCAACTTGCACTTTACCCTGTCTAAAAACTGTTACAATTGTTTTGTTTCGTTGGGTTGCTGTTAATTACTTAAATTATTGCATCGTATGGGAGGCGCATTCCCAATCTCGTTGTACCCCTGGGTACAATGACAATAAAGATATATTGTATTGTATTGTATTGTATTGTATTTTCTGGACCCCACCCTCACTGAAGCCGCCTCTTCCCATTGACTGTTTAACTGTCAATCACCATTCATCATTAGATGCGGTATGATGGCAGAGCTTTGATCTGACCTGCTGGTTTCCACCATCTATTGCACATTGCTGCACACTGTTACCTCCATCTGTCTCACACTGTTTTTGCTCCTTGGTACACAATTAGTCCACTAGGTTGGCACGTCATCATTTGCAGGTATGCTTCGTGAAGCCCTCAGGATGCCTTTCCACGCTCCTGACTAAAGTCAGGTTGCCTCACTTAACTGGATAGTAATGGGAGGGTTAGGCATCTAGACAGGTTGTGAATTGTCAAAAACATTGCAGGTGGACTATTAAGTGAAAAAAATTGGGGTCATTCACTTTAAAGCATTAATACATAAAGTATAATTTGTAAAGCATAATACTGTAAAGCATAATTTACAGCATTATTCAATTGGATTGTAGTCATTTGCTAATCTCAACACCACCTCATTAACATAAAAAGTATTCTACCTGCTCAAATGGTCTCCTAGCGTAAGAAAGGCTATATCTGCAATAGAGGGAGTACAATAATTGACTCCTAGAATGGAAGAAGGTTGCCGAATGTGGCAAGATTAAGCAGACCAGGCTTAATCACTGGCGTTTTGAAGAATAAAAAATAATATAATTGAAATATACATACTTTTCACTGGGCTTGACCTAGTCTATGTTAGGCTGATGTTTCCCCTGACTAGAAATGGGTATCACCAATTCAAAATAAGGAGTAAACTAATTGCCATTTAGTATTGATGTGGGAATCAAGAACTACACACAGGGAACTCTCATTATGGAATTCTGGTGGAGTCTCAGTATCCTGAATTCAGGGATTGATAAATATTGAGGGAATCACGGGAATATTGAGGGAATCACGGGAAATGAGGTAAGTGCAGAAGAAGAAGAGAACCAGAATAACCTTTATTGTCATCCAAAAAAACAAGTCTTTTGGATGAAATTCCATTACCCAGTCCAACAATAAGAGCAATAAAAATAAGCAATAACACACACAATCACAAACCAACTCAAAAAAAAAAAAAACATCCATCACAGTGAGTCTCATCCAGTCACCTCTTCACTGTGTCTTTTCTCTTCCATGCCGTCTTCTCCCGCGGTCAGGCTGTTGAAGTTGCCACGTCGGGGCGGTTGGGGCTCCTGACATTGAAGCCCCCGCCGGGTGGAGAAAATCCCACGGCCTATTTCAGGCCGCGCCGGACGCCGGACTGAGAAGTGGTGCTGAGATTAGCAATTAACTACAATCCAATTGAATAATGCTGTAAATCAACTCCTGCTATTTGTTTTCTCATGGTTAAATATTGGTAGAAACTGAAGCATCACCATCATATGTTGCATGGGAGTAGGACTTACATATATTGAAATAAAACTGGCCACCACTTCCATGGTGGAAAAGACGACTTCCTCATTTCCACAGACATGACGTTAATTCTTTTTCAATAGACTGTCCATCAAAATACTCAGTGTTCTAGGAACAGAACGTATGGAAACATAATCTGGTGAGTTGGATCCTGAATTATCCTATCCCTTTAGCAGGATGGCAGGCCCCTTGCTTGTTGATTTACCAGAAAAAGCTTTCATTGCCAACCTAACCTCCATTGTGAACCCAAAACGCAAGTGACTATCACCCTCTTGTTGCTCAGCCACTGGTGCCTGGCCAGTTGAACGTTCTTTCTCCTCTGAAAATAGAGAGGGGTAATTGCAAAGTTATAGTAATGGAAAAGTAATCTTTGTGTCACCCTTATCATCCTACAGCAGTTATCTCTGAATTCACCCCCAACCCCCCTCACTCCCCTACTTGTCTCATCTGCCTCCCATCCTCCTTGGTTCACCTATCACCTACTTGCCTGCTCCAGCCCTTGCCTTCTCCTCTTTATAGTGTTATCTTCCCTCTCCAGTCTCTGTCCTGATGCAGGGTCTCACCCTGAAATGTCGACAATTCCTTCCCAAGTCCCCAGCCCTGATGCTGCTCAATTCTCCGAGTTCCTCCAGCAGTTTGCTTTTTGCACCCGGTTCCAGCATCTGCAATCTCTCGGGTCTCCATTGATAACCACGTCTAAAAATTAGTCTTCCCATGCTTAGTCTTTACAATGCACAGCTTCCTGCAAGTTTCCAAACTTGTGAACCATTGGTGACTGCAACAAATTACTTTCCTTTTAGAGGTTTGGCTTCTGCCAGCAGAACATGGCATTAACAGGAACCAGCATCTCATTATATTTGGCCACTTGGATGTTTTCTGAGGCATTAAACAGTACAATGTACAGTTGGATGGCAGTAAAATCATTTCAGAACAGTTGGCAGTGTGAACTTTGTGTGTTGTGGGCACTAAATCAAATGGATGCAGGTTAATGGAGCTTTATTCCTCCCGCAGCATGCATCCTGTAGTAATTCGAGTTAAGGCTCCACTTAACAATTTTAGTCAATGAGTTTTATAAAACACAGTTGGTATAATAGAAAAGTTAAAAAAAATAAAAAAATTACTCAAAGTATTTTTCCGATTTGTTCGTATGCGTGTGGGAAATATTTTTCAACCTTAGTTTTGTATCAGAGGAAGCAGGCATTCATCATTATTCAACAGAGACAAAAGACAACCATCTTCAAAATGGCTGGCTTGATAGGTGTTCAATGCTTTACAAAGTAAACTACTTTCTCAAAGGTCTTTAAAAATGTCCAACTTTACTATGCATCAAAAGTAAACAATACAAGTGACGAACAGGATTTTTGATGAAAGCTTTCTACCATCAACAAAGAACTACTTGTCTTTAAAGCGGCATTTCTCAACCACGGTTCCCAGGAACCCAAGGGTTTCGCGTTTGGTCGCTAGGGGTTCCGCGAGAAATAGTGATAAATAGACTCATCATATCTAAATGCATTTTTGAGTCATTTTTGTGTTTTGCATTGTCAATAAACTTGAGAAAAATGTACGTTATTTTTTGCTTAAATCAGTTATCAGAAAAATATATTATGTTTGCCTTATGAACTTTATGAACTATGAAAGAGAAAGATAGAGATTAATAAAGAAATATAATAATTTTTATGTGGGGGTTCCCTGAGACATGAAAATTATTTCAAGGGTTCCGCAGGGGTAAAAAGGTTGAAAAACGCTGCTTTAAAGGAACGTAGCTACCATAATGCATATCTTACCATTATTCCCATCGCATTTTTAATTTACTGCCATTTTATTAAAAGCTTGACTAAGGTTACAAGATTTCATTAGTGCATCGAATTTTCACAAAATATTTGATGACAGGCTTAATTGATAGTTTAACGTCCAAGTAAACCATTAGCATCAGAATGATTATTTGCACTAGGATTCCAGTCTATTTTGTCTTTTTATTATACGTTAGTCACGCCTGAAAGGACCCGTGCTAGATCTTCCTTAGATTCTCAGTACATGCCCCATAACGATGCAAAGAATCATAATGTAGTACATGAGTGAATAAAAGCTGTAAAACATGTCAAAAATATATAATTTCAGCATTCACTGTGTAGCCACTGCAATAATGAAAGGTGTGGGCCTTTAGTCTACCTAAGGTTATTGCTCGTGGTTCAGTCAGTAACTTGATCACATGGTTCAAAGTCCTGGCACTTTTTGATCGCGTCCTGAACATCTGAGGCAGCCAGTTCAACTTTGTGGATCAAAACCAGGCTATTGATGGACATTTGACGAGCTGAACGGTAAGTATTAAGATTGCCCACCACTCAAAATATCTGGGCCATGTCAAAACAAGTTAGTCATACCATGGAAAAAAATGTTGAGAAAACCAAGAAACACTTAAATTATTTAAGTACGTTTAACTCAATTAATCAAAAAATATGTAGATTTCTCAAGAGTCCTGAAACTAGCATCTCTGTAGCCGTTCTCCAGTGAAGGGAATAAAGCTGCATCAAGTCTACTGCAGTTTTAGTGGGCCAACTTAAAGCTTAACTGTTAGGTAGCAGACAGTAGTCACACTCTATAGCTGGAGCGCTATATTGGAGTGTTGTTGGAGTATATGGAGCTCATGTTGAAGTGAGAGCTACCTGCCAGGTATGGGGAGAAGGCAGGAACGGGGTACTGATTGTGAATGATCAGCCATGATCACATTGAATGGCGGTGCTGGCTCAAAGGGCTGAATGGCCTACTCCTGCACCTATTTCCTATTGACCTCAGAAAAGTTCCTAAGGAAACACACCAGGGTAGACATCAAGATGTTATTAACCAAAATGGCGGCGCTGCCCTAGCAGTTGCGGCTTACCTGCGGTCCGTTTGTCTCTGTGTTTTGTTGGTTTTTTTGTCTTCATTGTAGATGTGATGTCGTGTTTTTGTGGCTGTGTACTATGTGTGTGTGTGTGTGTGTGTGGGGGGGGGGGGGGGGGGGGGAGAGGGGGGAACTGTAAAATTGTAAATGTGTCCCTTCCGAACGGAGACCCGACCTTTGTTTTCTGGGTCTGGTCTCCGTTCCTGCTGCGGCCTACCATCGGCCCAACTCCTGGAGCTGGCGGCCTCCAGTGCTCCGGTTCGCAGAGCCCGTGGACCGGACTCACCATTAGCGTAGCCGACCGGGCTCGCCATCAGTGGAGCCGGCCGTCCTCGGAGGCTGCGGGAGCGGCTGCGACTCGCCTTCGGCGTGGGCCGCGTGGATGCCGACATCGGGAGCTCCGGCAGTGGCAGCGTGTTCGCCCGCCCCGGATCGCGCGGCCTGGGTCGGCCCACCGCGGACATTTCACCGTCCGGCGCGGCCTGAAATAGGCCGCGGGATTTTTCTCTGCTCGGCGGGGGCTTCAGTGTCGGGAGCCACGACTGCCCCGACGTGCAGCAACAGCGGCAGCGACAGCGTTGTCGGCCGCCCCGGATCGCGGGGCTTGGGCCGGCCCGCCGCAGACCTTTCACCGTCTGGCGCGGCCTGGAACGTGGCAACGACACCAGCCTGACCGCGGAAGAAGACGGCAGGGGAAGGGAAAAGACATTCTGGCCTTCCATCACAGGGAGGAGGGGACTGGAGGAGACTCACTGTGATGGATGTTTCTTTTTTTTGTGTGTTGGTTGGGGTTGTGTAATTTGCTTGTTTTATTGCTTTTATTATTGGACTGTGGGTGAATCTTGAATCTTGAATTTACCAGTGAGAGAGTTTTGAACAGGGGTGCACAGTTTTAAGATAAGAGGTCAGCTATTTAAAAGTGAAATCTATCACTGAAGAAGGGTCCCGACCCGAAACGTCACCCATTCTTCTCTCCAGAGATGCTGCCTGTCCAGCTGAGTTGCTCCAGCATTTTGTGTCTACCTTTGAAATATATGACATATATGACATATCTTCTCGTAGAGTCATAGAGTAATACAATGTGGAAACAGGCCCTTCGGCCCAACTTGCCCACACGGCCAACATGTCCCAGCTAAAATCCCACCTGCCCGCGTTTGGTCCATATCCCTCCTGACATGTCCTATCCATGTACCTGTCTAACTTTTTCTTAAATGTTAGGATAGTCACTGCCTCAACTACCTCCTCTGGCAGGTAGAGGGTAATGAATCTCAGGAATTCTATACTCCATTGAGTTGTGCATTCTTCGGTCCAAAGTGGAGGTAGATTTTTGGGGGGGGGGAAATTTGGGGAATTGAAGTCACTGGGGATCTGGCACAGAAACAGCAACAGAGTTGAGGTCTGTTGCGATAGATCAGCCATGATCATTTTGACTAACAGGGAAGGCTTGTGGGGCCAGATAGCCTCCCCCTGCTCCTCATGTTCTCAGGAAGTGTGAAAGCCACTTTCATGTGGGACTGCCAGCAATTTCCTGGGAGATCCAGGCCAATGAAATCTCACAATGAAGTGGTGTCACACTGGGATGAGCAACAAGTTTTGAAGGTGCAGTTGCTACATATTTTAAAACTATGTTACAAAATGGTATTATTCACTAAATTTGTGTGGAAAATCTGTGTTCATATATGTTATGATGAGCCTAATCTGCATAACAAAAGTCTGTCTCCTGAATATGAGACGATGAAAGTGTGACCTCTCCCTGATTTGGCTGTCCAATTTTCATACCCTGCGATTACAAAGAGAGAAATCATACAGTACATCTGTCTCAATTGCCTTTGCACTATAATACCTTGCGATTCTAAAACATGGACTAAACTGTGTGAATAAAATCAATTAATATACAAATACAAGTGACCCTGCAATCAATCTTCAGGGACAAGCAAAACAAAGCTTTACATCCAGGTAATTTATGCATGCTGATTAAGTGAATTAAACTCAAGACACACTTGATAATAGGTGCAAAATGTAACAAATTCACTGTGACATTTCATGGCAATATCCCTGTTCTAACAAATGGTGGTCGAAGAAGGATTTCCTAAAATATAACATTAATCCAATTAGATCGTGCATAATTATACCTCAAGGGATTAATTGTTATTAATATTGCAATTTTGGAAATACTCATTTGTGTCTGTTTTGATTAAAGAATCACTCACCCACGGCAGCAGATGATCCTCTGTTATTAGTACATTTTTGGCCAGCATCATATTTATCCAAACACCCTAAGCTTTCTACAAACGACGACAAAATATTATTCAATTGTGGGATAATCTGGAATTTTAGTTCCTCCCACCACTGTCCGAGTCCATCCCTGCTCCCCCCAAACCTCCAGCCTCCCCCAACTACCCAGTCTGCAAAGACCACCAAGACCCACCCGCAACAAACACCGCCACTCAGCCACCTACATCAGAATGAATTTAAAGGTCATTAAAGGCATTAGCAGACCTGCAGAATCTGTACATTGTCCCTGGAGTGGCACAGAGGAGATTTGTCAGAGAGAAGCACAAGAAACCGCAAATGCTCGAGTATTGAACAAAACACAAAGTGCATAACATAAATCTTTTTCCCCTGTGGTGGAGGTGTCTAAGACAAACATAGAAAGATAGAAAAATAGGTGCAGGAGTAGGCCATTCAGCCTTTCGAGCCACCACCACCATTCAATATGATCATGGCTGATCATCAAAAATCAGTACCCCCGTTCCTGCTTTTTCCCCATATCCCTTGATTCCTTTTAGCTCCTGAAGAGCTAAATCTAACTCCCTCTTGAAAACATCCAGTGTATTGGCCTCCACTGCTTTCTGTTGCAATTTGTTGCACAGATTCACAACTCTCTGGGCAAATTTATTTTTCCTCATCTCAGTCCTAAATGGCCTACTCCTTATCATTAAACTGTGACCCCTGGTTCAAGACTCCTCCAACATCGGAAACATTTTTCCTGCATCTAGCGGTCCAATCCTTTACGGATTTTATATGTTTCTGTAGGATCTCTCTCATCCTTCTAAATTCCAGTGAATACAAGCCCAGTCAACCCATTCTTTCATCATATGTCAGTCCCGCCATCCCGGGAATTAACCTGGTGAACCTCTCTCAAAAGCAATAATGTCCTTCCTCAAATTAGGAGACTAAAATTGCACACAATATTCCAGGTGCAGTCTCACCAGGGCCCTGTACAACTGCAGTAGGACCTCCTTGCTCCTAAACTCAAATCCTTTCACAATGAAGGACAACATGCCATTAGCTTTCTTCACTGCATGCTTACTTTCAGTGACTGATGTACAAGCACACCCAGGTCTCGTTGCACTTCCCTTTTTTCTAACCTGACACCATTCAGATAATAATCTGCCTTCCTGTTCTTGCCACCAAAGTGGATAACCTCACATTTATCCACATTATACTGCATCTGCCATGCATTTGCCCACTCACCCAACCTATCCAAGTCACTCTGCAGCCTCATAGCATCCTCCTCGCAGCTCACACTGCCACCCAGCTTTGTGTCATCTGCAAACTTGGAGATGTCGCATTTAATTCCCTCGCCTAAATTGTTAATACATATTGAAAATAACTGGGGTCCCAACACCGAGCCTTGTGGCACCCCACTAGTCACTGCCTGCCATTCTGAAAAGGACCCATTAATTCCTACTCTTTGCTTCCTGTCTGCCAACCACTTCTCTATCCATGTCAATACCCTACTCCCAATACCATGTGCTGTAATTTTGCATACTAATCTCTTGTGTGGGACCTTGTCAAAGGATTTTTGAAAGTCCAAATACACAACATCCACTGGTTCTCCCTTATCCATTCTACTTGTTACATCTTCAAAAAAAAAATCCAGATTATTCAAACATGATTTCCCCTTCATAAATCTATGCTGACTTTCACCGATCCTGTCACTGCTTTCCAAATGCGCTGTTATAACATCTTTAATAATCGACTCCAGCACCTTTCCCACTTCCGATGTAAGGTTTAAACAAGAGGCTTAAAGAGAGGTACAAAGTTTATGCGGGGACCTGAGAAGGAATATTTTCACACGATTTTGAGTCTAAATGCTCTTCTGAAGAAGCGGTTGTTCTCATGACATCAAACAAGCGAGCCAACGTCTTTAATCGCGAAGACCTCAATAATATGGATTTAATGCGGGTTAATGGTTTTGGTGTTGAATGGGGTGAAGGGCCTGTGTTGGAAATATCCCTGTGTTGGAAAAAAGGGAGGTGCAACGAGACCTGGGTGTGCTTGTACATCAGTCACTGAAAGTAAGCATGCAGGTTCAGCAGGCAGTGAAGAAAGTTAATGGCATGTTGTCCTTCATTGTGAGAGGATTTGAGTTTAGGAGGAAGGAGGTCCTATAAGAAGATAACTGCAGATGCTGGTACAAATCGAAGGTTTTTATTCACAAAATGCTGGAGTAACTCAGCAGGTCAGGCAGCATCGCAGGAGAGAAGGAATGGGTGACCCTAAAGAAGGGTCTCGACCCGAAACGTCACCCATTCCTTCTCTCCCGAGATGCTGCCTGACCCGCTGAGTTACTCCAGCATTTTGTGAATAAAAAGCAAGGAGGTCCTACTGCACTAACTCCATCTGGTTTAAAATAAACTTGCTCAAATTTGATACAGAGGGGGGGAAGCAATCACTGGTGGTGTCAAGTTCAAGTTCGCTCCTGGAGTCTTGGATTGCGGAAGTCCTATCACCTACAAGGCGAGGCTGAACCCAAGTGTAACCAGGACGCAACGCCGAAATGTAATGTGCAGTGACACCAGACTGAGTGCCGAGAAGCAGGCGTGGCTTCTATATGCGGGTAGTCGGGGACATTGACGTTTGGCCAGGAAATTCAGGAGAGCACAGCGACTATGGAGCTGACGGGCGCCCCTGGCTGCTCCACGCCGCAGGTGAGTCCCGCAGGTGGGCGGTGGGAACGGGTCGGGTCGGGCCGGGCGGGCGGACAGGTGGCATTTCCTCCTTACCTGTTGCGCTTTGGTAGTGAGTGTGTCGTTCCACCACTCTACCTTTTGCTATTGAACCACCGACATTTGACTGAATCCAACTGCAAGGACAAACTGGAAAGACAGGGGGAAAACAAAGACTCTAGTGTTGGCTCGGTGTTTGATTTAGCACTTGGTAGATTTCATTACGTTTTGTTAGACCGGCCGCAAATACGGAAAGTGCTGTCTGAAACAAAAGCGGAGAACTGGAAAGGCTCATCAGTCCGGCAGCACCTGTGGAAAGTGAAACAATAGGTTTCAGGAACGGCCCTTGTTTTGTTTCAGATTTGCAGCATTGGCAGTTTTTCTTTTCTTGTTTTCAACAAGATATTGTTCAATTTTCCAATTGCTGCTCCGGTTCTTGCCATTCACATGCAGTTCCACCAACCCATTGTGATCTTCTGGATTTGGGACAATCTGTATCTCACAACTTGCATGTTTACAGATCATAAGGTGTTTCATATTTTTGCCTGAGGCATTGCCATTTTTCTTCCATAAATAACTTGTTCTGCATTTTTGCTCTGTCCTTTTAACCACGTCCCTCATAGCTTAAGCTTTGTGGTTCAGTCGTTTGCAAGTTAATAAAAAACTTCTCCATCTGAAATGTGAGCATTCCTTCTAAACCTGACATCTGTTTATTGGAATGTTGTCTGTCTACATCAGTGTATCCAAAGGGTGTTACAATTGGATACTAATAAAAAATGTTGGCAGATGATTGGGTGGTGGGAATGGAACAGAGGATGGAGATTGATACTTCCATTCCAAAACCTAGAGCAGATCACAGGTTCAAAGGCTTGGTCTGGTGTGATGAACAGAAGAGAATGTTTTTTGATGTGGTGTGGCCCATTAGGGAATTGGGGCTAAAGTGGACTCAAGACCATCAAGGTCTGACTATTGACTAGTCAAGCTTCTTGAATATTGGATTATAAGAGGTTCACTGAATTGAAAGGTTGGGATGGGTCAGAAGGAAAATTCAGGGGTGGAGGAGAAGTCGGTGCTGTATTTGGGGCTAAGTAGTCACAGAAAAGCTTAAGCAACATCCAGGTATGGGGCAATATGCACAACACAAGTGCCAAACAATGATCACCTTCAATAAAAGGTGAGACAGAAATGTGTTTTTCTGTCTCAACTTGACCTGCAAAAACGGAATGTATTCGTGTGACTCTATTAATGACAGAGAATGGAGGGCAGGTAAGTCTGCTTACATCAGTGCATCTTGGAACAGAGATATAGTCATGAGATCAGCAGGAAGTGAGCTGCGAGGATGATTAGATTTGAATTTATTTTAATTTGCATCCATTTTAGGTTTGAAAATCGGGAACCAATAACCATTGTATTTTGTGAAGATATAAATTCTGCGCTGTACTGGTAATTGCATCCTATCCCATTAGATGAATGGACATTGGGCAAGGAAGGGACGTACCTTGCCCATATAATTATGGAGAAGGTCAAATCTGGACCAAGGGTTGAGATTTTGGATTGGAGAAAGGCTAATTTTGAGGAGATGAGAAAGGATTTAAAAGGAGTGAAATGGAACTTTTTGTTTTATGAAAAGGATATAATAGAGAAATGGAGGATATTTAAAGGTGAAATTTTGAGAGTACAGTCTTTATGGCCCTGTTCGGTGGAAAGGAAAGAATAATAATTTGAAAGAGCCGTGGTTTTCCAGGGAAATTGGACACTTGGTTCGGAAAAAGAGGGAGATATACAATAAATATAAGCGGCAGGGAGTAAATGAGGTTCTTGAGGAATATAAAGAATGTAAAAGGAATCTTAAGAAGGAAATTAGAAAAGCGAAAAAAAGATATGAGGCTGCTTTGGCAAGTAATGTAAAAGTAAACCCCAAGGGGTTCTACAGATATGTCAATAGCAAAAGGATAGCGAGGGATAAAATTGGTCCATTAGAGAGTCAGAGTGGACTGAGCCGGGAGAAATGGGGGAGATATTAAACAATTTCTTTTCTTCGGTATTCACTGAGGAGAAGGATATTGAATTATGTGAGGTAAGCGAAACAAGTAGAGTAGTGATGGAAATTATGAGGATTAAAGAAGAGGAGGTACGGACACTTTTGAAAAATATAAAAGTGGATAAGTCTCCAGGTCCTGATAGGATATTCCCTAGGACATTGAGGGAAGTTAGTGCAGAAATAGCAGGGGCTATGACGGAAATATTTCAAACGTCATTAGAAACGGGGATGGTGCCGGAAGATTGGCGCATTGCGCATGTTGTGCCTTTGTTTAAAAAAGGTTCTAAAAGTAAACCTAGCAATTATAGACCTGTTAGTTTGACGTCTGTGGTGGGAAAATTAATGGAAAAGATACTTAGGGACAATATATATAATTATTTGGATAAACAAGGCCTGATTAGAAACAGTCAACATGGATTTGTGCCTGGAAGGTCATGTTTGACTAATCTTCTTGAATTTTTTGAAGAGGTTACCAGGGAAATTGATAAGGGCAAGGCTGTGGATGTTGTCTATATGGACTTCAGTAAGGCATTTGACAAGGTTCCACATGGAAGGTTGATTAAGAAGGTTAAATCGTTGGGTATTAATAGTGAGGTTGCAAGATGGATTCAACAATGGCTGAATGGGAGATACCAGAGGGTAATGGTTGACAATTGTATGTCAGGTTGGAGGCCAGTGTCTAGTGGAGTACCCCAAGGATCTGTGTTGGGTCCACTGTTGTTTGTCATTTACATTAATGATCTGGATGATGGTGTGGCAAATTGGATTAGTAAATATGCAGATGATACTAAGATAGGTGGTGTAGTTAATAATGAAGTAGAGTTTCAAAGTCTACAGAGAGACTTGGGCCTTTTGGAAGGGTGGGCTGAAAGATGGCAGATGGAGTTTAATGCTGATAAGTGTGAGGTGCTGCATTTTGGTAGGACAAATCAAAATAGGACGTACAGGGTAAATGGTAGGGAATTGAGGAATGCAGTGGAACAGAGGGATCTGGGAATAACTGTGCATTGTTCCCTGAAGGTGGAATCTCATGTGGATAGGGTGGTGAAGAAGGCGTTTGGTATGCTTGCCTTTATAAATCAGAGCATCGAATATAGAAGTTGGGATGTAATGTTAAAATTGTACAAGGCGTTGGTGAGGCCGAATCTGGAGTATGGTGTGCAGTTCTGGTCGCCAAATTATAGGAAGGATGTCGACAAAATGGAGAGGGTACAGAGGAGATTTACTAGAATGTTGCCTGGGTTTCAGCACTTAAGCTACAGAGAGAGGTTGAATAGGTTGGGTCTTTATTCTTTGGAGCGTAGAAGGTTGAGGGGGGACTTGATAGAGGTTTTTAAAATTTTAAGAGGGACGGACACAGTTGACGTGGGTAGGCTTTTCCCTTTGAGAGTGGGGAAGATTCCAACAAAGGGACATAGCTTCAGAATTGAGGGACAAAAGTTTAGGGGTAACATGAGGGGTAACTTCTTTACTCGGAGGGTGGTGGCTGTATGGAATGGGCTTCCGGTGGAAGTGGTGGAGGCAGGCTCGATTCTATTATTTAAGAGTAAATTGGATAGGTATATGGATAAGAGGGGATTAGAGGGTTATGGTCTGAGAGAAGGTAGATGAGACTAGGTCAGAGAGAGTGGTCGGCGTGGACTGGTAGGGCCGAACGGGCCTGTTTCCGTGCTGTAGTTGTTATATGGTTATATGGTTATATGGTACCTGATTTGCAGTGCTAAATGCAGAAGTAAAATTTTGTATCCAAATACAGGAAATTAAATAAAGCATAATAAGTTACAGTTCCGTCAAACTTGGCAAGAAAATAGTTTGAAACTTCTTGAGATTCAAACTATCTTCAGGAATTGTGTAACTGCCTCATTACTGCATTGTGAAATGTTTTTTAGATTGATTGTGCAGTTATCAGTTCTCTTGAGTTCTTTTTCAAAACAAAGTCTTGGATTTTTTAACTACAATTATCCAGGTTGACATTTGGTTCACCAACAAAAAGGAAGGGAAAGACTAGGTAGGCAATCGAGTTTGTCGTCAATAGAAATGCTGCTGCAAAATAATCAGTGTAAGATGTCTCAAGGACCCTGCAAATAGAGTACAGACAGAGTCTTACACCCCAACCACACGCACCTGTGGGATCTGTTGATTATTCACAGTTCCTTGAAGTTCATGGTGAGCGCCTTATGGCTTTTTTTCCAAGCGTACTGCAGCCCAGTGAAAGTAGCAGGAGCATTGCACAACTACCTCATCCATTCATCGACTCACCCCCCTCATCAAACACTTCCTGCCCCCACATCTGGTAGATTGATGAGGCAGTGAGAATGGGCCCGCACCTGTCCTCCACTATCACCCTGAGTACCGGCACACCACAGGGCTGTGTTCTGAGCCCCATGCTCTACTCCCTCTTCACACACGACTGTGTTCCTGCATTCGCCACCAACACCATTGTCAAGTTTGCAGACGACACAACGGTGATCGGGCTGATCACCAATGGTGATGAAACAAACTACATAGCGGAGGTGCAGAACCTGGCGGACTGGTGCTCTGATAACAACCTGTCCCTAAATACCACCAAGACCAAGGAGCTGATCATCAACTTCCGTAGGTCACATAATGGGGAATACGCCCCGATCTTTATCAACGGGGACAGTGTGGAGAGAGTGTCCAGCTTCAAGTTTATGGGCACTCACATTTTGGAGGACCTAACATGGTCCAATAACACTGCTGCGCTGGTCAAGAAGGCACAGCAACGACTGTTCTACCTAAGAACACTGAAGAAGTCTGGTCTACCCCAACAGCTGCTGACGACATTCTACCGCTGCACCATAGAGAGCATCCTAACACATGGCATCCCTGTGTGGTACCTCAGCTGCATGGAGGCAGAGAGGAAAGCTCTTCAGCGGGTAGTCCATAGAGCTCAAAGGACCATCGGAACACAGCTACCAGCCTTGGAGGGCATCTACAACACACGATGCCTCAGAAAAGCCACCAGCATCCACAAAGATTCTTCACACCCCTGCAACAATCTGTTCGAACATCTTCCATCGGGCAGACGATACAAGGCCTTCTACGCCCGCACCGCCAGACTCAGGAACAGCTTCATCCCCAGGGCCATAGCCGCCATGAACCGGTCCTGCTGAGCCGGATGGTCACATCGCACAGTGATCCGGCACAGATCTGCTTGCACTTTATTCTGTTGTAAAATTGTTACAATTTGTTTTGTTGGGTTGTTTAAATTAATACTGACTAGCTAATTAAATTATTGCATCGTATGGGAGGCGCATTCCCAATCTCGTTGTACCCCTGTACAATGACAATAAAGATATATTGTATTGTATTGTATTGTGGGATCTGTACAGCTGCAGAACCTAGAGAACTGGAGCAGAATCAAGCCCTCCATCAGTTTCAAGGAATGCTTAAAAGAATCTTTACATCAAAGAGCTGTGGCAAAAAAAAGGAATAAAATGCTGCAAAATCATTTTATTACTAATTTAAGTGACCAAAATAAGTTAATTGACCAGTTAATCTATAAACATCAGTGTTCTTTCTGTGGCCTGATCAAATACAGTTTGAACTGTAATCAAATACAGTTTGAACAGGCCATACAAAAGGCAAGGAAGTTGTTACTTCCAGTGGTTCTTTTGAAGCTGTTGACCTTGTTTGTTAATGCATTGCCTGGTTCTTGTGCAGGATTGGACTTTGGGCTGCCCTCTGCAATGTGTCAAGGAAATTGAACTGCTCACTGTGTGCTTGTAAAATCCCTCTTCATTTATAGCTCAGGCTAACACCAATTTGTGAAGGTTCTATCACGATTTTGATGTGCATGTAAATAAAGTCCCACACGTGGGGAAACTTGTGTGATTCACGCAAGAATCTTGATAACTAAGGCAAAATACTCTCAGTATCTGTACCAGAAATCTGACCCTTGGTGCTGCCTGTAAAGATAGCACTTGTTGAATGATTGGGTAGGTAATCCCCTGTCAGTAACTGCTGCAGGAAATTGGGTGTGTTCTCATGCAAATCATTTATGCTCTTCCCTTAATGTTTTGTGTGTGTTTCCTTTTCAAGTGTACTTCCATGAGAATGTACATATCTTGCATCACCCTTTCATGAAACATATTCTAGATCATAACATCTAGCAGTTTTGGAAAGAGAAACACTTCTTTTGCCAATTATCTTAAATTTGGAACTGGTGTTAAGCCTCCCGAGGGTGGGAACATTTTCTTCCTATTAACTTTATCAAGATTCTTTGCTATTGTATCTCTAATCTCCCTGTGCTCTGCACAAAGGAGAATAAACCCAAGTTTGCACTCCATTAGTAATGTCTGATGAATTTTTTCTATGGCTTGCCAAGGTCTTCCTAAAATGCCAGAGAAATCTGAGGTTCAAAAGTTATAGGAGCAGAATTAGGCCATTCGGCCCATCAAGTCTACTCCGCCATTCAATCATGGCTGATCTATCTTTCCCTCTCGAGCCCAGTCTCCTGCCTTCTCCCCATAAACCCTGACACCCATACTAATCAGGAATCTATCAATCTCCCCCTTAAGAATATCCATTGACTTGGCCTCCACAGCTTTCTGCAGCAATTAATTCCAAAGAAGAAAGTAGAAGGCACCTGAGAAGGACATAACTCTCAAGTACATAGAGATTTCAATAAGAAACTTAGTCTTGCATGAATCACACAAGCGTTTCCTCAAGTGTCTCAGTTAAAATCCTGGGCTAGAGTTCCACGTGAGACTTTATTTATATGCATGTCAAAATCTTTGTTAAGCTGTTGATGGACTCAGCTGCCTCCTGTAGGAGGGAACAATTTCCTCAGCACAGTGACAGATTTAAAGATTATTGAATAGAACAATAATATTTACATTTTTCCAGCTCTGAAGAGGTGGAATCTGGAAGCTGGCTTGAAAGGATGGCAGGGCTGGAATTGTTCAATTCATTTGAAAATGACCTAATTGAACATTTGACATCCATCACCAACAGGGTTCAGACTGGGAGCAGGGAAGTGGAGTTAGAATAAGTAACTGCTTTGGCTTGTGTGGGCAGATTGGACCGAAAGGCCTTCTACTGAGTCATAACTTCCTATTGCCAAACCTTCTGTAAACCTGTGAAGGGTGGTGAATCTGTGGAGTTCTTTGCCATAGAAGGCTGTCAGTGGATATTTTTTAAGGCAGAGATAGATAGATTCTTGATTAGTACAGGTGTTAGAGGGAGAAGGCAGGAGAATGGGGTTAGGTGGGAGAGATAGATCAGCCATGATTGAATGGCGGAGTAGACTTAATGGGCCGACATCAGAACCTTTCTCCTAGGGTGGAAATGTCCAACACAACAGGGCATAGAGATAAGGTCAGAGGCGGAAAATATAATGGAGATGTGTGGGCCAAGTTTTGTTTTACACAGAGGGTGGTGGGGGCCTGGATTGCATTACCAGGGGTGGTGGTGGAGGCAGATACGATAGTGGCATTTAGGTAGCTTTTAGGTAGGCACATATATTCGGAGGGGATGGAGGGATATCGATTACTTGTGAGCAGATGAGATCAGTTCAGCTAGGCGTCATTTTCAGCACAGACATTGCGGGCAGAAGCGCCTGTTCCAGTGCTGTACTGTTCTATGTCTATGACCCGAAACTTCACCTACACATGCTCTCTAGAAATGTTGCCTGACCCGTTGGGTTACTCCAGCACTTTCAACCCAGTACTCTACACTGAGGTTGGTGACTCTATTACATACAGGAAACAAAAATGCAAATTAGAACGTGAGGATTGGCAAGGGCCAATTATAATCGGGTTCAATATGAAGTAGCAGATACAGCACAAACAAGGTACATTGGATCAGTAAGTATGACGGAATGCAAGAGGTGATCTGCAAAAAGGGAATGTATTCGTGTGACTCTCTATTAATGACAGTGAATGGAGGGCAGGTAAGTCTGCTTACATCAGTGCATCTTGGAACAGAGATATAGTCATGAGATCAGCGGGAAGTGAGCTGCGAGGATGATTAGATTTGAATTTATTTTCATTTGCATCCATTTTAGGTTTGTAAATTGGGAACCAATAACCATTCTATTTTGTGGAGATATAAATTCTGCTCTGTACTGGTAATTGCATCCTATCCCATTAGATAATTGGACACTGGGCAAGGAAGGGACGTACCTGATTTGCAGTGCTAAATGCAGAAGCAAAATTTTGTATCCAAATACAGGAAATTAAATAAAGCATAATAAGTTACAGTTCCATCAAACTTGGCAAGAAAATAGAGTTTGAAACTTCTTGAGATTCAAACTATCTTCAGGAATTGTGTAACTGCCTCATTACTGCATTGTGAAATGTTTTTTAGATTGATTGTGCAGTTATCAGTTCTCTTGAGTTCTTTTTCAAAACAAAGTCTTGGATTTTTTAACTACAATTATCCAGGTTGACATTTGGTTCACCAACAAAAAGGAAGGGAAAGACTAGGTAGGCAATCGAGTTTGTCGTCAATAGAAATGCTGCTGCAAAATAATCAGTGTAAGATGTCTCAAGGACCCTGCAAATAGAGTACAGACAGAGTCTTACACCTCAACCACACCCACCTGTGGGATCTGTTGATTATTCACAGTTCCTTGAAGTTCATGGTGAGCGCCTTAAGGCTTTTTTTCCAAGCGTACTGCAGCCCAGTGAAAGTAGCAGGAGCATTGCACAACCACCTCATCCATTCATCGACTCACCTCCCTCATCAAACACTTCCTGCCCCCACATCTGGTAGATTGATGAGGCAGTGAGAATGGGCCCGCACCTGTCCTCCACTATCACCCTGAGTACCGGCACACCACAGGGCTGTGTTCTGAGCCCCATGCTCTACTCCCTCTTCACACACGACTGTGTTCCTGCATTCGCCACCAACACCATTGTCAAGTTTGCAGACGACACAACGGTGATCGGGCTGATCACCAATGGTGATGAAACAAACTACATAGCGGAGGTGCAGAACCTGGCGGACTGGTGCTCTGATAACAACCTGTCCCTAAATACCACCAAGACCAAGGAGCTGATCATCAACTTCCGTAGGTCACATAATGGGGAATACGCCCCGATCTTTATCAACGGGGACAGTGTGGAGAGAGTGTCCAGCTTCAAGTTTATGGGCACTCACATTTCGGAGGACCTAACATGGTCCAATAACACTGCTGCGCTGGTCAAGAAGGCACAGCAACGACTGTTCTACCTAAGAACACTGAAGAAGTCTGGTCTACCCCAACAGCTGCTGACGACATTCTACCGCTGCACCATAGAGAGCATCCTAACACATGACATCCCTGTGTGGTACCTAAGCTGCACGGAGGCAGAGAGGAAAGCTCTTCAGCGGGTAGTCCATAGAGCTCAAAGGACCATCGGAACACAGCTACCAGCCTTGGAGGGCATCTACAACACACGATGCCTCAGAAAAGCCACCAGCATCCACAAAGACTCTTCACACCCCTGTAACAATCTGTTCGAACTTCTTCCATCGGGCAGACGATACAAGGTCTTCTACGCCCGCACCACCAGACTCAGGAACAGCTTCATCCCCAGGGCCATAGCCGCCATGAACCGGTCCTGCTGAGCCGGATGGTCACATCTCACAGTGATCCGGCACAGATCTACTTGCACTTTATTCTGTTGTAAAACTGTTACAATTTGTTTTGTTGGGTTGTTTAAATTAATACTGACTAGCTAATTAATTTATTGCATCATATGGGAGGTGCATTCCCAATCTCGTTGTACCCCTGTACAATGACAATAAAGATATATTGTATTGTATTGTATTGTGGGATTTGTACAGCTGCAGAACCTAGAGAACTGGCGCAGAATCAAGCCCTCCATCAGTTTCAAGGAATGCTTAAAAGAATCTTTACATCAAAGAGCTGTGGCAAAAAAAGGAATAAAATGCTGCAAAATCATTTTATTACTAATTTAAGTGACCAAAATAAGTTAATTGACCAGTTAATCAATAAACATCAGTGTTCTTTCTGTGGCCTAATCAAATACAGTTTGAACTGTAATCAAATACAGTTTGAACAGGCCATACAAAAGGCAAGGAAGTTGTTACTTCCAGTGGTTCTTTTGAGGCTGTTGACCTTGTTTGTTAATGCATTGCCTGGTTCTTGTGCAGGATTGGACTTTGGGCTGCCCTCTGCAATGTGTCAAGGAAATTGAACTGCTCACTGTGTGCTTGTAAAATCCCTCTTCATTTATATCTCAGGCTAACACCAATTTGTTAAGGTTCTATCACGATTTTGATGTGCATGTAAATAAAGTCCCACACATGGGGAAACTTGTGTGATTCACGCAAGAATCTTGATAACTAAGGCAAAATACTCTCAGTATCTGTACCAGAAATCGGACACTTGGAGCTGCCTGTAAAGATAGCACTTGTTGAATGATTGGGTAGGTAATCCCCTGTCAGTAACTGCTGCAGGAAATTGGGTGTGTTCTCATGCAAATCATTTATGCTCTTCCCTTAATGTTTTGTGTGTGTTTCCTTTTCAAGTGTACTTCCATGAGAATGTACATATCTTGCATCACCCTTTCATGAAACATATTCTAGATCATAACATCTAGCAGTTTTGGAAAGAGAAACACTTCTTTTGCCAATTATCTTAAATTTGAAAACTGGTGTTAAGCCTCCCGAGGGTGGGAACATTTTCTTCCTATTAACTTTATCAAGATTCTTTGCTATTGTATCTCTAATCTCCCTGTGCTCTGCACAAAGGAGAATAAACCCAAGTTTGCACTCCATTAGTAATGTCTGATGAATTTTTTCTATGGCTTGCCAAGGTCTTCCTAAAATGCCAGAGAAATCTGAGGTTCAAAAGTTATAGGAGCAGAATTAGGCCATTCGGCCCATCAAGTCTACTCCGCCATTCAATCATGGCTGATCTATCCTTCCCTCTCGAGCCCAGTCTCCTGCCTTCTCCCCATAAACCCTGACACCCATACTAATCAGGAATCTATCAATCACCCCCTTAAGAATGTCCATTGACTTGGCCTCCACAGCTTTCTGCAGCAATTAATTCCAAAGAAGAAAGTAGAAGGCACCTGAGAAGGACATAACTCTCAAGTACATAGAGATTTCAATAAGAAACTTAGTCTTGCATGAATCACACAAGCGTTTCCTCAAGTGTCTCAGTTAAAATCCTGGGCTAGAGTTCCACGTGAGACTTTATTTATATGCATGTCAAAATCTTTGTTAAGCTGTTGATGGACTCAGCTGCCTCCTGTAGGAGGGAACAATTTCCTCAGCACAGTGACAGGTTTAAAGATTATTGAATAGAACAATAATATTTACATTTTTCCAGCTCTGAAGAGGTGGAATCTGGAAGCTGGCTTGAAAGGATGGCAGGGCTGGAATTGTTCAATTCATTTGAAACTGACCTAATTGAACATTTGACATCCATCACCAACAGGGTTCAGACTGGGAGCAGGGAAGTGGAGTTAGAATAAGTAACTGCTTTGGCTTGTGTGGGCAGATTGGACCGAAAGGCCTTCTACTGAGCCATAACTTCCTATTGCCAAACCTTCTGTAAACCTGTGAAGGGTGGTGAATCTGTGGAGTTCTTTGCCATAGAAGGCTGTCAGTGGATATTTTTTAAGGCAGAGATAGATAGATTCTTGATTAGTACAGGTGTTAGAGGGAGAAGGCCGGAGAATGGGGTTAGGTGGGAGAGATAGATCAGCCATGATTGAATGGCGGAGTCGACTTAATGGGCCGAATGGCCTAATTCTACTCTTATCCTTTTTGACCTTATGATAACCTACTCGATACCCATGCATTGCCTCCCACCAAACCCAATGTTATCTGAATTGGGTCCTTGAACTTTCAGAGGCACACTGACCCTGAATCAATAAGCATTCCTTATGATTGGCAATACTACTTCTAATTTTAAATAGCCAGCCTGCGCACAGTATCATTTTCATGGCCAATTAAACCACACTCCCAGCCTCACCAGCTGTCAAAGATTGAATGTTAGGGAAAGCAAATTAAAAATTAAGCACATATTTGAACACAATTCTTTAAGTTGAATAAAGCAATTAATTCTAAGATCTAAATCTCCTTGTGCTTTCCCTCATACCATCCAGCTGTTTGTCCCCATGTGAATGAGTGGATGTGCTGTTCTGACTTAAAGATAGTGTGTGAAGTCCATCATTGGAAGGCAGTGTTCTGTTAGTAGCTAGACACAAAATGCTGGAGTAACTCAACGGGACAGACAGCATCTCTGGAGGGAAGGAATGGGTGACGTTTCGGGTCGATCATCTTAGTAGCGATCATTTGTGTGGAAAGTTGGGATTCTGGCAATTGGACACTGTTGTGCAGTAATCCTGATTTTATGCAATGTTATGAGAGTAAGTGATGCAGTCCTATGCAGAATTTATGTTTTTTTTTTTAGTGTTTCAAGTCTCTGATTCTGTGAATGTGAGATTTAGGTAAGGATGAAGCAGTGAGGCTACTGGTTATTAAAGTAACCTTTGATGCCAAGGAGTCATCCATTTATGGAATGGGGCAAATCAAGGGCATAGCGGTGAAGTTCGGAGAAGACAAAGCCAACTTATTTTGTCTATGGTCCTAATTTTAAAAAAAGCAAGGAAATGTTTGGGATTTTAAATTGTTATATTGAACTGGCATCTTAAACTAAAATGAAAATTTAATTGGGGAAAGAAATTGATCTTTGATCACCAATTCTAACTCCTAAGCCTTCGTCTTCGCCCATCCTGAATCGTGGGGCTTGGGTCGGCCCGCTGCGGACCTTCCACCGTCCGGCGCGGCCTGGAACGTGGCAAATTCAACAGCCTGACCGCGGGAGAAGAAGGCAGGGGAAGAGAAAAATACATTCTGGCCTTCCATCACAGTGAGGAGGTGACTGGAGGAGACTCACTGTGATGGATGTTTCTTTTTGTTTCTTTTTGTTTGGTGTTGGTTTATGATTGTGTGTGTTATTGCTTATTTTTATTGCTCTTATTGTTGGACTGTGGGTAACCTTTCATTTCACTGCACATTTATGTGTATGTGACAAATAAACTTGACTATTGACTATTGAAGTCTTGGTGCCTGCAATAATTACCTCTACGTTTGGATTCCATAGCTACCTCGATGACCAAACACGTGAATATAATTGGTGAGCAACACCAATGGCACATGTTTCAAAAAGGCCATCAAAGACACATTTCTGTTTTTTTTTGTTGCTGGAGGCAGAATATTTAGTAATGAAATTATATTTTAGAATTAAAACATTGTCTTGTTGAAAAAGTAACCATTTTATAAATAATCAAAGATTTGTATAGAATTTTAGCTACATGCATCTTTTGTCAACAATTGTTCTGCCTAACATTTTCCTTGTTATTCTTGGCAGCTTAGCAACAATGAACAGATTAGGTTGCTCAATGCAGTGAAAAACCAAGAGCTCACCATTGATCAGGCCTGGGAAGTTGCTCAAAGTAGCAAGTCTACATTTCAAGAACCAGCCAAACTGGAAAAAGTATGAAAGCAGATGTTCTTTTTTATTAGTCATTGAGCAATTATTGGATTAGAAACTGACTGGCACCATTAATTAGTTAATATATAGATATCGGCACGGTGGTGCAACGGTAGAGTTGCTGCCTTACAGCGAATGCAGCGCCGGAGACTCAGGTTCGATCCTGACTACGGGTGCTGTACTGTAAGGAGTTTGTACGTTCTCCCCGTGACCTGCGTGGGTTTTCTCCGAGATCTTCGGTTTCCTCCCACACTCCAAAGGCGTACAGGTATGTAGGTTAATTGGCTGGGTAAATGTAAAAATTGTCCCTGGTGGGTGTAGGATAGTGTATCGTATCTCTGTCCCCACTGCGGCCTAACATCGAGGAGTTGGTGGCCTTTCCTGGAGATCGGCCCAGCGCTTCATGCCGCGGGCGCGGCGTGGACTTTAACATCGCGGAGCTGTGATCCCTTTGCCGGGGATCGATTGTGGAGAGCTCCAACTGCAGGGCCTGTGGACTTTAACATCGTGAAGCCCGCGGTCTATGGAAAGCAGAGGCCAACTCGGGAGCTCCATGCCGCGGAGAGAGTTACAACCGCCCCGAATATTGTCGCTCAGTTCATTCCAGACTGCAGGAGTATGTGCTGAGGGACTCGCTGAAGCTTGGCGCAGCCAATGCCAAGACTCATTGCGGGAGGACCACTGCCTAGGGTCCTTCCGCTGCTGGACATTGAAGGGCAGACCCTGATGGGGACACCCCTCAAACAAGGGAATGGATATCACCCCGGGGGGTCATATGAATGGCAAGGGTGTTACTCGAGTCCTGTAATTATGAAACTGGAGCAAGTTTAAAAAATAATCTTCCATCGAGATTTTTAAGAAGAGCGTCTCAGATCTGTTTTTTATTGCATAGATTAAAATTCCACGTCTGAACTTCATTCGAGCAGAATACCCAGTCTCATCAAATTAATGAACTGGAAATTTTTGACACAGAGAGAGAGCCCCATTTCATGATAGGTGGATCCATTGTGCACCAGAAAAGCAGAGTTAATTGTTTTAGAAGATGTGGGAAATGTAATACGGTTTTAAAAATATTGGCTCCAAGCTCCCCTGGAAAATATATCTTGCAGCATTTAATATTCATATCCTCTTTAAGAAGTGCACAACCTATGCATTTTCAAATTACAAGCATGTGCTCTGCTTTCTTTGGATCTATTCAGCAGTTTTGGCCCTCTTGGGCTTTTTAGAAAGCCTTGGTCAAGCTTTGTTTGCTTTTCTAGATTGTCGATGGGGTTATGAACATGCAAAAAGTTGCTACAAAACTCAGTTGGTCCAAGGTCTTGTCTGCCTCAAGATTATTGAATGTGATTTGTCAATTCCGGGCTTTCACCAGGCATGTATTTTCCTGGCAGATACAAGATAAAGGAAACGGAACTGAAATACATTGGGGAAATTCTGTACTGCCCCATCAGATGCTTAGCACTATGCTAGGTTTCCTTGGCCAGCTAATCTATTTATTTTGCATATGGTTCACACTATGCCCCAGTTGAGAAATCTTTAACTCTTGATAAGGCACGCAGAGTACAGAGCAATTGTGACATCTTGCCAAAATCTTTCAGCCTGTTGACTTTGGTTGCCAATAGATACCTAGGATACAAACAAAAAGTGTTGGAAATATCAACTGATCAGGCAACACCTATGGAGAAAGAAATAAAGGTAATGTTTCAGATTAATAACCTTTCATCGGAAATGTTCTCCACTAACCGATGAAGAGATTGAACTACACATTGTGAGTTTGCCAAATCTCTGCATATGCAATTTAGGTTAAGAACAGTTTGAAACAGCACTTTTTAGAAATGTGGGAATTTCAGCTCAGCATTCTAACTGGAATTCTGGAGCCATGGGAGCAATGTGTGCAGAGATTCCTGAATCTTTAAGATTGACACAAAATGCTGGAGTAACTCAGTGGGTCAGGCAGCATCTCTGGAGAAAAGGAATAGGTGACATACCAGATCGAGACCCTTCAACCAGCATCAGCTGTTCCTTCTTGCCCATCTGAATCTTTAAGGCCCGAGTATATTTGAGTTCAGATATCATTGTCATGTAGAGAAACACACAATTTAGAAAGCCTTGAACTGTCCTCAGGCAGTGAATTCTTGATCGGAGCAGCTTATTCTGTTTAAAATAAATCTTTCAGAAACTGCCCTCCAGACCACTCAGCAGTCTTTTAGGTTTACTACCAATTGAAATAATTTCATCCAATCAGTTCTATGAAAATTATCATTTAAAAAATCGTGATTAGATTTCGTATTTTACCTTCTCTGTTGTAAGAGGAGAAATCCCAGGATTTTCCACAAACTGAAATTGCTCTCTCCTGATACTGTTTTGTTAAAGCTTCTCTGCAATGTAATCCCAGAACAGTGTATGTCCAGAAGAGTCTATGCCCAGAATAATTCAGCTCAGTGCTAATAAGTGATTACTAAATATTTAGCATGACATTTTTTTTCCAGTGACAAATGAAGGGTCATTGACCTGAAGCCATTTCTCTCTCGGCAGATGTTGCCTGCCTTGCTAAGAGTATATGGGATTTTCTGTTTTCATTTCAGATTACCAGCATCTGCTTTGATTTTTGCTTTAATTCATCAAGTATTGTTTCTGTACCCTCTGTTTCTATTTAGAAAATGAATTGCAGTGTAACCTTGAATCATTGTACTTCATATAATGAATATATTTTATGAATTCACAGGATATTGATTACTTGGAAAAGTAGCTTTGCTTCGTGAGCTTTGGCAAGTTTGTGAATAAATACCTTTGATTTATACCAGCATCTGCAGTTATTTTCTTATAATAATTGAAGTGTGTATTAATTTGTCTGGAAGATTATCGAGTTGGCAAAGCTAAATATTCTTTATAGTATTGCAATGGGTTGTATTTGCCCTCTTATGTTGATTCTGTTGAAGATAATGGAATGAATTTCAGATGCTAGGCATAACATGCTAAAATTACCAAGTGGTTAAATGCCACCAACTGGAATTAAATTTCTTGGCATTATTTTTTTATGGTGACTCTGCTAACATCTTCCAATATTCTTATTGTTTACAACAGCTGAGTAACAATGAGCAGATCAAGTTGCTCAATGCAGTGAAAAACCAAGAGCTCACGGTTGATCAGGCTTGGGAAATTGCACATAGTGGCAAGTCTACAGTGCAGGAGGCAAGCAAACCAGATAAGGTATGATCATCTCATTGCTCCTTTCTTCACATTAGGTCATACTATATAAATGAAATTTAATGTTAGAAAGGATTCATTAAAGTGACATTAGTATAAGCATATCAGTGGAAATATTGCCACCAATGAATACATAGTAGTCATACTGGGAAAAAGAAATCTAACTCCTCTCTGAAGAAGGGTCGTGCCCCGAAACGTCACCCATTCCTTCTCTCCAGAGATGCTGCCTGTCCCGCTGAGTTACTCCAGCTTTTTGTGTCTATCTTTGGTTTAAACCAGCATCTGCAGTTCCTTCCTGCACACTAACTCCTTTCTTACAGTTACAAGAACAAATACTTGGCCATTGTTGCTAGTGAATATTCCAAGTTGTCAGCATTTTCTGGGCGGTAGAATATTATTCCAAATAAAACAACTTTATCACCAATGTTTTCAGAAAGATAAAATATTCTGTATGTCTTTTTTTTTTAGTGGTGTACAATTCAATCTTAGGAGGGGATGAAGTGAATGAGATTCTGAATCCATGCTAGATTTTAAGATGCAACTTGTTTTTATTTATGTAAGACATCAGAAATGGGTAAATGTTCAATATTTCCAATTCATAGTAGAGAAGGCACTTCTTGGGTTAATTCATTAAACGATCTCAAGGATTAAGGGTATTTATTCACAAAATGCTGGAGTAACTCAGCAGGTCAGGCAGCATCTCAGGAGAGAAGGAATGGGTGACGTTTCGGGTCGAGACCCTTCTTCAGACTGATGATTAAGGGAACTTGCATTATATCAAACATCATAACATAACTGCTGTTTCTGGCCTTGGAATCACAATAAGAGGGCAAATACAACTCATTGCAATACTATAAAGAATATTTAGCTCTGCCAACTCGAGGTGATCTTCCAGACAAATTAATGCACACTTCTAATATTATAGCTTGCCAAAGCTCACTAAGCAAAGCTGCTTTTACAAGTAATCAATATCCTGTGAATTCATAAAATATGTTAATTACATTAAGTACTAAAGGGTACCACTATTCACATTCTGCTGCAACAACTTGGGACATCAGGAAACCATCTAATCGGGTGATAAATGATAAAAATCATAAGCATAATCAGAATTTGGCTTATGTGGTTATTTAATTGCAAAATTAATGTAATCTTTCTGGTATAAATTAGCTGAAGGATTTGATGAAATCCTGCTTGAAAAATGTCACCAAAAAGGCAAGCAAACACAGGGACATATCTGATATTTTTCTTTGTAAAAACAGATTGATTTATTTTTGCCTCATCTCATTATTTTGGCTACACACCATGATCTATACTACGTAAAATACAGGATATGAAACAATGGGAATATTACATAAAAACCAGGAAAATAACTTGGAAGTTTGGAGACCTTCAGTTTCACCACTGAGTGCTGTATTTATGGAAACGCCCATAAATATACACAATATGATAGAACTTTATCCCAGGAGGAAAATTGATCTGACAACAGTCATAAAAAACACAAAATATACGAAACATGAAATTAAAGTGATGAGTGGAAAGGATTGGGGATGTGCAAAGATTGAGGAGGGGGGGGGGGTCACTGATGCAGCCCACAATTGCAGAGTCATCTGAAAACTTCTGCAGGTGGCAGGAGTTGGAGTTATATCTGAAGTCCGAGATGTAGATGGTGAACAGGAAGGGGAAGAGAACCATCCCCTGTGGGGCTCCTGTGTTGCTCACTACCATGTGTGTGTATATATATATATATATATATATATATGATATATAGATTATATATATTTTATATATATATTTCATTGATCTGGTGACTTAACTGTGCTCATCACTAACATCTGGAAAGAATGCAGGCAATGATTTGTGGATCCCCTGATTAATTGCCAAATTAAAGGGAATCTCAAGTATGAGAGTTAATATATCCATTTGATTTTGAGTTATGCATTGTCCTGGAGGTTCCATTGTGCCTTGGTTTTTGGCGTAGCAGCATCCAGAATTTCTGAAACGTCACCCATTCCTTCTCTCCTGAGATGCTGCCTGACCTGCTGAGTTACTCCAGCATTTTGTGAATAAATACCTTCGATTTGTACCAGCATCTGCAGTTATTTTCTTCCAGAATCTGTGTACTCAGGATTCTGTCCTTTGTTTGTTTGTTGTTTTCTTACATTTCCTACTTTAAGGATTATTATGAAGTTCTATATCTGACTTTTATAATCCATTTATAACCTATGCACCTAGATTCTCTTGAGTGCAATCCCTAACCATATTTATTTGGATGTTTCCTTTTCTTAAGATGCTTGAAATTACATCCTACAGCTTTGTTATCTATAAATTTAACCGATACAGAAGGCAGAAAAGAATATTGATGGTAAGTTAAATGACTTGCTTTGTCATTAAATTAATGTTGTCTTGCTTAAAGGGGGAAGATCTCTGAGAAATTGTTTACAGACCTTTGTAACCCATCAATAAACCTAAAATGGCATAACTTGTATCAAACCATATTATTGCCATGATTTTTCAGTAACATAAATATAGGAACAAGGCATGGTAACCCACTTGATTGCAGCCCATCCATGACCTTAGCCATTCTCCACCTTCTGCACCAGTGTACTTGTGGCTGCAGTATATACTATCTATAAAGCACAGCTCAGCTACTTGCCTCTGCTGCGTAGGTGATGGCATGTCCCAAACCCACAGCTTCCACCACCCAGGACAAGGGTTGCACTACCTGCAGCCACCAGCTTAAAACATGAATTATCCTGAAGTACAAATGTATCTAACCATGACCTCCATCTCCAATGGTAGAGCAGTCCAAGCGCGTGCAAGGCTGGAATTCTGCCCTTGGGATGTGGCAAATCTGTGACCATTACTTTGCAAATTTTGGTGACCATTGCTTTGAAAATCAGATATATGAAGATGGGAGCATTGGTTCAGGAAGACTTTTGAAAGGGGATACCTCTGGCCAAAGACTTTCTTCAGTCTCTCCCTTGGCCTTGACTGGCAGGGAGGCCTGGCTATTAACAGAATACTTCAGTGAGCCTTGGCTAGAACCAAGTGCTTTATTATTGTACTTTGTGTGAGATCCAGTAGTGCTGCACTCTGCCATTGAATATGTGCACACGTTAGTTTATGTGGTACAATCAAAATTCTACCCCAGGATTCTTCCCCCTTTCAGCATCTTCCTGATCTTGACCATCGTTGATCTTGATCTTGACGTGGATTTGATTATGATCTATCATTCCGTAACTGTGCATTTATTTTGCAGATTGATTATAATTCAAGGATGTTGTGTAATATTGAAAAAGGAATAGTTAAAAAACAGTTTCAATTTAATTCCATCCAATCATGTGAACATCTTGAAGGGCAGAAGTTCAACATTTCATTTTTAGGCCACCATGATTACGAACTTGAAGCCACCTCTTCTGACGATAGAGTAAAGGTAATGTCAAATACTTCAGTGTTCCCAAGCTGCAGATCAGTTAATATTTTAAAACACATCTTTGTTTGATTGATGTAGAAAGATAATTTGGACAGTTTATTTTTTATCGTTTGTTACTTAGGGAATGCATGAGTGGAATATAAGCCAATTATTTTTGTTGATTCTCTTAAAAGGATCTTTCTTGTACAGCTGCCCTGAGCCAGTTTATCCTGGTGATCATTTTCATCTGGATAAACTGAAGAAGGGTCCAGATCTGGACTGTTGCCTATCTATGTTCTCCAGAAGTGCTGCCTGACCCGCTGAGTTACTCCATCACTTTGTGTCTTTTTTTGTAAATAAGCATCTGCAGTTCCTTTTACCTACGTGATAATTTTTATGAGCCTGGTCGCAGACACACATCCGCACATATATTAATCCGGGTGTTTAACTCCCTAATGCAAAGACAGTGAATCCAGTTGCCATTTCTCCGTTTTCATTGTTATTGGGAGCTGCTAATTTGACACAAGCTGGCCGTCAAATATAAGTGAATACCGGGGTTAATCTCTCACTGGCTGGTTTGTAGGTGGCTAGGTGGTCACCTTCCACTGTAGCTAACTCTTTCTTGGATCAGGGCCTTGGGTTTGGAAGCAACTGCAAGATTTGCTAACCTGATGCAGGTTGAGTGGAAGGTTTCCCAGCCTTAGTGCTGGAAAATCTGCAGAGGTTTGCATTGCCCCCCGTTGGAAACTGTTGGAGTCCAATGGCAGAGCACAACTTGGTCAGGATCACGGAGCCGATGGTGGCACCTCTTTATGCTTGGGATTTCTGAACTTTCACATTACCAGTAGGGTAAATCCTCACAGGCTACAACGCTTTACACTAAGCCAAACAATATATTCTGTTTGTACCGAAGATAGGCACAAAGTGCTGGATCAACTCAACGGGTCCGGCAGCATCTCTGGAGAAAAAAGATGGATGACGTTTTGGGTCGGAACCCTTGTTCAGGTTGAGTGCCAAGAATCCTGACCTGAAAGGTCACCCATTCTGGTTGCAAGTTTGCAAACACCAGATTCTTTCCTCCAATGTGTTGACTGCAGTTAATTTAGTGACTTATTTTCACATTTCTTCAACAACGCTTACAGATCCTCCAGCTTGTGAACAAAATCATTCAGAGTAATATTAATGAGGCACAGCAGAGACATCAGGGTGCCAATAGTACTGCACAGAAAAATACTGGAGTCATAAAAGAGGGACATATAGAATTACAGAAAGGAGGCCTTGCTTCAGTGAACTGGAACAGGTAAAAACTATTGTTATCATTTCAGCTTTTTGTCTCAATGTCTGGCATTCTATGAAAAGCTAAAAATTGGACTGAAAATTTTGAATAAACTTCAATTCATCATTTAATTTTCCTTATTACAGCATATACTAGAAACATGTTTAGATCTGTTGCTTCACATTATTTTCATTCCCTTATTCTTCCAATGTAAATTGATTATTTGCCTTCACTGTACACAATAGCCGAGTACCTACAGCACTCTAGGATAAAAATAAATTCAAAAGATTCACAACCTTTTCAGTGAAAAAAAATCTGCTCATCTCAGCCGTAAATGGTCAATCATTCTTGGAACCATGGCTTTAGTTCTAGTCTCTCCAGCATCTAAAGTAAACACAGTCACGAGTAACTGCAGGTGCTGGAAGCTTGTGTGAAACAAAAAAACACTGGAGAAACTCAGCAGGTCAGACAGCGTTTGTGGAGGGAACGGACAGATGGCATTTCGGGTCTGGATCCCCCTTCTGACTGATGGAGTCGGGGAGAGAAAGTGGAATAAAAGATAGGTGGGAATGGGGCATACAACACCTCCTATTCCTCTTTGGTAGCCTATAATCCACCAGTATGAACATTAGCATGATCCAATTTCAAGTACTACTAGTGCCCTTTTCTTTCCTATTGTGCACATGTTTCTCCCACCATCTCCCATTATCATCCATATGTTCATTCTAGAATCCCATATTCCCATTTATGCCCCCCTTTTTCCCCTCCTCCCTGTCACCTTTCCACCCATATTCCTCGTGGAGCTTTATCTGACTTCATTCATTCATTCATTCATTCATTCATTCATTCATTCATTCATTCATTCATTCATTCATTCATTCATCTCCTTTTTACCTCCAGCCTTTGTGGGCGTGGGGAAGAGAGCAGAAGTTTTGTTGCCTCCATCACAGTGAGGGGGTGTTTGGAGTCACTGTGATGGATGTTTGTGTTGGGGTCATGTGTCTTGTGTTCTTTTTTTTTGTGTGACTGCTGAAAATGTAATTTTGTTCAGTACCTCGGTACCGAATGACAAATAAAGCTCTGTATTCTGTATTGTCACTATCTCCACTCATCTGCCAAATAACCTCCTCCCACCCCATCGCAATGTACCTCAATATATCCATCTATATCGGGCCAGGATTTGTCCCACCCCTTCCAACTCTTTCCTAGCTTTCTGATTGTACTCCATTAGTCCAAAGAAAGGTCCTGACCTGGAACAATGTAGGTCTATTCCATCCATGGTGCCTGACTTGATGAGTTTCCCCAGCACTTTTTTTTGCTCAGTATCTAAAGTAATGTATGTCCAAGTACACAATGATATAAATCCTAAGTAATAATAGTCTGGCTTTTCAAATGAGTTTAACCAGTGATATTTCTTTTGTGATCTCCAAGTAGGAAGCAGTCTTGGGTTTGGATAACAGCATGCGTCATCTCTATGGGTATCTGTATAGAAAACCACATTAAATAATTGTTTATCATGAATCAATTCTGCTTTCCATGAAGAATAAACTTTGTTTTGGGTGTTTACATTATGATTTCTGCTTTATTTTTGTTAGTTGACAATGTACTGAGCAAAATCCAGATTTATTCCATTTAGATCAGCCTTAGCCCTGGGCCAAATGTAACCTTGTGTGGCAATTATTAATTGTTCGGCTGCTACAAATAGTAATTCCCCACAATGTCAGGTTGAAGTGCTTTTTTGTATTAATTAATATGCTTGTATTAGCTCTTGCAACAGCTAGTAATGGTTAGACTAAATGAGATTTATTCCCTAGATTTCATATCTGTATGTAGAATTTGCTTCCTGATAATCTCACTGAATTTTATTTGTAAAATTCTGAACTATTTTAACATTATTATAAGCCTTAACTTAAGCCTGTAGATACATTTGTTATTGATAGTATTTGCAACACTAATTTTTTTTAAAAATTGTGTTTATTTTTGGAAGTTTATATGTAATGCATGAAATTGTGGCTGTACGCAGCACACCAACTTAGTGTTAGTTTATAATGCAAATGAGAAGTGAAATGTTATCTTTTCTACTTGTTTCAGACACTCATTTAGTATCCACACTGTCTCCCTGGCAGAAAATGATAATTCATTTCATAAAGGCACTCCAAAGTGTGATTAATAATGTTATATGAAGTTGTCCGTGACAATTTGTACCGTTTCAAATGACGCTCAATCACCATTTCCTGTTATAAATTGAACACTTGTGTGCTGTATTTAATGTGGAGAAATGAGACTTAATTAGATCTGAATTCACCAGGCGTCATTGATAAGATCCGTTAATTGGTTGGGTGAAATCTGGGTGATGAGCAGTAACACGGCATGTGTGCTAAGCATGAACATAACCAATTCTCAATGTTCTGTTATCTCTCATTTGTGATTTTTCATTAACACTAAAAGGAGGCACTAACATATGGCCCTGTTGCAGTGTGCTTCAAAGCATTTTACATTTTAAAATGTAATGTTCCTGCACAATATTTAAGCAGATTATATTGCTTGGTTTCCAAAACACTGGTTGTGATTTGAACAATTAGCAAAGATATTTTCAGTGTTTTGAAAAATTGCTTTACCTGTGGGAAACTTGTAGAATATATTATTTCACAGCTTTGGAAGAAATTACATTGGTGATTCAATGCTATTTGTTGGCAGTGGTGTGTCTTTTAGGGTTAAGCAAATTGATCTTGATGTTAGAGTTTAATTGGGCTGGGCACAGGAATTCCCGTGTAACAAGATTCCTGCAAGAAATCATTACCAGACAAAGAATATCATGTTGCTATGATAAATTGTTGTTCCCTTACTAGCCCTACATGCTATTTGTTTGTAGCAGACAGGCATATTTAACTTAATACACCCTTGAAAATATGTTCACCTGTGTTGAATGTTTAAAAAGCTTCTGTGAACCATTGGAATCAATATAGGTGTTGTCACTGATCAATACCTGGCTTGGACATATGGAAAATCTGAGTACCCAAATGTCAAATGGAAGAGTGCTTTCATGAGAGAGCTAGATAGAGCTCTTAAAGATAGTGGAGTTGGGGGGCATGGGGAGAAGGCAGGAACGGGGTACTGATTGTGAATGATCAGCCATGATCACATTGAATGGCGGTGCTGGCTCAAAGGGCTGAATGGCCTACTCCTGCACCTATTGTCTATTGTGAAGTCCATGCACCAGAAAAACTTGGCTTCAAATCTCTTGAGTCCAGACGACTGAGGATTGATCTACAGTGGTTTCCAAAATGATTCTTTTTAAACCAAGAGAGTATAATGGATATTTTTTCTTCTGGTTAGGCAATCAAGCATGAGGTGATATAACCATAAAATTGAAGCTAGACTGTTAAAGACTAAATTAAAAATCTTTTTTTATCAAAGGGTCGTAGAAACAGAATTCCCTCCCAAAAAAATATATGTGGGTGCTTGGACAGATGAAGGTTTCAAATTTGCAAAATTTACATTTTAAATGCCAACATCAAACCTGTTGATGAGGGTGATGATAGACACAAAAAGCTGGAGTAAGTCAGTGAGTCAGACAGCATCTCTGGAGAAAAAAGGAATAGGTGACGTTTCGGGTTGAGACCCTTCCTCAGACTGAATATCAGGGGAAAGGGAAACGAGAGGTATAGATGGTGATATAAAGCAATATAGAACCAATGAATGTAAGATATGCAAAAAAGTAACGATGATAAAGGAAACAGTTTGCTATGTGCTAGGTGAATTATAGACAATGTTTGATATGCCATAACATTATTTGAATTATAGATGATTTATCGATAATGAGACTCAACAAGACAACTTTGAAGCTAGTACGACTTGGGTGGAGGAGGTATAGAGAGAGAGGGTTTCAAGGGTTACTTGAAGTTAGAGAAATCATTTTCATACCACTGGGTTGAAAGCTGCCCTAGCAAAATATGAGATGCTGTTCCTCCAATTTGCATTTGGCCTCACTCTGATAATGGAGGAGGTCTAGGACAGATAGGTCAGTGTGGGAATGGGAAGGGGAGTTAAATTGTTTGGCACCCGGGAGATCAGGTAGGTCCAGGAGGACTGAGTGAAGGTGCTCAGCGAAACGATCGTCCAGTGTACATTTGGTCTCGCCGATGTACAAGAGTCCACACCTTGAATAATGGATACAGTAGATGTTGTGCTCTGACAAACTGACATCTTGCAGATGGAAAAAAAATCTTGCAGCAGTCAAATGTCAGCTTTCGGACACATCTTAATATCTGTTCTGGACGATGTATGACCCGAACATCAGGACATTGTTTCCCAGACAGTCACAGATAGATTTTCCTTTCACAGCCTTGTCGTCTCCCAGCCCGCCTCTAGCTTCTGCCCAAGGTCCAGAACTAGACTGTCGCAGCTGACCCATTGTTTCCGCCAGTTCTTGCCCCACCCAACTACCTATTACCTCTTTATTTCTTCTTATTTTGACTCCATCCTTTCTCAATGGAAAGAGAGATAGATCATGTTTTGGGTCAAAGATCCTTTCTGCTCCTTTTTACACAGATGTTACCTGACGTGCTCAGTGCATCTGGCAGTTTTTGTTTCTTTCATGATATCCAGCATCTCACTTGATCTTGTCCCATCGCACTTCCAATTATTATACCTCTGACATCTTCTCCTATTTCACTGGTCTTAACCTCTCTCATCTTCACATGATTGTTTCTTGGATCTCTCCATCTCCTTCTTATGGGACAAGTTAACAACAAGCAATCAATGCAAGCCCATAGGCTTCCACTGCCATCCTGTGCACTGTATATCAAACTATCTCCGAAAAAAAATTCATTCTATTCTCCCAGTTGATTCACTTCCATTGTGTTTACTCTGGTGATGAAACTGTCCACGCAAGTGGCTTTGAGAAGTCTACCTTTTTTCCTGAACCATAATTCTGATAGTTTACAACCTAAAGAAAGGCCAGTTGTTTCTCTTTCCACGAATGCTACCTGACAGGCTGAGTCTTGTCGGCACATCTTGCTTTTATTGCTAGTTTTTCATTTGATAAGAGTATTACAGAGATGGGTTTAGGCAGAGAAATAGATTTGAAACATGGATAGCAGAACACCATGAGGATTGTACAGATTACCCCTGACTTTGTTTTCCTTGGATTTTTCGAAGATGATTTGGTTGAGTTAAGGTGCCCGAAAGAAAATGATTCACAACACTCTCATGGCAGAATGATTTCAATTTTACTTGGTGATGAACCTATTTAAGAGTTTATGAAAAAAAACTGGGGGAAGAAAAAAACTAGCTGTACTACCTAATTTCTACCTCGAGCATTCCCCAAAGCATTTATCTTCCTGATAATTCTAAATTGGTTAGTTGAAGAGGTTTAAATAAATTTAAGTTAAACACTGAATTTTTAAACTTATTTCTTGGATCTCTCCATCTCCTCCTTATGGGACAAGTTAACAACAAGCAATCAATGCAAGCCCATAGGCTCCCACTGTTTAAGTTAAGCAGCTCCAGACATAAACTGCTTAATCAAATTTGTGATGCAAAAACTGAATTTCAATTATTAATTGTAAGCTTCCCAGATGCCAGTAACTCAAATGAAGATACCAGTTTACCATTATAAATCTTTAATATGTATCTTAAAGGAGGAAATTTGCTTCATCTTCCATATCTTTACTGAATCCTTGTTTCAGATACTTTGTGCAACTGCGCAAAGGAGAACTGGATTTCCAACGTGTTAGTGTTGGTGAAGCTGGTGAACAGTTGGGCTTGACTCTGAAGCTGATTTACTTGTCGGATGGTAACATGAGTGTACACAAGGAAGCAGAAAATGGATCCTTTACCATCATCACAAAGAAAAATTGTTACTTGTAAGTTGCTTTCATGCCATTTGAATGAATCTTATAAGTCGGCTACTGTCATTTTCTGCTGTGAACTCCCAAGGACAAAATTCTACTTTGAGCCATGTTTGATCCCACTAAAGCTCACAGCACAGAAATTGTAAAATACTTACTGCTGAACAGATTTTCAAACCAGAGACCTTCGACCCATTAGGTTAAGTAAGGGAATCCAGGCATACTGCAGATGCGGCGGATTTAGGTCCTATCTGTTACCACTTACCTTTTCTCCATGTTTCTTGTCCCTGACACACTAGACCTTTCTGAAAAAGATTTCTGCACTATATCTGTTAAGAAGATGCAAATCTGTTAATTGTAACGGAAGCCCAACACTGCCTCTACTTCTTTTGAAGATTGAGGGGATTCAGTATTTTGATGAATAACCTCTTGAACTTCTACAGGTGTATGGTAGAGAGCATATTGACTGGTTGCATCACAACTTGGTTCAGCAACTCAAACACCCCAGAATGAAGGAGATTAGAAAAAGCATTGAACATTGCCCGGTCCATCATGAGTCCTGATCAACTGACCATCAAGGTGATGTATTGGATGTGCTGTCTCAAAAAGACAGGCAGCATCATCAAGGACCCACACCATCCTGGCCATGTCCTCATTTCTCTCCTGCCATTAGGAAGAAGGTATAGGAGTCTGAAACTGTAACTTCCAGGTTCAGGAACAGTGTCTTCCCAATAACCATCAGGCTATTGAACACCACCAAATGTATCAAAACAATAAACTGCCTTGCATTTGGGACTTTGGGCATTGTTTAGATTTTGCTCCATATTGGATTTTCTGTTTATTATTATTTTTGTTTGCTTATTATATTATTGAGTGCTGTGTACTGCTGCAAATAAGATTCCATTGCTTTGTTTTGGTACATGTCACAATAAAATACTCTTGACTCTCTTAACTTTTGTTACAGGAATTAGAATAGGCTTCTTTAGGGTTTATCGCGGGCAAATGGGACTACCTTAGATGGGGCATTTGATCTAGTTAGGCCTAAGGGCCTATTTCTGTGCTGTACGATACTGACTCAAACTCACTTTTTGGACAGAAACATTCAATGCTGTGGGTATTGTATTATATCACTTTGATTAGATTTCTGTCATACTAGTATTTTGGGTCACAAGAAATCTAATCCACTTATTAAAGCCTTATACATCTCTTCCTCTCTTCTAAAAGCTTCTGTCACAGGGCAGTGTCAGTTCTCGACTGACATGGATTAACAGGTGCTTCTTCCCTTTTCCAACAGTGAAGTTTCAAATTGAATTGATAATGCTTGTTAAAGACTGCAACCGTTCATCTTGTTTCAATTACAATACCTTACAATTAAAGCCATATCTATTTCTCCTTATTGTTTTGTCCAAGAGGTATTTCATTAAATTTGTATATTTTGCTTCCATTAAGCCTGCCTAAAAAATGGTGAGATCCAATCTAAGGTGGAAAAAGCAGGGGCTGGATGAATAATGTTTAACTATTTTTCAAACACTAATATGTCAACAAACTACTATGATATACCACTGAATTTCTCTCTATTGGTCCCGAGGAAGTCTGTTGTATAGTAACATGCGCTTGAAAGTTAGATCCTTTTCTTTTTAATAAAGGAAAGATAAATGTTGTGACATGCCACATAGAAATTGCCATGAATCAGAATTCTTCTTCTACTCAATGCCAAAAATATAAGGCCATTTTATGAACACACGTTAAATAATCCATCTGGTGGAGTTTGAAGCTGACAAATCTAGTTTTATTTTAGCTTTTATAATGCCAAAGAAAGATAGTAACGTGTAACCTTAATTCTGGAGTACCTTTTGTTCCCGAGCCAGAAAATTCAAGCCTTACTTAAGAGAATTAGGTGCATAACCTAGGACGACACATCTCTTCAGCACTGAGTGCATTTTGCAGAGTATTACAATTGCCACTTTAACGTTGTTAAACTGGCAATTGTAAAGCATACACCTCTGTCCTTTCTGCCTGTTTGTCTTTTTTATGTGACTATGTGACTGTCTTGTATATTCTGGTTCATTCTTCTCTCTTTTCCTTTTCTTTTTTTCTCTATTCTCTATCTGTTTCCTTTCTTTATTGGTGTGCATTAAAAAGGAGATCCATCGGGTTTTATTTAGTAAAGAAAACCTTGCTCGCCATGGCAACAAAGCAACTAAAGAATGGTGTTGCATTACAGAACAACTTAATGCAAAAACTAAATTATTTAGGCTATTGCTCAGTGCTCCATTAGAAGAACATTTTGTAGTTGTGATTACCCAGTTATGGAATATCATTACCTTTCAGAGCGTACAAAGTCAACCAACAAAACGATTCTGTAGAATTTATTCAGATTTTATTTTTGAATGTCTTTGTTAAAAATTGGACTTTGATTTGCAGAATTTATTTATCTAAATATATATTGCCATATTTAAACAAAATGGAATTTGTAAATCTTACCTTACCTTGCACTGAAATGTATTCTAGTTTCAAGACTGCTTACTGCCTTTAAAGCAGGATGCCCAATGAGACCACTATTTCAAGAGATGAGAAATTGTTAGACTTATTTTCACAAATTGACCCAAAGCCAAAAGAAAGGGCAAAATGCTGTTTCGTAAAAGTGGTAATGAGATGATTAATAACTGCACCACCTTCAAAATGACATTGTCTCCTATGGGAATAAATAAGCAGCTAGTTCATTAACTCACCATCCTTCCGAGTGTGAGCCAGCTCAATGAATAAAAGTGCTGAGTTATTGCAAACGAGTCCTGAAATGTGAGGATACATTGGGATTTGAGTCAAAAGTAGGACTTTGAAAGTTATCTTTCCTGGAAAGAGTTTAATATTAGCGCTAATCTCAGTAAATCACTGGAGTTGCCCCAGGGACCTTTTGCCTGTCACCTGCAACTTTCTTTGTTCAGCAAACAATTGGAGCAACATGACAACACATGGAATGAGTGTTTGTAGTCTCATTGGTGCTGATTTTCATTTGATCTGAACAATTGGGTCTTGGGCTGGTTTGCATTCTTTTCAATGGGAGGACACCAAGCTAGTACTTTGACGGAAGCTTATTAGATTGTGGGGACCAGGGATTTGGGTAGTGCCCATACTGATCTGCCCACAGTCAAAGTGCCTGGCACAGGAGGAGGATGAATCCCATCCGGCTTTCCTGAATGGGTGGGCTGGAGGCTTGGATTTTTTTTTTGTGTAGATCCAGATCACTCCCAGGATTATAAAACAGCAAGAGGCCCTTTATAAGGTGCCTGCAGTGATCACTTTAATGATTTATTTGTAGGCTCTGCGTTGGGGCTGCAGAGTGTGTGTGACACTTTAGTGCCTCTGTACATTATTGCAGCCTAATTTATGCATTCTGTACTTCACCAAAACACTCTCAGCTGTCCCAGGATCCCAGTGAGATAACAGATGTATCTTTATAGAGGTTTATAAAACATAAGGGGGATAAATAAGATGAATAGTCACTTTTTTTTCCCAGGGCAGGGGAGTCTAAAACCAGAAGGCGTAGATTGAAGGGGAGAGATTTAAAAGGGATTGGAGAGGCAGCTTTTTCATACAGAGGGTGGTGCATTCAGGAAATCAGCTGCCAGAGGCAATGGTGGATGTGGATACAATAGTGACAGTTTAAAAAAAATTGAATATAAATAGGAAAGATTTGGAAAAATATGAGCCAGGCACATACAAGTGGGAATAGATCTGTCAGATCTATTATAACTTCATTTCTGAAAGATTTAGCTCTGAAATGTAGGCTTTGTTCTCTGGTCCTGCACTCCCTAACAGAGGAAATAGTTTATTTCTGTTGCCTGATTAGTACGGGTTTCAGGAGTTGTGGAGAGAACGCAGGAGAATGTAGTTGAGAGGGAGGGATAGATCAGCCATGATTGAATGGCAGAGTAGATTTGATGGGCCGAATGGTTCAATTCTGCTCCTATAACGTATGAACTTATGACTCTGTTAGTCCCTCATCATGTGTTGGAAACTTGCATAAAATTACCCTATTTATCTAGGATAAACAGCAGAGCTTTGGGTAACAGCTCACAATCTAACCCTAAATTCAGTCTGTAGTCCAACATAATGTATTTAATATTTGATATCCAGAATAAACTCTAGTTATGAGTTAAGCAGGAATTTGAATGTCATTTCTTTCCATCAGCTCTAATGGTATACTGATTGGACATGTATTTCTTTCAAGAAATATTCACAGTACTCCAACCAATGCCAGGATGTCCCCATTTCTAAAACAGTGTAGCTAAATGTCAAACTAGTGTTGTCTTATATACTTTAATAAAGGATATATATACTTCCTTGGTTATTATTTGACGTGCATAATAATTCAATTGCATTGTTTCAATCTTAGACTTCGAATACCGGTTACTGACCAGTTGAAAAGCACGGAGGATTTAACAGTGCGCCGGGATGAATGGACAGATGCCATTGATAAGTGTTGTTTGCATTGGAAGAGATTATCTCAGTCAAAGTTTTTGGGTGAGAATACCTTGTTTGAGGCTATACCATCCAGAAAGGAGCCTGCTGAAGATATCTCCTTAAAGCAACCGGACTTATTTCAAAACCAGATGTGGGACAATGGAGAAGAAAAAGATGAAGGAAAATACACTTCCCCAGCTGTGAAATCCCCTTTACAAGCAGGACCTATTTCTCCCAGACCTCCGCGCATCCCAATGCTACCTTTACCACCTGTTCCATACCAGACACCTGTCATCCCCAGACCTCCTCCGCTCCGAGCTCAGAATTTAAGTGGTGTCATGAGGAAGACAAAACCATTCCACTGGGAAAAGGTTGCTCCAGAAATGGTAGGTGCTTTCAGCAACTGTATTACCTTTTATTCCATCACTGTTATTTAGACTGACAGTCAATGTCTGCACTAGTCTCCGACTACTTTGACTATCCTCCTGATTAAATTTTACTTTCTATGTCTCATTGTCACCTTCCCCTAACTAACAATGATCTATTCTACTTTTTCCTTGAGCTTCATCTCCTTTGATCTCTCGTTTTCATACCTTACCCTCCCGTATCTCTCGTTTCCCTCTCCCCTGACTCTCAGTCTGAAGAAGGGTCTCGACCCAAAACATCACCCATTCCTTCTCTGCAGAGATGCTGCCTGTCCTGCTGAATTACTCCAGCATTTTATGCCTATCTGAGGACTTAATATCATGGAACCCCAGCTTTGAGTCCAAGCATTGTAATCGAGGCGTGAGTGAGGCTTCACACATTTCTACATTTATCAAAGTCAAAGTTATCATCACATCAGCAACTCTTCCACTCTGATTAATCTTGTAACAACCCAGAAAGCTGCCATTTGGCCTATCAATACCATGCTAGAAAGCAATTTCAGCAGTCCTATCCTCCCCTCTTATTTCCCTGTATCCTTGCAACTTAATGTCACACATACCCATGAACTCCCTTAGACTTTTGTTTTGCCATTAACCTATGTTGGGGTGCAATTTCCATTAGCCAGTTAACGTATTGACATTTCTTTGGGATGGGGGAGGAAGGGGGACAATCCATACAGTCACACAATGTGCAAAGACTGCAGAGACAGCACTCAAGGCCAGGATCAAAACCAGGTCACTCGAGCCGTGAAGTAGCAGCACTAACAGCTGTGTCCTTGTGCAGCCCACACCACAAATGAAACATTTCTCCAGCAATTTCAATTTCTTTTAATGGTTCTAAAGTTATTTTGGAGACCCACCAGTACGTGGGAGGTCTGGTAGGGAGCAGATATCAAACTGTGTATATGAAGATAGATTATGATATAGGAGGCCATTTGGCACAGTGATTCTATTTTGGCCTAGGCAGCTCCCGGAGAATTTATTCTTCCTGTTTTCCAACCACCCATGTACCTTCCACAAAGATAATTTTACAGTAGCCAAGTAACTTACGGACTAACGTGACTTTGGGTAGACACTAAAAGCACCACACCATGGACCGAACACAGACATTTTTGTTCGTATTGGTTAGTGGCTTATCTGCCCATTCATTCTCTCAAATTCATGGATAAATGTAAGCATTCTTTTGATCTTGTGCAGTAAATAACAAATAAAAATTGATATTGCTTACGTCAGCTGGATGTAAAAAAAATCAGAAATCCATTTTGTATAAACGATGTCATCATTATGCCTATCACAAAGGCAAGTCTACCAATGTATCATTTATTGCTGGAATGAAATAATTAATGATGGCTGACATGCAACAGAAGAATTCTTGTAGCTGGATGCTTGCATTTAGAATTGAACTGGGTTATCATTTTTCAAATAGCAGAAGTTTTAAGGTCATTAGATTTACTGAACTTGATTGTCCATGTGACCCACATGTTATACAGGTAAATGTGTTGTGTCAAGTGTTGTAGGCACTGTGTACTGCCTGCAAGTTATAACAGATTGTTTATCACAATATTAATAATGCAGTATTTTAAGAAAATCGTGACTTTTTTACTTCATTGATATTTCCAGATCAAACCCTTCCTGTATCTCAGCAGCAGTCAAATGTTTCAAACATCTGAGCTTTCATTTATTCATTTCAAGAGTGAACACAAGAAAGGCACAGGGACGTAGTGAGAGATTGCATGTGGGAATATTTGTTTCTCTTGTTGAGCTACAGAGTGATTGAAGGGATGCCTTTCCTGGAAGCTGTTAAAATAATAGCAGGGTGTGCAGCCAGCTGCATGGGTTGGGAGGATGTAACTTCACAAGATATTGGCATTAATCCGAGTGATATCATTCTGGCTGTGGGACTCGCAAATTTGAGGTAATGGTAAAAGGTGTGTATGTCTGAACTTTGTAAAGAATCAATGTACTGAGATATGTACCAAGACATTGCTAATGTGAGAAGGATATTCCCTGTTTCAAAGACACTTACATCACAGCTTTTTAGAATTTTGTTTCTATTCAAGATGTATTGTTAATATTATCTGTGAAATATACATAGCAGCTTTGTTTGTTACAAATACATGGATATGTATATCACTCCATGTACAAAGAGACATTTACAAGATGTGTTTTATGTGACAGCAGAAAATGAGCAATAGTGACGGAAAAGCAAAGTTGGAAATGGAAAACAAACAGGAGAAAAGAAAACTGCTGGAGGAATTTAGCAGGTCAGGCAGCATCCGTGGAGGGAAATGGACATGTCTTGGGTTGGGACCCTTCGTCAGATTGAGGGAGATAGCTGGTAGAAAGAGGTGAGGGAAAAGGCTGAGGCAGGAGTGGCAAGTGGATCCAAATCGAGAGGTTGGCTGGCAGATGAGTCCAGTGGGAGAGAGAAGGCTTGGAGATAGTAACCAAGGCTAAAGGGTGTGGAGATAGTAAACAAGTGGTGAAAAACAGAAAGCTGGGGATGTTCAGCAGGATAGGTAGCATCCATGGAGAGAAAATGCTCTGCTTTTTTTGTGGACCGAATGGAACTTGCTTATTATCACTGTTCAGATAATTGTTTTCCTTTTATTTCAGATATCAAAATCTATTTGGGGACAGAGTTCTGCACAAGAATTGCAATTAAATTATCCAAGACTCTTAGAACAGTTCACTGCCCAAGAAATGGTGTTCCATTCAGTCAATGAATTTTCCACTCATCAGGTTATTCTTCTGAATCAAAAAATTGCTCACACCTTCAGTAAGTGTAGTATTGCATCTATATATTACTAAAACTCTCATCCTGAATGTTTGTTTGTACGTTTATATTTGTTCCCAAAATACAGCCAAAACGGTACAAGATAGCGCAACAAATTTAGGCCCCCCCCTTACTCACTATTACCCAGCGGTGTGCAGTAGCAAGGTTCGTTCAAATAGTTGTTATATTTTAAAAGTTATTGACATTTTAAACTTTAATAAATCCCTTTTCCACTTGCCTTGCCCGTCAGCCACAGTAATACTTCCATGTTCAACGTCACAATGGGAACCCAATGGGTCATATATGAGATCGCCATTTTGAGATCGCCATTTGAATGGCGGGAGTGGCGGCCAATGAGAGGGGGTGAGGAGAGTGGAAGAAGCGGGACCGGAAGGAGGGGGGAGGGACCCGCACGAGTGATGGGAGCGGCGCCTAATGAGGGGTGGGGGAGTGGAGCGGAAGAGGTGGGACTGGAAGGAGGCGGAGGGGGAGGTTCCCACCCCCAATGAAGAGAGGAACCGCGGGGCGGGATTGGCGGCGCCGCCGGAGAGCCCCTAAAAGTGGAGGGGGGGTGAGGGAAGGGGGGGTGAGGGGAAGAGGGGGGATAAGGGGGGTGGAGCGGGGATGGAGTGGGTGAAGGGAGGGATGGGAGGGGAGGAGGGGGGGATAAGGGGGGTTGAGAGGGGATGGAGTGCCGGGGGGGGGGGGGGGGGGGGGGTGAGGGGAGGGTGCTAGGCCAATGCGGGAGAGGTTTGGACCCAACGGGTCCTGAACAATTCCTACAGTTTATATGCTTTTTTATTGTATGGTGAGTAAAACATTTCCAATGAAATATTTTTAGCACTATTATTTTTTTGAGATGGATGGTGAAATGGACCCATGTCAGTATCGTGTAAGTTATCAGCTGCCGGTTTTGCATTCTGCCCAATGAGACCATTGAACCAAATACCATGCTGATTTATTCAGAGCTTGTTTCACGTTGCTTATATCTTACCAAGTAATTTATGTAACTTTATGTATATCTTCGATGTCATGAGCTATTTTGAAGAGATAACTGTGTTCGTGGGGTTAGCAGTAAATAGGACCAAGGTGGCTGAAGTTAGGAGAGTGGCCAAAGAAGTCGCAGATGGATTAGGAATAGGAATAGGAATACTTTATTGTCACATGTGACTAGGCACAGTGAAATTCTTTGCTTGCATACACAATGTATACAAATAGCAGCCACCTACGGCGGGTGACATTGTTACAAAGCATGTCGCCCCCCCCCAACAGTTCCACCACGTCACGTCCCGAATGTCCTTTGTTCTCTCCCCACCTCCCCCCACGCCGGGTCCTCCATTCTTCTTCTCCTCCCCCCTCGTGGCGGTCCCCCCACACCTTAGTAAAATGTGCAATCACGCACGTTGGTAGTATGAATAAAGGTGTGCACGGGCACAAATTCAGAAATCAAAGATGCAAAAGAACTGGCGTGCTGGTGCAGGATTCCCAAATGGTTAATTTGCAGGTCGAATTGATAGTAAGGAAGGTAAATACAATGTTAGCATTAATTTCAAGAGGACTAGAATATAAATGCAAGGATCTAATGCTGAGGCCTTATAAGACACTGGTCAGACCGCATTTGGAGCATTTTGAGCAATTTTGGGCCTCCTATCTGAGGAGGGATGTGTTTGCATTGGAACAGGTCCATAGGAGGCTTACGAGAATGATCCTTGGGATGATTGGATTAATGTGTATTTGACGGTTCAGGGCCTGTACTTGCTGGAGTATAGAGGAATGAGGGGAAATCTCATTGAAACGTGCTGAATAATGATAGGCCTCGATGTGGAGATGTGGAGAGGGTGTTTCCACTTGTGGGAGACTCTAGGACCAGAGGGCACAGCATCAGAATAAAAGGACATACCTTTAGAAAGGTGATGAGGTGGAATTTCTTTAGCCAGAGGGTGGTGAATCTGTGGAGCTAATTGCCAAAGATGTCTGTTTAGGTCATCTTTGGGTATTTTTAAAGTGGGGATTGTAGGTTCTTATTTGTAAGGCTGTTAAAGGTTATGGGGAGAAGACTGGAGAATGGCGTTGAGAGGAAAAGATGGATCAGCCATGATTGAATGGCAGAGGAGACTTAATGGGCCAAATGGCTTAATTCTGCTTGTTTGTCTTATGAATCTGTAAAGACTTTGCAATGTGGTGGGGCAGTTGGAGAAGGGGTGCATTGGTTAGGGCAGAGATTGTGGAAGCAAAGAAAATTGTTAAGACGGTTTGATATAAGGGAAGGGTTTAAAGTTGGGGATGTGGATTTCTAAATATAACTAGTCCGGAGAAAAAGTTGACAATACAAGTAATAATATCTAATTCTTAAAATCAAGATGTAATAATGCTTTCTAGATTTATTATAATTTGAAGAGAAACAGGAAAGCTAATTTGTTGAAGGTGAAATGCGGTGGGTGAGGAAGTTGTGATTAAAGAGGCAAGAAAATGGTGAAGAAATTTAAAAATATTTTCACCCTCTAATTTTACCCACTCTCATGATGGCAGGGAGTTCGCCAATAACATTGTAGGCTGCCTCTCTCGAAATAGCAAAGAATGACTTTCTTTATTATACAATCTAAATTGAAAATCTGTAAAAAAATCTGTGCTGGACTGAATTATTAATTAGGAAGATTAATTACCATAAGACTAGACGAGTTAGCCAGTGGAAGGTGTATGTGTGTGTGAGAAAGATTTTTCAATGGCAAAGCAATGAACCAAGACATATATGAAGTACCAGAAATTAAATGGCTGCAGGAATGAACATTGGATGGTAAAACAACAGCAAATAAAAATGGCATTATCATATTTTTATCACGGAGAAAGCATTAATCTACCAAATCGATAAGTCAATAGCTCATTTAAAAAATAAGCTTGTTTGACATTTGTATTGTGTGATATAGTTTTTGTTCAGATAATTGTATTAAGCACTGATTTGATTCATTCTATTCATGAGAAGGGTTGAGCAAATAGTGGAAACTTAGCATTTGTGCCAGTTCACACCATGTAAAAGTAGTAAACTGCCTTGGGATGCCTTTCTGATCTCAGCATTTATTATTAAATTTTGAATCAAGCAAAGAATTGGGGTGCAACGGAGTGAGAATTGAGAATTTGCTTTGGCAATATTGAACAATGAATAATTTAAATGTTTTAGATGGTGCATTGAGTGGATAAGTTAAACCCCTTGTCTAATAATGATTTTAAATTTGTTGTCCACCTCACATCCCATTGATCTTTGATCATTCAGACTCATTCAGACACATGGCATAGTAGTGGGAGAACCTCCCTTCCATTGACACCATTTACACCTCATGCTGCCTCCGCAAAGCAACCAGCATAATCAAGGACAAGTCGCACCCTGACCACTCCCATCAGGCAAGAGATATAGAAGGGTGAAAACGCACACCACCAGATTCAGGGACAGTTCTTTCCCGACTGTTATCAGGCAACAGACCTGTCCTACCAACAACTAGAGAGCAGTCCTGAGCTACTGGCTTGGACTATGTTTCATTGTACATTATTGGACTTGATCTTGCACTAAACGTTATTCGTGTTATTCTCTTATCATGTATCTATCTGTACACTGTGGATTACCCAATTTTAATCATGTATTGGCTTTCTGCTGACTGGTTAGCATGCAGCAAAAGGTTTTCACTGTACACGTGCCAATAAACTAAACTCAGAAATTCAAACTAGTAAGCCATTGAGCAACAGCAATCCATTTCAACATTCTGAATAATGTAACCTGACATGACATATAAATAGCTGGCTTCCACAATTCGAAATAAAGGACTAACATAAAAATGAATGTATAACTGACCATATGATGCTGAGCAAAGTCTGACCTTGATTATGTTGGTGTCTAAGTGATTCTTATGATTTCTAAAGAATGGAATTGAGAAGCATTAAGTTGTAGAGAGCTGAAGAACAGGGGGCATGTAGTGGTTGTGTGGGTTTGAAGTACTGAAGAGGTGTCAAAATTAGTGTTATGATCAAGCAAACCAAAATAATCGATTAATTAAATCCATATGTTTGTCACATGTTGCCATGTGTATCATCCACAAGTTGCACTTGATCTCTGTTTAAGATGCAGAATATTTGTGTATTTGTACGTTTATTCTACTTATTTCTACCCTTGGCTACCACACCATGTCACTGGATGAGTAATCCAAAGGTCAAATAATGTGGATTCTGGGGGAAATCTGAAATTAAAAATGCAGGAAAACCTCAGCAGATCACACAGCTCCAGTAGAGTGAGAAACAAAGTTAACATTTTGGGTCGATGACCTTTCATCAGAACCCTGAGCCTTTCTGTGGAAGGTTAACTATTTTTCTCTTCACGATTGCTGCCTGATGTGCTGAATATTTGGGGAATTAGCTGTTTTAAAAAAAATAAAAAATCAGTTAATTAAATAAATCTAGAATACAATGCCAGTATCAAGCACGAAGCTACAAGGCAGTTGTTACAATTCCATCACTGCTTACCTTTGCAGATGGAAAACTGTTATTCTTACAGCCTGGGAATGTAATTTTCCCTTAGCTGCCCACTTGTGGTTAGAGGTGAGTGATTTCTTGCAAGATATAAACAAGTGCAGTGCCAAGGGGGCTGAGTAAAATTGAAATCTTTATCAACTGACTGAAAGACTCTCCAGATTAATATCCAGTGCAAATGAAGATGCCTGCGGTGGTTGAAACTTGACCACGGCCCATAAGCATTCTATGTGATTCAAAATTTATTCTTCTCATGCATCCCTTGTAATGAGGTGTTTTGAGAGGTCAGTTATGACACATACCACCTGCCTTAGTAATAAGGACCTGAATCCTCTTCAATCGCCACAATGGATCAATGGGAGATGCGAGCTCATGGACTCTCCACTCTGCACTGGACCACTTTTGGAAAATAAAATGTACATTGACTACACCATCATCCACTCCAAACTTCTCAAACTCAGAGAAATGTGTCCCTGCTCATTCCGATGTAATTGTTACTTAACATCCTCATCGGCAAACCACAATCAATACAAATTAGCAACAACACTTCCTTCTTGATAACCATCAACACAGGAGCACCTCAAGACTCAATGCTCAGTCCCCTGTTCGACTCTCTCCATACCCACGACTGTGTAGCCAGACAGCTCGAACACCATCTTTAATTTTGCCGATGATACCATTGAATAATAGGTGACAATGAGCCAGAGTACAGGAGGGAGAATGATAACATGATTGAATAGTGCCCGAACAATAATAATTCGCTCAACGTTAGCAAGACCAAGGAGCTGAGTATTGACTTCAGGAGGGGAAATCCAGTGATCCACGTTCCTACCTTCATCGATGGGACGGCAAAGGAAAGAGTCAACAGCTTCAATTTCCTGCGTGTGCATATCTCTCAACATCTGTCCTGGGCCCGGTACATCAATGCCATCACAAAGAAAGCTCATTAAAAGCTCTACTTCCTAAGAAGATTGAGGAGGTTTCGTATGGTGATGAATACTCTATCAAATGTCCAGAGGTGTAGGATAGAGAGCATATTGACTGGTTGCATCACAGCCTGGTTTGGCATCTAGAATGGCCAGCAATGAAGGGGACTACAGAGAATGGTAGACATTACTAGCCCCATCACAAGCACTGATCTCCCCACCATCAAAGATCTATATGATTATCTGTGTGTTGTTGTTGTTATGTTTACAGACCTGTTAAGCTGCAGCAAGTACAAATTTTATTGTTTCATTGGCGGTATATAGGACAAACACTCTTGTCTCGACTTCAATAAAGGCTGATGCGGAAGATGTTCATAATGACTACATCATGCTCAGTACCAAATAATGGGCCTCAGGCAATTAATCAAACAATTTCTACCTGTAATATTGTTACATTCAGATTTCGGCAGATAGATGGTAAATCACAATAGTTTAACACAAATGCCCAGTGATAGCCATCTTCAAAGCTAAACATCAAATCCATCTTTCCTATGTTATTCTGTTCTTGACATTCAAGGGCATTAGCATAATCAAAATAGCTACATTCAACGTCCTAAGGGTCATTACTGACAGTTGAATCAGCCACAGATACCCTGGCTTCAAGGCAGTTCAAGAGATGGGACATTCTGTGGAGAGTAATGAATTTCCTGACATCCTAAAGTTATTCTGAAGAGTAGTGGAATCATCTTATCTTGAACAAGTGCAACTACAGTGCGACTCACGAGTCTCAACGGCATCCAGAAGTAAGCAGCCTACTTAATTGACGTCTCTTAAACATTTACTCCCTCCTTTAATAATGTACATGTTCGGAGCATCGCACCTTGACGTCTTCATTTGCACCTCACAGAAGCTACAGTTTCTATTACAAAGGAGCATCAGGGCAACCGATGCATAGGGATAAATATTAAAGACACATAGTGCTGGAGTAGCGCAGTATCTGATGTTGGACATGAGGACATGTTGACCTGAGATGCTGCCTGACCCACTTGACCAAGACCTTAAGTTCAACATTCTCAAGCAGGATATTGAAACATGGATTGCATGTTTCTGATTTCCATTTACAATGCACATTAAAAAGAAGCACCATGGGCAGTGAAGTATTCTTGCATGGCTATTTATTGCCCCTCAACAACAATCCGTTACAAACATGCTGAGGTAATCTCTCCATCAAATTAACATCAAATGCCATTCTAAGACTATGCATTTAAATATTACTAATTCTTTAGCCTATCTCAGAAATCTGACAATCACGTAGCCTCTTTTCAAAATGTTCCAGAATATTGTCCAATAGTTTTTTTAAAAATACTGGGATAATAGATGCCCAAAATAGGAAAATAAAATCTTATTTGACCTAATTAAATAAAAATATGATGATAGTGAAAGCTTAAGAGTAATACCATGGAAGTTGATCGTTCATGGACGTTGACTGTGGAAGTTGACCGTGCTGGCATTCCTCTTTACGTCGTTACTGCTAGCCAGAATACAGAGAACACTTACATCAAGCTTTGCCATTTTGTGGTCAACATCTGTGTGCCTTCTAGCAGTTTAATACATTCAGCTTAATTTAGTTTAGTTTAGAGAACATAGCGCGGAAACAGGACCTTCTGCCCACTGAGTCCGCACCGACCAGTGATCCCCCGCACGTTAACACTATCCCACACACACTGGGGACTTTTTTGTTACATTTATACCAAGCTAATTAACTTATAAACCTGTATGTCTTTGGAGTGTCGGAGAAAACCGAAGATCTCAGAGAAAACCCACGCAGGTCACGGGGAGAACGTACAATCTCCATACAGACAAGCAACCATGATCAGGATCGCACCCGGGTCTCTGGCGCTGTAAAGCAGTAGCTCCACTGCTGCGCTACCGTGCCGACCCTTGCCCGTTTTCCATTACAATCCCGAGCCTCTGCTCTATTTATTATTGCGCGCGTCGTCTGTGCGTTCTCTTTTTCATGTTCATTTGTCCTGTTCAGCAAAATCGCTTAGTGCCGCCTTGGTAGCTTTTGGCAATTCACACCCATGGTTGTTTGCTTCTCAGGGATTGCTCCTTCATAGTTGTTGATCGATCTGCATGCTTCTCGGTAAAAAAATTGTCCTGGCCAGATAACGTTCACAGCTGAGGATCATTGGCAACTTTTTCACAAGCCACTCACTGTGTCTCCACCTGATAACTGCTTGTGATGATGTATCAAAATAAATTTCTCTACAATGTGGAAGTTTCTCAGTCATGATATTACATTTCGTATGGTATACTGTTCTCCAAGTTCCCTCTGAACCGCATGAAATGAGTACAGGAAATCTACCAAAAATAACAGCATATCAGTGCCATGTTTTCCATTCTCTAACTTTTTTTCAGTGTTTTTATTTCTTGTGCTGCTCATGATTCATCTCCTGATTTGGATTCAGTGTCAAGTGAACCCTGCTGTATCTTATTGCTTGTATCTGAGTTACAGTTCCAGATAACAGTATTGCAAGGCAAGACTATTTCATGACTTGTCCAAAGATATATTACACCATTAGTAGCCTCTGTAATATCTGGGGCTTCAGATTTTAATTCTGATAGATTAAGCGCTATTAAAAGATGGCATTGTGCATTCGTTTTTATATTTTGGACATCAATAGAGTCTAAGACCTATGTTAGGATTCTTGTCTGTACCCAGACTAGTTTGTATGAAGTTGGATTAAATCCAAATGTATTCACAAGCAGTATAAAATCTCACACCTGATATTTTCTGCAGTATTTGATTTTGCAGTTACTGTTGTTAAAAACCTGCCCTTGAATTTATTGTCTTGCATCTTGGAGTGGCAAGTGGTTGTCAAATAATGATTTTGTTTTGTAGTCTATCCACTTGGGATGGCACAGTGGTGCAGCGGTAGAGTTGCTGCCTTACAGAGCCAGTGACCTGGGTTCAATCCTGGTTACGAATGCTGCCTGTACGGAGTTTGTACATTCTCCCTGTGATCGCGAGGAATCGTTCTGGGTGCTGTGGTTTCCTCCCACATTCCAAAGATGCGTAAGATTTTAGGTTAATTGGATCCTGTAAACTGTCCCTAGTGTGTAGAATCTGAAGCTGGGATAATGTGTAATTGTGTAGAAACAAAGAGCTGCAGATGTTGGTTTACACCAAAGAAAGACACAAAGTGCTGGAGTAACTCAGCATGTCAGGCAGCATCTCCACAGAAAAAGGATGGATGACGTTTCAGGTTGAGTCCCTTCTTCAGACTAACAATGGGTGATTGTTGGTGGGTGCAGACTCTGTGGGTTGAAGGGACTGTTTCCATGCTGTATCTCTAAACTAAACTAAAACATCAGTTACCTTTCTTCCACTCTCATCTGTCAGGAATCACACAGTTAAAAGCCACCTTTTTTTCTATGGCCTCATCAGGACTCTACCACAATATTGTATTTAAACATTTACTTGCTGATGCTTGACAGTAGCAACAGTTTGTTCAGTTTTAGTGTTAGTTTGTGAAGCCTTTCTCCAGAAAAGGTTTGGAAGGGCCTGATATCCTTTCAACAAAGATGTCTGCATTTTCTGTAATTTGTCTTTCTATAAGATGCAGTGTTTTTCCTCAGCTGGGATATGTGTGACGTCATGTGCGACTAACTTGGCCCTGCTGTAGACTGACTACATCTTTCTTCAACGTGCCACTGCAGAGATGAATTACCAATCTCTTTGCGGTCATGATCCAGCAGAAGTTTGCAATACTTAAATTGTACATTCTGTACATTGTACATTTTCCATTCTGCAATATTGCCGGTGGGAGTGAAATACTTCCAAACTGTTTCCAGCGAGAAAGCTGGCCATTATTAATCTTTTATCCACAGTTTTCCTTCTATCCAGCTGGGCCCCGTGATCTAGTATCCTATTTTTTTACTGTGTTTTGCGGAGTAAATTAATGTGAATAGGGAGATGCTACTCAGTGTAACTCCACTCTTTATGCTTTCCTCACATGGGATTATTCCAATAAAACCATTCATAATTTTGGGAAGAATTTGCACCTAGTAAGACTGCATTGCTTTGATAGTGCATTTATTTATAAAGTAACAAACTAAAACAGCCCAAATCTGAATGAAAATTGCTATACGTACATCTAGTCAGACCTCCACATAATATTGCCTCAGATCTTGGTGAGTTTGAATTGAGTAGCTAGCTTTACACAAAAAAAAGATGAGAGTTTTAAATCTTTTGAAAAAAGAACATTTAGAACAAAATAGGTGGAAATATAAACTACTAGAAGGGAAAAAATCCCAAAGGAAAGCAGGATTTGTCATTTTTCAGCTAATCGATTTGAACTTCCTAATTATGGGCTCTGATTAATTGACGATATTTTTCTTTTCTTTAAAGGCATTTTTCTGAAAAGTTTTCCTGTCAAAGTGAACCAATTGAAAATGAAATTACTCATATTACAAGAAGAAAATGGTGGACTAACAAATGAACAGATCACTTCATTGCGAAGGTAAGAAGGGGGGAGTTAATAATTGAGTCCATTCAGGAATGGCGCAAGAGAGGGGGAATTATGAAAAGTGAATCAGCTACAAACTGGTTTGAAGATAAGACTAATTGCTTTAATTACCAAAACTGCAAACCATTGTTGCTGGCTTTCCCAATCAATCTTCGTTCAACATTTTACAACTTTTTAATACCCCTGCTTGGTGTTATCTATATGTTTATCAATTTATTTGTTCTGTAGCCATCTTCGACCGCTGGATACATTTTAAATATGAACTTGAAATATGACCATACTGATAAATGTCACATATATTGTCCATCACACAAGAACTGTAACAATGAAGGCTAAATTTGGCAGTCCTTTGAAACTGGCACAAGGGAATGTCATGCACAATTAATCGGTGGTCATGCAATACAGGCCAGCACTTTAACTGTGTACTTGGCAACAATGGAGTTGGGAGGTACAGTACCCTTAGTTGTGTAGTTTCAATTAAAACTGGCCCATGCTGCTTGCAGCTAGCTTGTATTTGAAGGAACAAGGGAGGACTCAGCAAAGGGAAGAGCAATGGGGACCCGGCGTGGGGGGGACAGCCATGGGGGGTGGGGGGGGTGAAAGAACAATGGCCAATGGAGGACCCGGCATGGGAGGGACTGCCTTGTGGGAGGGGGGATGAACAAAAGGGAAACTAGTGCGCATGGGGGGCATGCATGGAGGGTGGGGGGAATTTGTAACTTTGTAAGCGCTCTTTATGGGCGACTATTTGCATACCTTAGCCCACCGAGACCGCGCCGGCCAATAATCACCTTGTACACTGGTTACTACACTCTTGTGACAATTTACAGAAGCCAATTAATGGCCAATTTACAGAAGCCAATTAATGAGACATCGAGGTCTCGACCTGAAACGTCACTCATTCCTTCTCTCCAGAGATGCTGCCTGTCCCTTTGAGTTACTCCAGCATTTTGTGTCAACCTACAAACCTGCACATCGTTGGAATGTGGAAGGATACTAGATCACCCAGAGAAAACCCACATGGTCACACGGAGAACGTAAAGACAGCACCCATTGTCAGGATCAAACTAGGGTCTCTGGCGCTGTATGGCAGCAAGTTTGGAGATATAATGCACAATACTGGACAGAATAGACTGCAAAGTAAAATAACTGCTCTGGGAGCCTATTTGGTGAAGTGGAAGGTGGCAGCGATGTGCTGATAGATTGGAGGTTCTTGAACATATCTGAACACATAGTCAGTGACTCATTATTCTGTAAGTTTCAATGAGGTCCCCCCTCAAATGTCTAAACTCCAGTGAGTAGAGGCCAGTGCTGTCAAGCGATCATCATATGCTAACCCACTCATTCCTGGAATCATTCTTGTAAACCTCCCCTGGACCCTCACCAGAGCCAGCACATCCTTCCTCTGATATATGGGGCCCAAATTTCCCACCAAACAACAGGAGCTTCTCCAAAATATCTGCAGTAAATCGAGAACATAGCTCACCACCTCCTTGTGCACAGTTGGAGCTTTGCAATAGATGCTGGCCTGGTCAATGACATATAGATCTCCAAAGTTAATAAGAAACAAAGGCCAATAACCTCCCACCATTGTTCCAGATCAGCGAATGCAGCTTCAGATGCCTTGTTCTTCCATCTGACTGTTAAGCTTCAAATAGGGCAGCACAGTGGTACAGCTGAGAGAGCCACAGCCTCACAGTGCCAGAGACCTGGGTTCAATCCTGACATCGGGTGCCGTCTCTTGCGTTTGCACATTCTCCCTGTGACCATGTGGGTTTCCACTGGGTGCTCTGGATTCCTCCCACATCCCAAAGACGTGTGGGTTTGTAGGTAAACCAACCTCTGTAATGTGCCCCTAGTCTGTAGGGAATGGATGAGTTGGGATAACCTAGAACCAGTGTGAATGGGTGATTGATGGCTGGCATGGACTCAGTGGGCTTAAGGGGGTGTTTCCATGCTGTATCTTTAAACGAAACTACTGCTCAATCCAGTATAATCGTATCGTTTCCTCTCAATTAAAACAAGTCAGATCCTTCTTTGATATATTGCACCCTTGCTGATGTAACACTGCTACTAACTGCACCCACACCTTATGGAGTTTCGCCATCAACATAGGCAGTTATTCCTCTGCTCCAGCTAGCCTCTCCTGCGGAGTTCCACAAGGCTCAATCCTAGGCCCCATTCTCTTTTCTCTATACATGCTCCCCCTTGGCCAAATCATTCAAAGGCACGGCATTTCTTTCCACTGCTATGCCGATGACACTCAGCTTTACCTCCCCCTGAAACCCAACAACCAGTCAAATTTAAACAGCCTCTCACACTGCCTTGAGGACATAAAATGTTGGATGGCACAGAACTTCCTCCAATTAAATGAGAGCAAGTCTGAGGTCATCCTATTCGGCCCCCCCGACTCCATCAAATTGATAACAGGCAGTCTTGGAAGCCTATCCTGCCTAGTCAAACCGCATGTCAAAAACCTCGGCATGATATTTGACTCTGCATTAAAATTTGATAAGCAAGTCAACGCTGTGGTAAAAGCCAGCTTCTTCCAACTTCGAACCATAGCTAAAATCAAACCTTTCCTCAAATTCGACGACACAGAAAAAATCATTCACGCTTTCATTTCCTCCCGCCTAGACTACTGCAACTCCCTATACACTGGGATCAGCCAATCTTCCCTGTCCCGCCTGCAACTGGTCCAAAACGCCGCAGCGAGACTCCTGACGGGTACCCGTAAAAGGGACCACATCACCCCGATTCTGGCCTCTCTCCACTGGCTCCCTGTACGGTACAGAATCAACTTCAAGCTCCTCCTATTCACGTATAAAGCCCTAAATGGACACTCCCCCCCCACATCAAAAATCTTCTAACCCCCCTCTCTAACTCCAGGTCCCTCAGATCGGCCGACTTGGGGCTATTCACTATCCCACGGTCTAGGCTTAAACTCAGGGGTGACCGCGCTTTTGCGGTTGCAGCTCCTAGACTGTGGAACAGCATCCCTCTCCCGATCAGAACTGCCCCCTCCATCGACTCCTTTAAGTCCAGGCTCAAAACATATTTCTACTCCCTAGCGTTTGAGGCTCATTGAGGAGGCGCTGTGAACTGTTTGCGTGCTACTGTATGTTTTCATTTTTTTTTCTATTGGAACCTAATCAAATGTACAGCACTTTGGTCAACGTGGGTTGTTTTTAAATGTGCTATACAAATAAAATTGACTTGACTTGACTTGACTTATACCTTGGGCACAATGCCAGCTATTCAACCATTGCAACCATTCTACAGAGCAGATTGCATAACATTCTTGCAGAAGATGGCAGCAACATGGGTTTAACTGGTTATTTTCATGGTGAGGCTTCTGAAAACCCTTTGAAAATTGCTGCTTCAGAGCTTTTCATAAAAGGCTTTTAGTAGCCCCACCCTGAAAACAGCGCCATGCACCCATTTTGCTGCCAACCTTTGCAAGACTGATTTCAATAGTTTTAAATGTTGCTTTTATTGTCATGTGCAAAGTGGTGACATGCAGTGAAATTCTTTTTTTACAATCAGTCTAGTTGAGTGATCCCCAATGAGCCAGGGTACAGAAATGGTCTCCAGAGATCGCGTGTAAGAGAGCCATGTTTGGCGCCATTTTAAAAGTCCAGTCCATGCTCTAGGTATTATGAGCGGTGCCCATTCCAGGCAAGCACCAGGCTGCTGCGGGCCTCCAGCTGTCCTAGTTCCCCAGGGGCACCTTCCACAGCCAACCTCAAGGGCACAGTCGGCCAGACCCTGATTCCCTCTCCTCTCCTGTCGGCCTTGCTCCTTGCCCGTTGTCGCTGGCTCCCTCCTCCCTTCTTCGGGTGACAGGTAGGCACCAGCTAGGTGTCCTCCCCCTTCCAATTTGGCGGCTTGTTCCTGCAATCCGCTGGGTCTTGCATTTAGCTGAGCAAGGGCCACGGCCTGCTAAATGCTCGTGTTGTGTGCGTAACGTTGTGTATTCCACTGTGTGGCATGACTCCTGTAGCTGAATAGCTGGCGCTGTGTGCAGGGTATGAAGTGTAGGTGCAGTAACTAGTGTCGGCTTTAATAATGGCGACTGCAAAGTTATCAGATCATTGTTCAAGCCCATCTGCTTCACTAAAGACTTTCAGCCAAGGACATCTGGTGACCTTTCCTGATCTGGCCTGGATGTGATGATCCCAGAACAACAGCAACTTGGTTGACACAAAAAAAAACTGAACATGCTGGAATCACTCTACAAGTCAGACAGCATTGATCAAAAATAAAACTATACCTCATCTTCTGTTGGGGGCACGTTGTAACCTTTCAGACTTGATAGTGAATTCTTCAAAATCTGGCAACTTGTTTTCTCTGTCTATAATCAGAACTGGTCACTTTTGCAGCAAGCCATCCATTTGTACTGGTGGCTCTTTTTTGTATTCCCTTCCTTCTTTTCTCTCTCCATTAACACACATCGGGACATCTCACACTTCTTTGTTACCCTCTAACCCACCTGTTAATGAACTGGCCACTAATTATCTCAGAAATCCCTTTTGCCCAATCGATCCCTCCCTCCACCTCCACCTCCACTGCAAACTCAAACTAATTGTTCTCTCACTTTCCCAGTTCTGTTGAAGGGTCCTGGACCTGAAAGCGTGACCCTAATGACCCTATGCAGTAATCCAGCCATATTATTGGATCAAGGGGAAATGGGGTTGGGGGATGGTCATGGAGGTTTTGAGTCTGAACCTGTCTACAGTACTGGAGATGAGAGCAGGATAGCTGGTAGAAAGAGGTGAAGGCAAGAGATGGGGAAGGGAAGGGACTGGAAAGTGATAGGTGGATCCCCACAGTGACAATTCAGTGAAGGATTTTCATCCAAAACATTGTCTGTCCATTCCCTCCACAGATGCTGCCTGACCTGTCGAGTTCCTCCAGCAGTCTGTCCATTCTTTTTGCTGAACAGTCTAGCATCTGCCTTCTCTTGTGTCTCCTCTTTATTATCTGCTTGATCTTTCATCTGTAATAGCTGGAATAAAATTGCAAGGATCCATATTGAAGCACGACAGCAAATGACAAGATAATCTATACCTCAAATAGCTTGACAGAATTTCAGTTAGGAATTTACGAGATGACCATTCAACAGAATGTGGGGCAGTTCAGAAAACACTGAAGCCTTCATAACATCTAATGAAGGCTTTAAAGTTGAGGGAAAGTCAAATCTAATCCAGAGGTCGTTTACCACTTGAAAAATGAAGGATGATTCAATCATCCTAAAGCCGTGATTACCCTTCCAAGTGACATAGAATTCACAGTGAAGGAATTATGTCATCTTTACCCTATAGAGCTAGTGAGGTGATGAATGAAAATGTTTCCGTGATGGCAAGTATTTGAAGCAACTCCAGTGTTTTGCAGTCCTTCAGAATTGTTTGAAAAAAAAAAGGTTTCTTGCATCATTTACCAAGTTTCAACAGACCTCCTAGTGAAATAGCTGCAAAATATGCCATTGCTGTATTCTAATGTGAAAAATGTAAATGAATGAACAACAATGACAGCCGTGAAACAGAAGTGTTTTAATAATCTTACAAAGCTGCTAATGAGCCATTTGGCCTCTATGAATTTTGATCTTTCTCTCTAGCGATGGGATGCATAATAATAGCAGGAAATTATTTGACGTTAGTAACACAAAATGATATTGGGTAATTATTGTGCGAAATTGGACACTGGGTAAAGAAGAGATTTCAGATGTGAGGGGAGGGATCAATTTTACCAAATGCTACTTGGAGTGTAAATTCTGTATCAACCATTCAACACACCAGGCAGCTCTAAAAGATGATCTACAATTTAAATATAAATGCACAGAAGTTACGTGAATTATAAAGATCAGACAGATTCAGTGAATTACCTAGAACATAAAACTTAGAACACCACAGCATAGGAGCAGGCACTTCAACTCATAATGTCTGTGGTGAACATGATGCCAAAAATAAAATAATCCCATCTTCTTGCATGTGAAGCATATCCCTCAATGCGCTGCATAGAATAATAACAGAGAAAATATCAGTGTTTCAAATTTGTTTGTTTCGAAGAAAACTACTATCTGTAGTTATTTCAGTATTGAGAAACCATAATTAGATTCACCTCAGCATATTTGCAATGAACTTGTAATGAAATACAGTTTGTAACTGTTGAGCTCACACCTGTTGCCACCTTGATTTGTCATGTTTTTTTGGCTTCCAGTATACGAAGCCCAGCATCTGCTGGTAGAAATGGGCATTTATTCATGTTCTGGCTTCCAGAGATTGATCAGCTTCTGATCCTAGTATGCGAATGGAAATATGGTAAAGTGTTTGCTCTGTTGAGAGCTGGAAGGTTTGGGTAGCATGCAAGTTGATGCCTGTGGTGGTCTTGATCTCCAGTGGTAATGCACTTACCAGTGCTCTTGCAATGAGAGACCAGCCGAGAATACCAAGTGCACCAGACTTGAGGAAATAGACCATCCCATCGGCAGACTGAATTTGTGTCTGAACAAAAATTTCAATCACACTGCTCAAACATTGAAGAAAAACAAGGCATGACAGTAGTTAGCTTCACAACTGTCAAGGTTTTTGGTGTCAAGGCTTATGGGGTGAAGGCAGGAGAATGGGGTTGAGAAGAAAGGATGATTGAATAGTGGAGTAGACTCGATTGGCTGAATGACCTAATTCTGCTCCTATGACTTCTGAACATGGACATCCTATTCTTCACTCAAATAAACTGTGAATTGTTTTTGTAAAGTCATCCTTTTTACATATTTTCCCACTCACATATTTCACAACAATAACATCACATTCTAATTCTTACTGCTGCGTTTCCTTTCCATGAGACCTGAAGAAAATGATCGAGGCATAATGATCATGAACTTGCATCACACAATGAAAGATTAATTAGCACTCTCACTATTTTCAACTGGCTGACACCAGCCCACAAAGGAATACAATGTGCCATTAAATCCATCTCTTTCAGCTTTTACCCAATTAATTTTTAATATCTTATGTAAACTGAATACATTGAAAGCCCATGAGATATGATTGATATCCAACTTATGAAATAAAATCTAATTCTTTTTTTACTTTGCTTATGAGTATTCAGATCTACCATGTTATCGGATACAAATCCTATCCTCCCGGCCTATCTAATATTTTCATTGTATATCTTAAGACCACAGCATGTGGAAGAAAACTTTGCCACCTTTCCCTAGCTAACAACGATCTATTCTACATTTGCCTTGATCCACATCCCCTTTCATCTCTCATCACACCTTACTCTTCCATTTCTCTCGATTCCCTTTCCCCTGACTCTCAGTCTGAAGAAGGGTCTCGATCCGAAACGTCACCCATACCTTCTATCCAGAGATGCTTTTGTGTCTATCTAAAAGTGAAAATAAGCTTCAGGTGACTTCAAGTTCAATGTCACCATATGAAGGAACTCTCAATGGCTGCCTGTTTCATAAATTACAAACCAATGCTTGGAACTAGCATTTCTCCAAAAAGCAAGTCAAGTACACCTGAGGACCTTGGAAGAATCTGAAGCAAACATTAGGAACCCACGTCAAAATTAGCACCCGAAAATCATGGCTTCCAAACATGCTCCAAATCTCCCAACACAGAAGACGAAAAAACTCATCCCGGGCCATGAGATGCACGTTGGTCTTCGGCCCATGGGCCTCCTGAAGACAACAAACTGGAATCACTCAGCATCAGCCCTGAGTACCAGAGCTGATCGTATACATAGCCCACATCCACCACCTTACTTCCTCGAAAAGTAGTAACTGGGACCATTCACCAGGCTTTGAACATTAAATATATACCTTTAGTGGAATTTGGAGTGAAAATACACCAGTGATCAGGAAATTTCCAGCAATTGTACATATAACATCTTGCAGTCAGTGGCATTTTCTTGTGCTGGAGTATATGTTCAAACAATCTATTCCAATGAAGGATGGTGACTGAAGGAACTTTCCTACAGTCTTCCTTTTTGTAGGAATACCAACAAAAAAAAAAAGGTATTTTAGTTTAAAAATAACATAAAATGGGTTTACTTAATTATTTTTTAAATGAATTTAAGCAGTGCTATATTTATTTTAACAAATGCATAAAGAAGTTTGAATATATTTTAGTTGCAAATGATTATTACAAGAATGAGGGTTTTTTGAAGCAATGACATTGCATTGACAGCATGGTCATCAGATAAAGAGGGGGCATTGCTGAGCTAGCTGTGAAATTCTTTTCACCTGCCATGTGGATGTGATTTGGGACTTGCTTGTCCACTATACATTGCACCCCACACCAACCCCCCTCTACCCAGGCACAAGCTTTTATTATTAGTGACGGGGTAGTCATGGAAGTGGAGGTTGATGCCACTCTAACTAGATTGGGTAAGAAAATGGATTGTCCTTGGGTCAGAGATGGTCAGCACAGACAGTAAAATGTATCCTATAGATTCAGGAATTTTTTCAAACACTTACATTGAATTGAATTGAATGCTTTATTGTCACATGTGACAAGTTACAGTGAAATTCTTTGCTTGCATACCTTATCTAACTTACGAAGTTACAAATCCCTCCCCCCCACCCTCGCGCCAGTTCTCCCTTTGTTCGCCCCCTCCCTCAGGGCGGTCCCCCACATCGGCTCCTCCGTTGTCCATTGTTCTTACGTCCAGGGAAAGGTATCGATTGCCACTAGAATGAGAGTCAATTTCACCAACTAGTATCATGGAATATTAAGTCCTCAAGCAACATACAAAGTCAAACTTACAGTCAATCCTTACAGTCAATGCAGAATATTACAAGCTGCCATCATTTTGAGAATATACTCTCAACCCAATACTTCACAGCATCATGTTAGTCATAGCCAAGGTAATTAACAAAATACTTTGTGCCTATGATGTTATTGTCCTTTCTAACACTGGGGAAGTCCTGTTCTGCTAGTCATCCATTTGTCCCTTCATCTCCCTGGATGGACTTAATGCAAATATTGGGCACAGCAGGCATGAAAAGATAATAAACAACTCTTTGTTTTTTGGTTATGTATTGTGGAGTTGGGTTGTTAGTGATTGTGACACAGATCAACCAGCTGAGATGGAAGAAAACTGTATAATTTACAATGATCACTTTTCATTTGTAGCAATTAAATGCTTCGGATTAAAGTGTTTTTCAAAAATGTAATATATGCCATGACAGGTTCATGCACAATAACAATGTTCCATAACACAAAGCTAACATTTCTTCAGCTTCTGCATTGTGATTAATTGTTTCACACAACCAAAATGACCTACTCAAAATTGTTTGGTTGTGTTAGTGTCTTTTATTTGTTTAATCTTTTGTGTAAAATCGCTAGAAATGGAAATTAATGGGGTGGGTTTATAAATTTATTCCAGTGTATTTTTAATCTTCATTTTAGTTTATTATTGTCACATGTATCGAGGTACAGTGAAAAGCTTTTTGTTTGCATGCTGACCAATCAAAGAAAAGACCATACTTTAATACAACCAAGCCATCCACTATGCACAGATAAGGAAGGGATACAACATGTTATTGCACATTTTATGTTTGATCTTTTTCATTCATATGTAGGTTGATTAATTTTCAGAAATGTAATATAAGCTTTTTAAATAAATTGTCAGGTATGTTCCCACACCCGGCGATATTGAAAAATACAAAGCATTCAAAGGCTCTCCATCTGATCTCCACATTGTTGACCAATATATGATGGAGGTAAGTCATCTTACTTAACTCTATAGTGTTCAGCACAACCTAAGTTTCTTAACAACTATCTAATTAGAAAACTGATTGTAAAGAATGAGAAAAATCAGAATCTTGTTTGCAACTGCAATTCTGGTATGTTGAGGATAGAGGGAATTTTACCTACACATTGCGTGTCTTATTGGGACAGCATTGAACAATGTGTGGCTTATTAGTGGATTTATTTATTCAGTTATTATTTCTCTCTTGATAATTGAGAGGAGGAAGATAAAATGTTCAAGAGGTTCCTTTCCTTGGAAGCTTTCTTTCCTTGTTAAATTATTTCCAGGGTATAGAAGCGGACTTGACGGGCTATGCAACCTCTCCCACATCCTGAAATGGTTGACTTGCCAGAGGTTATTTTAGGTTTATCGTAACAATGATACCTGCAGAGGTTTTAAAGTACAAGTACAAGGGCGGCACGGTAGCGCAGCGGTAGAGTTGCTGCTTTACAGCGAATGCAGCGCCGGAGACTCAGGTTCGATCCTGACTACGGGTGCTGCACTGTAAGGAGTTTGTACGTTCTCCCCGTGACCTGCGTGGGTTTTCTCCGAGATCTTCGGTTTCCTCCCACACTCCAAAGACGTACAGGTATGTAGGTTAATTGACTGGGTAAATGTAAAAATTGTCCCTAGTGGGTGTAGGATAGTGTAAATGTACGGGGATCGCTGGGCGGCACGGACTTGGAGGGCCGAAAAGGCCTGTTTCCGGCTGTATAGATATGATATGATATGATATGAACTGGAGTGGTTTCTCTGCAATGGTTTCGCGTGGCATTGCTTTTTGTACACCATGCAGTTTTATCCAGAGTGGATGTCAGTTGTGAATCCAGGTCGGATACTATATTATCAGACCAAAATGTGGCATCCTGAAAATTCATTCAGTTATTTTCCGTCGTGAATTAGCTTGCAGACATGTTGTAATTTCTGCTTCAGAACTATACTGAGAGTCTCCTGTCAATTATCACTGTTTCAAATGAACTCCCAGAACGACCCCCAATCTCCATCAGACCCACACTACTGTTTTAAGTGCGAACACAAATAAAACAAGGAGCCGCGGTAGTTGTGAGGTGGGGGAAGGGGGTTTCCAGGTGGTGCTGAAATGACTCCTTGTCCGACCCTTTCCGACAAGCACACATCTTGCTAATGTGCTATGACAACAATAAAGTTGAAGAGGTTGAGTGAGGCTAACGCTTCAAGGAAGGGTGCCAGGGACTGCCGTGTTGTTTGCGATGAACTCAGCCCGAGACTTATGGGCCTTGGATCGGGACTTCTGGACTTCCTAACTGGCAGACCTCAGTCAGATGGAATTGGCCATCACATTTCCTCCACCCTGACCCTCAACACTATTTCCCCTCAGTCTTGTGTTCTACCTCCTGTATTGGATCTCAATGATTCTGTAGCCAAGTACAACGCTACCTTGAACTTTAAGTTTGCTAATGATACCACTGTTGTCGGCTGAATCTACAACAGTGATGAGACGAAGTACAGGAAAGAGATCAAGATCCTTGTGTATGGTGTCAGGACACCAACCTACCCTTTAATGTCAGCAAGATGAAAAACTTGAATTTTGACCTGAAGAAAGTGAGGGGTGAACACAATGCTGTCCTCATCAATGGAGCTACTGCAGAGATGGTTGACAGCTTCAAGATCCTTGGCATCCACATCATACCTAATTCAATCTCATCACACTGATAGGGTGATCAAGAAAGCATTTGAGAAGAACTTGCCTGTCCACAAGGATACTCTTGAACTTTTAAAGTATTTTGTGGGATTGCATCTCAGCCTGGTATTGCATCTGCTCTTCTCCTGACTGCTTGAACCTGGAGGGTCCAGTCCATCTTCATGGTGTGTTGCATCAGGAAGGCTGTAAGTGTTAAGGATGCCTGCCACTCAGGCCATTCCCTTTTATCTGTTCCTTGGAGAAGATACAAGAGCTTGAAAGCTCAGAGGTTCGGAACTCTATTACGAACAGTTTCTTCCCCACTGCTATCAGACTTCTGAACCAATCATCTCTTTCTCACCTCCTTCCCAGAGGTGCTGCCACATACTCTTAACTCCAGCTCTTTTAATTATTTGGTTATTTGGTTTAGAGATACAACGTGAAAACGAGCTCTTTGACCCACCGAGTCTGCGCCGACCAGTTCTTGTTCTATCCTACACACTAGGGACAATTTACAGAAGCCAATTTACTTACAAACCTGCATGTCTTTGGAATATGGGAGGAAAGTGGAGCACCTGGACAAAACCCACATGTTCACAGGGAGAACGTACAACCTCTGTACAGACAGCAGCCATGGTGAGGATCGAAACTGGGTCTCTGGCACTGTAAGGTAGCAACTCTACCACTGTTATTGTACTTTATTTATTTCACTACTTTGGATTGAACTGTAATCTTGCTCCAAACTGGTGTTTCCCACTTGCTGATGTATTTAATATTGGATTTACTATTAAATATATATATATTGTTTACTCTAAGCTTCATGTTAGCAAAGGATTTTGTTGCACTCTGGTGTATATGACAATAAATAATCTGAATCCGATTTTAAGCTCACTTTGGGCCATTGCAATCAGTTGATCATTTCAAGGTTCACAAATGGCCACAGCTGAAGAATCTCAACAGTAGAAGCAATGAACTAAGCAACTTTCAACAATTGGATCTGATCAATATAGTTCACACTTTCCTCTACAAGCCACTATTTCTTATCAACTTAATCTTGTCGCTTTCAATCTCAGTGCACAGAGGAGCTGCGTTCCTGGGGAAATTTAGAGCCGATGTCTTATCTCGTCATGTAACCGCCCATAGATTTCTCTGCCTCCCATTCAAGTCCCTCCTCGGGGCCGAGCCACAGTAGGTTTTGTAAAATCAGAGCGGGTTGGGAATGAGAATCACAAGATAGTACTCAATTTTGAATTGTGAGTCACATACAACCATTGCCAGAACCATGCAGCTGAGCCATTAATCTAAATACTTCCCAAGTATGTGTCTACTGTTGCGATACATGAATTTTTCATGGGGAAAATATCACTGCATGTCGAGCCTCAATCAAAATTTGGCTGGTATGATATCAGCTTGATGAACAGCATGGAAGAACATGCAGCAACAACAACAGGGGATATGGGATTGATGCAGGAAAGCTGCCCTAGGTTAAAATATCACCGGTGGAGCAGAAACACCTTTTGATTGATTTTCTTATGTCCATTTACTCTAAATGATAATGCGGCAACACAATAATGATGAGGGTGTCAATTGTAGATCAAAATACAGGGCATGTGTTTATCACTGAAACATTTTTAATGAGGTTACCTACCAGGTTTCTCATGGTTTCTGCTCTTGAAATAATTTAAACCTCTTTCACTCCTCTGCACCAGAAGAGAAGGATGTTCTCCTTTAGTCGGGTGAGATGCTGAGTTTTCGAGGAACTCCTCTTATGCAGGTGGCCTTCTGCCTGAATCTCACTGTCGGAGTTTGAATGGAAGTGATGAAAGCTTTTTGTTCGTAGTGTCTTTGAAGTCCTGGCATCTGCGTGTGGGTTTGAAGGGATAAAATATTCATGGTAGATTGGTGAGTGTTGTGATTGATGTTGAATAGCCTGGTGTGCAAGTGTGGAGGGCGTTAGTGTGATTAACAATCTATGTAAATGTGAGTTTATGTGTGAGTGCATGCATTTTCCAGATTAAATGTGTCTGACACAACCAATGGTTTAATGCACCAAAATTAAATGCAATCCATATCCTGATCAGCAGTGTTGGAAGGATCTGCAGATGCCAAAGATAGACACAAAATGCTGGAGTAACTCAGCAGGACAGGCAGCATCTCTGGAGAAAAGGAATAGGTAACGTTTCGGGTCAAGACCTTTTTTCAGACTGGAGTCAGGGGAAAGGGAAACGTGAGATATACTACAACGCCGTCTATGTCTCTCATTTTCCTTTCTCCTGACTAGTCTGAAGCAGGGTTCTGACCCGAAATGTCTCTCCAGAGATGCTGCCTGAGATTACTCCAGCATTTTGTGTCTATCTTCTAATCAAAGGGATAAAAAGGGTCTGAAAAAGGGTCTCGACCCTAAACATTACCTATTCCTTTTCTCCAGAGATGCTGCTTGTCCTGCTGAATTACTCCAGCATGTCTATCTTCGGTTTAAACCAACATCTGTAGATCCTTCCTACGGGTCTCGACCCGAAACGTCACCCATTCCTTATCTCCTGAGATGCTGCCTGACCTGCTGAGTTACTCCAGCATTTTGTGAATAAATACCTTCGATTTGTACCAGCGTCTGCAGTTATTTTCTTATACTTCCTACGCTGCTGATCAGGATATGGATGTTGGCGCCACCAGCACTGTCTGCCTCGCCAACAGTCTGCCTGTCCTTTCTTCTGTTTTTGTTATTTTAAGTACGTGTTAAAAGTATGTTTTAGTGTTCCTTGGTTTGTTTTATGTGGGGGTGGGATGGGGGAGTTGGGGGAATTTTTTTAAAAATCTCTTAACTCGACGGAGATGTGCTATTTTTCCATATCGTATCTCCGTCCCCACTGCGGCCTAACATCGAGGAGTGGTGCGGCCTTTAACTGGCCCGGCGCTTCATGCCGCAGGAGCGGCATGGACTTTAACATCGCGGAGCTTGGCGTGGGGGTGCTTACTTGGAGTATAAATACCAGTACAAGCAATGTGATCTTTTTATGAGCTATAGATCTTATGCAATTGTATGATTTCACTGCCAACTTTCCAGCTTATTGCCAGAGCTATCACTGTTAGAGTAATTTATGATTAACATGAATGAGACTGATTGCAAAAGCATTTGAAGTAGTGGAGTTGCTTTTTATTAGAATGAAATTAATCTCATTAGATTTCACCTTTAAGCCAAGTGAGAGAGTTTTTCTTTGATGTGAGTGAGATTGATTAAGTCTGCTGGCTCCCAGCCAGTGCTAGCCTCTCTGTACAAACATCTTTCACAAAATGGTGCGCACAATTTTCCACAATTTTTTCCTCTCAAATTTATCCTGATGATACTTACCCATATTTGAGTATGGTTCTTGTTCTGTAAGTTGTTGGCTCGGTAGAAAAAGTTCCAGTCCCTCATGCATAAGGCCAAAAAGTTATTTGCAAGAGGATCGTCAGGCTAATTTATTTTGCTAATTTTCATATTTACATCTCAAACAGGTATGAAATGCTGAGGCTTTGTATAGCACTGGTCCGACTGCATTTGGAGTATTGTGAGCAGTTTTGGGCCCCATATCTGAGGAAGGATGTGCAGGCTTTGGAGAGGATCCAGAGGAAGTTTACAAGAATGATCCCAGGAATGAATGGGTTAACATATGATGAGCATTTGACAGCACTGGGCTTGTAGTCGCTGGAGTTTAGATGGATGAAGGGTAACTTCATTGAAACTTACTGAATAGTGAAAGACCTGGATGGAGTGGATGTGGGGGGGGATCTTTCCACTAGTGAGAAAGTCGAGGACCAGAGGCCCGAGCCTCCGAATAAAGAGACGTACTTTAGAAAGGAGATGAGGAGGAATTTCTTTAGTCAGAGGGTGGCGAATTTGTGGAATTCGTTGCCGCAGAAGGCTGTGGAGACCACGTCAATGGATATTTTTAAGATGGAGATTGCCAAATTCTTAATTAGTACAGGTGTCAGGGGTAATGGGGAGAAGGCAGGAGAATGGGGTTGTGAGGGAAAGATAGATCAGCAAAGATTGAATGGTGGAGTAGACTAGATGGGCCGAATGGCCTAATCCTGCTTCAATAATTTATGAACTTATGAAGTGAGAAGTGTATGCCGCAGGGTGGACAACACACGATGAATAAATTATATTCCATGTATCAGAATATACAGATTAGGGTTAATGAAAATAATACCATGATAATGTGATTTTAATGATATTTGTATAACAAGATAATAAACTCTTTCAATTAGGTCTTTCAATTACTCCATCAGTCATATTCTGGTTCCTTTACAGATGTGCAACATTCCTTTTCTGAGCCAGAAACTGGATCTTATCCTTGCCTTGCGAGAACTTCCAGTAACTATTGAAGGCCTTCAGCCAGTAAGTACAGATGTGCAATGATGACAATGGTCATAGAAATAACAGATCCCTGCAGACAGGCACTGTTATAAATAACTCATACACGCATCAAACTTGAAAAGAGGACGAGAAATGTCCAATTAATTTATGGGACATAAAAGTCGGGGGAAAAAAGTAATTCAGAAACACAGAGCTAGAAACTGAAGATGTCTTTGCTGCATCCCCTTAGCTTTCTTTCACCCCTAACACCTCAATGGCGAGTTGCTCCACAAATCCCACCGAATCCCTGTTCGTTATATCGTGCAGGGTTTACATGTGCGAAACAGGCTTCGTTCCTCAGCATGGACTCCAATGGCATCAAGTACCAAAGAAACAGATTGTAATTTGAATTAGGATCCCACAGTGCAAGGACAGAGAATCTTTCAAAGTCAGGTATCTTCATTCATGCTAGTCTTTATCCCACTTTCATCGAACACGATGACTTGCGTCAGAGTACCGACAGATCTTTCGGGTGGGCACTGTTTTTCATTGCACAGCATCTACGTGCACCCAATTCAAACACATTCAAGACCTTGGTCTTTGAAATGTAGATGATGCAGGTTAGTAGATAACAAGATCACTGTTCCTTCGGGAAATGTCACCAGACTTCCAGTGGTGCAATAGTCTCTTAGAATTTCTCATTATTTCAAGATCCGCATGGGAAAGACACACAAATGGGGAGGATTTTGCATTGAGGCGTTAATGAGCATCGTTAAACTGGCACGTGTATAACTCCTGGGCCTTTACATTACAGTTTGCATTAATTGGAGGCTCAAGTCAGAATGGCATCCTCTAAGCCTGCCACTGTATGTTGTTTCTTTTTTTTTTTTTTTTTCCTAATCAGATGTGCAGCACTTTGGTCAACGTGGGTTGTTTTTAAATGTGCTATACAAATAAAATTGACTTGACTTGACTTGACAATGGAAACTGGAGCCCTAAGTAATGGACACACCAAAAAGTGTGTCTAAAATTAATTAGAATGAAGAATCTGAACTGAGATATGCAGATTCTACTCTAGAATGTGTTAGAACATTTAAATGTAGGTGTGGCATTTGATCCTGATCTTGGGTGCTGTCTCTGTGGAGTTTGAATGCAGTTCTTGGGAATGTGTGTGTTTCTCCATGCTTTTTTTCCTTGCATTGTACAGGCATGCAAATACATTAATTGGCTACGGTAAGTAACTAGCTAAAGAATCAGAGGGCAGTGCGAGAGAACATCAAATGCAGGGATTCGGCAAAAATAAGCAGTGGGATTACTCAGTTGTGAGCTGGCATGGGACCTGATCGACTGAATAGCCTCCTGTGTCGTAAGAAACAAGTAAAAATATTGCCAGAAAGTAAAACAAAAGAACAAAAGTAACAGTTAAGAATAATGGGATTAAATGAAGGACCACAAAGAGTAAAACATTTTTAAAATGGTGACTTTTAACTTTTATTTAAAGTCTCCAACGATAATTAAAATGAGAGAAAATAAGACTTTACACTTGTAAAAGAGCCTATTCCATGCCCAAGGGTTTGTTTTGCGGTAATGAAGACTTAGCATGTTGTTAAAAATCCACTTCACATTTGAATGGGAAAAATCTAACATTTCTATTGTGTTTATTAGGTGCCTCCTAATTAAAAATCACAGCTTCACACCGCTGTATATTTTTAATCCTAAATTTCTCAGCAAGGTACCTGTGCATCAAGGCTTGCTGGGGAGCTGGAAAATTGAACCAAAGCTTTCTGATTTCAACAATAAACTGCACGTGCTGGTGCCAGAAATTGCTGTCCAATTATTTTTTTTTAACACTGATAGCTACTCCATTATTAGCAGAATCCAGGGCGTGTAAACACTATTTAACAACATTATGATACAAGTTCATAATATTTAGTATGGACCAACAGAATCAGCACAGAATTGCATGAAATCACTTATAAATCAAATCAAATAAAAATAGATTGCTTCATTTAAAAGCATGTTCAGGTTACCAAGAAAGGGAAAAAAAACCTGGTATAAATCATTTAAAATTAGGTCACCGTATCCATCACAGTTGACTGATCTCATCGTCTGAAATGATATAAAGGCATAAAGTTCTGATTTATAGTATGACCTAGATTTCTCACTGTACTCTTGTATGCTTGGCTGGGATATTTGCCTGAATTTAGGGAACTCAGGCACTTCAACTGTGGCTAGGGAGAGCTGGGGAAAAGGTAGGTTAAAGGGGTAGCTACATGCATTACAAAATGGGTGCTGGCTACAAGGAATAGCCAGTGTGGTTCATCTCTACATTGAATTAAATTCTGGACAGACATACAGTAAAAGTGATAGCAGATGATAACTGGAGGTAGAGCACAGCAAGTAATCCATCAGTTTAATTTTCCCCATTCTCACTACACGCATGAGTGTTTCAGTGTGTGGTGTCTATACTGTAGATTGTACAGACGTGCTGCAGCCATTAGCCATAGCTGCTTCAGCATCAATCCCTGGTAGCGTAGGTGAAGCAGCCAGTAGAACTGTTTCCTCACAACACCAGCAACCTGGCTTCAATCCTGACCTCGGGTGATGTCTGTGTGGAGCTTGCACGTTCTTCCTGTAACCATGTAGGTTTCCTCCGGGTGCTCCTGTTTCCTCCCGCATTCCAAAGACGTGCAGGTTTGTAGGCTGATTGGCCTCTGCACATTGCCCCTAGTATTTAGGGAGTGGATGTGAAAGAGGGATAACAAAGAACTGGTATAAAAAAAAGTGTTTTTAACTGCGAGTTTAATGTTATTTAAAATTCACTGGAAAATGAATAATTAATTAAGAAAGTAAAAAAGTCATAAAATAAATTAGAATAAACGGCTGAATTTTCTGTGGTGGTAGCCTATTTATGCTGAGGAATCCATTCTGTGGATAAACTGGCCTCTGTAAATTGTGCCTAGTGTATAGGGAGTGGATGTGAATGTGGGATAACATAGAACTAGTGTGAATGGGTGATCGATGGTCAGCATGAAGGGCCTGTTTCACTGCTGTATCTCTAAATTAAACCTGTCTGGCAGACTTGGACCGCAGAGGTGAATTCTCAGTGTAATGCTGAGGATAAGCCCAGAACAATTAGGATCAGTTGCTGGATGCCATTTGAATTCCAGTTTTAGTTTGAGGTGATCAATATTCTGTCACTAAGCTCATCCCAGATTTATGACAGGCTCATATTTATTGGGAACAGTTCAACTCAGCTTCGTTATGCCAAAATGTGGGTGCACCCTTCCTAAAAATGGTGGAAATATCTTCACTGATTTAATCCAATTGATTACACTTCTGCCAGCTGAATTATCTGTGAAATGCAATGTTTTACCATGATCAAGGCACATGTAAGTGCTAGTTGTCTTTGCTCTATATGGTGACCCACTACTGGCTTGACGAGTTCAACTGAGAGCAGACAATAATGTTGGCCTTGCCACTGACACTCATACCACAAGATTCAGATAAATGTGGATGGATTTAGCTTCCCATTCATCTGAGGTATAATTCACTGCACAATTTTGTGGAGCCTGGTGACATGAAAAATCTGTTCCTAATTTCCATTCTATCAAAAGTCAAATCCCTTGACATAAAACAAACCCCATCTACAGGGAAATAGGAGTTTCATCAAATTGAGGAAATTGTCTATCTGGAATTAGCTGGAAACATTTGCATAAAGTTGTCTGTATTTGACTTTTTCCACATTTCTCATTTCTTTTGTGCCCAGTCTTTGATCTCCTCATAGTAATCTAGGATGGGCTGTGTTTAAATGTGTTGGTTGAATGGTTGAATGGTTCTTTATTATCACATGTGCCAAGGTACAGGGGAATTCCTCTTTTGCATGCAGATCTGTAATATTATTGCCATACATAAATACAATCCCTGGTTCAGTACAGAATGCATAGAAACAACCCACTGAGTCCATATGCAAAAGTCGCCAGGTTTTGGCACCATTTTCAAAGTCTTAGTTGCAACTGGCCATAAAGGGCCGTTGTCGCCATCGCCCTCTCCTCGCCTGGCCATCTTCAACATTTGTTTCTAATCTGTCTAAAGTGATAAAAAAAATGTGATGAATAAATAAAAAAGTTTAGATTAGGGGGCTACATTTACAATCAAAGTTTAATAATGCAACCATGTTTTTTCAGAAAGCTTTGTGCTGGAGGATGCGTGGTGGCAGAGTTATGTGGTGCCTTTCATCCTGATAACATTAAACAATAGCCCGTGTTGGTTAAATGTACAGTGTACTGCCTCACTGCTTTAGATTCTATTCTCCTGTCAATCAGACAGTAGAAAGAGTTTGAGGTTCAGTCTGCAGAAGAACTATTTATTCCCCTCCAAATTCAGAAAGCCTCCAAGGATCCAATGCTGAACTAGTTCTCTCCCCTCCTCTGTGTATTTAATGCACGCTTCAGGACCGACTAAATCAAGAGTAAGATTGCAATTATAGCATGCTAATTTATTTATTTTTAATGACCAAACGATTTGGTACAATATCTGCAGTTTTTGTCGGCATGAAGAATATGAATAGAGGATCTGATTTATTTACGAAGTTCAAATTTAACTTCTCCCCAGTCTACTAGAATGGTACAGGAGGATTCACTTCATGCAAGTAACGTCCAGGCACTGTCATTCTGGTTGCTATGGAGAAGGTATTTGAAATACCTATAACCATACTGCATCAGCTTTCTCAAGATTTAAATGCCTACCTGACAATGGCTTTTGTCGACAAGTGCATATTAACATTATTTGGCAACCTTTATGCTATATTCTCCATACACTCTTAATGGTTGATTTGCTTAAAATAATCCCAATATCTGCCGCATTGCTATTACCACTTGTCTTTTTGTTCTCATTTTGTATAATGTAATGGAATGTACCTTTGCATTAGTTAATTTCTCTCAAGACTCAGCATAACGTTTTATGGTCTTAATGCCATTCTACACTTATTTGACAGATAGGCAATGTAGCTTTTACCCTTGGGCAGATCATTGAGCTCCTGATACAAATTCTGCTTTGCAGGCACTTTTCATTCTGCTTTGGGGGAAAAAAAGAGGCAGGGTACTAATAGCCTAAGTACTTAGCAAATATGACATGGTGAGATAAAATCAAGAGACCATTAAAGTTACTGAAAGCAGTGAGTGCTTCAAAAAAAGAACTGTAAGCTTCAAACCTCAAGAAAATGGGTTGGCATGAGTTGTGTTAAAATATCTATCTTCCCACTTCCAGGTCCAATGGAGGTGAGGCACCATGCCGCCAGGAGGCAGTTTAGCCATTACAAACTTTTAATGAGGTTGTCAGTCTCTGATTCCATTTGGTTTGCAAGCTTGACAGTGGCTGGCTGGGTCTCCCAGGCTTCAGGACACTTGCCAGCTGAAGGATAGCTTCAGGGAGAAAATAAGTGCCTTCACAGCAGTGCACGCATAAGGTCCCTCAGAGCGACTCTCTAGGGTTTTGCAAGCCCCTCCTCCCCAGAGAACAAAACCTCTGGCGTTCAAGGTCTTAGAGTTAGAGACATACATACGGGAAACAGGCCCTGCGGCCTAATTTGTCCATGCCGATGAAAATGTCCCATCGAAGCTTGTCACATGGGTGGCACGGTGGCACAGCAGTAGAATTGCTGCCTTACAGCGCCAGAGACCCGGGTTCGATCCTGATTACAGATACTGTTGACGGAGTTTGTAAGTTCTCCCCGTGACCTGTGTAGGTTTTACTTCGGGTGCTCCGGTTTCCTCACACACTCCAAAGATGTACAGGTTTGTAGGTTAATTGGCTTCGGTAAAATTGTACATTGTCCCTAGTGTGTGTGTAGGATATTGTTCGTAAGTGGGGATCGTTGGCCGGCGTGGACTCGGCAGGGCCTGTTTCTGTCCTGTATCCCTAAACTAACATAAACACTGAACATTTATCTGCATTTAGCTCATATCCCTCAAACCCTTTCATATCCATGTACCTGTTGTATTGAGAGGAGAGAACTGATGTGGTGGCTACAATAACTGCTACACCCTCTTAACCAGGACATTAGTCTGCCGGGGAATCCTTCTGGCTTGACAGGAAGATATGCCAGACATCTGATTTACAGTGCGGATTGGAAAAAAGTTGGCTCGTTGCAAGGCCAAGATGTGATGAAATCTGAACTTGCAATATTTCTGGCCAGATCCTCCACAAACTACCCTTGCCAAAATCAGCCCCATAATTTTCATCACCAAAAAGCACTAGCCATGGCTCATTGTTGCCAATAATAAGTCAGCATCCAGCAATTTCATGAGCAAAACACAAAGTGTTGGAGGAGCTCAAGGGGTCAGGCACATCTGGGGAGGGAATGAATGTTTTGAGCATTGAACCTTTCTTCAGATGGTTTGGAGTAGAGAGATAGTTGGGGAAGAAAAGTGGGGGCAGGACAAAGAATGTCAAGTGACATCCATATCACTCCCTCTTGCTTTACATTTCACACCTCCTCTCCTAAACTGACATATTTTTGCCTCCTTTTCACCACTAGCCTTGTCACTAACTCCTCTGATCTGCCAACCTGCCATATCCAATGATTACTTGACCTGATTTGTCCTGGCCCTACCTCTCTTTTCTAGTTTTCTCCCTCCTACCTCAATTAGCCTGAGGAAGGGTCCTGAGCCAAAATGTTGCCTGCCCATTCTCTCCCCAGATGCTGCCCGCCCCTCTGAGTTCCTCCAACCTTTTGCTCGAGATTCCAGCACCTGCCGTCTCATGTGTCTCCAACAGTTTCACAGCGGATGCGGGAAAGTTGGGAGCTGTTCACTCATTCTTACTGCATAGACTATCGTACCATTTGCTGATGGGTGTCTCAGGAGGACCTCCAGGAAAACCCGACGCTATATTTGCATTAGGGAGCCCCAAACCTTAGGGTAAGACATTGGGAGTGGTAGGATCTTGTTTTGTTATCCTGAAAACTAGGAAAATCAGCTCCCCTTGTGAGCTGCTGCATTGAAAATGACATCCTTGATGAAATTTACAGATCCTTGTCGGAGGAAGGAGAGTGAGATCAGAGGTCTGGAGGTGGAGGAGGGAAGTGGGGGGTCAATGTAAATGTAAATGGGGAAGAGTGTAGGAGATTGAGAAGTGCAGCTAGTGGTGGGATTTGGAGAGATCAGAAAGGAGATCATTGATCAGTTCCGAGTTGGTGCTCTGCAGTTGAGGGTCAAGCGAATGATGATGTGGGAAGTGGGATGATCAAGGATGGGTATCAATAGAAGAGCCAGAGAGGTTATGCGTTCGGATAGCAGCTGAAGAGACCGAAGGAGAAGGGAAGATTGCATGCAGCTGGTTGATGAAATGAGTGGGGAGAAAGATTGAAAATAATGGAGGACATTGACTGCATCCAGTTGCAAGGAATGGGGTCTGATCAGCAGACGATCAGCCTTCCCTGACTGGCCCTGGTACAAACAATGCTGGAGAACCATGTCATGTGCCTGGTCCTCCTGATGCTGCTGAGTTTCCTGAGTGCAAATGAGGGATTTGCATACTAAAAATATCTTAGTTGCCAAATCTCCAACCCACTTACATTAAAGTAGGAACTTAGCAGTCTGAAATTCAACAATTCCCCTCGACTGATTTTTGAGGAAGAGAGACAAATTTTCAGAATCCTTCATCTGTGAAAGTGTTCCACAATATCACCTTAGCTCTTGATGTGTCATGGCATCTTACTCTTCCCACCAGAGAAAATAGTTTGGCTTTACACCATCAACTCCTTTAACTAGTTCACACAACTTAATTCGGTTGCCCTATTAATGTGCTATGTACAAGGAAATATTACTTCAGTATGTGCACGTCTCTCTGTAACTTGCTCTTTTTAGTTTACGGTAGCTATCTAACAAGACAGTGCTGCACCTTTTACAATATATCCTTCTCAAGGTGACTAGAACTGAATGAATTACTTTACCATATATTTCCCTGCTTGATACCATTTGAAGTAATTCATTCAGTATATATTTTGTAGCTGAACACTACCTTTTAGTGAATTATTTACATGGAGGTCTCATTTCCTTTCCTGCTCTGACAATCACCAGCTTCTTACCATTCAGAACATTATCCTCTATCTTCGGTGGAAGATCTAATGTTGAACTTAAGCAGACACTGTTTCACCCACTCACTTAAACTACTAATGTTTCTTTGCGCCTTTCTTCCTCCCCACACTCAGTTTTCCAAGAGACCTCGTTGTGCGATTTTGGCTCTCTATTTCTGCGCCTAATGCATTTGTAAACAAACTGAAAAACAGAGTCCTTGATACAGATCTGTGAGGAACTCCACAAGGTCATTCATGCCAATTCAAGCACCTGCCTATTATCCCTTCTCTCTTTCCTACCACCCATCCAAATTGCTACCCATGCCAAGAGGTCACCTTCAGATCCATGTGTTCTCATAGATTATCTGTCTTGGTAGAGCTCCTTCATTCTTCAAAAGGAAACTGTCTGCGCACACTAAAATCCCATGCAGCCAGCTTCACTGAATACTTTGTGTGTTCAGATCATTTCATGTGAGCTTGCAGCAGATCAACTAATTTGCAGCCTTGGACAAAACATTTGTTGTCTTGTGTGCATCATGCCCACCTTTAAAAAAGGGAACAGATAATATTATGACACTTTTGTATTCTGAGGTTAGGTTCCCAGTGGAAGCAATTAGCAGACAACCAGACTTCTACGATGTGTAGAGAATGTTTATAATTGATGTTAAAATAAGACCACTTTATATAACCTGTCTGATTAATCAATTGATCTTTCTTTATTTGGATATCAAGATGTTAAGTCTGAGTAAAGATTTTGGAAGGTGCCCATGTTCATTTTTGTCGGAGATGGGAAAAAGGACATTTTGAAATTTGAATAGAAGACTGATTGGAAATATGATTGACAGAACCTATCCAGAGAAACTGCTCAGTGCTGCAATGGACTCAAATACCAGGGGACATGAAAAATAAGAACAAGTTAGAAGCAAGATAGGAGAAACTTGTTACACCAAGAATAAGAGGCATTTGGAATAATTTGCCAGAGAACTCCTTGGACTGAATAGTGTTTCTCATATCAAGAGGATTAAGACATTTATTAATAAATCATGGATTATCAATCAATTAGATGTGGTGTTCTGGTTTATAAGTGAGAGATGACCAATATATAGGGGCATCTTCTGCAAGTAGGATCCAAATCAAGCCTGTCTTTATTCCTTGGAGCGCTGGAGGATGAGGGATGACCTTATAGAGGTGTACAAAATCATGAGAGGAAAAGATTGGGTAAATGCACAGCTCAGAATAGGGAAATCGAGAACTAGAGGATATAGGTTTAAGGTGAGGGGGGAAAGACTTAATAGGAACCTGAGGGATGACATTTTTACACAAAAGGTGGTGGATGCATGGAACGAGCTGCCAGAAGAGATAGTTGGGGCAGATACTATAACAATGTTTAAGAAACATTTAGGCATGTACATGGATATGATAGGTTTGGAGGGATATGGGCCTAAAGCAGGCAGGCGGGACGAGTATAGATGGGGCTTGTTAACTAGCTCTCCCTGGATACCACATGATCCAACCTTCCAGAGCAGCCTACCATGCAGAACCTTATCAAAGGCCTTGCTGAAGTCCATATAGACTACATTACAGCCCTACACTCATCAACCTTCGTGGATATTTCAAAAAACAAAATCAAACTCGAGAGACATGATCTCCCGCACACAAATCCATATTGGTTATCTCTCATTAACCCGCCTTTCAAAAGCATGTGTATCTTATTCCTCAGATTCCTCTCCAGTAACCTTTCCTACATCAGGTTTTTGTTTGCATCCCACCTTAAATAGAGGCACAATACTAGGCACCCTCCAGCCTTCCAGCAACTCACCCATGTCTAACATGTTTTATATTTCTCAGCCAGGAGTCCTGCAATTTATTCTCTAACTTCCCTCAGTGTCCTTGGAGTTATCTGATCAGGCCCAGTAGATATATCTATCTTCATATGTCTCTGCATGCCCAACTCCTCCTTAACTCTAATACAAAATGCCCTCAAGATATCCCCATTAACTTTCCCAAGTTCCCTATTCTTCATGTCTTTCTTCGTGGTAAAAACAAGAGAAATTGGCCAGCTTGGCCGTTGGTGTTTTCAGTATCTCCCTCCATTCAATCGCTCTTACACACGTTGGACAATTTGCTTTGGTCAATTAAACACCCAACATGCACATCTTTGGCATGTGGGAAGAAACCAGAGCACTGGAAGGAAATCCACTTGGTCACAGGGAGAACATGCAAACTCCACACAGACAGCATTAAAGTCAGGACTGAACCCAGGTCACTGGAGTTGTAAGGCAGCAGGTGGACTAGCTGCAAGAAATTACAACGTTCATTCCTTTATCATACTATTCTTGCAGCGTATCATTGAATTTCCATGGTCTATAATTTACATGAGAATTTAAAAGCATAATCACTGTATACATGAAAGTAGTTGCTCTTGTAAAAGTGCATTGATTCAAATCTGTTGATTCCGATTAATGAGATTAAGAATAAGAGCAGTACTTTAGGTCTACATGCCATTGTTCATACACCAGTTAAAATGGGATCTTGGGATAAACAAAGTATATTCTATTGCCGAAATGCACTTGTGCGTGAGGAACCGATATCTTCCATTGAGACCATGAGAAAGAAAGATTTGCACTTACGTGGTGCTTAACATTTCCCCAAAATGTCCCTGATTGTTCTACAGTGCAATATGGGCACAGCAGTAGAGTTGCTGTCTTACAGCACCAGAGACACGGGTTCGATCCTGACTATGGGTGCTTGTCTGTACGGAAATTTGTACGTTTTCCCCGTGTGGGTTTTCTTCCGGATATCCAATTTCCTCCCACACTCCAAAGACTACAAGTTTGTAGGTTAATTGCCTTGGTATAATTGTCCCTTTTGTGTGGAGGATAGTGTAAGTGTGTGGGGATCGCTGGTTGGCGTGGACTCGTTGGGCCAAAGAGCTTGTTTCCGCACTGTATCCCCAAACAAAACTAAACTAAACTAAAATATGGAATTCCTGCAGTGCTGCAGTGTAATGCCAGCAGGATATTTTGCACAAGTCTCTGCAATCTGCCTTACTTAAGAGGCAAGGGTGCTACCATAGAGTCACATCTAACAGCAGGTCTAATTGATAATGTGGTGCTAATTGTCCTCATACAGGTTTGGAAGTCGTTTGGAATGAAGTGCAGCATAGAAACTTGCATCTGAGCCACTTCATGTCTGATGATTAAATATGCTATGCCAATGGTCACTAGCCTTAGAGAGTTGAGCAATTTACATTCAAGTATTAGAGTGACCTGCGTAGAAGATTATTTTAGTAGACTGGATAGCCAGTGAGTTAATATGCTTCACCTCTGAGACTATGTTTCAAATCTCTGCCTACTCATTATAAGAACTCTGAATGAAATAGTTTGGATAATTCCAGCTGAATTTCGTGAGGTCTTGGCAGAATCAGGCTCTTGTAATTATATGTTGATTTGAAATATATTCACAGTCTTGCTCACGGAATATTTCATATGAGAAAGGGAAAATGGTGTTTTGTCATGCAGAGCTCACTATTCTGAAATCAGGAACAAAAGCATATTGGGCAGAACTAGAAGTATTACTTAGAAAATACTGAAAGTACTATTTGGTAACAAAATAGAAAGTTAATAAACAGTCAACACTGCTTACAAACAATAATGATGAAAATACAGATTTGCAGATCATGTTTCAGAACCTAATAGAGGCACAGTTAGAAAATTTACTTCCAAAGTGCCCACAAACAGAGACAAATGTATGACTTTAATTCCAATGAATTGATTTTTAAAATTTATATTGTTAGTTTATGAGATGCGGATGCCTCTCACATCATTTATTGTACACATTTAACTTCCTCTGAAATGAAGAGACCATTAATAATCACCCACATTAGTGGGTCTGGAATCACATATAAGTCAGACCGGCGAGAATGGTAGATATAACATTAGTGAAACATATATTTTTTTTCACAATCCAGAAGTTTCATGGTTACCACAAACTCTTTAATTCCAGTTTCATATAATCCCCAGATTGGATTCAAACTTGTGTTCATAGATTATTGGTCCAGACACGTAGATGCCATCGAACCATCTTGCTCCTGTGTCCATGTGGGGAAATTGCTAAATTCTAGCCATTCAAATTATGAAGCAACTTTGGTTGCAATCTGGAGTTTATAGAAACTATTGTCAAAGACAAAGTATTCAATTGGGAAGGCAGGGTTTAAGGAAAGCCAATGGAAAGTTGCCAAAGGCGAATTGAGGAGGTAAAGAGAGCAGAATGAAGCTGGTTCAATCGATCACATACATGTGGACTTTCAGAAGGCATTAAACAAAGTGCCACTGAATAGACTTATTAGGACAATGGAAGCCCTTGGGGTGAAGGAGAAATTTTACTGGTCTGCATAAGAGGTCCACTCTGTGACAACAAACAGCGAATAGTGGTGGATTACATTTTTCTGCACGTTGATTTTACATGACTCGTTTCATTGAGCTAAGTTCAAGTGTAGAGAGCAGCATTCCATTGTTGCAAAAAATAAAACTTTATTACTGATGTTGGTTTATTGTTGCCACGTGTCCCAAGAGACAGTGATAAACTTTGTCTGCATGCTCTCCAGCTACATCATCCTGTACATGAATACAATCAAGTCGTATACAAATAGAGCAGGAAGTGCAAAGAGAAAAATACCAGATTGCAGAATGTATTCTTGAATCCGTTCAACATTTTTTCCTTTCAGATATTTATACTGATCCCTGTTGAATCTGCCCCCATTACTATCCCTCTTGATTCTGTCTCTGCTACTAATCGTAGCAGCGTATTCCAGACTCTTGCTACTTGCTCGGTCAAATATATTAAACATTTCATTTTCATTTCCCCCCCAATCACTTTCATTCTGTGTGCCACTATTCTGACACATAATAGGAAGAGGTTCTTGGTATTTATTCTGTCTATACCCTTCGTGATTTAAAAAACTTAGTATGCTTCATATGTGATTCATGATTGCACGAAAACAATACAGCAATACTGTTTCCTCCTTTAATTCTGACTCCTGGTTGTATCAAATGCTATTTTCTGTAATAGTTAAGATTAAGGATTTCTGCAAAAGCTTTGTATCTATTATCCATCAGGCCATTCATGGTCTGTGAACTTCAAACTGAATTTGGAATTTGTTTTTTTTCCTCTTATTTGCTTGAAATTTCGAGCATCATTTTTCCTTTTCGTTCTTGTGTTTCCTGGAAATACATTAATGATTTTCTTCATGAACTGGCATGTTCTCACTACCCTATGCCAAAAGAATGACCAAATCTATCATTCGACAAGGGTGTAATGGAATGATTTCAAGCTGTCGTGATTTCAAGGCTGCGCCTTGCGGCTGCGGCTCACCGGCAGTCTCTCTGTTTTTTTTTGTCTATGTCTATTGTCACCGTTTAAATGTATGCATTGATTTATTTTTAGCTCTGTATATGTGGGGGGTGGGGGAAATTTTTTTTCTAAATCTCCTCCTCAACGGAGATGCGACCTTTTTCCGTGTCGTATCTCTGTTCGCGCTACGGCCTAACACTGTGGAGTTGGCGGCCTCCAGCTGGGATCGACCTTGAAGACTCCGGTCGCAGGGCCTGGACTTACCATCTCTGAGGCTTCGGCCGTGGGCCCTGCAGACCGCAACATCGGGAGCTCGCAGGTCCCTGGCTGGCGACCGGCTTTCGGGAGCTCCAGCTGTAGCAGCTTCGACCGCCCCGAATCGCGAGGCTCGATCGACCCGCTCGCAGGACCTTCATCACCCTGCGTGGCTCGGCCGCAACACTTTCCATCGCCCGGTGGGGGCTCAGGACCTTCATCAGCCTGCTCGGCTCGGCCCTGGGACTTTCCATCGCCCGGCGGGGGTTTCAAAAGTCGGGAGCCTCAATCGCCTCGTGGCAGCAGTTTGACTGCCTGACCACAGGAGAAGAATGAGGAGGAGATAAGAGTTTTCTTTGCCTTCCATCACAGTGAGGGTGTGCCTGGAGCAATCACTGTGATGGCTGTTTGTGTTAAATTGTAATTATAATTGTGTGTCTTGTGTTCTTTATTGTTTACTGTCAGACCCTGACGTGAGAGGACGCTGGCGCTGTTTGTTCGCCGCTTCTCCGTCAGGACAAATCTTTTGTTTATTGTTTGTTTTTATGTTTTGTTTGCTCTGTAAAGCGTCTTTGAGTTTCCTGAAAAGCGCTATATAAATTAAATGTATTATTATTATTATTATTATTAAACCAATTCTCTTAATGTACATCTTATGTTTCAATCAATTATTTTTTTCACAGTATTGGACTCCATCTCCAAGCTTGATCAGGTGAAATTTTGATAGCGAACGCCGATTTGTCAAGCTGTGGATTTGAACTTTAAGTGGTATAAAGTCACATTAACCTTTTCATTTTTCTTTGTTTCAGTTGATAAAGCAGAAGATCAAGGCATGTTCACAGTTGCAGAACAGCAAGTTGTTTGCTTCTGTGCTTGATTATCTTCTCGCAATAGGCAATTTCTTGAACAAGAATGCTGGCAAGGAAATAGCAAAAGGATTTTCTCTGTCATGTCTGCCTAAAGTAAGCTGAGAACTGATTCTACCATGTTAATCACTAAAATGATGCATAATAGAGTCATAGCGATGACGTGATCATATTTACATGCTTGAATAATGTCCTCTTAATGGGTAATTTATGTGGTCTTGAGGTGTCTGGAGAGGCCGACCGTGGAGCCACAGACTTTATTGCGGTGTGGGCATGGACAAGTATTTTTGGTGGTGGGATGTGGTTGGGCCTTCTTGGTGGCAGTGCTTGCTCCTGCTTGTGTTGTGCAGGCTGTCAGGGGTCTTCGTGGAGTGCAGCTCCTTTGTGAACATTGATTCATTGCTCTATCCTGGTCTAGGTGCTCCTGGTTGGTGGGGCTGATCTAACACTTTGAAGTTGATCTGGATGTTATCCATGTAGTGCTTCTTCTGTTTTCCAGTGGCTCACTCTCCTGCCAGTAGTTGGGAGTAGAGGATTTGTTCTGGGAGATAAAAGTTGGGCATCTTGACCACATGGCCAGTCCATCTGAGATGGTGTTCGATGATGATGATGGTAGTGATTTTAATCAATGTTAGCATCTTCTAGCACACTGATGTTAGTGTGCCTGTCTTCCCAATTGATTTGTAGGACCTTCTGGGGGCCCCTCTGGTGATAGGATTCGAGGGCTCTGAAGTATCTGTTGTAGGTGGTCCAAGTCTCAACTCCATGTAGCAGGGTATCAAGAATAATGGCATTGTAGGCCAGTAGCATAGTTCTTGCTTGGAGGTCATTGTGGTCAAAGACTCCTAAGCCTGGCAAAAGCCCCCTTGCGCAGTAGAGTCAGTGAGGTGTCATTGCATTGGAAGGGAGATGGACCAAGATGTGGAAAGTGATCCACATTTTCCAGATGGCAATTGTTGATGTGTATTGTTGGATGCAATGGCAAGCTGTCCAGCAGACAAACATGCTATTCAATCCAACTCGTCCACGCTGGCCAAGATGTCTATCTGAACTAATCTCATTTGCCTGTGTTTGGCCCATATCCCTCTTTACCATCCATGTTCATGTCAAAAATGGAGGCATGTGGAAATTGCAATTCAAAACAAAAGTATGTTTGGGCGGCACGGTAGCGCAGCGGTAGAGTTGCTGCTTTACAGCGAATGCAGCGCCGGAGACTCAGGTTCGATCCTGACTACGGGTGCTGCACTGTAAGGAGTTTGTACGTTCTCCCCGTGACCTGCGTGGGTTTTCTCCGAGATCTTCGGTTTCCTCCCACACTCCAAAGACGTACAGGTATGTAGGTTAATTGGCTGGGTAAATGTAAAAAATTGTCCCTAGTGGGTGTAGGATAGTGTTAATGTGCGGGGATCGCTGGGCGGCACGGACTTGGTGGGCCGAAAAGGCCTGTTTCCGGCTGATATGATATGATATGATATGTCTGAAAAATAACTGGAATTGGGTCGGATTCACACATTCTCTGCCCTGGGATATTTTAGTGTGAAACATCACTAGCCTAACTTGGGAGTGAACACAGTCTCACGCCAAGTTGAATTTTGGGAAATAGTAATGTCCACTGGACTAATATTCCTCAAGTTTCATACTGGTTAGAGAATTGCTGTAGATTAAAAAAATTCACAAACTTCTTGTCTTGTTTTATTGTTGGCATTAAAAAAATGGTTACAGCATCAGCTATCTGCATCATTTTAGATTAGTTTGGCTTTTAGATACTGTGAATGGAGATGTAAGCACAAACATAAGCACTTTTCCACAAAGCTCCATAGATTCTAATCAGAAATGAAATTCAGCCCATTGTTTGACTCAGAGCTTTGCAGAGTCAACTTGGCTCCAGTTGCAAACCATTGTTCTCAATTTAACATTACCATTAATGATTTATTCCTGACCTGAATAAGGATTTCTTTCGGTAATTAAGCATATAATATTGTCACATTTGCAGTTTTTGTTGGGAAATAGCTAATTAAAATGAAGTATAACAATTGTTTACTGCACATCCCAATTCATCTGCAAGGGCACTTGGCTCACTCTCCATTGCATGGTTCTTGTTGACCTTCATCATTTCATCACTGTTCGATACCTAGAAATAGCTTTGCAAAGTTCAGAATCATTGCTCTTCCGTAGGCAAGTTCAGTCCTTTCAGAGCTGCTGGATCTGGTATATCCATTCACTCTGTCCGTTTATTTCACTGTCATCTTATAAGAGGTTTCCTATTTATTTACTGAGCAGGAGACCCACCCATTATAACAAACTAAGAATGATTGAAGAGGAGAACATTGATCTTTTCGAGTGCACATCATTCTGCCGGCAGGTTGAAATATGGGTTTCACAGGAATACTTAAGTCTTTAATGCCCCATAACTAGCATGCAGGAAGAAGCTGATAAATGTCATAGCTTGTAAAGTAATGTATTAGTTGGACATGATTACAAATATTTAAATCCATTTAAGGGACTTATTGCAGGTAGTCAGCCAAACAGTTTCAATTATGGATGCAATTTAATATGTCACTATTTCTTATTGATGGGTACTTTGTAACTTTAATCAACTGTCACTTTCCATAAGTAGGAATTATTTTACTGCAATGTGCAACAAATTAATGTGTTTATGATGACTTGCCCAGACACTACTTCTTGTAAAACCATGAATGGCTTTAAAACAGCTGATTTATAATTTTGCTGGAAACTTGGCAAACAAAATCTCTCTGAAGATGTTCATGATGTGTGATGTCACCATATACTCTGTGATGTCACCATATACAGCAAAGAGAGTGTGCCCCCCCCCCCCCCCCTCCCTCCCCCCTTAATTATGTAATGCAAATGGAAAAAACATTTTGCTGGGAATTTATTGCAGATTTTAAATAGTTTGTCTGCCAACCCACAATTTTGTAAAGATCTGTATACTGACGTTCAAACCTTAGCTTGGCATAGTAAAATCGAACATTGTAAAGATTTATATTATATTAAATTAAATTAAGATAGGTATTCAGCAATCCTCTAATCTTGACCAGTCTCATTGACGATTGTTTGTAGGTGGTCGACTTGCGAGGAAAGGACAGGACATTTACCCTTCTTCATGCTCTTGTGGACCAGGTCATGTCGCTAGAACCAGGCTTGACAAACTTTCCCCATGAGCTGACAGAATTTGAAGAGGTTCCTGGAGGTAAGTGGAAATCTCCCAAACTAGGAGCACTGTGGGAAAGAGTCAAGTTTCAAGAGTGTTTCGTGTGGCAACAACGGAACAATGGAATTCTTGTTTGCCTGCAACATAACAGGCATGTATAACAATATACATAGATAATTTACAGTAAACAAAAAAAAAACAATAAATTAATAATCCAACACTAGTGCAAAAAAGGGCTTTGCAACCCAAAGTAGAAACAAAGAATTTCAGATGCTGGTTAATACACAAAAGGACACAAAGTGCTGGATTAACTCAGTTGATCAGGCAGTATCTCTCAAGAAAATGGATGGGTGTTGTTTAGGGTCGAGATCCTTCTTCAGATACTCCAGTGCATCCAAAAGCTACAATATTGTACGACCACATGCATTCCAGATGCTAATCTATTTATTTTCCTTCATAGATTCCATTAGGGGTTTGATTGCAGAGGTAGATGGTATGTATGTAAAGGCTCCATTTTAATATATGAAGATATTTTGTAGCACTCTGTTATCAAGTGTTGTTGTTGATCTTGTGAATATTACAGGAAATATTAATGTGCATTAAATCTATGAAAATGAGAAACTATGCTGGATTATCGCCTGGAATTTTCATTCAATTGTACTATTCAATTGTATATTTTAAAAGATTTAGGAATTTTTAGTATAAATTGCATTTGCTGCAATTGGAATATGCATTTTCTTCTCTTTTTTACTCAAGCTTTGAGAATACCAAGGTAGAAGCCTGCTTGATCACAAAATGGTTCATATTACCAGGATGTGTTGATCACCATTGAGAGCACTATGTTATTGCAGATCTACAGGAAGAGGCCAAAGGTTAAGCTAGGTGTACACATAACAGAAGACGCATTTCAAATTATATAATTTACTAAGGATCTAAGTATGAACACAGTGTGTAGGAAGGAACTGCAGATGCTGGCTTAAACCGAAGATAGACACAAAATACTGGAGTAACACAGCGGGACAGGCAGCATCTCTGGAGAGAAGGAATGGGTGACGTATCGGGTCGAGACCTGGCTTGGCCTGTTTCCTTTATCATCGTAACTTTTTTGCATATCTTTAATTCATTTGTTCTATATATCTCTATATCACTGTCTATATCTCTTGTTTCCCTTTCCCCTGACTGGTCTGAAGAAGGGTCTCGACCCAAAACGTCACCCGTTCCTTCTCTCCAGAGATGCTGCCTGTCCCACGGAGTTATTCCAGCATTTTGTGTCTATAGTAGGATGACACACACAGTCTTTTTTCCCATGGTTGGAGAATCAAGGGGCATAGATATAAGGTGAGAGGGAAAGATTTTATGGGAACCAGAATGGCAACTTTTCGGACGGTATGTATGCAAAGCAAGCTGCCAGAGAAAGTGGTTTAGGTCGGTACAATAAAGACATTTAAAACACATTTAGAAAGGTACATGGAAAGGAAAGGCTTTGTGGGATATGGGTCAAATGTGGGCAAATGCTTAGGTGGGCATCTTTGTCGGCTTGGATGGGTTGGGTCGGAGGACCTCGTTCCATCTCCATTAAATTCTGTTGGACACGTGAGGCATCTGTTCCATCTAATGATAACACTGTTTCCTTTTTTACACCATCATTTTTAATGAGAAACAATGAGATACAGAATGACTCCATGACTTGAAGTAAATTGTCTCAAGAAAACTAGCCAATAATAGTGATCATTATTAAAAGCTTGTTTTCAGTACAATGGAATCAGATACTTGGAGGACTGGTTTATATTTACTTTTCATGAAATAAATTTTCCAGCTGCATTAAACATTTTTTCCAAATCAGAATTTAGAAACATATTGAAATCTTTTTCAAGCAATTTTTCCCTTCAACTTTGAATTTTAGAGGTGGAGTTAAAAATATCCATTGACTTGGCCTCCACAGCCTTTGGCAAAAAAAATCACAGATTCACCTCCCTCTGACTAAAGAAATTCCTTCTCATCTAAAGGAACGTCCTTTAATTCTAAGGCTATGACCTCTAGTCCTAGACTCTCCCACGAGTGGAAACATGCTTCAGTTTCCTCCCACATCCCAAAGATGTGTGGGTTTGTAGGCTAATAAGCCTCTCCAAATTGCCCTAGTGTGTAGGTGAGCAGTAGAATCTGAAGAAAGTTGATGGGAATGTGGGGCAAATTGGTTACAGGGAGAACTCTTCAAGGAATTGGATTGCTCTGTGCATCAATTTAGATCCAAGGGGTGAAAGTGACTCCTTCTATGCCATAAGGAAATATGTGAGGAAAAGAGAAAAATTAGAAAACCTGCTCAACAGCAGTAAAACAATACACATTGGTAAAACCACAAACCTGATTAAATATCCCACTGAGACATTTTATCCTGAAACTCGAAGAGATGTGAGGCAATGTATTTATTTAGATCTGCCTTCCTCTTTAAAAATATTTTCTACTTGCAAGTGAGTCTCAGTTGTGTCTGGGGATTTAAATATTAGAATATTTTTGTCAACTGATAAATTCTTCTCTAGTGTCACATATAAGCCTCTCAAGGATGATATCTCCAGGCCTTCAAAGTACAGTAATTATCTTTCAGAATAATTCATGGTTTGCTAAATGCTTCCATCATGGGAAATTTGACCTTGTAGGATGTACGTTCTTTGATGTGCCATGGAAATACTGCAACATCATCTGCAGGTGTTCTGAGGAAATTTTGGCTCAACAACGTACATGGGCAAGAGATTCCATCCTGTAAAGTCAGCATTACTGTGCACTGCATAATATAATTTTATTCCATAGCTAATCACATGGTACTTATTATATGATTTTTACTGCCTTTAGTTTTCCTTCTCTGCCTTCCATGTTTAGTTTTAGTTTAGAGATACAGCATGGAAACCAAGCCCTTTGGCCCACATAGTCCATGCCAACCATTGATCACCCATTCAAACAAATTCAATGTTATCCCATTTTCCCACTCCCAACACTCCAGAGGCAATTTGCAGAGGCCAATTAACCTGCAAACCCTCACGTCTTTAGGATGTAGGAGGAAACTGGTCACAACTCCATACGGACAGCAGTGAGGCAGCAGCCATTCCAGCTGCTCCACCATACATCTGATGTGCTAATGCACTGAGAGGCTTGAATGTGTGAAATGGCATCCATTCACATGTGGCAGATGTCTGGAGAACTTCTCCTCAAATTCATCTGCCATAGTACAGACAGTGTGGGGCAAACGCGCATAACAAATGCATGATTTGCTTTGTGGAGACTTAATGGAACGTGTTGATCCACAGGGCCGAGCTTATGCTGTCAGCACTGGGAACAGGTTGCAAGAGGGGTAGCCTTTCTCAGGCCACCCAGCTGCTGAGCAAGGGGTGGAAGACTTTGAGCACGTGGCGCGGAAAGCCTGTTCTATCCTACCTGTCCATGAACAGTTACATTTGTCGACTATTCGGTTTGCACCGTGGTAATCACTCTAAACTGTTCCAAAGGAAGCTTTGCATTTCACAGATAATATTTAATTTGGCACATGTTTCCGAGCAGTCTGACCCTGGAACAATTGCCCAAATAATAATAATGTAAATGTCAATATAAATCCATGATAAAAAATTACCTATTAATACTGATCAAGTAAAATGTGTAAGAATCACATATAAAGTGGTGTTTCAGTGGGACAAAGACATTTGTTAAGGACAATAAAATAAAACTACTATTGAGCCGATTGATATGAATGAGTTGGCACTCTGCTTATCCAGTCTTTGGGATTGAAGAATTAATCTTAAGTAGTATTTGAGAAGTTCATTGCACTTGATGTCGATTTTGATTTGGGCAGCATAGTGACTGATTCATATTTCATTACAAATAGATGAAGTGCAGTGGTGTATGTTCTTTATTTGCGTTATCTCCATGGCTATCCTGGAGTCTCAGATAATATTTTTGCTGGGTGTGCAGTTGCTCTTGATTTATCTGCAGCACCGCGTTTGCTGCACTCCAGCCAAGAATGGGATTGCATCACCAATGCTCAGGCAAACCAGACTAAAGAAAATCTCCCACTAGTCAAATTGAAATTACATTCGCAGTTTAGAGATGCAGCATGGAAACAGGCCCCTTCGGCCCTCTGAGTCCATGCCCCTTCGGCCCTCTGAGTCCATGCCCCTTCGGCCCTCTGAGTCCATGCCCCTTCGGCCCTCTGAGTCCATGCCCCTTCGGCCCTCTGAGTCCATGCCCCTTCGGCCCTCTGAGTCCATGCCCCTTCGGCCCTCTGAGTCCATGCCCCTTCGGCCCTCTGAGTCCATGCCCCTTCGGCCCTCTGAGTCCATGCCCCTTCGGCCCTCTGAGTCCATGCCCCTTCGGCCCTCTGAGTTCATGCCAACCAGCAATCCCCATACGTTAGCACTATCCTGCACACTAGGGCCAATTTACAATTTTCACCAAATCCAATTAACCTGTACGTCTGGAGTGTGGGAGGAAACCGGAGCACCCGGGGAAAACCCACGGGGAGAACGGAGAAACTCTGTGCAGACAGCGCCCGTAGTCTGAGTCTCTGGCGCTGTAAGGCAGAAACTCTACCACTGCGCCACCATGCTGCCCAGTTGTTGATATTGTGTTTTTACCTGTTTTCTTCAGTAATTTTCAAATAAGAATAATTAAGGTCATGCATTTTTCCAATGACAGGTTTAAAGAATGAGATGGGAAAAATCATTATGCACAAAAAGATACTCAAACCAAAGAACAAGATCAGCTCGGATGTGCAATTCTACAAAGAACTGAAGGTAAATCCAGGTGAAAGGTTTACTGAAAAAGCATTGGTTTAAAATGTCTGCACTGCTACTTTAGACCAGACATTGTACTTGTCACGGGTGTCCTTCATTGTAACCTGTCTAAAATTTATCACTCAACGAACATCACCATAGTGGATTGCCTGGTGATTATCGTCTTGCAGTTCATGACACCTTACTGTCAGCAATTTGGTTCCACTTTTTCTATTTTGTAACTGTGGCCACATTTCAGAAAGTGAATCATTCTTTGTGAACTGCTTTGGGATGTCCTGAGGTCATGAATGGTATTATAGAATTGCAATTTTTTTTCTTCATTAAAATTCTGTTAGGTTACGTTTGTATATCAAACCTTCTAAAGGCTTTTTCTCCTATATCAGGTTTTTTTCAGGTTCATCTTTTTGATATTGGGACATTGATCACTGTCCATAATTCACCTACTAAAGCTGACTCAGATCTCTCTGAAGTTCTCAATGCTAATCCTTTATATATTTTGTCATTCTATGAAGTAACACCTGGGTCTTTGATACAGAGTTCAATCAAGGAGACTATTGCAATAAAGCCATCCATCATTGTGTACCATCAGACGTAACCTTCCCAAACTCTTTATTAGTTTAGTTTAGTTTAGTTTAGTTTAATTTAGAGATACAACACCGAAACAGGCCCCTCGGCCCACTGAGTCCACACCGACCAGTGATCCCTGCACATTAACACTACCCTACCCCCACTAGGGACAATTTTACATTTCTACATTTATGCCAAGCCAATTAACTAACCAACCTGTATGTCTTTGGAGTGTGGGAGGAAACCAAAGATCTCTGAGGAAACCCACACAGGTCACGGGGAGAACATACAAACTCCGTACAGATAAGCACCCGTAGTCAGGATCAAACCTGGGTCTCCGGTGCTGTAAGGCAGTTGCTCTATCACTACGCCAATGGGCCACCCTTGTATTGTTAAAGCATAACCTCAGTTTAGAGCAATACAGGGAAATTTGATGGTGTGGCTGAAACTGAGTTTCATGGAATGGCATGCAATGTAATCAACCACCATTATTAGTTTGTTTTACGATGATTTTCCTCATAAAGCATTTTTGTCTCAGCTTGTGAAATGCAAGAAAATATACACTGTGCTAGCGGCTAATGCCTTGGGACATGATATTTATCTGTATTGCAAAATGCATTCCTGCCTATTAGTAGGGGCACCATCAGTTTTATTTTACTTTCACATAAATATTTTGCATGTGTCACAGAGGAGGAGCATGTGATATGAGCAAAGGGAAAGAAATTGGGACGTGCATATTCACAATGAGTTGGGGTGGACATAGTTTAGGATTTGAGGTTCTAACAAAATGTTGGCTGCATAATCTGCAAATCAGAGGAACAGCACCTCATATTTTGCTTGGACAGCTCACAACCTAATGGTATGAATATTGACTTCTCGAACTACAAGTAACCCTTATTTCCCCTCTTTCACCATCCCTTCCTCATCCTAGTTCTCTGACTAGTTTTACTGTCCTCCTGATTAAATTTTATTGAATGTGTGCCTCGTTGTCACCTTCCCCTCAACTAACAATGATCCATTCTACATTTTCCTTGAACAGCATCCCCTTTGATCTCTCATTTTCACACCTTACCCTTCCAAATCTCTGTGCCTCCCTCTCAGTCTGAGGAAGGGTCTCGACCTGAAGCATCACCCATTCCTTCTATCCAGAGATGCTGCCTGTCCCGCTGAGTTACTCCACCATTTAGTGTCTATCCTCAGTGTAGATTAATCTGAGCAAGTGAGGAATCTTTTGATAAAACAATTAAAGCATCAGGGAAATAATTAGATTAGGGAGAAATTTGAAAATGAATTTAGTAACATGGAGCAGCCTGTCCGTCCAAATTTCAGCAAAAATATTTTGAGATAAAAACAAATTCTTTTTTTTCTAGTCTCTTGTTGAAAAATATGAAGTCGAACTGTCACAGTTGAGTAAACAATGTGATGAAATGAAGAAACTCTACAATGACATCTTGGTAATATTACTTGCAATATTTTTCATTCATTTGGAGACTGCTTTCTGCCTATTTTTGACGTTAATCACGGATCTGCTTCTGTCACTGTTTTAGGTCAGATTTGGAGAACGGCAAGATCGAGACTCAGAAGTTATGTTCGGATGGATCTCCTCCTTCATAAAGGATTTCAGAAAAGTTGTTGTCGACCAAAACAAATGTAGATTGAAAACAGTTCAGGAATAATGACTTTTGTTACAAGAACTTTTCTTTTCCGGGTGGCTAAGTGATGTATTTCAGAGCAGTGATGAAATTAGTCAAATTACTAATGTTATTCCAGTGCCCTGAAAACTGAAATAGAACCATCATCTTCTTGTGGAGATATTCATCACCCCTTTCATTTAACTCCCTCTATAATCACACACTAAGAGAACACGTGGCTGCAACGTCCTCAAGGCTCCCATCAGTGTTATTCATGTGGGTTCTCAGAGGGTTGCAGTCCTGGATGATACACTGGCCCATTAATTGAATGCAAGTTCAGAGGATTATACAGCTCAATATGAAAAAGATTCAAGTGTATGGACCAGCATTCTATTACAATGAAGCACAGAATGTGTGAGCACCAGAAAGATACCTCATGCTGGGTACTGTGGCACAATTAGTGGAGTTGCTGCCTCACAGCTCCAGTGACCCAGGTTCAATAAAAGCACCTGGTGTTGTCTGGTGTTTGCATTTCTCTCTGTGATCATGTGGGGTTTTGCCAGATGCTCTGGTGTCCTCTCTCATTCCATAGACGTGTAGGTTGGTAGGTTAATTGGTCACTGTAAATTGTTCCCAGTGGGAAGGTGGGTGGTAGAATCTGGGGGGAATTGATGGGAATGTGGGAGAATAAAATTGGATTAGTGTAACTTTACTGTAAATGGCTGCCCAGTAGTTGTTTCTGTGTTGTAGAGGCCAATTCACTGGATGTTTTCAAGAGAGAGTTAGATATAGCTCTTAGGGTTAATGGAATCAAGGGATATGGGGAAAAAGCAGGAATGGGATACTGATTTTTGATGATCAGCCATGATCATAATGAATGGCGGTGCTGGCTCGAAGGGCTGAATGGCCTACTCCTGCACCTACTTTGTATGTTTCTATGTTTATATCTCTCTGTGGCTATAATTCGATGGCTCTTAAAGGTTAAGAGTGTTAATCAGATTTCTTCATGTGAAAGTATTATTTTGTCTGCAAATAAAATTCCAATATAAGCCCTTCTGCTGATAAGCAGGATACTTAAGTGAACAAAAACAACATGCCGATTGCAATTTTGATATTTTTTTATTGGATGTGTTATGAACAGGAAATGTCAGTTTTGGGGAAAATAATGTCAAGTTACCTTCTCAAAAGCTGCAGGGCTTGAATTAAAAACTTTTGTATTGATAGGATGAAAATATGCATAATCGCTTGGACTGCTTAATGTGTTGAATACAAATGCAGATGGTCGTGAAACTGCGCAAACATAGCTACTATACTGCGGTGATTGCCACTGATTATCCATTTACAGGCAGCAGGGGTTGCTTATCTGGAAAATGCAAATGTCATCTTGTGGAGATGGGGAGGTGATGTTGATGAAGGTGGGTCTGGGGAAGATTTCTTGATGCAGATGGCAAATATAACAATTGCAAAACTATTTCTGCTGATTCATCCTTGTTGCACTATCGTAGAAATCATTTGGGTTAAAGTAATGGAAACAAACTAAAAATATGCAATAAATGCTATTGGTATTATAGTAAAATAAAAGGTAAAATAGTACAAAAATCTTCCTGTTTGAGGTTTTATATGCATTTCTCCTGATTTATTAGGAATGGGTATTTGGGATTCAGGCTGTGATCCTTGTTCAAGAGTTTGAGTGATTGTTTCAGACAAGAGAAATATAGCTTCAAACGATTGATTTTTAGAATTATTGAATGCAGAGCATCCTTGAAAACTTTGATTCTCTCAAAGTCTTTATGGTATCCATCCACATAACCTAATATGATTTGCCTTGTCAGTCGTAGTTGTAAAAAGCTATTTTCTCCAGTCAGGCTCATATAAATGGCTAGGCTCTGTGCTGATCACAGTTATCATATACGTTTTATTGCTTTGTATATAAATGGTCTTGTGGAATTGAATGCGTCTTTTATACGACTGCCATCTTACCTGCATCTAACATCTTGTCCAAGTTCTAAATCCCTTGTAAATCTGAGCCTGTGTATATATCTATCAATATGCCAGCTCTTTTGGTGGTACCTTTTTAACTGCTGCCCATCATAACCCAAATGCTGATGCCATGGTATTTTACCTTCTGTTTGTGTCTAGAAGCTTTTATTCAGAGACTTGACTAATCAGACTGTTGGTGCCAGATAATGCACTCTGTTAAGTTCTGCTGACTTAGCAATGGAACAATTAGAAACATAGAAAATAGGTGCAGGAGGAGGTCATTTGGCCCTTCAATCCTGCACCGCCATTCACTGTGATCATGGCTGATCATCCACAATCAGTAACCGATGCCTGCCTTCTCCCCATATCCCTTGATTCCACTAGCCCCTAGAGCTCTATCTAACTTTCTTTTAAATTCATCCAGTGAATTGGCACTTTGGTGAGACCATCAAGGAGAGTTTTACTGAGAAGAAGAGGGATGGAATATAGAAAAGCAATTCTTCATGTACTGTGGCAGAAAGGTCACAAATGTGGAAGAACACCCAAAGTCCTATTGTGCTGTGATTTGAGGAAGGCAGGGTTGAAGGACAGAGAAGGTCTTGCACTAAGCGTTATTCACGCTATTCCCTTTATCATGTATTTGTATACTGTGGATGGCTCGATTGGAAACAAGTACTGTCTTCCCGCTGACAACAATAACTTTTCACTGCACACGTGACAATGAACTAAACTCAAACTCAAAACAAGGAAGAGTTAACCGTGAACAAACAAAAACAAAACATTTTTAAAGGCAATTCACATTTCCCAACCAGAAAAGACCTACCATCTTTTAACACATCAAGGTTCTATGCTTCTTGTGCCAAATGCCACAGTTTAAAGCAAGGTTGTGACTGAATCAGTCTGGGTCTGTCCTGCACTCTACATATCCTGCCTGCCTGCACTTACCTGAGCAGGGTGCAGAGGGATGATTGAGTTGAGTCCCTACCTCTGGCGGATGAGTGGCAAGTCATAGCGAACCTTCGGTAATGAGGAGGCCCCTGAGAACTCCCTGACAGCTCAAAAATTAAAACTAACAACTAAAAAAAGTTAAGTATTTTTGTTTTTACATTTTTAAAACAAAGACGATAGTAAAGCAAAATAATTTAAAAAAAAATATTATATTTTTGCTCTTAGTTTCCAGTTGAAGATGTCAACTGGCCTAGGGTCAAAAAGACAGATTTTGTAATCATTGCACAATTAGTTTCCACCTTAAGTTTTGGCACGAAGTCCATGGATGGATGGACTTAGTATGTCCTAGACTTAGAAGACTGAGGGATGTCCTGGACCTTCTTACCTAGGAATGGCTGAGTGCGGACAGTTTGATCAGAACAACTGACTGCAGCCAGCTCATTTCGGCCTACTGAGATAATTGTTCTTAATTTGTCTGTGCTCTAGTAACCTACTGGTATAACTATGTTCTATCTCTACGTGGATGAGTTGGACACTGACATTAAACACATGGGAGAGATGTGGTCACCAGTTTTATTCACCTCCCACACATTAGGTTAATTCCCGGAATGGCGGGACTGTCGTATGTTGAAAGACTAGAGCGACTAGGCTTGTATACGCTGGAATTTAGAAGGATGAGAGGGGATCTTATCGAAACATATAAGACTATTAAGGGGTTGGACACATTAGAGGCAGGAAACATGTTCCCAATGTTGGGGGAGTCCAGAACAAGGGGCCATAGTTTAAGAATAAGGGGTAGGCCATTTAGAACGGAGGTGAGGAAAAACTTTTTCAGTCAGAGAGTTGTGAATCTATGGAATTCTCTGCCTCAGAAGGCAGTGGAGGCCAATTCTCTGAATGCATTCAAGAGAGAGCTAGATAGAGCTCTTAAGGATAGCGGAGTCAGGGGTATGGGGAGAAGGCAGGATCGGGGTACTGATTGAGAATGATCAGCCATGATCACATTGAATGGCGGTGCTGGCTTGTAGGGCCGAATGGCCTCCTCCTGCACCTATTGTCTATTGTCTATTTGTTCCATTGAAGTTAAGGGAAACAAATGTGTGACTGGTGGGTGCAACAGATGTGGTGAAATTGCAGTGGTTAAATGACTTGTCTCTAGGTTAAAAATATAGAAACCTGAGTTCACATCCCACCATGCTCGCTGTGGAATTTAAATAGTTAATAATCTGAAATTTAATTGAGGATTAGCCAATGGTGAAGGTGACGACAGACATACCTGAACATCTTAAGAAATCGATCTGGTCCTGCAGAGGAGAAAATCTGACTTCCTTACGAGGTCTGGTCTGTATTTGACTCCTAATTCAACAGTGAGCGTTGCTCTTTAATGGTGCAGCCAAACATCCATTTCAAGGGGAAATTAGGGATGGGCAGAAACTGCTGAATCTGCCAGGGACACCCAGATATCAAAAATGGAATCACTTAAAAAATGTGGCTAATAATTTCACACTTTTAACACGAGTGACCAAAGAGGAATTTCTCCTCCAACATCCATCTCATAATCATGACTGGCCATAAAATATCTCAATACCCTCCTGTCTGCTCGAAGAGCAATTGCATCAACACCCCAGCTCATTGGGTGGCCAGTGAGTGATCATCTGAGAGGTAATCAGGAAAGTGGAAAGTCTATATTGGCTATTATACAAGGTTGTTAATATATATTAATGCTGGAGTAATTCAGCGGGACACACAGAAGAAGGGTCTCGACCCGAAACATCACCCATTCCTTCTCTCCAGAGATGTTGCCTGTCCCGCTGAGTTACTCCAGCATTTTGTATCTACCTATAATTATATAATATATATACATAATAGAATATAATTATAGAAGCTAATATATAACCTTAATATATAAGATAGACACAAAAAGCTGGAATAATTCAGCGGGACAGGCAGCATCTCTGGTGAGAAGGAATGGGTGATGTTTCGGGTCGAGACCCTTCTGCCTGTCCCGCTGAGTTACTCCAGCTTTTTGTGTCTATCTTCGTTTTAAACCAGCAGCTGCAGTTCCTTCCTGCACTTAATATATAAGGTTGTTCACACAGATTGTCTGGTCTAACTCTTGAGGTGAGAAGGTTGCCTTATAATTAGTGGTTAAACAAATTAGATTGACATTCTCTGGAGTTCAGAAGAATGAGGGAGTGATCTTATTGAAATATAAAAAATCCTTTTGGGGTGTGACTTGGTAAATGTCGAGATACTCCCACTAGTGTGTGAGAGTCAAACAAGGGGACATGGTTACTAGGGGGTGATCATTTAAAACTGAGGTGCATAGAAATTTCTTCTCACACAGGATAGTGTTTCTCTGGAATACTTTGTCCAAGAGGCATGTGGAGACTAGACTTTTGGGGGTATATAAAGAGGATTGTCCTTTAAAGAATGGGAAACTGAGCAGAACGGGCACAGAAGAAGAGTTGAGGTCTGGGATAGACCAGGATGATCATATTGAGTAGCTGGACAGGCTTGAGAGGACTACATCTGCTATCAAAATCAGGAAGTAATTTTTCACACAAAGTCGGTAGAAAAATAGAACTCATTCGCCCCATGACCTTTGGTTCAATTGGAGCTTTTGAGGCTGTAATTTTTAGCAGGCAGGGTTATCAAAGGGGAATGAGGAACTAAGGTGGATGGTCAGATTAGTTGTGATCCAATTGAATGGTAGAGAGGGCTCAGAGCATGAATGCTCTGTTCCTATGAAATAAGTCTATCTTAACATTAAAATATTAACATCAGAAACCAAACCGCAACTTGAATTTCATTTCGATCTAATTGAGGAAGGGTTGAGAGCAGCCTGGTTTCCAGGCAAGAGCCTGTTATTTGAATTCTTTAATGAATCAGCGTGCTTCAGATTTTAATAGCCTTTCAGTTTCATCAATTGCCAGTCAAGTGTCCAAATGAATGAGAAAGTTGACAGCTAAACACACGACCACATCTATCAGATAAGTGCCTTTCCGATGCTGCCTGTGGACCTGGAGAAGCAGATATGTCTCATATCAAGGAAGCTGGCTTACAGGTCTAGGCTTGACACTGTTGCTTCTCTCTGCTTGAAGCTTACTCATGCATGACCTCATGTCTGGCCTGGCAGCCTCAGAACTTGGCTGCTGCTCATGGAGTCATAGAGTCATACAGCGTGGAAGCAGGCCCTTTGCCCCAACTTGCCCATGCTAACCAACGTGCTCCATCTACACTAGTCCCACCTTCCAGCGTTTGACCCATATCCCTTTAAACTGTGCTGTCCATAAGGGGTTGGTGTTGGCTGCTGTTAGAATGGAACAAGGAGGATTGAGAAAATGCTCAGTCACTTCCCTTAAAATGATCCACAATTCTTTACATGAAAGGACCTGTTCTGAACTTTATCCATTATCAACCACTTTACTTTCAGACTGATCAGGCACGTATAAAAGTCAAATGTGTTTAGCACATAGTTCATTTGCCTAGCTGTTTTAAAACCTGTACACAAAGTATCAGAACTGTTAATAAGACTTTACTTGAGTTCTCTAGTCTGAAACTAGTATTTTAAATTGAATAATACAATTATTGTAGAGAATTTTTTTGAGAAATTTAGTAACAATAGTGGGGGAACGATATGACTGAACTTAGGCAGTGGGAAACAATTAAATAAATAATTTATGATTAACAATTAATATATATTCTGTAAGGGGTTTCTGCGCCGAGCTTTCGCCCGACCTAAGGTCCCCGTGCCTTGCTCTGATCCCTTGACCAGGCCGCGCACACTGGTTCCCCGTGAGTGGTTCGACCCACTCACCCCCTACGGTTCTAGACACTGGACTTAGATGCAGGAGCGTTTATAGTGCAGAAAAATTCAACCAGACCAGATTTGAAGACCAGGGTTTAAATGGAAAAGGCTTTTATTGAGCGCTTGGGACTATTGTCCATGAATACTTATACAGTTCTATAAGACATATCTATAAGACACATACCGAATTACATGAATACTTTTGACTATGAATCATAAAACGCACAGTTCTACAAGACATATACATGAATACCTTTTACTCTGAATTCTAAAACGCGCAGTTCTACAAGACATATACACGACTGTAAGATGGGGAACGTACGACACATCGCAAAATTGACCAACACATATTCCTTTACACACCCACGTTTATTCAAACCACCCTCCCCTCTACACTAAACTATGTCCAGGATATGCAGGATCGGGGTACATGCTCACCATGGGGCTATTACTGGGGTTACTGGCTGTTCGTGCTGCTTCTCCGCTGCTTTCCGTGAGGGTCGTGCTTGTCCCCTGAGTTTCTTCCTTCCGTTTCTTGCGTTCCTTGCAGGTTTTCTTGCAGTATTTCTTCTCGAGTTGCGTGCCGGTTCCTCTCTCTTGCACTTCGCTTCTTCTTGCCTGTCGTTTCTTCCTCCTGCATCCGTTTGACTTGCCTGTCTTTTCTTCCTCCTGCATCCGTTTGACTTCCAGTATTTCTTCTTGAAGTATTTCTTCTTCAGTTTAAAACCCAAAAGTCGTGGCCAGTTATACTATTCTGACCCGTCCTATCTCCTGCCAGATCTCGGGATCTCTTTGTTTAAAAGATATGTATTGAGTTTTCCCTTCGATCTGCGCTTATGTCCGGGGATGGCCAGACGGTGTTAATTGGTATTTCGTTGCGAGGTGATGGGTTTAACTGGTTTCCCATCACCTACCAGGTAGTTTTCTATGGGCTATTGTGCCCCCTTAACGAGATTAACTGTGTAGGTCGGCTTGGGGCATTGTGAGTATGCTGATGTCAGCGCCCCAGTGTCTGGACTTCGACCTGGTTTCGCAGGTTTCTGCATGGCCAAAATCCATCCATTGTTCTGGCCGTGGCTTTGCAGAAACCTAGAGACTGGGCTGTAAGGTTTTTGCTTTTTGTGGCTGGTCACGAGGTCCTGCGGCCATTTTAGGACCCACAGATTGTGACATCTCTTGGTAAACTGACCGCAGCCTTTCTCCGCTATCAGCCCCAGTCTCCCGTTTAAAATGTCCAAACTGCAGCTCTTTGGTTTGGTGTTGCTTTCAGAATGAGGGAAAACTTCTCAAATCTTACAATTCCTTCAAAATTGTTTAATGCCACTGGCAAATGCCATCAAGAGTTGTTTAATGTAAGAAGCTTTTAATGTTATGCAAAAGAATAATGAGCATGATTGGGAATATATCAGAATTCAGTCCAGGATGTTAAAGAACTTGATAAAAAGAGTGAAGTTGGAATGAGAGTCAGAAACATAATAGAGAGAGCGGAAAAAGGAGACACAACATGGACTGTTATTTTCTGATGTAAATAAAGGGTTTGACAGAAGTAATTGTGGATAGAAACATAAAAATATAGAAAAATAGGTGCAGGAGGAGGCCATTAGGCCTTTCGAACCAGCACTGCCATTCATTGTGACCATGGCTGATCATTCACAATCAGTAACCTGTGCCTGCCTTCTCCCCATATCCCTTGATTCCACTAGCCCCTAGAGCTCTATCTAACTCTCTTTTAAATTCATCCAGTGAATTGGCCTCCACTGCCTTCTGTGGCAGAGAATTTCACAAATTCATAACTCTCTGAGTAGAAAAGTTTCTTCTCACCTCAGTTTTAAATGGCCTCCCCTATATTCTTAGACTATGGCCCCTGGTTCTGGACTCCCCCCAACATTGGGAACATTTTTTCTGCATCTAGCTTGTTTAGTCCTTTTATAAATGTATAGGTCTCGATAAGATCCCCTCTCATCCTTCTGAACTCCAGTGAATACAAGCCCAGTCTTTCCAATCTTTCCTCATATGACAGTCCCGCCATCCCAGGGATTAACCTTGTGAACCCACGCTGCACTGCCTCCATAGCAAGGACGTCCTTCCTCAAATTAGACCAAAACTGCACACAATACTCCAGTTGTGGTCTCACCAGGGCCCTGTACAACTGCAGAAGGACCTCTTTGCTCCTATACTCAAATTAAATCTATACTTTGTAACTCTCTCCTAGTTAGAAAACTTAGAAATGTTAGAAAATCAAACTGAGGACAATGAGGAATTCAAAGAAATAGAGATAGAATTGGTGAAATAATGGAGAATTATATTTCCTGAGAATGCTAGGCTAAATTTGAATGTGTTTGAAAGGATGCTGCACAAAACAATATCACACAATTTTTGGCATTCATGGTATTGGGTTAAAATGTTAGCATGGACTGAGGGTTGGTTAATGGGTGGAAAACAGAGAATGAGAAAAAAACTGTCGTTTTCATATTGGAGGGCTAGAGTTACTGCACGAATCAGTGGGTAGCGCGATCTATAATTTGCATCAAACGATTGGAAGAGTGAAGTCAAAGCAATATATATATAGGGTTGCTGGTGATATAAATGTAGGTGGAGGACTCAAAGAGGCAGCAAAGAGCAGATAGAAGCCTGTTGAGCAAATTGGCGAGAATGTAGCAAATGCAGCATAGTGTGATTATCTACTTTCACACACACACACACACACACACACACACACACACACACACACACACACACACACACACACACACACACACACACATGTATATATATGTGCGTGTGTGTACTAGTGTGAGTATATATACATATACATATACATATTTATACATATATATATACACATACGTGTTTATATATATGTGTGTGTGTATGTGTGCGTGCATATATCTATATATTTATATCTATATAGATATAGATATATAGATATATGCACGCATATTTATGGAAATCTTTATTTATATATATATATATATATATATATATATATATATATATAAATAAAGATTTCCATAAATATTCAGAGGCAAATTATTCAGAGAGCCTCGGGTGTTCTTATATATTAATCACAAAAACCTAGAAAGCTGGTACAGCAAACCATTAGGAAAACAAATGTGTTACATATTTTATTTCTCAAAGGAACTGGGGTCAAAGAGTAATGAATTATTACTACAAATATACCTGGAGCACAAAATATTTTTTTTGACCCCCTTATGTAAAGAAGGAAATATAATGAACTGATTCCTGGAAATGGGTAAATATTCTTTGAGGGGTGACTAAGTAGCTGTTGATATAATTCCAGTTTCTGAAAATGAAAGGTAGTCTCGTTGAACTGAATGTAAAAGTAATTATTGAGAACATTGATAGGGAAATTGTTGGGTAAATGTTTCCCCTCGCTGGGAAGTCAGGATTAATAGTTGGCCGCTTCGGGCACAAGTGAAGAGAAATGTCTTCATATTAAGATGCAGTGAATCTTTGGAAATGCAGAAGATTATGGGTGCTCAGTCATTTGGTATATTCACAATGAAGATCAAGTATTTTTTTGCATACTAAAGGAAAAGCGTAAAGAGTTGGATATAGTTGTCGAAGATTGGTCAAATTGAAGGGAGAATCAGGCCTGAGATATGTCATATATTTTTTTTATGAATGCATTCAGCATTATACAACATACCACTGAAGAAAGTTATCAAGAATTTCTGTGGAATCCTGATCAGAAGGACAAGTGGGCTGAGGAATGGCAAATGGAGATTAATTCACATCAGCGTGGAATGTTGTATTTTCGGAAGTCAAACCAGAACAGGATTTTCACAGTGTATAGTAGCACCCTGGAGAGTATTGCAGAACAGAGTGACCTAGGAGTACAATTCCCTAAAAATGGCATGACAGGTCGACAGAGTGATGAAGAAAGTTTTTGACACTGGCTTTCATCAGTAAGGGCATTTAGTAAAGAGTTGGATCGTTATGTTGTAATTATATAAAACATTGATGAGGCTGCACTTGGAGTATTGTATTCAGTTTTGATCCCCATCTATGAGAAAGATGTCATTAATTTAGAAAGAGCGCAATAAAGATTTACAAGGATGTAGCCAAGACTGGAGGGACTAAGCTATAGGGTGACATTGGGCAGGCTAGGACTTTATTCCTTAGAGCATAGAAGATTGAGGGGTGATCGTATGGAGGTGTATAAAATCATGAGGGCATAGATAGGATGAATGCACAGAATATATTTTCCGAGGTTGTGGAATTAAGAATTAGAAGGCGTAGGTTTATGGTGAGAAGGGAAAGATTTAATAGGAAACTGTGGGGCAACTTTTTCACACAGAGTATGTTGGGCGCATGAAATGAGCTGGCTGGGGAAGTAATTGAGGTCGGTACTATAATAACATTTAAAAGACGTTTGGACTGGTGTGTGGATAGGAAAGGAATAGGAGGATATGGGTTAAACAAGGCAAATGGTACTGGCATAGATGGGCATGTTGGCCATCATGCGCGAATTTGGCCGAAGGGCTTGTTTCTATGCTATGTTATACCATGATTTGGTCAGTATTTTAAGCAACCAATTATTAATTACTGTATTGCTCTTTGCATGTTATAAATTGAAATGCTGCATCCATTTGTTTTGAAGACTTTCTATAAAATTACAGTCAACATTCAGAGCTTGTGTTGTCCTTTGTTTTTCCTGTCACCATATCATATCATATCATATATATACAGCCGGAAACAGGCCTTTTCGGCCCACCAAGTCCGTGCCGCCCAGCGATCCCCGCACACTAACACTATCCCACACCCACTAGGGACAATTTTTACATTTACCCAGCCAATTAACCTACATACCTGTACGTCTTTGATACCATACAGATACCATACCTGTACATCTGCTGCTATTACTTTGATTACACATACAACAGCAGCTTAGAGATGCTGTTTTGACTTGTTTAATGTCATATTGCCACCAGCACAGTACACAGGTATCTTCATGCAGTGAGAAAGGTTGGAGTAAATAGAAATGAATGTGAATGGTAAGTCTTCATTTAATTACAAAATTACAACTGATGGCTATTTCAATTCTTCAATTCAATTATGAAGGCACACTTTATGATGCTGCTTTGCTATAATGCATTCAGATTGAACATCACCGGGTTGCTCATTGGTATCATTTTGTTAAGAATTTTGCATTTGCACCAAATGATTAGATATAATTGTTTGCTGTTTCACTTTTATCATCCTTCTGTAGAAAATGGACAAAATGCTCAAAATGGCAGAGAATAGTATCTTAGTTACACAACCCTTCCCGACCCTTTCATTTATTCAATGTGGTTGAGAATCAAGTTAACTCAAAATGTTCAGCTAAGACTATTTAATATAAGAAAATAACTGCAGATGTTGGTACAAATCGAAGGAATTTATTCACAAAATGCTGGAGTCTGAAGAAGGGTCTCGACCCGAAACGTCACCCATTCCTTCTCTCCTGAGATGCTGCCTGACCTGCTGAGTTACTCCAGCATTTTGTGAATAAGACTATTTAATGATACCCTTCCACCAAAGAAGCATCTGCAGGGTTCAGATTGATGAGCCATCATGTAAGCAGGATTTCTCTGGTTGCTGGTATTAATAACAGTCCAGTGTGACAAAATATTTCTTCATTCTTCATTCTTGTACCTTTTTTATTATTTTTTATAATGGCCTGGATTTTATTGCAAAATCTCTGAAACTTCCGGTTAAAGGAAATCAAAATTACTACTTGAGTCTTATTTGAGCAAGTCCAACCCAATCCGCAGTTATAATGGTGATTTTCTTCATCCCTGAATTTTGTGATGCACAAATGCTTTAAATATGTGAACCAATAGAACCCAATGGCACAGCACAACTTCATTGGACTCCCAAGCATTTTACTGAGGAATTTGTGGACACAACCCAGACCATCACACAAACAAACTTCCATTCTATTGATACCTCACGCTGCCTTGGCAAGGCCAGCAGCATATTCAAGGATGAGTCGCACTCTGGCCACTCCCTTTTCTCCTCTCTCCCATCAGGCAATGGTATAGAAGTGTGAAAATGCACACCTCCAGATTCAGGGACAGTTTCTTCCCAGCTGTTATCAGGCAACTGAATCATCCTACCACAATCAGAGAGCAGTACTGGAGTACAATCTTCCTCATTGGTGACCCTCGGACTATCCTTGATTGGACTTTGCTGGCTTTACCTTTCACTGAACGTTATTCCCTTATCATGTATCTACACACTGTCAAGGGCTCGATTGTAATCATGTAATGTCTTTCTGCTGACTGGAGAGCACACAACAAAAGCTTTACACTGTACCTTGGTATATGTGACAATAAACAAAATTAAAACTGAAAACTGAAACTGATTAGCTGAGTTCCTCCTGCACAAAATGTTTTGCTTAAGATTCCAGCACCTGCCGTCTCTTATATCTTGACATGATAATTAACCAATTTTATTTTAAAGAACTAATATGATAATGATATAGTAAGATGTTTATACTTACTTAATATTAAATCTTACATTCAACTTAAGGAAACCTAGAGATGCCATTATCATAAAATGTTATGAATATTTCAATGGCTCAATTAACCACAATAAGCAGAGTGGCATTTCAATTGATTTGTAGTGTTGAAATTAGCTTCCCACATTTGCCAGTATAACAATATTATTTTCACTGATATACCTGGATAATTGGTATGGCTGAGACACAAGTGACCTAGCTTCTGGTCAATATAATATCACGTTATTTCATTTTAGAGATATAGTGTGGAAACAGGCTCTCTGATCCATGCAGTCCATGCCAATCAATGATCACCCATACACTAGTCCTATCCTACACGCTATGGACCATTTACGCATAAACTGGTGGAGATTATTTTCAAAATCCTCATTTGTCATTCAGACCAGTTTAGAGGATGCAACGTAATTTGACTTGTTGAGGGAATACAGGGCTGGAGCACATTTTGGGAACAATGTCAAAGAGTTGAGTCAGAGGCTATGGAATCCCTAGATTTTTTTTAGATGTGAAGGATTGGCGGTTATGTCTAATGGGTATTCACAGAAGGAAGCAGCACTAGAGAGTAGTCCTAGACATCCACAGGGAGATAGAAGAAACAGTCCATGCACTTTATTTTGCTCGCAGAATTGTCATGCAGAGCAGAAGGAGGTTTGATTAGCTTGCAAGGGAAACCAAGCCAAGTGTCAAAACTGTAGTGTCAATATGCTTCATCTGTTTCTTTGTCTGCTCTTCACTCCCACTTCTGTTTAACGATTAAGATCCGATTGTCAGGTAAACAAGTATATCAGAAGGCAAATACCCCAAACACACAAGCAATTTCATTGCTCAAGATTCACTTCACTCTATCCATCACAAGGACTGCAGCTAGTCCTTAATGTTATTTTATTTAAAGGGACATGGAAATATAGACCTGATAAATAGAAGGTCTAAACCTCTGGATCCCGGTATCAGCACAACCCATCTGCAACTAGATCCTTGACTTCCTGAGCTATAAACCACAATGAGTAAGGATGGAGGGATAGAGGGGTTCTCAGCCCCTGACTATACTCACTGTACACTCACGATGGTGCAGCGGAATTCTGCTCTATCTCCATTAACAGGTTTGCGGATGATACCATCATAGTGGGTTGCATCGCGAACAATGATGAGAGGAAGTACGGGAAGGGAATAGAGTGCTTAGTACATGGTATTGACAAGCACATCTTCCTCAATGTTAGGCGGATGAAGGAGCTTGTCATCAACCTCAGATATTGGGGTGGGGTTCATGCTCTATTCAGAATCAATGGTGCTGAGGTGAAGATGGTCAAATGCTTCAAGGTACTAGGAGTAAATATCACCAATAATTTGTCCTGATCCAACCACATTGATACTATGGCCAAAAAAGCACAGCAACACCTCCACGTCCTCAGAAGATCAAAGAAATTAGACTGGTCTCCAATGACTCTTATCAATTGCAACAGGTTAAATCAGGATGCATCATGCTTTTGTTTGGCAACTGCTCTGCCCATTCCGCAAGAAATTGTGGCTATAGCCCATTTTATCAGGCACACCAGCCAACCCTAGCACCCCCCCCCCCTCCATCGACTCCATCTACACATCACACTGCCTCAGGAAAGTAGCCAATATAATCAAGGCAAAATTACACCCGTCATTCCCCCTTCTCCCCTCTCCCTTTGGATAGAAGATACAAAAGTTTAAAAGCATGTATCACCAGATTTGGACATGGCATCTTCCCTGCTGTTATGAGACTATTCAACAGACCTCTCATAAGGTAAGGGCATAATTCCAAACTGCGAATCCACCTTGCTGTGGTCCTTGCATTTTAAAAAATCCATATTTTCTCTGCAGCAGTAACGCTATTCTGCACTCTATCCATTTGTACTTGTGTGTGGTTTAATTGAATTCATACAAGTATGATTTGTTTGGATAGAGTACAGAACACTGTATCTTGATCTACGTGACAAATTAACCAATAAATAATTTTGAACACAGCCAAGGAGTTTCTCTACCTTTTACTTTGTATGGAATTCAATTGGAGAAATCTAATGATCTCCCAAGGACATCTATTTCCTACTCAGCTTCAGTGCCCTCACCGGCTCTTTTTTGATCCCCAGCAAAATAATGTTGACACACTTGGTGATGATTGACTCTAAGCGGAGATGTTAGCCATTCTCAGCTTAGCTACTTACATATCTTCACCTACCTTCACTTGAAAATAAATATGTTTCCTTTGGGCAATTCTTGCCTTGAGCTGAACTTTGGGTGGAAATGACCAACTGAAGCAGCAAATGTCCTTTATAGCCCCAAAGAACTGAAATCTTTGTTGTTCAGGTAAGAAGCACCAAGTGTAGCAGTCACACAAAATATCCTCCAATTTCTGACTTCTCTGAACAATTATTTCATGATGGAGATAGACGCAAAATGCCGGAGCAACTCAGCGGGTCAGGCATCATCTCTGGAGAAAAGGGACAGGTGATGTTTTGGGTCGAGACCCTTCTGCAGACTGATATTGCCTTTCCACTGACTCAGTCTGAAGGAAGGTCTCGACCCAAAGCGTCACCTATTCCTTTTCTCCAGAGATCCTGCCTGACCCGCTGAGTTACCAGCTTTTTGTGTCTATCTTTGGTTTAAAGTTTAAACCAGCATCTGTAGTTCCTTCCTACACATTTCATGGTGAAAGTGGATGGTGTGGGGATAACAAAGGTGAACAGATCTCCAAATTTGGGTGTGTTGGTTTAGGGTTTAGTTAGGTTATAAACTAGTGGTAATTTGCAAGGGGTGATTATATGCATTCATTTTATGATTACTCTGATGGATATGTCTTTAAGAATTCACTTCACACTGATAGAAGGATAGAAGGAATTCACTTCACACTTATCCCCTCTAAAATGTCTCCAAAATTGATGCCATTTTTCAAAAAACATTTAAATCTTAACATGGACTATAAAATGCATTGGGATAGCTGGAGGGCATGGAAAGATTATATAAATCTCATTTTGTCCTTTCTATCCCAGATCACTGTCACAGAATTCCATAAAATGTTGGTTAATGACATTTTTACAGTGACATTGATGATTACAGGGGATGGTGGAGTTCTGCAGTCAGCAGATTCGAGAAAGAGTCTTCCTTCCTTTAACAATCTCCAATAACTTGTGAAGTTTTTTTGTGCAAAGTTGTAATTTAATGAGGCCATGGATGACATCAGGTTCACTTTCAGTGGCTTGAACGCTGGCAGTCCCCCTCATCATATATGGAATAGCTTTGAGAACAGGCATGGGATCACGAAGCCTGATGAAGCAGCATTCATTAATTCCAATACAAGCAGCATTATTGCAATAATGCCACCTCTTCACGATGATTTCTCAGTTGTGCTGATTGTTGATGAGATATTTCAGCAGAATTTCAATATTGTGAGTTATTTAGCTCCCATTAAAGTTAGCTACATCCACCTTTCTCTTTACGCAACCTATTGTATTTGTGCATCACCTGATTCCAAACACGTACAGGTCCACCACTGATTTTACAACACACTTGGTTCCTGAGCCTTGCCGTATTATCCATTTTGTCGGACCAACAGAGGTCATGGCCTTGGGGCCTTGGGGCCTTGGCGGGGGAGGGGGAGGGGGACGGGGGGGGGGGGGCGGAGGGGCCACTGGCCCACAAAGTCAATCGTGGAAGTCGGTAATGGGAATGGATATGGATCTGCTGGCTCCGGCCGGGCCGGAGTACCAGTGCCCCGGCCGCAAGTGGCAAATTCAACCTGCCGATGAGCTGTCCTGATGAGGTCAAGATTAGCTGTGTCACCCGGCCTAGGTGCCACATTTTCAGGGGGACATGCAGGGGGGGGGGGGGAATTTCAAGTGGGCTCTCATAATCTTGTCCACGTTAAAGGAGGTGCCGGACCACTTGTTGATGGGAAATCTATGGTGTACCTGTATAGTATGATTGGACTGGACAGCACGTATCTTGGTATGTGTGACAATAAACCAATACCAAATAATAAACCAAAATAAAGGTGAATTGCATTGCGGTTGGTGAGATATGAATTATGAACAATAATGCAGCAAGGGAAACTATCCAAGAAACTGTAAGGGATGGCACGACAAGGGAAGGGCAGGCTCCACCATTTGCAAACTCTGCGTGGAAAGATTGGTGGAGAAAGACATAGTCAGCCAAGGAAGTCAAAGCTGGATGATAGACACTCAGTCAATTAAGAATTAAATGTAACATTCAAATGTTTTACCATCCCCTTACAAACCCTTCACTGTTTCAAACTCCACATTCATATCACTCAGGTTTCACATATTGCCGTAACAGCCAAATCAGTAGCCACCACATGATACCCAGTGCTACTTCATGCCTTCACTTTCAGGACGTTGTAGATAATTAGAAGAAGTGTGAGGTATCCAGGGGAAGGGAGGGAGGGCCAGGAGTACCCATGTGTCTCCATGCAAGTAGAGAAAAGGCATGAGAATGCCAACAGCTTCCTATGAAAATATATTGTCATGCCTTTAATAATCAAGGATCAAAATCCTGATCTTGTGGGAGTACCAAAAAAACTGGTGTCAATTTACAAGGCTTATTTATTGGCATTCATATGCACCATCTGCAGGCAGATGGAATTAGTTTCAATTGGCATCATGGTCTTCACAGGCATGATGGGCCAAAGGTTCACCATTTTGTATTTACCAATGGACATTATAAGTGGTCCATGCTTACAATTCCATAAAAGGCATGGCACTAACCTTTATGTAAATGATAAGTACCAAGAATTTAATCAGTGACTCAGCTGAATCGATGGAACATAATGGTGGCATCCTTCCTAGATCTTTACAGGGCCAATCTGCAACCAGTTCTGATTTATACGCTGCAGGTGCCCTGCCTTTTACTGCAGCCTCTCTTTCTTACCCTTATCATGGGTTTATCCGAGTACTTCTTTTTACTGATATCCAAAAATGTGATCCTGGCTGGGCAATGGAGGAACAGCGGAAAGACAGTGATAATGAATGGGCACCCTTCTTGAATTTACACCTGACTGCCTGACAGATAATAGAATCTTGAGGTTGAATGCCATCGGATGTTGACACCATATATAATTCAGAGTATAGCACCGAACTGTGATCTTTACATGCTGACATATTGAGCATAGATGCTCAATATTTGGGCTGATTCGAGACAATATTCTCATGAGAGGGAGAGCTTGAACTTCAGTTCTGTGACAAGGCTATCTATTGAAAATTAAAATGAAGCAGCCTACGAATGATTTATAACGGATGGAATCTGTGGCATATTGTCAGCTTTGCCAGAAAGCCTGCCCACCACGTCAAGATGGATGGAACAATTCAGCACAAACTATGATCCTGGAGTTGTTTGCACAGAGCTCATGTGAGAGCTAATGTCTTGTAGTGAGCGAAGGAAGGCTAACTCCAATAGTTGACTTGTGGTCATAACCATCAAGATGCTGGTGGCTATCTAGGCTTCCACAGCTGCAGGTAAAGCACAACTCCTGCCATCACTCTATCAAATTACTGGCATAGTTGAGGTACCCAGTCAATGAGGAAGAACGGCTGCAAGGAGGACTAACTATCTGTGCTATCTCAGATGGACAGCATTCAACCTCAAGTCTTCCTTATTTTACTGTCGGTCACCCTTGCCAAAGATTAGGGTTACCCCAGAGTGAGTGGACATAATTCTCTGGCCAGTGATCCCTTCCAGAGAAAGACTGCAGCATCCAGCCACCAAGCAACAGCCACCTGAGGAAGCCCATGGAAGAAGGGAATCAAAGTACCATTGCTACTTATTAAATTGTGTTTTTGATATGATCTACTGCACCATGCAATCTGACACTTTGAGAAGGGTCTTGACCCGAAACGTCACCCATTCCTTCTCTCCCGAGATGCTGCCTGACCTGCTGAGTTACTCCAGCATTTTGTGAATAAATACGTTGTCTTCTATCAGGAATCAAAATTCAAGATTTCAGGCTATGAATAAATCATTATAAAAGGAGACTATAATTAATCAAGATATTGTTAAATAACATTTTCAATACAAATCACGCATATTGATACAATATAATTCAATGCAAATACAAATCACACAATTACACAAACAGGCCTCGATCTACATCCTATTAAACAATGTAAATCAGCTTATAATGAACTAACCGCCGTTTATATCTGTCATAATTTTTGTTTCTATTGACTTTATTGGAAATGAAATTGGAGTGATGTAAAACATGCTACCAATTCATTGTAACACAATTGATACAAGGAATAACAAATGCTGGTTTACAAAAAAAGCCACGTGAAGTGAAGTGCTGATATAACTCAACACGTTAGGCAGCATCTCTGGAAAACATGGATAGGTGATGTTTCAGTCAGGATACTTCTTCATGTGTAGGAAGGAACTGTTGATGCCAGATAGACACAAAAAGCTTGAGTAACTCAGTGGGACAGGCAGCATCTCTGGAGAGAAGGAATGGGTGAAGGAACTGTCTCGACCCGAAACGTCACCCATTCCTTCTCTCCAGAGATGCTGCCTGTCCCGCTGAGTTACTCCAGCTTTTTGTGTCTACAGGATACTTCTTCAGATTGAAGAAAGGTGCTGATGCAAAATGTCACCTATTATTATTATTCAGAGATGTTGTCTGACCCGTTGAGTTATTCCAGCACTTTGTGTCCAGCACTTTGTGTCCTTCACTGTTGAAACAATTTGTACTATCGCTTAAAGTCAACCAATTTATATTATTAAACAATTAATTTGTGCAAATGATGAAGACATGGAAAATAGTTTGTCAGAATTTAGAAATGGCTAGGTTAGTAATTCTGTCAAGACAATATGATAACTATGTGCATTGGCTGCCCATGTTAAAAGAGTCAATGAAATGTTGATGTGATATGTTCCTTCTATTACGAACATAAGAAAAAGAAACAGGAAATTCAATAAGGTCATGGATGATCTTCGACACTAGCATTCATTCCCTTGATTAGCTTCCTATCCAATGATCAATATTCAATAATTCTGTCTGGAGTATATTCAGTGACTGGGTCTCTACAGTGCTCAGAAAGCAAAGATTCACTACTTCTAGGGAGAAGAAATTTCTTCCATTTTCAGTCCTTACCTTGATTGTGTGTATTCAAGGTCTAGTTACCCCATATATTCCAAATAAAACATCTCCCAAATCTTCCTCTGAAGAGTATTGTAAGAATGTTTTCATGTTTTAAGAATACCACTTCTCCTTCTTCTGAACACTAGTCTATGGGCCCAATCTGCTTGATCTCTCCTTCGAGTGCGAACCCACCATCCCAGGAATTAATCTCAAAATATTTGTTGCACTCTTTCTATTACAACTATATCCTTGCTGCGATAGAGAGATCAGATTGGTATGTAATACTTCTGTTATGTTTTCTCTAGAGCCTGATATAATTGCAGCCAGACTATTTTACTCTCACGCTCAAATCCTCTTACAATCAAATGCAAGATAAGGATTTGTCTTCTTAATTGCTCGCTGCACCTATACGTTAGTCATCTGTGATATGTGCGAGAGCACCAGGTTCCTCTGAACACCAAAACCTTTTAAACTTCATTTAAAAACATACTCAACTTTTCTGCAATGTAGTCTCATACCCCTCCACATTCTATTCCATGTACCACAATTTGTTCGTTCAGTTAGTATGTCTCTCTGCATCCTTGTCAACACCAGTACTGTCAATCAGCTTGGATTACACTTGAACTTCTCATCAAATTATTGATATAGAAATGCTCCAATGCCTTCACAATCTTTGGATTTCTGCTCTTTTTGACAGAAATCCCAAATCCCTAGTGCCACATTTTTTGAATGAGCTGTACTAAGACAACCAATCTAGTTACCGGGTGGGCTTCTGGCTTACCACCTTCTATTGTTTGTTTAAAAATACCACCTATAAAGTTAATGAAAGTCTAACAATGAAGCTAAATTAAAGTAACAATTGTTAAAATCAAATGCCTCCTTCCTCATTAAATTCCCCAATCTGTCGGCACTGAACTCATTCAATAGCACAGAATGTGCTAAAACACACCAAAAACTGGTTTCCCACTGTTTGGAGTTGGATTAATGTTCCAAGGCTGATTATATGGCGAGTAAGTCATTTAAGAAACATAAAGTGAGATGAAACATAAAGCAGATGAAAGCTGATTAACTTGATCCTTGCAAGTTAACAAGATTCACATAATGGGTAAAAGGATTAATTAAAATTTCTATTTAAAGACAAAATAAACACACACGACTTTACGTCATCACTTCTGCAAACCACTTAGAGCCAATACTAGTGTTAGCAATATATAAGGCACCAACTTTTTCAAATGCTAATTCATAAAAGATCACCTTACTATGCTGCATGAAATTGTAGAATTTTCCTACTTTAATGATTATTTTTACTTCCTAATGTGTTTAGATTTCAATATATTCTGTTCAGGCAGTCAGCCTTTCCAAGGATGGGCTATAATGGTTATAATTCTGGTCCTGAGGACAGTGCTGGATATTGAACCTACTGGAGCCCGCCTAATTCTGTTTTTCTTGATAGTCTTTGTTACAATTGCAGAATCTTTGTTACTCTTTACTAATGCTGTTCCTGATTTGTATTTTGCAGGGTCAAAAGTCTAACTACCAATTAGCTTCCTATTAGCTGATATTATTGAACTCTTGTTTTCATTTAAACCTTCAACTTACTCCCAGAGTAAATATGCCTCACAAAAAAAGGCATTGAAGCAGTTAGCTAGTAACTGGATCTAATGGACACTCTGTCCACATTCCAGCTTCTTTGTATTGATGTCAGTTACCTTTCTGTCAAATAACTTTTCTTTAAAAACATTATCGTGTCACACAGTTGCACAGAAAGCAAACGATTCCTTGATCGTGCTGTGAAAATATTCTATCATGTTGATATTTAAAACTGTAAATATACCATTCAAAACATTTGTTGTGCCAACTGCATGTGGTTCATATTTAATCATGCAGAAATTGCAGAAGCTGGAATTGTTTTGCCATAATGTCGAATAAAAAATCTATTTTGTGTTCACAATTCAATACATAGTTTAGGTCACTTCAGGGCTTGTCTAATCTTAATAGCAAATGGGCAAGAGTCTCAAATTTGTGTACGAAAGAACTGCAGGTGCTGGTTTAAATCAAAGGTAGACACATAATGCTGGAGTAACTCAGAGGGACAGGCAGCATCTCTGGACAGAAGGAATGGGTGACGTTTCGGGTCGAGACCCTTCTTCAAGCATTTGTCTGTGTGTTTATTTTGTCTTTAAATAGAAATTTTAATTAATCCTTTTACCCATTATATGAATCTTGTTAACTTGCAAGGATCAAGTTAATCAGCATTCATCTGCTGTTTTACTCACTTTATGTTTCTTAAATGACTTAATCGCCACGTAATCAGCCCTGGAACATTAATCCAACTCCAAACAGTGGGAAATTCAGCCTCAAATCTCATTTATTCAAAAGAACATGCTGTATTCAATTTACGACGGACTTCATTCTCAAGTGAATATTATTGGACCCTCATCTGGGTTAGTAACCCACCTGATTGCACATTAATGGGGATGCAAGACTTGCCTAGCAACTTTGAATTGGTAGTCTGATCACCATTTTTCTCCAGCTGGCCTGTTCTCTTTATAGTTTGGAAAGATCTACAGTTTGTAGCTGAGTAAATAAAGCAGATCTTTGACCAATATCCTGAGGGGCCCATATTGGAAATGCTCTGGTTGCAAGAGTAAACTTGGTTTCATATATTGACTGAATAGCTTATCTTGACTAGTAATCATCTCTCCGGCTGCTGTGTTCAGCACTTTTACTGCAAAAGGCATTGGCAGTCAGGTTGATTGTGTTGAAAAGTGAAGTGGAAGCATTTTCAGGACAGAAATCTTACAGCTGGGGATAGAGCATTGGCTTTCTCACATCGCTTGTGCTTAAAATAAAGCATAATCTCAACTTGAAATCAGAACACAGCAGGGCGGCATGGTGGCGCAATGGTAGAGTTGCTGCCTTACCGCGTCAGAGGCCCGGGTTCAATCCTGATTAGGGTTGCTGTCTTTACGTAGTTTGTACGTTCTCCCTGTGACCGCATGCATTTTCTCCAGGTCTCTGGTTACCTCCCACACTCCGAAGACGTACAGGTTCGTCGGTTAATTTGGCTTCAGTAAAAAATTGTCATTTGTCCCTAGTGTGTAGGATAGTGCTAGTGTACGGGATCGCTGATCAGTGCAGATATGGTAGGCTGAAGGGCCTGTTTTATCACTATATCCCCAAAACTAAAAACTAAAACTAAAGAAGTAAGTGAAAACCTGTCTATGACATTAGATACGATTAGCTTATTGTCAAATGCAGCATCATGCAATGAAATTCCTTGTTCACATGAGCTCACCGAGTAAACAGTAAACATATAATAAAGATAAGTACAACAAGAGCAAAACAGCAAAATAGCCCAATATTAATACCAAATCTGAGTCAGGCAAAGGAATATTAAAATAAAAAAGTAAATGGCTGAATATGGTATATATAAGAGTGAGTACCAATATGGAATCTAGAATTAAAATCTGGCTTAGTTGAGTGGAAAATAAGAGACAATTTTGTTCACTTATGTACTTTTTGTAGAAAATATTCAACTGTCTATAGAGGAAATATGTAATCAGATTTAATTTTTTTTCAGTTGTCAATTTAATACATTCCAATGCCTTTTGACACACACTCTCCAGCACTGTGATAACATTATCCCAGGGAAAATCTCCAAATAATTTTTGTTTTCCATGCAAATAGATAGTCAAGGCTCAAGAACTAGGTATAAAGGAGAATCTCACTCAACCACTCTCTAAGATATTGGAACACAGTTAGTGAATTAATCTACCCACAAATTCATTTTATTTATAAAGCAAAATCCTACAGGGTCAAGCAGAATACTTACTGTGTCAAAGTGCCTTTGGAACCTTCTACATACTTTGTTGCGGCCCTGAAAGTGTACATTATATAACACTTTTAAAAGGAAGGCAGAATTAAAATGCCGATTATTGTCTGCAAACCAATGCTACATAAAACACATAGATTGCAAACCTATTTAAGAATGAAAAACAAAAAGAAAACAAAAACCAGCATCTAAATAATTTTTCTTCCAGGTATTTCAGTCAATAGAATTACCTTTAAGATCTTGACCAAAGTGTCTGCAGGTTTGCCAGGGCCTACGGCTGAGGGGTGGTATTCTCAAACTGAAGATGCGATGGAGCAGCCAATGATGTTTTCATAACTGCATTTGTAATCAAATAATCTTGTAATCTTCATTTGTAGTGCTTTTGCAATGTGCAATATGGGTTTCCTTCTTCGGCAATCTGGAGTATAGAATATACCATGGCTTCTGCCATATCTCATATTGGTCTGATATTGGCTTCATCACAACCATTCCCCAAACTCAGAGTAGTGGCAGGTCTCTCCTGCCTCTTTTCTGGCAGAGTGCATGTCTTTTTGCTATCTTGCACTTTCTTTATAATTCTGGTTGCTTTACTATGGTTGTGTTTCAAGTTCTTGTTCATCAACCAGTATGCCTCTGCACAACTGCCAACATCATCCCATGAGTGGGCTATTACTAAATGCCAGGAAAACAAGTAGGGTCCTGATGATAATGTGTGCTTCATTCTGCCTACTTTGGACCAATACAAAAGGAACTCAGTAATACGTTGCAAGATAATACTTAGAGCGGCATGGTGGCGCAGTGGTAGAGTCACTGCCTGACAGTGCCAGCGACCCGGGTTCGATCCTAACTATGGGTGATTATCTGTACAGAGTTTGTACATTTGTATGTTCTCCCCATGACCTGTATGGGTTTCCCCCTGGAGCTCTGGATTCCTCCCACACTCCAAAGGTGTACAGGTTTGTAGGATAATTGGCTTGGAACATTTGTTAATTGTCCCTAGTGGGTAGGATAGTGTTACTGTGTGGGTGTCGCTGGTCGGCATGGACTTGTTGGGCCAAAGGGCCTGTTTCCACCCTGTATCTCTAAACTAAACTAAACTTCATCAAGATAACCAAGATACGGAAGCAAGAAGTGGCTTAAACCAAGCTCTGTAATTTGAAAGCTTCAACAACTGACGTGATCATTTTGCCACTCGGTTCCAATCCATCCAGTCAATTTCATATAAATGCAGATTTGATAGAAGATTGCTCTGAATACATATTTTTATCATTCTGTTTTCATAACACATCCAGATATTATAATAATATGCAGCTTTTTCAATTTTTAATTACAATAAAAAACAAAGGCATGTTATGCATCACATGATGTGAGGTTCAACACCCTGTCCAACTGAAAATGAATTATCCATAGCCCTCAAATTTTAGATTGCTGTGATTGGAATTGTCTGTTTAAAATGTAGCCATTGAGAGTCATGACTCTCAATTATTTTATAATATGTTTTTTTTTCCTCTTTCACAGAAAGTCACAAAACTGCAATAAATGAACTATTTAATTGCCCATTTGCATTTTTGTAATGCAGCTCTGCATGATAGCTTTGAATATAAATTAGATACAATAGATTTGATGTATACCAGAGGTTTAAGGCAACTTCATTTACTGAAAGGGGTGAAAATTAATGGCACAGTGCCTTTTGTAAAAGAGTTTTAAGCGCAGGTAAAATAAAACATGCATTAAATCCTCAGAACCCAAATGTTGATGAAAACATTAAATATTGTTCTATAATGCTCCATCTCATTTTCCTCTGTTAACTTTTTTAAACTTATGATCATATTGCTGATGACAGTCGAGAGAAATTCAACGGATACATCCAGCCTTTCCCAAACAGCAGTGATGCTTTGTGATTTACAGTACACACATGACCAGTGGACCCAGAAAGGATAGGATCCGTGAGATGCAAGAAAGTAAATCAACATTAACTGAAATGTTGGAAATTTGACGCAAAAACAGAAAATGTTGCAGAATCTCAGTAGATCACAGTAGTTGTGCTGGTTGAGCTGTTACCTCACAGCACCGGAGACTGTGGTCTGTAGTGCCTGTTTCCATGTTGTGTCTTTCAATTAGTCAATCAGTCAGGTAGCGTTTGTGGACAAAGAGACAGTTGACATTTTAGATGGATGACCTTTTTCTCAGAAATTGAACAGAGAGTAAACAAGCCTTTCCCAATCTGCAAAGAGAGATTGAGATGGAGAAAGCAGATGGAATGTCTATGAAAGCTGGAGACTGTGATTGTCCAGGTGACACAAGTGCTCTTGGTGCCATCTAAGCGAAGGTGACCCCATGCTTTTTAATCACAGCTAATCTGCCTGAGGAGGTAATGAGTGAGGAAGTAATGAGGAATGAATTGGAACTGTTAGATACAGAACACAGCAGCTGCCAGAACTAGGAAATAGAAGAGAATATTGGGAAATGCCTAACAATTTAAGTAGCATGTTTGGAGAGGGAAAATTAGTTAATGTTATAGACACATGACTTTGCATTAAAACTAGCCATATTAGCTTCAGTACTTTCGGATAACCAGCCTGTCCTCCATAGATTAGAAATAGCCAGTTCTAATGTATGCCAGACAGACTGGTTATCTGAAAGTACTGAAGTTAATCAATAGTCAATATAGTCAATAGTCGTTTATTTGTCACATACACATAAATGTGTAGTGAAATGAAACATTACCTGCAGTTAAACAATAAGACCAATAAGAATAATCAATAAAAATGCAATAACACATACAATCACAACTAACACCAAACAAAAAGAAACATCCATCACAGTGAGTCTCCTCCAGTCCCTTCTCACTGTGATGGAAGGCCACAAATGTATTTTTCTCTTCCCTGCCGTCTTCTCCTGCGGTCAGGCTGTTGGAGTTGCCACGTCGGGGCGGTCGGGGCTCCTGATATTGAAGCCCCCGCTGGACGGTGAAAGGTCCACGGCCTATTTCAGGCCGCGCCGGACGGTGAAAGGTCCGCGGTGGGCCGACCCAAGCCCCGCGATTCGGGGCAGGCGAACACGCTGCCTCTGCCGCTGCCGGAGCACCCGATGTCGGCCCCCACCCAGGGGCATGCGGGCTTCCGACATCCACGCGGCCCGCGCCGGAGCCTCCAGAGACGAATCGCAGCCGCTCCCGCAGCATCCGCAGGCAGCCAGCGCCGCAGGTGGTGAGTCCGGGCTGCGGGCTCTGCAAACCAGAGCCCCAGGTGGTCCCAGGTGCATGGCCGGTGGTAGGCCGCAACGGGAACGGAGACACGACACAGAAACAAAGGTCGCGTCTCCGTTCGGGAGAGAGAATTTTACAGTTCCCGTTCCCTCCCCCCCCCCCCCAAACATAACATACAAACACTACACCATATTAAAACTACAATTCATACAAAAACAACAAAAAACACAAAAGACAGACGGACTGCAGGCAAGCCGCAGCTGCGACGGCAGCGCTGGCTCCTTCATATGGGGTCCTTCATGTAGAAACATGCTCAGCTTGAAAATTAAATGCTGGTATTTGTTGTACTTCGTGGTCCGGTACCTGTTGTACCTTTAGTGACTCTGGAAGGACCACAAGTACACGTGTATAAAAGGTTACATTGCTGGAGCTCAACTCCAGGCTGTTTATTCCGTGGCCACCTGCATCCAGAGTGACCGCCTAATCACACCCATCACTTATATACACAGCCATACAAAGTAGTTCTTGGATACACAAAGTAGTCCCAGCAATATCACAACATCCCCCTTGTCTCATATATTACAACATCCCCCTTGTCTTATATAAAATTGTTTTCTTTACCATTCGAGGGCTAAAATATATTTAACAAAACCAAAACACCATTGCTTTTTGCAAACAAAACCAATAACACAACTAAACACAATTAAACACAATTGCTTTTTTTCGCCATCGTGGTGGTCACTCCTCTGCGGAATTTCACTCATCCCCGGGTGGTCACTCATCTCCGGGTGGTCACTCATCTCCGGGTGGTCACTCACTCCGGGTGGTCACTCCACAGATATATACATTTATACAAAAGCATCAAATATAATACATTAAGCTTTCAGTACACAGATCACTACACAGGTCATTAAACACAAAATATTCATTTTGTTCCATATCTTCCCCTCAAGAAGACATGCTGTGTAGATCAAACGTAGTGTGGGCTCTAGATGCTCCACCACCATGATTTGCCTGCCACTGCTGGCCTCCCACTGCTGGGCTGGCACTGCTGGGCTCCCACTGCTGGGCTGGCACTGCTGGGCTCCCACTGCTGGGTTGGCACTGCTGGGCTCCCACTGCTGGGCTGGCACTGCTGGGCTCCCACTGCTGGGTTGGCACTGCTGGGTTGGCACTGCTGGGCTGGCACTGCTGGGCTCCCACTGCTGGGCTGGCACTGCTGGGTTCCCACTGCTGGGTTGGCACTGCTTGGCTGGCACTGCTGGGCTCCCACTGCTGGGCTCCCACTGCTGGGCTGGCACTGCTGGGCTCCCACTGCTGGGCTGACACTGCTGTAATCGCGGTGCGATCGCGCCTCCGCTGCAGTGTGCTCTGGCCCCGCCCACAGGTGCTCCCTGGCAGCTGTCGCTCAACTTTTCGAACGCGCTGCCGCTGGCCCCGCCCACAGGTGCTCCCCGGCTCCGCCCACAGGTGCTCCCGGCAGCTGCCGCGCAATTCCAATGCGCTGCCGCGGGCCCAGGGCCGTCCCGACTCTACGGTCGACGCGCCTGGGTGAGTATTTAGTGCCTCGGCCTTACCGGCCGCCGCACCTCCGCAGGTGGTCGGTCCCTCCGGTCGCTGCACACCTCCGTGGGTGTCGGTCTCCTCCAGGGCTCTCCCGGTCGCCGCACACCTCCGTGGGTGTCAGCCTCGTCCCGGTCGCCGCACACCACCGTGGGTGTCGGTCTTACCGGTCGCCGCACACCTCCGTGGGTGTCGGTCTTCCCCGGTCACCGCACACCTCCGTGGGTGTCGGGTCTTCCGGTCTTTCCGGTCACCACACACCTCCGTGGGTGTCAGCCTCCCCCGGGGCTCTCCTGGTCGCCGCACACCTCCGTGGGTGTCGGCCTCCCCCGGGGCTCTCCCGGTCGCCGCACACCTCCGTGGGTGTCGGTCTTCCCCGGTCACCGCACACCTCCGTGTGTGTCGGGTCTCCCGGTCTCCTCCGGTTGCCGCACACCTCCATAGGTGTCGGTCTTCCCCGGTCACCGCACATCTCCGTGTGTGTCGGGTCTCCCGGTCTTCCCCGGTCACCGCACATCTCCGTGTGTGTCGGGTCTCTCGGTCTCTCCCCTGCGAAGCAGTCTCAGGCTTCTAATCTCGGGCCTACACAGGTGCTGGGGCGCGACGTGGGCCTACACGCACCTCCCCCAGCAGCTTGCAGCGTCACGTCGGCAACTCGGCGCCGACTACTGAGCAGGTAACTATACCAACTCACACTGGCCCTGTCGGGATGCACTCCAAACGTCCCGTACCGAGCTGGAAACTTTTCTTTTGTTTTGTTTCCCTTCAGGGCTTTTTTTTCTTCTTTTTTTTTCTTTTTAACCTTTTCTGCTCGGGCATGCTTCATTCCCTCCCTAGGCGAAACACCAAGCCGCTGCCACCATGTTATACTTCGTGGTCCGGTACTTGTTGTACCTTTGTTGTGACTCTGGAAGGACCACGAGTACACATGTTTAAGATGTTATCATGGTGGAGCTTAACTCCAGGCTGTTTATTCCAAGGCCGCCTGGATCCAGAGTGACTGCCTAATCACACCCATCACTTATATACACAGCCATACAAAGTAGTTCTTGGATACACAAAGTAGTCCCAGCAATATCACAACAGTATTTAGACTTTCATTAGACGTCATTGGAATAGTGTTAGAAATAAAAGACGGAGAGGTCAGAGTGAGAGTAGGGTTGAGAATTGAAGTGACTGGCAACTGGAAGATCAGCAACACCCTTGGTGACCGAAAGGAGATGTTCTGAAAAGTAGTCAACATGCAAACCTACTAGAGTGCAAATATAATATGCAAAACCCCCTAAAATTGATTTTGCAATCAAAACCAGTCCATGAGATCATGCTTAGATTTAGCAATACACTTGAGGATCAGCCTAGCCTAAAACCAGTCCTGCCTTCATGTGAAGGAATCCTTTACACATGCTGGGAGCCAATTTTTTAAAGATATTTTTATCAGTTTGACTGTTTAGACGAATGTGCCATTTAAAACTTTTGCCTTTGCTGCCCACAAAAGAAATAATCAGAAGAATCTGTGAATGACCAGCTTTGGATCCCAATTTAAATACCTTCATAAGACACACACCTTATTTGATGGGAGTGCTGGTCACATAAATGAAAATTCCCTGGAAACTTGCATTAGCTAGACTACAGGAATAAAATGCTATTGCTATTGAGGGCGTGCTATTGACGCCCTCTTGCTATTGAGGGCGTGCAGCGTAGGTTTATTAGGTTAATTCCCGGAATGGCGGGACTGTCATATGTTGAAAGACTGGAGCAGCTAGGCTTGTATACACTGGAATCTAGAAGGATGAGAGGGGATCTCATCAAAACGTATAAGATTATTAAGGGGTTGGACACGTTAGAGGCAGGAAACATGTTCCCAATGTTGGGGGAGTCCAGAACCAGGGGCCACAGTTTAAGAATAAGGGGTAGGCTATTTAGAACTGAGATGAGGAAAAACTTTTTCAATCAGAGAGTTGTGAATCTGTGGAATTCTCAGCCTCAGAAGGCAGTGGAGGCCAATTCTCTGAATGCATTCAAGAGAGAGCTAGATAGAGCTCTTAAGGATAGCGGAGTCAGGGGGTATGGGGAGAAGGCAGGAACGGGGTACTGATTGAGAATGATCAGCCATGATCACATTGAATGGCGGTGCTGGCTCGAAGGGCCGAATGGCCTACTCCTGCACCTATTGTCTATTGTCTATTGTCTATTATGGCGAGTCTGGAGGCTTGTACTTTGTTAAAGAAGTTTATTGCAGGAGCAATATTCAATTACAAAGGATAACAAATGAGATTACAGACAACCATTAACTCAAACTGTTCACATCGAAGTTCTCTTCCCACTGCCTGTTTTTTGGGCCCCAAAACCACCACCTGACCTAGCTGGCCAATCAGCGGGTTCAACTCTCAGGACCAATCCCTATGGTCGCACCACCATGTGACCTTGCTGGCCAATCCGAGGGTTCGACTCTCAGGACCAATCCCTATGGTCGCTACATGATCCCCCCCAGAACCCGAGGTACGGAACCTAGCAGGGAGCCGGATTTCGTGACCAGAACGAGTAAGGAGAGGGGCTGCAGGAACCACAGGAGCAGGGGGTCCCGGATCAGGTGGAATTGCAGGAGGACGGCCCCGCCGAGGCGGTTAACCGACCAGGACAGGGCGGTCCTGATCCAAGTATGCAGGTTAGAGCCTGGACACAGAGACGAGCTCACTCCTGCCCCCAACATCCAAGGTGAAGTTGACCGTCCCTTTACGCAACACGCGGAATGGTCCTTCATAGACCCTCTGCAACGGGGAACGATGGGCATCTCTACACAGAAACACAAATTCACAGTCCTTCAAGGCAGGCGGTTCGTGCATCATGGAACACCCGTGACGTGAAGTAGGAACCGGAGCCAGGGAACCCACTCGCGCCTGGAGGGATGCTAAAACCGACGGAACCGAGGGCTGCTGACCAGAGGACTCCGGAAGGAAATCCCCGGGCACTCTGAGTGGCGAGCCATATACCAGTTCCGCGGACGAAGTTCCGAGATCCTGCTTAGGAGCAGTACGGATGCCCAAAAGGACCCAGGGGAGCTGGTCTACCCAGTCATGGCTGTCCAGCCACGCACTGAGGGCCGCCTTAAGTTGCCTGTGAAACCTCTCCACGAGCCCATTAGCCTGTGGGTGGTACGCCGTGGTCTGCTGCAATCGGGAACCGTACAGCTCCGCAAGCATAGCCCAAAGGGCAGAGGTGAACTGGGACCCCCGGTCGGTGGTAATGACGGACGGAGCACCGAAATGGGCCACCCAATGGAGGGCCAGGGCCCGGGCACAAGAGGCGGCGGAGGTGTCGGACAACGGGAAGGCCTCCGGCCAACGGGTAAATCGGTCAACCACCGTGAGTAGATGAGTGTAGCCCCTGGAGGAAGGCAAGGGCCCATCTAAATCAACGTGAATATGAAAAAAACGGACCGCAGGGACCGCAAACTCCTGCACCGGAGGTTGGACATGCCGGTGAATTTTAGCGGTCTGGCAGGGAACACAGGAACGGGCCCAAGCGGCTACTTGTTTCCGCAGGCCATGCCACACAAACCTAGCGGTCACTAAGGCAGAGGTGGAGCGGATGGACGGGTGCGCCAGCCCATGAATGGCATCAAACACCCGGCGCTGAAGGGCGGCCGGCACCACCGGCCTAGGGCGGGGAAGGGAAACATCACACCAGACTTTTGTACCCGCAGGCCCGCAAGCCACTTGGGCCAACTTCAACCCCGAAGTGGTGGATCGGTATGCTGAGGCAGTGTCTGCCAGGCGCTGTGCCTCCGCAAGCTCCAGGAAATCCACATCGCATTCCACCGCTGAAATTGGGGAAATGGCTGGCCGGGACAGGGCATCAGCAACGGCATTAAGCTTACCCGCGACATGCCGGACATCGGTAGTAAACTCTGAGATGGCCGTCAGGTGCCGCTGCTGGCGGGCCGACCATGGGTCGGACACTTTCGAAAAAGCAAAAGTCAATGGTTTGCGATCAGTAAAGGCCACAAATGGGCGGCCTTCTAGAAAATACCTAAATAGCTAAATAGCTAAACAGCTAAATAGAGAGCCAGAGGCTCTCGGTCAAAGGCGCTATACTTCAGCTCAGCCGGATTAAGCTGTCGGCTGAAAAACGCCAAGGGCTGCCAACTGCCATCCACCTGCTGTTCCAAAACCCCTCCCACCGCCACGTCCGACGCATCGACCGTCAGGGTCATGGGGGCGGAGGCGCTCGGGTGGACGAGCATGGTGGCGTCTGCCAGAGCCACTTTAGCTACCTCAAAGGCCGTCTCAGCGGCCACGGACCACTCCAACTCTACAGGTTTGCCTGCGAGACACTGGAAGAGCGGACGCATGACCCGTGCCGCTGCCGGTACGAACCTATGGTAGAAATTCACCATACCCACGAACTCCTGCAACTCCTTTACTGTGGTGGGTCGCGGGAAGGCACGGACAGCCTCCACTTTTTCAGGCAAAGGAGTGGCGCCGGCAGAGGTGATCCGGTGTCCTAAGAAATCAATAGAGTGGAGGCCAAATTGACACTTGGAGGGGTGGATGATGAGCCCTTGGTCTTGAAGCCGCCGGAACACGGTCCGCAAATGGACCAGGTGTTCCTGCTCCGAGCGACTGGCGACCAGGATATCATCCAAATAAATGAAAACAAAAGACAAATCCCGACCAACATGGTCCATAAGCCGCTGGAAAGCCTGTGCCGCGTTCTTCTAACCGAAAGGCATACGCAACCATTCGAACAACCCGAACGGAGTGATCGTGGCAGTCTTTGGAATGTCTTCCGGACGCACAGGAATCTGGTGGTATCCCCGCACCAAATCAATTTTGGAGAATACCATGGCACCTTCCAGCCCAGACGAGAAGTCCTGGATGTGTGGTATGGGGTAGCGGTCTGCCGTGGTGACGGCGTTAAGGCGTCGGTAATCTCCACATGGTCTCCACCCCCCAGATGCTTTGGAGACCATATGCAACGGAGAGGCCCACGGGCTGTCGGACCGACGGACAATGCCCATTTGTTCCATCTTCTGGAATTCTGCACGAGCCACCACCAGTTTGTCCGGCGGCAACCTCCGGGCCCGAGCGAAAACGGGGGGCCCCTCGGTGGGCATGTGATGGACAAAGCCGTGCCGGGCAGAAGGGGCGTCGCAATGCTGAACGAGCAGCTTCCGAAACAGCCAGGGCCGCAGCATACGGGTCGGAGGCCGCGACGACGGCCTGGACAGTCGGGCTGGGTGGGGTGGCTGGCGGTGGAGCAGCGGGCCGCTGCTAGCGGAGGGTCGAAGGCCTTTACCTCGGACATCGGGAAATCTGCGCCCAGGATCGCCTGACCGACTTCCACGACGATAAACGACCAATCGTGCGTGCGGGTGCCGAAAGCCAGAGACATTGCCCGCGTACCATACGTGCGGATGGGGCTACCGTTAACTGCGATGAGGGTAGGCCCTCTCTTACCCGATCGGGCTTCGAGGTCGGTCGGCGGTACGATGCTGACTATGGCTCCTGTGTCGACCAAGAATTCTGTGTCCGTGAATCGATCTCGGACGTAGAGGCGTCGGTTCTGGCCAATTGCAACCGCCTCTATGTACGATCGGCCGAGGCATTTCCCGGGAAGGTGCAAGGTGAGCGGCAGTTGCAGGCTTCTCCACCCCATCGCAGATGATAATAACACCAGCCGTGCTTGTGCGGATCTTTTTGGTGGGGTTTTGAAGGAATGGCGGGAGTCGCGGCGCCATCTTGGTGCCGCTGCAGGTTGCCCAATGGTGCCGAGTCCCTGTTGATCGAACTGTGTTTTTTCCGATTTGGACGCCATGAGCGCATCGGCTTTCTCCGCGTATGCCACGGGGTCCTTAAAAGAACAACCCGTGAGCATAAGCCTAACATCTTCTGGAAGTTGCTCTCGGAATGCCTGCTCGAACATGAGGCAATCCTTGTGCTCACCTGCCAGCGCCAACATTTCGGCCATGAGGGCGGACGGCAGGCGATCTCCGAGATCCGGCAGGTGCATAAGCCTCTCAGCTCGATCATGCCTACTGAATCCGAAGGTTCGAAGCAAGAGTACCTTCAGCGCCTCGTACTTGCCGTCTGCAGGAGGGGAGGTGATGAACTGCATCACCCGCGCGGACGTCTCAGGCGGTAGGGCGCTGACCAGGTAATAATACTTTGTCTCGTCCACCGAGATGTTTCTCAGGTGGAACTGAGCTTCAGCATGGGCAAACCAAAGGTGGGGTTGATGTGCCCAAAACGGAGGAAGATGAACGCTGACCGCGTTTAGCTGCGGTACGCCGGGCGTTAGAACCAAAGAAGGGGCGTCTTGTCCCTCCATGGTAGATGATCGGCTAGATCACGTCGGGGTCACCAATATGGCGAGTCTGGAGGCTTGTACTTTGTTAAAGAAGTTTATTGCGGCAGCAATATTCAATTACAAAGGATATCAAACGAGATTACATACAACCATTAACTCAAACTGTTCACATCGAAGTTCTCTTCCCACTGCCTGGTTTTTGGGCCCCAAAACCACCACCTGACCTAGCTGGCCAATCAGCGGGTTCGACTCTCAGGACCAATCCCTATGGTCGCACCACCATGTGACCTTGCTGGCCAATCCGAGGGTTTGACTCTCAGGACCAGTCCCTATGGTCGCTACACTATTATCTATTGTCTAAAATTACCACAGATATTGTTTTGAAAAGGTATTTAAGGGCGGCAGAGTGGTGCACAGGTAGAGTTGCTGCCTTACAGCACCAGAGACCTGGGTTCAATCCTGACTATAGTTGCTGTCAGTACGGAGTTTGTACATTCTCCATGTGAGCACGTGAGCTTTCTCTGCATGCTCCGGTTTCCTCAGGCATTCAAAGATGTGCAGGTTTGTAGGTTAATTGGCTTCTGCAAATTATCCCTGGTGTGTAGGATAGAACTTGTACACAAGTGATTGCTGGTTGGCGTGGACTCGATGGGCCGAAGGTCCTGTTTTCATGCTGTATCTCTAAACGAAACTGAACTAAACCTGCTGTTGTTCATCCTAAAATGTGGGGTAATAATTTTCAGTATTTTAAAATGATGTTCTAATAATCTACATAATTTTGCATTTGTTATCCCTGGGTCTCTGGCTCTGTAAGACTGTAACTCTACCTGTGCGCTACTGTGCTGCCCAGTTGCAGAAACAAAGTCCTGTGTATGCAATGAGAGAGTGGTGAGAAGGCTAGTATCTTAGCTTATGGAAGGACCATTCAGAAGCCTTATAACAGAAGGGAAGAAGTTATTCCTGAGTTTGGTGATGCACACTTTCAAGCTTTTGTATCTTCTGGTGACAAGAGCTGGGCGATGAAGTGACGTCTTTCATTATGTTGGTTGCTTTCCTGAGGCAACCTGAAATGTAGAAGTCATGCATGGAGATTCTTGTCTATGTGATGGGCTGGGCTACACCAACTAGTTTCAATAAGATTCCAGGAAGATAGTTCATGAAATGTATATAAAGTTCATTGCATGGTTATACAAAGACGTACAGGTATGTACGTTAATTGGCTGGGTAAATGTAAAAATTGTCCCTAGTGGGTGTAGGATAGTGTTAATGTACGGGGATCGCTGGGCGGCACGGACTTGGAGGGCCGAAAAGGCCTGTTTCCGGCTGTATATATATATGATATGATAATAAGATGTGCACAAACTATCACTTGCTGTGGTCACATACATGCCCTGAATTCCACACGTGAAATGAGGGCCATTGTTGCCACATTATGTGATGGATTTTTTTATTTTTTATTTAAGCTGTAAATTGATGAAGTATCTACAACCCAAGATGCTAGCTCCTCTGTTACTCTTTCCATGGATGCTACTTGACTGGATGAGTGTTTTCTGCAATTTCTGTTTATGTTATCTTAACAAGTATTTCGCACATAAAATAGATATCAAATTCGTACTCAATTGTCTTTGATGAAGAGTTGGATATCTAGTTATAAATTTATCACCAGCAAGAGACTTTATGAAGGAATAGTTATTCTTTCTCTGGTGGTGCTTTTTTGTGCAGCAATCATTGTTTTGTTTCTATTACTTTTGGGATGGGTTTACTTAAGTTCTCCTTATAAAAATTGCAATGTCTCACTTGTTCTGAACCATTTTCTCATGATATGTCTTAAAACATATCAGTTATTAATTTATTAGAGGGTAGTTTGTTTCATTTATACTGGATATATATTATACAATTACTATCAACCTTTGCACAGGTGGCTCCTGTACATTGAGTAGACTATGGCGAGTCTGGAGGCTCGTTCTTTGTTGAAGAAGTTTATTGCGACAGCAACATTCGATTACAAAGTTTAACGAACGAGATTACAGACAACCATTAATTCTAACTGTTCACTTCGAAGAAGTCTTCTAACTGACTGGTTTAGGGCGCCAAAACCACACGTGACGACGCTGTCCAATCAGCGGGCTCAACTCCCTGGACCAATCCCTACGGTC